>NC_091126.1:75033257-75758257 GCF_040183065.1 Periplaneta americana
GAAGAGGATAAGAATTTTTAACGATGATTTTTATTGGCAGCATTCCAAAGAACGGGATATCGTTTCATATACTAGGAGCTGGAAGTCATGCTAGGTGAATGGCAAAAGCATTTTTTGCATTCAAGATATACTTGTTTCAAGATCAATTTCAGGTATCTCATAAGGAGACGAACTCTTTAAGGAGATTAATTATGTATTTTTCTTGCTCGAGTGTAGGCTGTGTTCGAGCTTGGTTTCTGTCATCAGAAGTAATTAAAGCACCATATCATGATTTCCTATTCATGCGTGAACTGATAAATTATCAGGATATTGATCCAGAAATCAGGCTACTGCAAATAAATTTTCCAACCATCTCTGGTACTTAGTTCCCGAAACTGTGGTTCTATCCTTATTTGATGACTGTTCCAACAGCGGTTAAAGCAAATATGGCTCAAGTTATACTGGAAGAAGAAAAAGAAGAAATCAACTGAAGAGCTACATTCTGCAACAGAATGATTTTTCTTCCTTTACAAATATTGAGTTTTCGTCTTTTGTAACTCCTGGTACTAAAATTTTCTTCACGAGATTTTCTATCAGCACCGATTTCCTCAACAAAGACCCTTAAACTTGAAAGTATGGTCCTGTTTACAAAAGTGGAATTGAAAAATAAGATAGTTGTTGTGAAGGACGTTGCAGAAAGAGAAGTCAAACTCATTCAGGATTACAATAATATTCTCACCCAAAAGATGAAACTGAGAAACAATTTGTTTTATAGATTGTTACCAGAGACTGTAAAAAATATCCAACTGCTACTAAATCCTCCCTTAGGAAAAAATAATGTTCAATGTTCGTTCATTTACATAGTGTTTTGATTATATACAAATTATTGTTGTAAATAAAATGTTTCTCTCTTATAGAAGTTGTGTGCGTTACTAAAATAAACCTTATATTTCTTAAATTTTTCATTTTACTTTCAGGATGTTTTCGAATTAGCTTTTGGGAAATTTCGTTCAGAATATTTTTAAACAATTGCTGGAGTTGCCAGAATGTCCACATAAATTTCTCTAAGAAATGTTCGAGATAGTGAAGAGTATACCGCTTTTGTATGGAATTAATAATTGCGTATACTATGTTCCAACTTCAAAGCATTTGAGGTTCGACAAACAGTTGTCCGATTGAGCTGTAAATTTCCAGAGATAATTTTTTTGTTAATTGGAACAAGATAAGGGGGTGGGAGCAGCACAATTTTAACTTTCGGAAAATTACCTATAGCTAAGGGCCACCCTAGTTTGTAATTGTCGCAGTATCTGATCATATCAGAGAGTCAGTCCTTGTAACAATACAATGACTTCCGTAAAAAGAAAAGTTCTCAATCCTAGAAAAGTTATTTAAGGTGAAGTTTAATGTACTGCTTGATAATTAAGATGCCCGAATTTGGACCCTTAATACGGTAACTGTCATGAATGAATTTTATCGCAGTATTAAATTTCTCCAGATAAGCGCTATGGTAATACTTCGGGCTATTAACGATTTTCTCTAAATACTTTCTTCTGTCAGTACTTAATCATCAGTCTGTGCCATCGACGTTGAGTAACACCAGCAATTTAGAAATTCATTTACGACATTTGTTTTTATTTATAATTTGTTTCGAGTCGCTGTTAAATATAAAACGGTAATACAGTATATGCTGCAAAAGGTTTTCCTGAATGGTGTAGTTGCTACTGTGCTTGCAATTTATTGCTTCCTTCAACAAATTTTAACTTTTTGTATGTTACGGATATGTAAACATTACTTTCCTACCAATTTGAGGCCACTAAATCCGAAAATAATATTAAACAATTTCGATTGATTATGAATTTTGAGTTACGTAAGAAACACCTTTCTTAATAGGTTGTATATTAGGAAAATAAATTACGAAAACCTGACTGTAACTTTAAAACTTTTAAAGCAAAGTCTGGTTTGTAAACACTATTGTCTCAAACTAGCGAAAACAGGTGTAACATTTTATTGAAATTTTATGGTGCTGAGTGATAGGAGGAGAGTTAGGGGAATTCAACTTTAGACAGTTTTTTTTTATTGTGGGGCTACAACGGTTTCTTTGTGTCAAAATGATCGATATCGACTAGACAGGGCACTGAAAATATTCCGTTAGCTTAAAAAACATTTTATTCCGCATTTCGTATTGTAGTTGACATCACAGTTTTCTAATAAAATCAAGTATGTCGCAGAAATATTTGAATAGTCGTGACAATTTTTTTGTGTTGAATTTACATTTGTTAAAGAAAGACGAAAATTGACCACATTGACATGAACACTATTTTTAATTGAGGTCGGTGACCTTGATAAGAGCTGATGTCCTCATAGATGTGCTTCCTGCACATCTAATCTGCAATGGTGACTGAAAGTTTAAAAATGCAAAGTCGTTTGCCATACCTATGCTCTGGAGAGAGCCCAAAAATCATACCTCCGACTGTTACTTTTGCCTTACGTCATCTATGGTAGGAATGACTCAGGCTGAAAGATTAGTTTTAAATATCCTAATCATCTTTCTGCATTTCGACCGATACCTCATGTGCAGTTTCAGACACAAGAAATGAACGATCTCCTGTAGCGTGTTTGCGTGAATTTGTATAATTCCTCCTTCGAGCTGCGCGTGGTTCACACGATTAGAGAAAGGATGTTTATTTTGCGCCTAATTTAGCCCTTGAATATGTCTTTGTTGTAGATTATTTATAACACTTGGATCTATAGACGTACAGAAAAAGAAACAAAGAAAAATTCAGAGCAGACTCTCGCATAAGAAATTCATTCGCGTGTAAATCTCAGCTCTCACGAAATCAACCGAAGTCTTCCGAAATCGACTATACGTATGACAGCCGATCATTTTTTTTATCTAAAATGATGCATGATTTACTTGTACCAAAACCACCATTTGTAGGCTATACGATTCCACTCCAGAATCATTCCGTTTTTGCAACGTAAGAATTTAGTTCAGTAATTCAAATTTCGATTTGCTTAATTTCAAATCTATCACTAAATCATTTAGCTCGGCTTGAGTAATACAGTGAGGACATTTTTACGAACTGATGGAATTACCCTTCACTTTTTTGTGGGTATGTCCGGTCTAGGTTCATTGCTTGATGAAGTCACATCATAAATACTGAATATGAACACACTAATACGGAAAGTAATATGTTTAACTTCATTTATGAGTTGTACGATTTATGTATTTGCATGTAATTTTGAACAAATTTATTTAGAACTCTACAATACATACAGAGTGAGTCAGGAGGAAAGGTACGTGGTTTGAGAGGTGATAATATTGATGATTCTGAACAAAAAAGTTTATATGAACATATGTCCTGTTCTTAACTTTTTCGGAGAAAACTAATCGAAAACAATGAGGAACGGGAAAAATGCAGGTGATAGTAAATTAAAACATTGTTACCTTTCGTTCTGTTTAATTGTGTACTTTTCTTTACAGAACATGTCCAGAAGTCCACCGTTAACTCCAATGTACTTTGCAGCTCTTGTAGACAACTGCTTTGTTGCTGATCTGAGCTGATTCGGACATTCCTTTAAATGAGCACAAGTATGTAAAATGCGAACTAGAAGTTCCTCCCTTATTTCAATTCAGTGGAGTAAGGTCGGGTGACCTGGGTGGCCAAGAAATTACTCCAGCGCGATCGATCCAAAGCCCTGGATATGTTTCATTGATCTTACTACAACCTGAAGTCGGTTTGGTTGCGTCCGCATGTGAGTACTGATGAAAGACATGAGACTGATTGACGCTCGTGATTTTCAAACAGCTGAATGTCAGATACTGTTAAGAACAGGGCATATGTTCATATAAACTTTATTGTTCAGAATCACCAATATTATCACCCCTCACAGCATGAACATTTCTTCCTGTCTCACCCTGTATACGAATATTATAAGAATTTCTAATACATTTTTTTACGGAACTCATAATTTTAAAATAATATTTGTCAAAATAATTGTCATGAAAGGCTTCAGTAATTCACTCATTTGTAAGAAATGTGTTTATGATGAAGCCTATTTCAGTTTTGAAACTCTACAAATTCGCAGGAAAACTAGAAATAATTTTATAAGGGCATCTGGGGACATACCTGGGGTGGACCAAAATCGGCTGCTACTAGTGCTGCCGCCTTGTAGTATGAGTTGGTTCTCCAAAAGCTAGGGATAGAAAACACCCATAACAAATTACCTGGTACTCCAGGTTGGGGGTTGGTCGTGTGGCTGACAACTCGACACCATAAAAAGTAGGCCTAACGTGTTACGAAACCCCATATTATGCCTCTGAAAAGTAAACCCACAAAAATTAAGACTGATCAGGCAATTGAAAATTGGATTATGTTACAGAGAACAGCTGCTAGAAATGATAGTTTCGAAAGAAAAATCCTCAGGAAGATATTTGGACCTAACATGGCGAATTAGATACAATCATGAACTATATGCCTTGTATAGTGATATAGCATTATCCACACTTCTACGTATTAAGAGACTCCAGTGGGCTGGACACATTATACGAATGGAAAATTAACGAATCCCCAAAAAAGTACTTGAGGGACGAAACGATAGGAAAAGGTCAGTTGGAAATCCACATAATTAATGGGAAGAAATGTTACAGAAAGATGCAGCAGATTTGATCCATAAAACTGGAAGGCAACCGCAAGAAACAGGAAGAAATGGAAGAGAATAATAGGGAAGGTCATGGTCCGGAAACGGGCCGAAGCACGATAGGATGGTGATCTGGGGACATACACACTGCCTACTTTATTTTATATCTTTTTTCACCTTACGTTAGTAAAAAAAAAATAGTTCGTTATAACCAATTTCGAATAAATGGCTCTTTCGTGTCTTTTGACTTCGAAAAAAAGACCCATTATTTTTTAATTAAATATGCTCCACGTCCATTTTTTCCCAGATTTATTAACTCGTGGAAATTGAATATAAAAAACATCCATCCAATAGTTGGTAGAAATTGCTGTTCTTAAACATACAGATATGCACACAAAAGGCATTACCAAATATACTTTTTCGGTATCCGGAACTGTCAAAACGAGTATTTCCACCGAAGTTTAATATTGGATTTTTGTAGCGTCACAATATAATATAGGCCTATATTACAGCTCTATATTTCGTATAATGGTAAAATAAAAAGTCAGCTTCAACTTCAGACTTGCATTATTTTGGTAATGTATAAGAAAACAATGAACGTGAGAAAGCAAAGCTCTGCTCTAGCTCTATACAAGGAAAGCGTGTAGTTAGACGATTGTTTGTATTATAAATAGAAGAACCGGGTTCCAGTGTGTCGGTTCACCTTGAGGTTTCGACATCCGCAAGTTTGGCGTGCCAGGCTTGCATCATCATAAAGGACGTCAGTGTATGCCTCTTCTAACATCAATATTTCCAATTTCCTGTCACATTTTGTTTTAATAATTTATAGAATTATTTAGTTAATCTTCTCTTTTCAAATATAAGAGAGAGAGGAGATAAGGTGAACAGTTACGTGGATGAAATGAAGTATACAGAACTACCGTTTCTAATTGCTTGATCATTATAGATTTCAGCCACTTTCGTTTTGCCATTGAAAAAAATGTAACATGAAATCTAGTCGCGGATCGTAAAAGTGATCATGTGTAGATTCAAAGTTACCGGTACTTTCTTTTTCATCAGTTATGTCACAACATATGATCTGAGCTTGAACACATTTAGCGAACAGTCTGTATACATATTTGGTTTTTCTTTCTTAATTCTAGGAATACTATATGTTACGTGACTAAAAAGGGACTTTCACTTTTTTTTTTTTTCGTGAGGTTTTATTAGAACGCACTGTACACCCTTCGACACGGAAATTGGTCGCTGTTCAGAGGCAAGTCCCACCTTGGAATAGTTCGGGAATCATCATTTACGCTGTATTTACACGCGTGCGTTTTATATAGACAAGATTCGGTATTTGAAATGAGAAGAAAATCTACCGCTAAGCTATAAATGCTTCGTAGGGAATATGTCGTTTCGTGCCGTACAGATATGTCGCTCCTTCAACTTGATTTCATCCTAGATTCTTAAATTTTTCGTTTTGACGGTGAATGCCACGTTAATCCAACACTTAGACAAATTCACGCTACAAGACAACGACCATTTTTCTTGTCAAAGGTGTATTTAGGAACACTAATTTTTAATTATTATAATATGTTCTTTCAATTGACAAATATTTAGCTGTGCCCTTTGTACAAGAAAACGTAAGATAAAACTCTCTCATGAAATTATTTGGTGTACCTTAACTAAACATAATTCGTGTTAAATTTTATTTCGTTTTGGGAAATTCATTCATTCATAATGTTCTGTCCAAGGGCAGGTCTTTCACTGCAAACCCAGCATTCTCCAGTCTTTCCTATTTTCTCCCTTCCTTTTTGTCTCATATGATCCATATATCTTAATGTCTATCATCTAATATCTTCTGCCCCGAACTCTTCTCCCATTTCTATTCCTTCCATTTGGGGAATTAGAATGCACTTCTTAGGAACTCCGTTACAAGAACTGTTCTTTCAGTCTTTTTTTTATTATTTTTATATTTATAACTCCAGAAAATCTTTCGCCAGTGAGATTTTTGAACCCTAACATACAGTAGAATAAGGCGCCACAATAGAAGTTAAGTCTGGTCCACAATAAACTGGGAACGGAAACGACAACCAGAACGAGAAGGAAAACATTGTTAAAATAAATGTATTTCAATATGAGCTTTCACAATTAAAAAGAAGTTTGCCGGAGCACGGGAACGGGAACTTGAAAGTTAATTGTGAATGCTCACATTTAAATACATTTATTTTAACAATATTTCCGTTTTCGTTCTCATCGTTTCCGTTCCCGGTTTATTGTGGACCAGCCTTAAGACTTTTAAAAAGAACGCTCTTCAATGACTTGCTAAACTTTAAACATTATTACAGTCTGCCTATTTTGCATAGAAGTGCTATAATTTTAATATAATTTTTTATTTGTATCTTGTACTTGTTCATAGTAATATAAAGTTGCAGTTTTAATAGTGACTATTTGAGAAGATGTTCACTTTAATGGAATAGTAGAATTTCCCAACTCAAATATATTTAATCACTTCTTTGTCTACTGCAATATTATTGGTCTCTAATTACAATATTGTCGATAGTAATATTTCGTTATGGAAATTTGTACCTTTGTATTCATATTGTAAATCTACACGTTAAATATTTATTACATTTGACATAAAAAGTTAACGACTTCTTTTTTTTTTTCAAATCCAGGTCCACTAATTTACTACCTATGTAAATACAACTGCAGAACAGTATTGTATGAATTTTCCTTGTGTGGCTCGATATATAGGCCCATTTTTTTTCTAATGACGATAGGCAACTTCAGCAGTAGCGTTAAGACTATGAGTTGAATTCTTGATTAAAAGAACGGCGATTTTAATTGAGTCAACAATTCAAATAAATATGGCAAGTCTTAAGGTGTGCACTTGGAAAGAATTTGTTTGTGAATAAATATGTGAAAGCACTATCTTCATGGTAAAGCGAAACAAGTAGTATATTTTCAGTTTATCCGTATAAATATAGGCCTACAAAATATTATAAATGCCACTTGAAAATTTTCAGTAAATTAGTATACATTTAAAGTAGTTTCTATCGACCGAAAATCCTTCAACGAGAGTCTGAAATACGTAGAGCTTCGTGGCTTGTTATTGTTGATTAATTAACCGGTTTCCATCGCGTAAGAACTTTTGACTTTCCTTTGTCAGACAAGATTATGTATTATTTAATACCTTCAGAGTAAGACGACTCGTTACTTTGCGTCACATTGTATTATGAAAACTTGGGAGTGTTATTCATCGAAATTTCAATTAACTTGCATAAATGTATTTAGTTTGTGTTGATCGAAAATCCTTCCACGGGTGTCTGAAACACACAGATTTGTAACACCGGTTTCTATAGCGTAAGACATTTTTACTTCTCCTTGCTAGAAATGGTTCCATATTGTTTTATGCCTTCATAGTAAGACGAGACGTTACGGTGTGTCACAGTCTCTGACAACTTGGAAGTGTTATGTTACTATTAAAAGTTGCGGTACACTGCATTGGATGACCTCATTTACGTACGCGTGAAGGGAATGAAAAGAACCGTTCAGTGTATTGTTTTATGTAATTGTGAAAGCGAACTTACATTATTCATTTCTAATATTTACACTCCATTTAAAAATCATGATTCTGTAAAGCCATAAATACCGACAAGACTTCGTTCAGGAATGAACTCTACTAATTACGCCCAAAGTCTTTCCACTTTTCGATACATGTGGTGTTTGACGTTTGCTGAACTTTTACACAAACGTAGTATTATTTTGAAGTTTTTCTGCTATATGGAAACAAGAGATGCGAATTATATTATTCTTATTCCATGTGAGATGTAAACATGTGTGGAATGGTGGTTGTACAGACCAGAAACAAAGTTTGGGCCACCTGCATTTTTCAAGTTCCAGTTATACTGTGCATGCTCAGTAAGTACTGAATATGCACAGTATGTTATAACTGGAACTTGGAAAATTCAGGTGGCTCAAATTTTGTTTCTGGATCTGTATAGGAACTGATAAATTCTATTTTAATGTTACTGTCGTTATTCGGAAAATAAAAGGCAATAATGTTGCCATACATGCGTTTTCATTAACAGTGTGCATTTGAAAATTCATATAATCATAAGATATTTTAATAAAGAAATCATTGCAACAAACATAACCAGTGAAAAATTAATATATTCTGCATAATTACGTAAAAATGATTTGATTTTTCACAGTCGTTTCTCTATCGTGTACGAGTAAATTGACATCATCTGTACGGCAAGTTTCCCTTGCAGACATCGTTATGAAGCAGTTAATGTCTCTGTTTTTGTCATCAATACAGAAATTACGCATTATGATTGCAATATACCGGGTGTTCAGAATTCAGCCCAAGAAATTTAAGAGGTTGTGGATGGGTTCTTGGTAAGTGTATTGATATAGGGAAGTAGGGTGTCTGCGGATTCAAACTGCACGTGGCTTAGCGATACAATTGGAAATGTGTCGGATACAATATTGCTATATCTCTGTATCACACAATTGGTAAATATTTAGATCGTTTCCCTCCGAGGATGAGTTCGAACGTTCAAACTTCAGCAGGTACTTTAACTTACCGTTTGTAACTTTAAATTTGTGCTATAATATTAAAAATCCAGCTCTAGTTATTTTGTAGTGTACGTAATAATGCCAGTAATCTTATATATAAAAGTCAATGTGGGTATGTATGTATGTATGTATGTATGTATGTATGTACTTTATACAAATCTACAGGATTTGACCGATATTTACCAAAGTTTGCACATTTAATCTTCATAACCAGGAGAAGAACATAGGCTACATTAAAATTGGACAGATGGACGTTAAATTATTGAAAACAATAAAAATTAGAAGTACGGCATATATTATATTAAAATGGCCTATTCTGCAGTCAATTGTCTTATATTGACGTCATCCAGTCATCTCTTCTTCCGTTGTAAATGCGGCCATATTGTTACTGAAATATTAAATAAAGTAATATTAAATTAAAATTACGTAAATGGGGGACGATCTCTTGATTGAATGTGTTATATGACATGAATATGCAATATAATATAGCACAAACACATTTTTGTTAAATATTTAAGAATTCAAAATGAAACGTGATAGGCAGAAAACATGAAAGCATTCATAACACGTAAATTCAAACGCTTTAATAAACAGATCTCTGTAGTGTAGTGGTAAGGTGAAAGAGTTTGGTGTAGGAGAACCCAGGTTCGAACCTGCGGTCAGCTCATTTTGTTTATTATTTCGATAATTTATTTACATTACTTTATTTTAACCGGGCATAAAGAGGTTTTACTATATAAATAATATATCCGTACTACTTTATTTATGCTGTCTCAAACAAAGTTACCATACAATTATGTGAATGTACGTACGTAATCTCACTGAAAATAACAGTGTATTAATTCTAAAATACATGTCCTTCAAAATATTGTTGTTCATGTCCGCATATGTGTTATTGTTAAATTATATCTGTATTATGTCGTGAATGTACAGTAGTATGTATGGCAAGCCTACTGGAAATAACAATCTGTTAATTTTTAAAATAAGCTTCTCTTAAAATATTATTCTAAAAGTCCAGAAATGATTTATTGCGAAATTATACTGTATTCTGCAGATAAAATAAAAATGACATAATTAATATACAGTATTATCACAGTTTAGTATATACAGTTGCGAAGCTCAATACTTACTAAATATGCAAACATAGACAATTGAAATATGCATCCATAGTTAGTTGCTAGCCACCAGGATCGCTACTATCGCCTTATCACAGACTCTTTCCCTAGCAGACGATAAAATGTGTTGTACTTTTGATATCGTGTTCTTTTGAAAAATTAACACCTTCCTTCCACTATTGAAATACGAAATACATAAGGTTTATATATTATTTTCATAAAGTATATATTATATTTGATAAACTCACCTTCCCGGATCTTTCGGAAGAAGGATGACTCTGACCTCTTTTTCTTAGAATTTATAGTGCTACAAACGTCTCCTTGCCCCATATTATTATTTAAATTATTGTATTTTAGCCATTTAGAGTTATTACAACAGATAACGAACATTTCACAGTTTACACAACTTTTCACAACAATGCAAAATACGGCACAGTCAATGCCTCTTCGATCTAGAGCCGTAAAATTTGTTCGGGTTTTCTATTTCAGTGTATGGAGCTCAGTGAATTATTATATTATAACTTTATTGCGTATCATAGCAAAGTTTTATTTAGTGTAATGTGTCCATAAGTTCCCTTTACTTCTTGTTGCATAATAGCCTATGTGGAAGAAATAATTACAAAACTGTGTTATTTTAATGTGAAGAGAGTTTTACATGTTAACATAATCTTTTCGCATTAACATTTTAAGTTTAGAATGGAAGCTATTTTGAGGTTTAATAAAAAAGAATTTATATTGTGATTTAATATAGTACATCTACCTTCCTTAATAAAGACAGAACATTTATCATATCACTCCTATGAAATTAGTGTGCGTACGATTGTTACTTCGTCTCTTAGGTAGTAGATAAATACAATAATTCAATACTCAATTGTAGTATTAAAATACAGACAAATTGAATGTGCGGAGTATCATACATGACATTATGCTTAATTATAATGTAGAATTGCGAATTTAGGAATATAAGATATAGTAAACATAACCTATAATATTTCCATATGAATGGTAGGGCATTGGAGACCACTAAAATTAGACAGAAAGGGGCATCTGGGACAGTAAACATAACCTATAATTTCAACATGTCTAAATATCCGTGCGGTGCAAATGAAAATTATTGAATCTTGCATAAATGAATGTACAAGAATTTCGCAGTATTTAATCGAAATAAAGGAAAGTATTACACATATGAACAATGTAATTTTCACACCAAAAATAATATTTCATCTTAACTCGCAAGTGATTTATGTCTGAAGTGTCTCATAATCATTGTTTTAAATTTTATTAATGCAATTGCACTACATTTTAGAGAAATATATGTTACTCTTTATGCATGCCAACTAATTTATATGGTTGAAACGCCGCCCTTCATGATCAGGTTAAGCGAGTTACATGGTCTGCCTTACGGCCTGTATTAGATCATGATGGCAGTGACACAGTCTATTGTTCCTAGTAGGCCTACTCAGCAGAGCTCCAAGCGGCTAGCAACTATCGCGAGAAATGCAAAAAATCATCTCAAGCTTCGCAACTGTATATACTAAACTGTGGTATTATGTACGATTATTTGTAAGACAGTATTTTTTAAGTCATATTTAAGAAATCAGGTTTGATATAAGCAAACGTAAAGCGGACAAGGGTACAAAATTCTCCAATCCTATTATGTATCTTTTTGTTTGCATATTGATTCGATACGACAGATAAAGAGGTGTAAATTTTAATTTTCCATTATACCCCAAGGGGTTCAGACTGGAAACAAGAGAATCCCTATTTATCATCAACTGTCTTTAAACGTCAAGCAAAAGCATACAAAGACAGGAAATTATATTAAATTTGTGTCAGCACAGCTTTAGATCAATGTATAAGATTGAGTCTATGCTAAACGGATGTAAAGGGACTGAGGGGATGTTTTTGTTTAGCTAAGCTACAAGACAAAGGTAATTAAAAACAAAAACAGTAAGGTACATGATATATTTTCTTTTTGGTGCCTGATCTTCAGTTGTTTTGAATTTTGTTAATCTTGGCAGGCATTTTGGCTAAGAAGATCATTTTGTTCATGTAAGTTATGTTAAGTAAATATTCATCTTTAGGGACGAGGAAAGCTTAGTAAAGACAATAATTCGTTTCGATTTTCTATACTTGAGTTGCCAAGATCTCAACTCTGAAGCAAAAGGGAAAACCGGGAAACACAGGGTGCTTTTAACTAGTTACTTATAACGGTGAAGGAAGATTGTAGTTTGAGAAATGCATACTGTATCCATTGCTTTGGACAAGTTACGCATTTAATACAACTTGAACATCGAAATGATACAAAAATGCATGAAAATAATAACAAAAATGCCATGAACTATTACTGTACAGTATACTCTTGCCGAAAGCATAATAAATAAACACTACAATAGGTATGTCGCTGGTTCAATAAAAAAAATTCAGAGATCTCAACAATATAATGAGGTATTGGGATGAGAAAACTACCACGGTGGGTTTGAACACACTATTTTTTGGCCTGATGTCTGACGCGTTATCCATTGCACCACATTTTCATGCCGATAAAATAGGTATTATAATGAAAATGAAAAAGCGGTGCGGTGGTGTATTGTCTCATTCTTTGCCAACAGTTTTACAGATTCTGTAAAATCTAAATTTTGAAAACCTGGGTGGTTAGTTTTTAACACTTGGGCTTCATTCAGTCTCTAATGAGGTCCGAAATCAACCCATACCAAAAATTCCCACTTCTTTACAAAAAATTATAACTAAGCCGGATATACAGAATTTTATTATAGTACAAAAAGTGACTGTCACAAAAAACCATGCCTGATGGAAAAATTCTGATTAGGCCCTACATATATGAATTCAGGATAAAAACTGCATTAGAATCAATATTCAGTTTACTTATGAAAAAAATCATGTTGACAAGTGTAATCAGAGAAATTGTATAAGTTCTGGACTTTATTGGTTTGAACAAACTGAAACAAGTTAAAAAGCAGTCTTATTTAAAGTGGTACCAGTATATAAAGGAAAGGCAGACGAGAAGAGTTAAACCTGTTGGCCATTGTACTCTATAGATTCTGGCATAAGCATGCATGATGCATACGGTTATGAGTAATATTAAAGAATGACAATATCAATTGTTACATGAAGAGCTATAATTTCATTGTTTTGTGTCACCTGTATCTTCGGAATATGCAGTTATTTTATTATTTCACATGAATATTGACTACCAATTTTATTTGCAGCAAATTTAATTAGAAAACAGCCTCCTCATACTATTTTAAATTTTGTACATTAAACAATATTAAGCTTCAAATTTGAACATATTGAGGGAAGTGAGAAGGCAATTTATTTTGATGACATTACTGAAACACAGAATCAGTATGTTAATGAATTTTAACGATTTCTTTTTGGATATTTGAACCATGTGAACTTTCTGTGCGCTATGTTTTAAGAGGCATATTTTATAGGTAACTGAATTGAGTTATAAAGATTTTAATTGTCACTTTGAGAAATTTTATCATCACTTTTAAAAGAAGTATCATACTCAGTTTGGTCTTATTTACCAAACAATTTATTCTTTGTTCATTTGACAAAATGAGTGCAATTTATGTGATAGAAGTGCATTTAATTTGTTTTCTTTAACATTAAACTAGTAATGAGTTCCAACATTTTAGACAAATTCCAGTCCACCATAAAATACAAATGGTCATAAAATATGCCATATTCCCTAAAACACTGAAAAACAAAAACTCGTATGAAAATTATTCATATTATTGGTTAACTTGAGTGTCCAAATTCAGTATGACCTGGAAATACTTGTGATTAATTATATTTGGGTATTTAATGTAACATTGTCTATATAAGTTAATAGAAAATATGTAAAAAGTCTTTGTTTAATATTTCGGTTTTACCATTTAAAAATAAAATAAATTACTGTGTTGTAGTTCACTTTCCTCTGTATCAAATAATTTAAACATTTTGTTATACATATGGATATGATTCCTTAATTTATTTGTTTTGTTTTAGTTCTGGTGAAATCCTGGAAAGTCGAAGTGCAGCAGATCTCCAGATGAACGGGCAACTGGTTGCAGTGAGAGATAGGTAAGAATTCCTTTTACAATATTGTCACATGTTGATAATGCCACGTTGTTGATCTTCGGTGTACCATTCATTGCAAAATTATATTATAATATGTAATATTACTAAGAGATGTGTATTTTGAAATTTCAAGTGGTCGTTTAACTTCAATGAAATTTGCCAGAGTTTTAATGCAGTTCCAACTTATAGGTGAAGTGTACAGTAGTTACTTTTCATTGAAATTAAATTTCTATAAGAAATAGTAAGTACATGTACAATGTTATGCTTTACTTTGTGAAATGAAATAACATCATACCATAATGAATTCTTTGTACATTCTGAAGTAGTGCTTCTAATTTGTGTCAATAGGCATTCTGAAAGCGTACTTTCTTTCAGGAGTCTAGAGAACTCTTTAACTAATATTGTATTTATTAGTCTTTCTTACTCTCTTCGTCAAACTTTTCTCTCTCTTCCTCCCATCTTCTAATTTTTCCCTAATATTTTCTCTCCTCATTTTTTCTTTGTCTTCTTCTTCTTCTTTTCCTCTTTGCTTTAATCATCTTCGTCTCTTCTTCAACCACAGTATTAGCTACCGTGGACCATCACAAATGTCTCATCGCCATCACAAGCACCAATGCAGCTCGTGGATAAGGAGCTAGTCTCCTGATCTGAAGCTGCACTCGGATGTGGGTTCGAATCCCGCTTAGGCTGATCACTTGGACGGGTTGTTTTTTCCAAAGTTTTCCCCAAACTGTAAGGCGAATAGTATGTAATCCACAGCGAATTCTTGGTCTTCTCTCACCAGAATATCACCTTGCTATCACCATTTCCATCTACATTGGATAACATCGAAGTTGATGCAGCATCATTAAGTCACCAATTACGAAACCATCACCAACACTTTAGCAAATTTTTTGCTATGGGCATTTAAATTAGCAACGGAATGTTCTAATGACATCCAAGTCAGCCTTCTAGTTAATTTCATCTCGAGTATGACACGTAAATATAGTTTAAATGACATGTAGGCATTTAATGTACTGTAAGCAAGTTTACCACATGTATAATTCACTTACCAAAATTATCAATTTGACACAATGATTCATGCAATAGACACTTATGCTAACTCTAAAGAATGATTCTGTCTTTACATACTGTCTAAGGACCTTCTGTCTTCACATATTACCTAACACTTAGTAAATAGTGAAGGCTAGCTTTCATTTCTCATAAGAAAAGAAGCAGTGTAGTTTATAAGAAGGTCATTGCTAGGGGATGACTGAAATAATGTTTGTGTTATTCAGCTATCTCCAAACCTCTGAGCGGTCCCCATGTAGCCTTGGGAACAGGGGGCAAGGGCTCCACAAGAAAGGTTCGATTCGAGAAAGTGGTGATGTTCTCAAACGGTCTCGTGTCCAAACTGCGTAAGTACCGAAGTTTATTACATGAGTTTGTTGTGTCTTGAAACAGATTGCATACATTTCTGCCTTTAACTATAGAAAAGATTGGGCGTAACATTTGGTACCTTCATTTGTTTTGCTTACATGTTATTTATTCACATCAATAACATTGATCATATAAGTTACTTTTTGATGTATGTATCAGTTGTAAATTATGTATTGTTTCGATTAGATATATAGTAGAATATGTGCCGAGTGAATAAATTAGAGTGTAGAGAGTTTATTTGTTGAAATGTACTTAGTTATATTATGACTGTCAAGTTATATCGCTAAAATACTATAGGCCTACTGGGTTTAAAATAAGGTTTACAGAATTTTAAGAATGGAAGCAGTAATATTGGAG
Organism: Periplaneta americana; assembly: GCF_040183065.1. NCBI lineage: Eukaryota > Metazoa > Arthropoda > Insecta > Blattodea > Blattidae > Periplaneta > Periplaneta americana. The sequence continues at coordinate 75,049,421 of NC_091126.1, forward strand.
ACATTATAGCTCCATAGGCATTTGGTTTTGGAATTACGTTTACTTGGACTCTTAATTATGTTCTTGAGTACTGTATGTACAGACCCAGAAACATAATTTGGGCCACCTGATTTTACTAAATGCCAGATACAATGCATTGCGCATGTGCAGTAAACAAGAGCGCCTAAATGTATGCTACTTGTGGACAGTATTGCGAAGTTTGTTGCCTACACATAGGAGGACTGCTACCAAAACTCGGCTCATTTTTTTAATTCCGTATCTGTACCCTTAATTTTTGTAATCCTTTTGCTTAACATCATGTGTAATGTTCACGTAATCACAAAATCTGCCTAGTTTTATAAATAACATTGGCAAATTATGTAGAGAGGAACATTTTTCACCATCAGTGTTACAGAGAATTTGCCTTTGTCTAGGGTTACATTTTAATTCTTAGCTCTTACATGCTGGATGAAAAAGATTCCAGCTTGGGCTTCGTAAATGTATCTATAAAATTTTGTAATAAAACTGAAATGAATGTGTCAAATTGACTGAAATATTTCCAAGATAAATGTAACTCTCTATTTAATAATTTTTCTAAGCTACAAAAGTCATTCAGAAGAGATAAGAAGGTGACGATGCCGAGAATAAAGAGATAGTGGAAAAGGAAAGACAGGATAATTATACAAGAAATACTGTATACATAAGGAAACCTCCCACCACTTCATCTCTCATGATTTGGTGGGAATTTAGTCCCATTTCCTTGACGAGGTGTCTAAATCGTACATGTTATTCCTTATTAAACGAGCTGACAAGAATAATAAAATTGTGTTTCATTAACTCCATTCGTCTGTAGAGTTACTCTGTTATCTTCTTTAATCTTCTTTTATTCTCCATTATTGGCATTGAAATATCTTTGGGTCTCATTGACATCTTTTCTTACAGTTTTCAGAATCGTACGTACGACTTCACTCTCCACGTATTTCAATTTGTATACCTAGTTTCATTGCAGTTCGAATCTTGGAGTGTGTATTTGCAGCACTTCAATCATTATTTTATATAATTCTGGATTCCAGTGCTGTACAAGTGGACAATTTTTGTTTATGAACATCAAACAAAATACATTAGGAACAGCAAGGGAAGAACTGAGATGTGTACTGCAGGCTTTTGTGGATGAATGTATTGAGTTTGTTATGCTAGAATTGTGATGTTATTTCTTTGTTCATTGTAAGCATGCAAGTGTTCATAAGTCTTTCAAACACGGTTCCATTTTTTTATATATAAACAGTTAATTGTAAATTTCCTTGTACATAATTTATTGGGCAGCCAGGTAGCTCAGTTGGTAGAGCAGCTGGCTATGGACTGGAAGGTCCGCTGTTCGATCCCAAGTGGTGACGGGATTTTTCTCGTTGCCAAACTTCCAGAATAGCCCCGAGGATCACTCAGCCTCCTATAAAATTGAGTACTGGATCTTTCCCGGAGGTAAAAGGCAGTCAGAGCGTGGTGCTGACCACACCACCTCATTCTAATGCCGAGGTCATGGAAAGCATGGGGCTCTACCTCCAAGCCCCCCCAAGTGCCTTCATGGCATGTGACGGGGATACCATTAACTTTTTTTGCCTTTTTACATAATTTATTACAAATTGTCACCATAGTAGTCTTCAATTCTGGAGTGAAGCTCTTCTCTTCCATCCTATTCATATCGATGTCTTTCAGTTGTTTATAATTGCGACTCTGTAGTCTGTCATTGACTCACTTTGTTGTTAAATATATATTTCTTTAAATCTATTACAGAGTTATAATAGTTTAATAAAATTTAATTATTAATATTTTTCTCTGTGTTATTGTGCAGATATGAGCTCTCCCAAGACTTACTGGAGAAGCAAATTGAGATGCTTGAGAGAAAATATGGTGGTGTGAAGGCTCGAAATGCAGCTCTTACGATCCAGAGGGCATTCCGTCGCTACACATTGCTCAAGAAATTTGCTGCAATCACTGCTATGGCTAAAGCCGAGAAACGACTCAGCCGGAGATTACACGCATCACATGAGGTTTGCGACCGATATGTAGACAGTGAACTGGTTATAAGAAACAATTTTGCAGGGTTATATCAAGAGTTACGGCAGAATTGTTCCCCACAGTCTCATGCCTCTACCCGCCCACTGCCACTACGCTCCATGTCGATGCGAGAACGGCGCAACGTTGACAGTATCCCTCTACCACGGAGTCAATCTAGTCGCTGTGATATGGCTCATGTCAATGTCCAGTTGGATTACTACACCCCCACGTCATTGGCGCCGTGCCCTTCCTATAACGGCCCAAAACACTTCTGGGATACGACGCACTACTACACGCCGCAGGAAGCATTCTCGGAAAGCGGCGAGGTGAGTACCCCCAGTTTTATGGCACGTATGGGGGAAATTGAAAAGTTCAAAATTTTGCTTATATGCGTAATCAGTGTTGTGCATTATATACAGGATAATGGAATATTTACGAGCACAGATTTCATCATGCAATTTCTTTGTAAACTTGACACATTCTTTTTTAACAATTTCTGCACATGCATAGGTGTTTGAGAGAAATGTGAAATTTTCTATATTAACCAATATTGAAATTACAGTATTATGAAGTTTGCTCGTATTCTGAAGCTATGATAGTAGTCATACATATTGAGAATAATAAAATTAATCCCATTCTCACTTACATATGATATTTAACCTGATGCATCTTTGGTGGGATGAGTATTTTTAATTCAGATGTCTCGATAATAATTGAAAATAATGAAGTTTTTAAATTTGGAAACATTACAAAAATTATTGTACTAGAGTGTAAATAATAAGTAGTTCCCTAGTGAATTGAAAGCAAAGAAATCTTAACATGTGCAACTTCTCATTACAAATATTGCACAACAGCTGCTCAAATACAATTAAATGGACAATTTTACTTCAATTTTTTCAGATAATAGATATATGTAAGTTATTTTGTATGTGGTTTCATGGCCAAAAACTGATAAAAATTTTAAATTGTGACATAGGCCTACTCTAAGGGAGAAAAATGAACTTAATTAAGAATGTATGAGGGCACAGTCAATCGTTGTGTTGGTCAGAACATATTTCTTATATGTAAATGTTCAGTAGGAAATCATTACAATTAATTTTGAGCTGATTGCAATTTTTTCTTCTTTACCATAACGATATCATATGAAGTGCTGCTACTAGAACAAAAATTATTCCGAAATTAGGTTATTATGTAATCAAGTACTGAAAATGAACAAAATGTATTTGATAGGGACACCTGCGCATGGGTATGCATTATGTGTGTTTACACATGGAAATCTTACTGTGGAAAACTTACTTTACTTAGCATTGTGTACCCTGACCATTACATTTAACTCTCGAAATAATTTTTTGAATATTGTAATATCTTATCCATTCAAAGTGCAGTATAAAAAGGAAAAATTAGAGTAATTTAAATCTTATTCTCTTACCTTGATGGCATGCCATTTTCAAAGAAACCTCAATAAGGAATGTAGGCATGCATTTTGTTGCTAAATCTACGCTTAATTACAGTCATTTTATTTCACTTATTCATGTGCGGAAAATTTGAAGGAGAAATATCTTTATTAGTAGCAATGAGTTGTGTGCTGCTTTCTGTGTTCGCAAATATTTCCTAAGTCTGTATATTTGCTGAGTATTGCATTTTACTTTCAAACTAATAATCGTTGAATTGCAATTGGAATAACAAACACATTTTTTAATTGTAAGCAGACACTGTTAAAGTATAGGAAAAAGTGTTTGACTTGTGAGAAAATAGTTTTCATTCTCGTAGTTCCTTAAAGAAAAAAGAAAAGAAATCTGACGTTAAATTTTCAAATTTTCAAGACATACAATGTTCTCTTCTTAAACTCAAGTATAAGTAAAAGTGATCTGTTCAGTAGTGATGAAGTTTTAAGGAAACTGTGGGATTGAGAGTTACGATGAACAAACGTAAAGGAAAAATATGATATATAAATAAGGCGAGGGGGATTCGTGAGTGCAGTTTGTGGATGACTTTATTAGCGATGTTAGAAGTTTATAATTATCACATATTAATTAAAATAGTTTGAAATTATGAAATTATGAGGCAGATGCATGAAAAATTGATAGGGTGTTGTTAGAAAGCATGATTAAGGGGACTTTGTGATCTGGACGAGATATTAAAATGAATGTATATTATTTCGGTTTTAACCCATTATATCCCAAATTAAGGAAGGTTGACATGATTGTTGACACTAGGCATAATGAGTACACAAGATTTTTTAGAGTGTTCTGTATTTTTTATGCTTTTTAGGGCATATGATATTTCATACAGTGGGCATTAAGGAAACTAGTAACAGTAAATAGCCTATTGGAAAAAAGTAAATACCACAAGAAATATTGGTTTTTGTTTATTCTGTGGCCTTATCGTATGTGGTACTGATTTAAACATGATTTTGGGTGAAATCCAACATTACATAACCTGCTTGTACATAAACATTTAAATTTGAAATCAAATAGGCTCGCCATGAATAAATTGCTTTACTACAGTTCCATGGCTTCATGTACTGTACAGAGATACTATTATCCAAGAGCATCATGAGTTGTTAGAACTTTTGGTTTAGATGACTTATCATAGGGTGAACTTTGTAAAATTTTTGATTTGTATCAGTGGTGCAGTTATCATTGATATGGAAACATGAATTAGGAAAAAAAAATTTTCTTGACATTGATTTTGATACTAAGGCATTGTAAGTATCTAAGCAGGTTTCCCATACATATGTCAATGCATTACTTTGCAATGGTCTGAGAGTATCAGTTGCCTGTATATTTGTATATGTCTTCTTTAGATAGCTGCATAGCTGTATATTATTTTCCTTGTATGCAGAATCCTTTATAGTTTCTTGAAATATCTTTTCATTAATTTCATCTTCATTAGTCAACAGGAGTAGCTTTATTCTTTAGTAAATTACTCGTAATAGAAGTGACAGGGTCTGTAATATTTGGTATCTTTGATTCTGGATTTCAATGTTTTTTTTTTTAACTCGAGAAGGTCTATTATTTATTTTACCTTTTAAATGACAGTGGGGTGGTAATGAAGAATGGAGTAGTAGATCCTTTCCATTAATAGGTACTAGTACCATGTCAAAAGTATTATCAAGATCCAACTCTTGAGATTTGTCATGAGAAACTACTTTTACCTACCTTTTTAAAGAACACCTTTACCTAAAGCTATAAATTTTGCTTCATCTCCTTTTTTATCACTGCTTGCATCATCCCGATTACATTCTTCTCCATCTTTTTGTGGTATAACAAATTCATGAGCTTTTGTATTGTCAGTTTCTCATATAACTTTAGAATCATCCAGACTGTTCAAGTGATTTAGAATTTTTTCACTGTCTCTAAAGTGGTCCAAGAAAAAAAAAGTGATAATACCATGTACTCACTAAATCCCAACATCTGATTTGTTGTTGTCCAGTGACATTAGAATTGTTTATTTACATCATCATCCCTCTTGCTTCCCAATAAAGTCCTGCCATTTTGTTTGTTGCTGTGTAGTGTTGTACATTTCTGTAGATGTTCTGTATTACGTACTGCTTCTTGGTCTTTGCAGATCGTGCACTTGTCTGTAAGCAGACATTTTATTCTTTATATTTAACATTTTCAACCAGATGATCATGTCTTGTTTTCATCGTGAATAATGCTACAGCTGTTTTTCTTTGCATGTTCATTATGTCAGTTCCAGTTCTGCTCTTTATGTCCTTGTATCTCTTACTTGTTAATTTTATTATTTTTCTTCTATTTTCTTGTTTTCATATTTAAAGTGATTTTTTAGATACTGTGTATTTGTTTGTGGATATCTAATTTCTTTTTGATAGTGTTTTATATTAGCTTCGTTTTTAGCAAGCTAATCTATTTGTTAGTTTTGTAAAATGCAGATATCCATTGTACTGCACGTGCAATGCTTTCTTACTGTCTGCCACAATGTCCATATGTTATGTTTAATGGCGCGGTTTGTAACAATGATATAGATTTAATAATCATTTGAGGTGGCATCTATAACCACCTCTGACAATGCAATTATATACTGTATAACCAAGACAGTTCTTATAATCTATTCAAAATATGTTGTTACACATTATGAAATATTGTATGATGGGGATATAATGGGTTAAGATTGTGTAATTTTCGTTACAATTATCTTCAAAATCGTCCACTGCTGTGGAATAATGGTTACCATGCCTGACGGTGAAAGAAGGAGGCCTGGGTTCAAATCCTGGTTGGGACAAGTTACCTTGTTGAGGTTTTTTTCCAGGGTTTTCCCTCAACCCATTAAGAGCAAGTACTGGATAAATTTCGATGCTGGACCTTGGACTCATTTTGCTGGCATTATCATCTTCATATCACTCATATGCTAGATAACCGTAGCAGTTAATAAAGCATCGTAAAAATAACAAATTAAAAAAACTACAAAATCACTTTTACTGCTACATAATTACAGGCTTGGGAAATTGTTTGGATTATTAACATATCAATGGAACCAATTTTTGAGTTGGTACTTGTCAGAAGAAAAAAACGTTCATATTAGAACAGTATAGGTACAGTAGGTGTGCATTCAGTACGTGCCAATTAGAGTATTTAGATTAAATTTTCTTCCATGAGAGACACAGATACCTAAGAAGTTGGAGAATATGTATACACATTTTTTCATATATCTTTTGTAATTGTACATCATCTAACGCTTATTTATTTTTATGAAATATTGTCTTTTTTTAATTTATCATATTTTAATTTACTATTTCATAACTATAGACTTCTTTTTATACTCTTGTCATTGGATCTACATACATATTCTATTTTTATGGTCTCAAGTGTGCTGAGAGTAAATACAAAATAAAAAAGACTTAACTTCAATAGATTATTGTCTATATAGGAATGCAGCGTTTATACAATTTCGATGAATGAACTTGTTCTGTATTATGTTGTAGACATTAAATTTTTTTTTCTGAATTGGATACGCTGCAACAACATAATTTTGTGTAATGAGAAAGTAAATGGATTACTCAGTATAGAAACTTAATTTGAAAACAGGCCTAGAAATTTTATTTGCAAAAAAAAAAAAAAAAAAGCATAAAATAAATACGTTAAAGTTAATTAATTCGATAATGAAGTGGAATAGAACTTAAAAAATAAGTATTGCATTTTTTCGAAGCACTTTCAAAGCTATTGATTTATAAATGGAATCAAGTAGCTTTGTCGAGAAATTAAATATGCATTTAAAAATTTTCCTTTATGTTAAAATTTCTGTTTGGTACTTCATGCTTTACATAAGTAACTTATTAATGATAAAGCATGATATTAAAGTGAAGCTTTGAACACAGAATTGTATTGCTTCTTTGCTTGTAGTTCTTAAGCACAACACTGTGCATATTAGCAGCAAACATAAATATTTCTATTATAAATTAATTTTCTATTTATAAAAATTCGAGATCTTGCCTTGCTTTTGAATGCTCTTTTGGTGCATAGTGGCAGTTCTTACCATTTCTTTCACTAGGACACTCACGGACATATTCACACATCACCACTGAATCATTTTTCCAGAGTTTTCAGCCTCCTCCTATTTACTATTCTTCTTATGAACTTCACTTTTGTTTCAAACTCTTGTTTCACATTTTACAATCTCGCATGAAGAGGAAGGATAATACATCTGTGAGTACTCAAATGACACGCTTTCATCCTACACTTCTCCTTTCTCTTTTTTTGGATATGTATACACAGTACAGTAACATCTTTGTTTCTTGTTGACAGTGTAAATTATTTTACGTTCAAATTAAGTAATAGTATTGAGTTGTGTAAATACTTACATGTTGTCTGAAGTATTTGTTGCATATAAAAAATGAACGAGTGAGAAATATATGAAGTGATGAGTGTTATTTATTCATAGTTTGGGCATGACAGCAGCCTAAGTCGGGACTCAGCTTTACGCCGAACAATTGCCACCTCACCTCTCCATCAGAATAATGTAGCTTGGAATAGACAAGACGCCTGGACACCGAAACCTGGAACTCCACAGAGACCTTGGTGTCAAGGTCAGAAAATACCGCCAGAGGTGCCAAAAAGAACTTCTTCTATCTCATCACGATCGACTGATACAAGACCTCTTCGTGCCAATGGACTGAATAAGACACGAGAAAATGGAAGTTTATCTAGCGTCCAATCTTCGGGCAGTGATAGTAGTCTTTCTGCTGACAGAGTTACTTGTGAGAGTCTAGAAGACAGTAGCCATAGATGCTCTCCAATTTGGAAACGGAAAGGCCAGGTTAGTAATGAGCTGTATGTTCCAGAATTTCACTTAATTCTTATTTGCATTGGTATATAGCCCATGGTGCAACCTAAAATACGTACAACACACACAAAAGAAAACATGTCCTGTTGCATCTTGATTCTTAACTTCTGGTGTATTTTGCTCCAATTCGATAAAAATTATGGGCGGCTTTCTGTTTGCTTTTTTTCTGCTGTTCTCTTTGTGTTACACACTCATCTCCAAGTGAAATGATTAGACTAACAGCATGGATATTTTTCACTTGCCCTTTTCTTAATCCAAGATGAACATTATTTTTGTTGCAGTTATGTTTCCTTATGACAGATTAGAAATGCTTCTTATCTCTTAATGTTATAAACTATTCTGGCCTTCATATGAGCAAGCCACTGGTGTAGTCTCAGGGTAACGAATGTGACTCGTAATCTGACGTTGCGCTCGGACGTGGGTTCGAATCCCACTTGGACCGATTACCCAGAGTTGGAATATTTTTAGAGATTTAGTCTAACTGTAGGGCGAATTTTGGGTAGTGCCATAATGAATCTTCGGACTCACCTTACCAGATGACATTTTGCTACCACAAATCCCACCAATGCTGTATAATAGAATAGTAGATACAGCATTGTTAAGTGACTGACTAAACATTTCTTTGTGTGTTCAGTGGCATATTATGATCATTTTAGACAATTACTTCGCTTTCCCAGTAATATGCAGAATATGATTTAGAAAAGAATTTCGTCTGTTGGGATATATGTTACATATGTCTTATCATTGAAGTAATTGTAGTCTGTAGTATTTGAAGCCATTTTTCTGCAATTAATGAAGAAACTTGGGTAAAATGGTCACAGTGTAATCTCTTCATGGGAACTAAGATATGATTTTCAAACTATGTAAAATATATTCCACCACAAAACTCTTAATTAAATAAACATCCTGCTTTGTTAAAATACTTAGTTAATACATGTTGATTTTTCAAAATTAACATAACTTCATTCAGTATTAGGGCTCAAAAGTACAGCTTGTACGATTAATATGAATGATTAACTTCATTTTCTCTCTAGTATATGATTGTGATGAAGGAAGAAACATCACAGAATTAGGCGAGTGCTTTGTCTTAATGAAAGTAATTAATGCACATTAGTAAATTGCACCTTTAATAATAGGAGACACTGGCTTTCAACATTGCCCTTAAGAGAAATTCTTAAATTAATGTTAGTTTTAAAACATTTTGTTTTAATAATGTTTTAAAAAATTTATTATTTACTGTAATTGAAGTTATTTTGTGAAATTATTTAATTACAGTAAATTGTATCAAAATATTCTTTGAAAAATAACAACTTAATATTACTAGTTGTCGGCCTCGGTAGTGCAGTTGGTATAGTGCTGGCCTTCGCTGCTCGAAGTTGTGGGTTCGATCCCTGCCCAGGTTCATGGTATTTAAGTGTGCTTAAATGCGACAGGCTCATGTTAGTAGATTTACTGGCATGTAAAAGAATTCTGCGGGACAAAAGTTCAGCACACTGGTGATGCTGATATAACCTCGGCAGGTGCGAGCATCGTTAAATAAACCATAATTTAATTTAAATTTAATAGTACTAGTTTTGCAAACATGTGATTATCATTGTCTATGCGTACATTATTTCCATTCTACTTGATTACCATCAAATTCTTTTATTATCTATCTCTGTGTGTGTGCGTGTGTGTGATTCTACCACTTACAGCACTACTACTGCTACTACTAAGGATAATGGTAATTGTGGTAATAATAATAATAATAATAATAATAATAATAATAATAATAATAATAATGATAATATTAATATACTAGTGGAAAATGAAAATGAATACCTCTAAAGAAGTAACGTAAAACACCATATTCGCATGGGGCATTGATAGAGGGAGTAAATGCAATGCAAAGTTCTGTGCTGTGCTGAGCTGAGCTGTGGAAGGAGTAGGAATCAAGTACTAAGCATAAGAACTCTGAGCCCATGACAACTGTAGTTGACTTGGTGAAAGAGTTGTCTGTTTCGAGTATAGTACTGTGTTTAGTAAATATTGTAAACATGCCAGGACAATGTAGCCGAGCACAATTCGTGAAACTAACTGAATTTGAGCGGGGTCATATTGTGGGCCTGGAGGGGAGGCTAGATGGTCTTTCCGAAGAATTGCCCGACATGTTGGGTATGAAGTGTCTGCTGTGTATCATTGTTGGTGCCGGTGGTCCAATGATGGTGCACATGTTCATCATCCTGGTTCTGGAGCAGCATACGGATTCATGCCTAGACCACTGCATCAGACAAGCAGCCATTGCTAATCGGACGGTGACCACAGCACAGATTAGGGCCACTGTTACACTCAGTGTGTCAGCTAGGACCATCAGCAACCTTTGCTGGAAGCTGGGCTATGATCAAGGGTGCTGCTCAGCAGGCTTTCTCTTACACCTCATCACCCTGCAGCACACCTCGGATGGTGTCGCGAAAGACGCAACTGGAGGGATGAATGACGCGAAGTTGTGTTTAGTGATGAGAGCAGATTCTAGCCTGCGTCAGTGATAGTTATTTGCAAGTGCGGTGTCGACCAGGAGAGGGGCAATGGCCAAAGTGTATTATATGGCAGCACATCCAGCACCAACTCCTTGCATCATGGTCTGAGGCGCAATAGCCTACAATGACTGTATGCCTCTGGTGTTTGTTGAGGGAACCCTGAGCATTGCACGATATATGCAGAACATCATCCTGCCCATTCTGTTGCCATTTCTACAATGTCAGATAGATATGCTCTTTCAGCAGGACAGTGCCCATGGACACACTTCTCGTATTACACATAGTGCTCCCTAAGGTATTCATAAACTCCTCTGGCCACCACGATCACCAGGCATATCTCCCATTGAAAATGTGTACGACATGATGGGATGGCGTCTGGTCTGGTCTGGTCTGGTCTGGTCTGCAATACCAGCAAAAACCTCAACCAATTACAACAACAGGTGAAATTAGCATGAAACAGGTTTCAGCCAAACATGAAGTAAACCAAATTATTGACAAAGGAAATGTAAAAAAAAATATTCATATATAAACCTGTTTATAGCTGGTTTGGGGGCTAATTTTGAGTATGATTTAAAGAAAATTATTGCTTTATCTACTTTAAGACAATTGGATTAATTCAATTATTTGACCTTCCAATAAGAATCGATTAATATATTTATTGAAAACTATTGCAATTCCCCAAAATGATATTAGACATCTCTATGATCATCTCTATGCACGATTGCAGGACTATTGTAGCTAAAGGAGGCTACACAAGATATTGAAGTTGTTTGTCAAGACAATCTGTAGCCTCTGTCCATAGGTGTATGATCCTGTGATCTGATCATATGCAGTGTACAACCTGTATAATTATTCGGTAAAATTTACTTCATGTGGGGGCCATTGCTTCCGGGTGTTCATTTTTCATTTTGAACTAGTGTAATAATAATAATAATAATAATAATAATAATAATAATAATAATAATAATACCTCTTTTCAACACAGGGATCAAATGTAACTTTAACTTACATGTCTTAAATTTATTAAAACTTCATGGTGTTCACTTCACTGTGTCATGTGCTCTTTCCGTTTTCTGATTACACCTAATTAAAGTTCTAAACATTTTGGTAATTCTGGAGGACAACTACTCCACAATTTGATTTTCGAACTTTTTTTTTTTTTTCCACAAACGTCAATTTTATGCTCCAATTTCGAAAGATAATAGAACAAAATTTCGGAAACACGTAATTTCGACTGTAACCTAACATAACCTAACCTAACCTTAACTAACCCTAATCCAAACAAAACATAGCCAAACTAAGCTAACATAACCTAAACTAACCTGGTAATGTTACATTAGCTTGGGATAGCTTAGGTTAGTTCAGGTTAGGTTAGCTAGTTTAGCTTGGGTTAGTTAGGGTTAGTTGAGGTTAGGTTAGTTTAGGTTTACTTTTCAGGACTACGATTTTAGAAATTCACAACAAAGTTTGAGAAGAATAATGTTACAGACATGCCATTATGTCCTCACAGTGGTGCTCATTGTGCTATAATGTTATAATAGAGATACCTGCTTGTAGTGATTGGCAGGGGTAAGATTAGTATTAATGGGTTAAATCGTGGATGATACTTTCAAAGGAAAGAAGATACTACTAATGCACAATGCTTGTTAAAGTAATATTATTTCATCACAGTCATTGAATTTTACTTACACATGTGTACATGCTTTCATTTTCACCTTAAAATCGAGTTAAAGAATGTGTACTTTCTTCGAGATATAGAAAAAATACTATATGTAAATTATATATGATTCCACTGAGAAATAAATTACTTCGAAGTATCGAAAAATGTAGTTATAGAAGTTCGACTTAGAGGCTTGATTGTACTTTCATGTGTGAGCCCACTCGCAAAATATATTCAAGTTCAAGTTCAGCCCATAATGTCCTCTTGGGGCAGAGGCCTCTTCCTAGGAAGGCGGCAAAATATATTACAGATATTAAATTTTTTTAAAGTAGTAGTTGTTTTGAATTAGAGTTTTGCTTGGTTGATAGGCTCCTCTCGTCGTATTCTGTAACTATTTCTACATTTGTTTGTGCATGGTGCAGGGCGTGTGGCATTTTGTTTTGTTTATTTAGTGGGAAAGCTTTGTTTCATCCTCCAAGCCTATCCACAAAGGTACGTGTTTGCCATGTTATTGTTATGATGTTTTAACATCGTTCATATTTCATTTGATAAGTATTTTGTCATTCTTCTCTCTCTATACTTCATTTCAAGCTTTCTTTTGGTACGTTTAACCAAAGGTCCCGGGTTCGATACCCGGCCCCGGAACAATTTTTCCCTCAAAATTGTTCATTCTTTCGTGGAGTTTCTGTGTCTGTTGTGTAAGTTAGGTTAGATCTGTGATTTTTAAGTAGGTAGATTTATTCTTTAGGTGAGGTATTTTGAAGGCCAGATTATGTCTGTTTTATCAATTGTAATAAATGTTGGTATGCAGACAAGTTGCACATATATCAGTTATTCATATATTATATGAAATCATTTCATAGACGGCAAAAGTCTAATGTGAACTTTAATTGTAGTATAATTTGCCTAGACAACAGCGTTTCACTCAATATGCGCTTATCTCCTGCCTTAGAATACTTGTGTTCATTTTTAAATGTACAACATAAATCTAGGAACTTGTAACAGTAGTTTAGTTATGTTAATATCAAAATTTTCAATGTCGATTGAAAGGAGTGTGTAATGGACAAAATATGAAGCTGTGCAGCATTGGAATAATGTAACTGGACTCTGCCAGAATAACATGTGAGTTGAAAAACAATTAAGGAATCTAGGTTGGAAGTACGAGAAAAACGCAGACTTAAATCAAGGGCGTATCATGATTCAGTTGGTAGAATTATTATTCATGGTAGCTATGTCTTTTCAGTCAAGCTCACCTGACCACCAAGAAATTTCTTCAGAACCTTCTGGTAAAGAACTGAGTCGCTCGCACACAAGTGCAGCATATCAGCTTCCACTACAGGATCATGTTGAAGCCCAAGGACAACACTCTATGTACAAGGTATTCAGTCTGAATACAAGCACATTGCTATTTTTTAAATTATTTTTTTCCTTGGCCTAGATTTTTCTAATTCTGCTGTAGGCAGTTGTTATTTTTTTAAGTATACCCCCACAATCGTCAAGATTTTCAGGCATATTCTCAAAGTTTCTTTCTAAGAGGTTTCATTTCTATTGTGTTGTCACAAAATGTAGTATAATTTTCACCAATCCTTCTGTTTTGACATCTACGTCATTCTCTACAGTTAGACACCTTCCCCACAGTTAAAACCTCACCCTGAACACCCGAGATCCCAATATTCATATTACTTAATGGTGTATGCTCCATATGTTTTAACTTCTAAAGGTGCATGGGAATCTTCTTAGCAGATAAAATTTTCTGATAGCTGCTAACAGAACTTTCTGCTGTTGTGTGTATGACATCAAAAGCTTTGTCTGTGCAATATAATGAAGATATTTAACGAATCATGCATGCGTGATTCTTTGGCTTCAACACATTCTTAATTTTGTTTTACTCTAGTTTTGGGTTAAATGTCATAGCTTTTATTGTATTTGTTACTGACGTATCTTCCTTTTTTTTTTTTTTCCTTATGTTAATAATGCTATTTCGGTTACATTGTAATGATCATTTGTGTTTGCTTGAATAATTACATGATTTTTACGTTTTTGTTTATGATCAAAATAGTATTTACACCTAGGTACGTTCTTTGTTGTTTTTTTTCAGCTAAACATTTGAAAGAAAGATCTCTCATCACCATTGACACTAATTCTAAGATATAGTTTAGCAGTTAGCAAATTGTTCGTCGTTTTTCATTCTAAATTCAAGAAATTGGTGCATATAATTATTTTGTGTTCTAACAATAATTAGTGTGATCTGCAGAGTGGTTGTTTGCATGCATGGACGCAGATATGAAGCATAATTCACTGTATTTGACCTGCAATTAAATGGCTTATTTTTTTTTAGGTAATTTTAGGTAATAAGCTCATATGAATATTGTCCCAATTGTAATACGAATTATTTATAATTTTGAGAAATACAACACACTGAACCAGGCTACTATACATCGGCCAAATTTTGGTGATGGAAAGAATGTGAGCCTTTGTTATCATTATATTCCCATATAACTACACGCAAAAACAATCACACTGTGATGTATCTAATTAGCAGCGAAATCAGGTCCAAATTTAATTAAGAAATTTTTATTGTCTCCATCTAAATAGCATTTATCAAACGTAGTCTAGGTAGATTTAGATGTGGGTGTGCTCATACGATCAGTTACTTGCCCAGGTGATTCACACTGCATTACAGCAGGAAGTGAAATTCTCGCAAATCTGTTGTAAATTTTCTTTGCATGGGGCTAACATACTTCACCAAATACAAACCTGTTGTTAATGAAGTACGAATTTCGTATATTGTGTGAAAGAAAATAATGATTAAAATTCATTTTTCCGATGAAATATGTTACTATATTGTGTAACTTTAACAAAAATTTCGTTAACATAAACGAACAATTTTGTGATTTAATATAATAGGACATTGCTAACATTTATTGTATTTTGCATAATTGCTTTTCTTAATGTACAGTGTGTTATAACACAGTAATTATTTGGAATCGAAACCATGTGTCTGCACAAGAGAGACACAAATTTTGAATCGCAAAAAAATACTATTCGGTTGTGGGATTAGTCTACAAGAATATCATGGTGTGAAAAAGTGCACTTCAAGTTGAGGATTTGCCAATGTCACTGCTAATGCCATGTAACACATGGTCATTTTATAAGTGGTGATCCTTCACTTGAGTGTGATACATTATCAAGTTCAATTGACAGTGGAACACGTTTTTTTACATTGTTCAAACAAAGTATTGTCCAGTTTTGGTCTGAACATGAAATTGTCTGGCAATTTGTCTGATGCCTTGGAAATTATTTTAATTGTGTGAATGTCATTCTAAAATGTTTATAGAATACATATTTTGACAAAAGTGATGAAAATTTTAGTATAACACTGATCATGACATCCTCGAGACCCTCTGCATCTTGAATATTTTAGCTACTTCTTCTTTGACTTAAATTTTACTTCTCGAACACTTTACATCAGAATATTTTGCTGGTTTTGTCTTATGAAAATGTGTGACACTTTAGCTTTCGCAAATTTTTTTTGTTAATTACATATTTTTAGTATGTTTTGGCCTAATATTAGTTTTTGTTATATGTGGTTAGAGCTGGAGGATATATTCAATTCTTACCATATATTTTCGCAGATAAAATGATGGTTCAGTCATGAAAAATACCCACAAAATAGGGGATCGTTTTATATGGCAGATACAAAACAGAGACCTTAAAATTATACACTACACTCTATACAAAACTAGAAAGGTATTGACAGTTCAGTGGCTTCGAGGCATAATCATGGCAACCGCTCAAACTAGCCAATCAGAGTCTATGGAGACAGGTCGGCATTGCCGGTTGTTTCATAGCGAGCACGTGGTTGCCAGCTGTTTTGTTTGGAAGAGTTGAATTTTCGTTTCTGTGTCGCAGCAGATATTGGTGTTCTGCCGTGCCTATTGTTTTCGTAGTTATTCCGGCGGCATGTGTATTTATAATACCGACTACGTTAAAAAAGATGCTACGAGATGCGGAATCTCTCACAACAATGTTTCTTCTTTGCACACTATCATAAAGAATTTAGGTTTTAAATATAAAAAAATCAGTGGCTGCAAGATGTTAATGGAGAGAACTGACAATATATTTGTTATTCTTAATCTTTCTTCAAGATTTTGTATAACAAACATACTTAAGTATGCATATACCTCGGAAAGTCAATAATATTGCATACGTGAATTTTTAAAATGAATGTCCATATTTTGATTAACATAACATCATTTAGCGATATTATTGTGAAGCTATTAATTTCTTATATATCTTGTATTGTCAGAAATAGCATCACTATCACCTTTCGCCTTATTTAAGTGATAAAATGAAATAGGCTGCGTCATTATTACTGATACTAATATATACTACACGCCCCACTATTTTCTGTACTGTTTGCCACATTGTGACACTCAGATTTATGTAGGTCTGACACTTCTTCACGAGACATTATTAGCTGATGTAAGGTAGTCCATGCAGCTAAAAACTCTTTCCTTTATAATTTCAAATTTATAGCATGAAATCTTTATTACAGTTTATACTAAGCTTACATATCGCTTGCACACTATGTATCATATTCGCATTCACTCACTCTTTTATTATTATTATTATTATTATTATTATTATTATTATTATTATTATTATTATTATTATATGTGTGGTCATAGAGTCCATATGATACAAACTTACGAGGTCTCATCCATTACTCAATTCCGACACAGCAGACAGGAGGCTCTATTAGTCACACTGCACAACTTCACAACATCGCTCTCTTTCCACGTGTCCAAGAGAGAACTGTCAATACCTTTCTACTTTTGTATAGACTGTAAGACCATTATAAAATACAACAAATCACATTCGTCGTTTGAGACAAAGAACTCTGAAAGTATGTGCTTACTTTCACTGTTGACAACATCGCCATATGGGTCCCATTCTGAATGTGGTGAGTCGGACTTCGTCATCAGTATTCCATAACAAATCGTCAACTGTGTCATTTATAGCATTAGAAATTCCGCAGTTTTTGAAGGATTTTATCACTGTTTCCACTTTACTTTTTTCCATGACAGTTGATAGCTTTGGGGGTCGTCTTAAAGGACAGATGTAAGCTAAAACAATAATATTGTGCTCGAAATTTATGCCTCGTCTCATCTGAAGCTCGTCTTATCTGCGGAATTATACGGTATTTACTTTTATATACATATAATTTGGACAGTTTATATCTGAATATTTACTGAATTTATTGTCTGCCAATATTGGCTTTCTTACATATGATGGTGCCTTTTTTTTTTATAACTTCTTAATGATTTATGTAATTGTTTTTTGCCTAAACTTCTTACATTTCTTTGAATTGTTTTAAGCATAAATCTCTTTGAAAAGACAAATTCTGTGTGATTCTGGTTTCATTTGACAACTGTTTTTTAAATTACATTCCTACCTTGAATGCATATTTATTTTAGATTCTTTGTCTTAATATGTAGCGAACTCTTCACTGTGTAGTTTCCAATGTGAATTATAGTATCACTCAAAGTCTGTGAAAAGATACCGGTACAATTTTCTCTTAATTGAAGGACTATAATATAATATCCTATATAAATATATTCTAACTTTCAGGTTTCAGAGACAGTAAGGAAACGTCAGTATAGAGTTGGTCTTAACCTATTTAACAAGAAACCTGAAAGGGGAATTGCCTACCTCATTCGTCGTGGTTTTCTTGAGAACTCACCACAGGGTGTTGCGAGGTTTCTCATATCTCGGAAGGGGCTGAGCAAGCAGATGATTGGAGAATACCTGGGCAACTTGCAGAATCCTTTCAACATGGCTGTGTTAGAGTAAGTTGCATAATGCTATACATGATATGTCAGGAAATGTTCATTCATATAATGCAGTATGTCAGGAATGAGAAAGAATTGTTATCGGTTTTTGTCTCTTTTTGGTTAACATTTAAAACTGACTAGAATTTATAATTAAACTAAATTTATTGTCTTATTAGAAGTAGCAGTTACTTTCTGGGAGTTACGAATGCGTTTAAAGGTCACAAAAGGAGATTTATTTATAGCTTCTTTAACTGCGAAAATGTTGTACGACTTTCAACATTATTGTTGTTACATTTGATTGTTACCATTTACTAACACGTGTGAGAAACGTGTAGAAATAGTAGGAATTAATGTCTTGCAAAGCATCTGTAGATTTATAGTGAAAATGGAAACCAATCCAGCATTAACCTTTTTGAATAACCAGATTCCAAGGTTTTATGATTGAGTCAACCCCTAACAGATTGATCAGCCCCAGGACATGAAGCCAGGACATCTCGAATACAAGTTCAGTGTTTTACCACTAAGTCACCTTGCTCAATAGTGATATTTAATTTTTAAACAGTAAATCAGAATGTATTGTTATACAAAACTTCCTTATAGTATTATTATTGTGTGTGTGCTTGTGCGCTTGTTATATGGGTAACAGGTGAAGAAAATTCCTACAAAACGGAATAAATGGTTTAGTTTATTATTTACAAATATTAGAATGAAAATATTAATAGATTACTGACAAATATTAATTGACATTGACATACAAAATATAATTCCTGTATTATGGTTCAGGATCGAACTTTAGATTCGTTAAAATATATTAAAGGAGCAGTCCGCGATAAAATTCCATATTTCGATTATATTATAGGATGTTTACCAAAATAATCCTTGGATTAACAGTGTTTGTCGCAACGCTCTACGCCTTTTAGTTTGCGAAATATTAAAGGTCTTACTGCAAGCTCTGATGTCATAACCACTGATCGCTTCATAAGACTGCATTGTAGTTCCGTTTGACAGGCAGCGTAGAACGAGTAAATATATATTCATACGTTAGTCAGTTATTATTAACACACTTAGGACCTATCACATGCATATACTGTAGTAATAATAATAATAATAATAATAATAATAATAATAACTTACCCATTTTGAATTTCGTACTCATAGTGATTAGAAAAACTTGGGTCAGGTAAGGGTTCAAACTGAAAAGGTTTAATATGTCGATCCATTATAACCTAAGTAAACGCCTTCACTGAGTAAGTGAATGTATGTGAGACGTGAAATATTCGTTATGAATGGACTGCAAATACGTGTTTATCTCACGTCAACAATAAATTAGTACATGGTTTATATTATTCTATTGCGTCATAGTTGTTGAGTCACACTGTTTAGGCATGAAGCTATGTTTGGGGAACCTCTAAAACATGTGGATCATCGAATTGCGGCAGTTGATAACCAGAACTACTTCCAAGACATTTTTCTGTATAGTATCTTCTCTCCACACATTTTTCTTCCAGCTGTATGTTTTGTCTCCTATCCATCGTTTAGTGGCTTTAGAGTCCTGAAGTCTGGAGCCAGTTACATCTCTTTTCACGTTGTAATTATGGTCCATTATCGTAATCATAGTTCTTGTTACCGTTCCACCATATGGAAAGTGTTTTCTCTTAGGAGTGTAAAGCAATCTCTCGTTATGGTATGATTCAAATTTGCTGGTGTGACAAAATTGATTAGTCTGATTTAGGTCTTTCAAAAGGGCAGGGTTACATACAACTTTTTTCAGAGCATTGTAATCGCTGGATCCAGGTTCGATCCATTCCCTCTCACTATTGTATGGGTGAATGTGTGAACATGACAGAAAGGGATTGGGGCCCTTTAGGCCATCACCGCGATTTGCACGTTTTTATCTTTTAGGGAATTGATAAGTTGTTCATGAATCTGAAGTACATCTGACTGTTGATTCTACGAATTTTGAAATTATTTTATAAAATGTTATCTTGCCGATGAAACATAGTTGTAAAGTTTTTGAACATTTTTCAAACAATTTGTATCTTATATCGCACAAGTATAACGCAGAACTCACTGCTATGCTTCACCTCTGTTCGAACTTCCACTCCCAATTACGGGCATTCTGGCACACTGCATTAACTTTCAGCAATGGTCCTATTGTTCCTACCAAATATTTGTAAAAGAGGAATGACAAATATTACAGAAGAAAAGCAAAATTTGTAATGCTAACCAGAACACACACACACACACACACACACACACACACACACACACACACAAAAAACCACTTATTGACTCCCTATTTACTTTCTGTTTCATGTGCAGCGTCCTCGGAACCCGATGAATTAGAATTTGAAGTTTCTTCTTCTATTTGAAAATATGTCTCTAAGTCAGTTTCTGCTCCCCCACATCTGATTCATCACACACATTTCTTAACATCTCGCACCCTATCTCACACTGCACAACTTTGTTTATATTAGGTTCCTGTGAATTTTCAGCCTCATCAAGAACTACACACATGTCAATATTTTCAGCTATAGATGCATCACTGCAACTTGCTATTGCTTCTTCGACGACCTTCCTTCATTTATAAGCAAAGGAGCGCGTAGATCAGATCAGTCTTGGGGAGATTCTTCTTTCAAAAATAGGAAAGAGACAGCAGTTTTCTTAATTTTTATAGGAGTTCTATTGTCTTTCATTAAACGACTTTTTAGTAAAGACGATTCTTCAAAATCAGTTTCACGGAAATGACTGGAACACACAATAGTAGTTTTCGATAGTGTAAAACCTTTTCTGTTGATTTTCTTCACCCATGTTTTAAATCTTTGCAGTAACTTTTCTCTGTTCGGAAATACATGAAATGATACCCCTTCTTCATGTTCTGTTTTTGTTGTTCCCTCTGAACACGAAAAATCACAACACCACAGCATTTTAAACTGTATTACGATACAATTTCTTCTGTTTAGTCTACTGTAGTTCAAAATCGTTCATATAAAAGAAAATACGTCTACATAAAACCACAGCATTGGTATGTGCTGGTTTTATGATTAAATGAAAAGCAAAACATGACTTCACACAATCATAACTAAGTCCGAAATTCTGTTCACGTTTACTACGGCGAGAGAAGATTATTTATTTTAATACAAAGCGCTGCACTGCACTCGCTGATGTTCTCGGTCTACTACGCAATCACACTAGTTCAGTGGCTGTGACGTCATAAGTATTTGTGCGGAGTCAGTAACTCGAGAACCATGCCTCGCATTGACATGCGGCAAATTACATTCTACTTAGATTGAAAAACGTGTTTGATTAAAGCCAACTTAATTTTATCGCGGACTGCTCCTTTAAATATAAATTAATATAATACCACATACCCTTACATCCTCACTTAGTTCAGTGAATAAATTATTCATCCTTTCATCACTAACAATGCCTTTATAATTTTCGGCATGAAACACATCACAATGAGATTTTAAGCTATATTTTCTACACCTGACTTTTTTTTTTTAAACAGAAAACACACTGTGCGTCTCCCAATTCTGATTCTTTAAAAAATAACAATTTGCAGATATTGTTAAACTAAGTTCCAGGTTTCCACTTTGCAACATCCATTGGATATATGTACAGTACTTCACCCCTGATCAGTATGAAACGAACTGCCTACTTCTATCTTCTCTGCTACCTTAGAGAGTCTACATAAAGATTAATTTTTTGGTCCTACAGAATACGTCTGTTACGGTAACAATTAATATTAGAGGAAAAAAATTTGCTCCAGTGCCGGAGATTGAACCATGTCCTTGGTTCTACATACCAAGTGCTCTAAGCATTGAGCTATGCCGAAATTCAATCCACAGCACCGGATCGAGTCCCTCTCCTCCAGTGTTTTTCCCTTTGTCGCCTGACTCCAAGTTCGACATGTATGTTGACATTTTTATATTAAGTCAACTGCCATTATGCAAGGAGCACACTCAGTTTAGTGACTTGGTGGCCGGGATTCCACAGTAATATGCATTGTTGCTAGAAGAATCTACGTAAAGATTAATTTTTTGGTCCTACAGAATACGTCTGTTACAGAAGAGAGGGATTCGATCTGGTGCTGTGGATTGAACTTCATTGTAGCTCAATGGTTAGAGTGCTTGGTACATAGAACCAAGGACCCGGGTTCGATCCCTGGTGCCGGAGGGAAATTTTCTCCTCTAATATTAATTGTTACCATTACAGAGAAACCAAGTTGCTCAACTGATGTGCTCCTTATATAATGGCAGTTGACTTAATATAAAAATGTCAACATACATGTCGAACTTGGAGTCAGGCCAGAAAGGAAAAAACACTAGAGGAGAGGGATTCGATCCGGTGCTGTGGATTGAACTTCGGTGTAGCTCAATGGTTAGAGTGCTTGATACATAAAACCAAGGACCTGTGTTCGATCCCCTGCACCGGAGCGAATTTTCTCCTCTAATATTAACACCTTAGAGAAGGATAGCAGTCCTGCCTGCTAGAGAACACACATAATTTCATTTGCTCATTGGGTGAAATGCTCATACGAGAAACCAATCGTCAGCCCTGCATTAACTTTATTGATGTACCAGACTGATGTGAAATTAACTCCAGAAAAGTTTTTTTTCCAAACTATTTTTTCAACATCACTAATACGAGTATGTTCTTATTATGTTATTTCTCCCCACAGATCAACTGTACTAACGTTTCTTCTTGAATTTTGTTCTTACTGAAATAACTGTAATCGTATTTTATGATCCTACCACATCTCTCATTTTTCCTATCTAATACTTCTCACTTCTCACTCTTTAAGTTATTGAAACCTTTACTATTCTTAATACTGTTTATTCAGTTGATCTGTTTCATCTTTCCAAATATCGATCATCCCTTTTTTACAGTCTATCATACTTACAATAACTATAAGTACATTTAGAGTCCTTCTCACTTTTCATTACAAAAAATAAATACTTTTCCTATTTAACACTTCACATTTTACATGATTTGATTAGTTTATTTTATTGATTTGCTTAGTCTTTCAAAATACCATTCTCTCATTTGTAGTGACACTTCGTTTGCTTTTCGCCTTCCCACTTTACTAACATATCATCATAATAAATTTGCCCTTTCATTACAACAATAAAGAACTACTAGTATTCACATAACCTTTCCTTATAATATTCCCAGTTGTCCCAAACTGAAACCTTATTTCAGTCCCTTCCATACACCAATTCCTCAGATTATATCTTTTGTGTTTTTGCATGCTTCTCATCGGCGCAGATAATATTGACCTCTTCACATCACAGCTGATTCTTGACATGCTGACAGCTGTGCATTCCTTCGTCTGTTGTCCCTTCATCAGTCTCCAGTTGTCTGGTGTTGCCCTATTTCCATATGCTTACTCCCCATTTCCGTTTTTGTCCAAAGCCTTAACAAAGTTTATTAGTATGAGTTTTATTTGAGAAAATGATAGTATCACTTTACTTGAGTACTCAGTGGAGGATGTCACATTTTTTTCACCCAATAAATGGTAAATATTTTTCGTTTTGGGCTACTCTTGTTGAATGTAATGAGTTCTCGTGTCCCAACTATCTCCCATATACAAGAAACAGGAGTAGTTGGTAACCCTGCTTTGTAATCATAGAAGCAAGACAACTACCTTCACATCATGACAGGCAAACCATGTATATTCCTAATATTAAATTCCTTCCTAAAAGTTACGATGTTTTCACAAGTTTCTTCAAACTTGTAGCACGATTCAGAGAAATGGGTGACATTTTGTTCCTATTATGTGAAAGCACTATTTTCTAGTTCACTTCTGAAGTGTTTGTGAAAATACGCCATTCCTTGCAGTTATGGTCATATCCAAGCTCTTTCATCAATCTGTTCATGCCTTGCATAGACAGAGAGAGAACAGTTTCCTTGGGGGGGGGGGGGGTGCAAAGCAAAACCTTAGAATCCCTATATAACGAGGTTATGGGGGACATCATTTATCTTATAGCTTGACCGTGGTACAGTATATCGGAATATGATTACTATATTTTCGAAAGCATGTTTCTTACAATGTTACATCCACATCCGTGATGTTTCGGACCGAGTTGTATAGGACTTGAACTGTAGGTCTTCTATAAATTATAATTAGAGACCTACAAAACTGCGCACACAACTGGCTTTAGATTCGTCCGGTCGGGAGCTCAACCGGCTACGATGAACATCGGGCTGAATAACTCAGTTGTCGAGCGATTATGCCTGATGTATTGCAGAGTAGACAGAACATCAGGCGAATTTACATGAAAATAACGTTTTTAGAGTACACAACCGGAGTAACAAGGAAATTTACGTTGTCTCATTGAAAAAAAAGTGTTTGCAAGTATTCTTACAGTTCATTCGACACTATAACACATATATTTTCTTTATTATTCTGAACTTGCAGTAACTTTATAAGTATCGTTTATATTTTAAACTTTTAGAGTGTTACTAATGAAAGTTACTTATAGATATGTTAAACAATGTTATAGTTTTTCACAGAACAAGACGTGCACAAGCCATGTATATTTTTCTTACCAATAAACACTATATAGCTGGCGTTTTTCCATACCAGTGTTAAACAGTATACGTCATAACTTCATCATTTGATTACATTGTAACTCTTTCTCGTCACATATTGACTGAATCTTGTTCGATTTGTATAACCCAATGATCGATATTACATAAGTTCATGTAAGATCGCGAATTATTTAGAACACAAATCTCACACAGAAAGAAATGATAAGGAGGAAGAAAATACTATCTCCAAATAACACCAGGTACATTTCATCATACAATAACTTTTTAACATTTTCTCAGTAGGCTATACAAGCAGAGTAATAGTATTGAAGGATATTTATTTTGTTTAATTACAAAAATATGTTTGCTTCAAATAGGAATACAAATAATTTGACACTTTAATACATTTATTTTTGTATTTCGAACTTGCAGTAATTTGACTAGTAACAAATAAATGAACAATGGACACAGTGACATCGAAGGAAATAGACGTAATGTATAATGTGAAATATCATAATGTAAACATATTAAAAAATATAATTACAATTCATTATAAAACAAAATAGGAAATAAGTACATAAGTCCATTATGACGTTTGTACTTTAAACTAAGAAAAATGTATAGGCCTACCTCTAAAACAATATTTGCATGCTTTTTAATTATTCTAATCAGTTGCAGTATTATTTATTAAGAAATCAATTTAAAAAGATAAACAGTAATATTATTTTCAACAATACGATTACTTTGGCTCCCAATGGTGGTTGTTCTGTACAAAATAAGTATAATTTACACATTTCTAAACTACGAATAACAGAAGAATAGCAATGTTTAGAAACAAATCATTCTGTATAGAAAAGATCTACTTCAGAGAAAACAAGTGTCATTCAAAGAACTATTTTATTACACACGTGCTAATATCAACTATTTGATGTTCACAATTATTATTAGGGCCTATTATCATAGACTACATGATCAGAGTTGACTTCTTGTGTTTATGTATTAATAAATCTCTTTTACTAGTTACGCTCGGTGGAAACAATTATTCATGGAATGGCCAATATTCGTTTCACAAGTGTTGCTAGAGAGGCTAGAGTTGTTTGGTGATCTTTCCATCAATTTAGTATGTAGAAAATGAAATGAGCATAATGTGTAATGTGAGAGATAATAAGAAAATAAATCCAAAATAGAATTACAATTAATCACAAAACATAAAATTAAATAATTATTAACTCTAAATGCATTCCTCCAAAACAGTAGCTACTCATATACAGGGTAGAAGTGAAATAACCCTGCAGATTGTACGGGGCGATAAGGTTCACTTAAATGAATGGAAAACCTATATTACATTTAATTCTCTAGTCATAGTAAACATACTAAAAGCATTGGTTGTAGTAGGTTTCAGAAGGTATAAAGTTATTTTTGTTTTACTATTGATCAAGTTTACTGTTTTTAAGTGTGTCATTATTGTAATATTATAATTCAGTTTTCTAGTGTAAGCAAAAATTACAACCATGGTAATTTGTGGATACCGAAAGTTTTTTTTCTGCAATTTACACTTTACAACGTCTGTAGTTTCACGCTGCATGCTGTTTGTTCATCTTGATGATCCGCAGCTATAATATCTGGATGGTTCACTGTGATCTTCATTTTATACGCCAGAGCCATCCACCCACAGAGAGATCGGATCAACTCGAATACACGTTAAACCGAATACTCAGGCAGTACGCAAGCAGATGTACTTCGCATACTGCCTATAAAGCCAGGCGTTCAGTAGTGCTATGCAAGTCCGTTCGGCTTTCAACCGGTTTTGCAGGACTCTAATTATAATATAGCATAACTTAAAAAAATTTCCCTCTTTTTTCTCTCTCGTAAAGAAACACATGCATGCATCGATAAAACTATGTAACAGTGCTAACAGAAACTTTTTTTATATGAAGTTACCTTCCTGAAGATATCATATGAAATATAAACTCTAATTATTTTATTTAATCTCATCTTTACGTTTACACATTATACCGGGATCACTTTTCTTTTTTCTGCATTGTTGTGCAGTATGTTATTCATATTTCTCTAAGTGGCAGCCTGAACATCTGCAGACTTCTAACACATGAGTACAGGCTGAACAAAAGAAACATTACACTGCTTCCATTCCTCAAATGAGGTACCGGTATAGAAATTCTTATACATTCAGAAATTAAAAATAAATATTATAGTCCAGACACATGATCTGAAGACATTAATTGGTCAATTTAAGCACAGAAACTTAATCCTAAACAAAAGCAAAAAAGATCTTTTGAATTCAATATTTTCTAACGTCAACAGAAAAAAAAAAGTTCAGACAAGTTTGGGGGGGGGGCAGTGCCCTCCATACCCCCCCCCCCCATAACTCCGCCTATGATGCCTTGTAAACACAAACTCAATCTTGCGTCTCATTAAATGATGGCAACTGCATGTCGCAATCTCTAAATGCTGAAACACTTGTTGCCTGTTACTGCAGTCTGGATCCAAGACGTTCTGCCTGCTGTTTTGAAAGATTAAGATTACGCACTGAGTAATAAATTATTTCATCAAGTGTGGGGTTCTGTCTTCCTCAGATGCTGATGGATCAGTGTCACCACTGTCAGTTGTTTTTTAATCTTCTAAATCTTTGCTTGTAGCTCGGTGAGGGATGAGCAAGTCTTCACCTGTGGTACTGTCTTAGAGGCGGTTAGAATGTTTGTATAAATTATTAAATGTTTTGTTTTGGTGGGGAAAAATAACAGCAATTTTTGTGAGGCAAAAGTAGTAGTCACTGATATGACGTCTTAGCCCTCGCCATAACATTGGGACTGTGAAAGGTATTTCATATGATTTTCCATTGTTGCAATTGGTCATAGTGTCAAGACAAGAAAATAAACTTGAACCCATGATTTGTCTTGGAGGATCACCAACAGAATGGTCAAAATAAAGCTTGTATGGTATTTTAATTGAGGAAGTAATGTTTCTTCATTGTAAATTCATTATGTACTTGCCCCATATATAATAAAAGTTATTTGGATGATTTCCACATCCAATATTTTTCGATGTCATCATGGTGTTAAAACATTTTTAGACTTCGTGAACTTGTATGTATGAAAACTCGATAATTTATTAATTCCATGCATCGTTTTCAGTCCAGTACTCTATTATCTTTATCACAAATTAAATTAAAATAAATGAAAAAAACTTTGTATTTGCAACCGGCTCATGCTTGCAAATGTACACAACTTGATTTGTACCATTATTTATAGACTGACTGAGGATACAGAGGAACGCATGTATTCACTCCTTTCAAGCGAATAAAAGACTACTTATCGTTATGGGTGAGAGTTGGGAGGTCATTAATGTCCTATATGTAGTCTGAAAGTATATAAAACACTTTTCAGTGGAGATAAAGACATTCCTTTTTCATTACTTGTGTATTCTACTTCAGTAACATACATAAAAAATAATGGATGTCATTAATAAAAAATATATGTATAATACGACATTTTTATTGTTACATTTGAATTCAACGCACCAGAATCATTCAACAATGGGCTACATAATTTCATGCTGGTTATATAAAATGTCTGTTGACTAGTGTTACTAAAGTACCTTTAAAGAAACTTTAGACCAGCTCATTTGTTATGAACCAATTTCATTCATTCACCAGTTTTATTAATGGTATTTAACAGTACATTTTCATTATTATTGTAATCGTTAGTGTGTACAATACAAATTGTGAGCTGTGTATTCTTCCCAGTTCATATTTCTTGATATGTTGCAATGCTTGGTGAATAATGCATTTTATTTCGACAGATGTTTTTCCCAGGAATTGGACTTATCAGGAATGCAAGTGGATGTTGCACTACGAAAGTTCCAGACCTATTTTCGGATGCCAGGAGAGGCACAGAAGATTGAGAGGTTAATGGAAGTATTTGGTCAGCGTTACTGTCAATGTGATCGAGATGTAGTTGCTGGGTTTCGCAGTCCAGATACAGTCTTCGTTCTGGCCTTTGCTATTATCATGCTTAATACAGACCTGCATACTCCAAACTTAAAGCCTGAAAGACGTATGAAATTGGAAGATTTTATTAAAAACCTTCGAGGTGAGCAGTGAAATTTTGTGTGTTTTAGATTATCTGTGTTATTTTTTTTGACAAGTTTATAATATATTTTATGTTCTTATTTTTGGCAGGAAATACCCACCTATATATTGTTTAATAGGAGTTACTATAATGGAATATGTATATCTTAATTTCGTCTTTAGAACTATTTTATCTACAATTTTTTTTCTTAAACAATAATTTGTTAATAAAATATTTTTATATAACCTATATATATTTTCTGTTACTGGGAAATTACTTTTTCCTTCTAGAGGTATAGTTCATATGCGACACTTTTGTTAGCATTTTAAAATAGGATTTTTTAAATTATTAGTTTCTATATGCCACCATTGTTTAACTTTGCTGCTTTAAACAATTTATATTGAAGTAAAACTGACACTAGACAAAAATGCTATTCTCCCATTTTGTTTATTAGATGTTGAACAAATTCTGTATAAACTTGCATGTCAACAATTTAATAGAAGTAACATTTTCATTACTAATATAATGTGGAGAAGTAAATTACTTTCCCATATTTTGAACTAGGTGTAAAATTTTTCACGTATCAGTATCTACATTGTATTAATAGGATTAACATTTTAAAACAGTGTTCACTTTTATCTGAAACTATAACTTACAACTGAAGTAATTAGAATTTATTTTGATCTGAACTTCAATATTGTGTAATTATTGGTACGATACTCAAAAGTTTTACACTTTGAATATATTTCCTTATTCATACATTCAAAATAAACAATTTATCTAGTGTCATTTTTGAACACAAGTTCTTGTATCTTATCCACTTCTAAAATATTTTTTTTGTTGCCATTTTTAATTAAGCAGTTCGTCCTTTGTTTTCTAAATAATTTCTCCTTCTCTCCTTCTGCATGTTTTCCTTTTTGTTTTTCTTTATCTGGTTCTCTTTTCTTTGATAACTAAAACACAGAATTATAACGAGAAAATAACGTAACTTTCACTCCTTTTGAAAAACCAAGAATTTGTGTGTTACAGTTGGAGGAAAATTAAATGATTGGTCCTTCAGCTTTTCTTTATTTTATGTTTTCTTCACCTAAAATGTAATTACACTGCCAAATATCCTTGGAAAATTAAAATATAGCCCAGGATATTTTCCAGCTGGCTGAGTTCAATTGAACTTCATAAAATGAAGTTTTGGCTGTTTTCTGGATAAGAACAAGAACTTCTCTTATTACCATTTCCAGAATAACTTCAAGTCAGATCAGTCACACAGGAAATACCGTTTGAGGCACACTTCCTACTTTTAGTGTGGGTCAGTTATGGTGCTAGAGGTTGCTAATGCTGGTATATTTGACCTGTCCCTTTTCTTGCCTTTCTCAGACTTGTGGTGGAGGCAGTGATTCATGTTGGGAACACCAAATTGTGACTATTTCTTATATCGAACATATATAATGAAAAAGTTTCAAAATCAGCCTTCAGAATTTGAGTCATTCTACTAACGTTAAATTTATAAATTGCAGAAAGTTTTAATTAACAATATAATCGTGAGCTGACATTTCTTGCAGTTGATCTTCGTTCTTTCTGTCTGTCTATGTCTGTTCCTGAACAATAAGTGCATAAATTTATTTCTTATTATACTGCATGATTAAATATAAAAGCCTGTATTTGTTGCAGATGAGAATAAATTCTAAGGCTTGAATATCCGATTCGATCTTTTTATGACAGTTTGCTAACAGCTGCAGTTAACCTACATTTGAGTAAAACGTGAAATGGTAATTAATGGCGAACTGGGGAAGATCTAACGTTAGTGACTATTCCAGAATAATACATGAAAAAAGAGAAAGTTGGATGATGCTAGTCTGATGATGAAATCAACGACGTTTTAAATCCAGTCAGTCTGAAAATTTTAATGTATATATATACTAGTTTCCATGTTTTAAAGCGACGAAATAGGAAGTAGTTCTATAAGTGAGGGTTGAGTGTGGGTTAGAGGGGTAGCTTGTACGGCATTGCCACATTGAGTGAGAACGTGACTTTCCACTGAAGTTTATAATGCAAAAATTCGTCTACTAACGACAAACTGGCAATACAATGCCAACTAAGCATGGTGCGATGTTCTCTGTTTAACAGGACATTGATGCCATACTTATGAAATCAGGTCACGTGCGTTATATGTACTTGTTTCTGTGGTTTTTTGCTGTACCATTGCAGTTGTTATTGCGAATGTAAAATTGTAAATTTTAAGCATTTCAAATACTCCGTCATATGCGAACTTTAAATATTCTGGTGAAAACTGCAAAGTGCTTAACTCAATTTGAACTTATGCCACGACTATGTGGCAAATGAAACTGTACTGACAGCAACATGATGTCACTTCCTGTTTAGTCGCCTCATATTGTGGAAATTAGTATAGTAAATATTTCTTAATTTCATGAAGACTACATAAAATGAAGAGTACAAGAGAAGAAGGGACTCGTCAATATTTTCCAAATTTTAGGGGAAGCATTTTTGTAAAAAAAGAAATGCTATTATTGAATCATACACAGAAATATTTGAAATGCATATTTTTCGTATACTATGGTACTGATTTTTTTTCTTAAATTAAACTGAAAGTGTTCATCTTAAGTCACTAATGGCGTTAACATCGCAGTTTTCAAGGGTAGGAGGGAGTGAGCGAATGCAATCAGCCCCATATTCCCCATGTACCCTTCAATGACATTGTTTGTCAAATGATAATGCTTTTGTCAAGTTGCTCCTAACAGAAAACAGAAAATATGTTTAACATAGACTTACAAATGTCATATTTAATGAATTTAATGTTCACATAGACATTTTAATACAAAATAATACTAAGTACTGGTATGTACCGAAAATTTGTAGTTATAATCAGATAGCATATTGCTTTGAACTCATACTCTCCATGCATTGCATCACTACATTGACCAAGAAGAGAGATTATTTCACATTCACATTAAGCTTCCTATCCATGAACTGATGATCTAACGGATATGTATGTGTTGTTTCTATATATGGGGTTATTTAAACGTCAGGACACCAAATCTGTTCATAAAAGAGTAGTGACAAGGTAATTGTGAAATAAATCTATGGTCACTATTTTGTTCTTCTGTCATTATCTCGTCAGTACAGCATTCAGAAGAAAATTCTCCGAATTGATATTGAACTTCTGACCAACTGATCTCTTCATTTTTCAGTATTAGGACTACAAAGAAAACTCTTATTTCAGATAATCTCATAGCCAGAAATTGGTATTGGTAAGAACTATATCTAAAAATTCTATAATGGTGAGTAGCTTATTTGCAGTTACCTCACAGCAATTTTGGAACTGTGTTCCATATTTGGAATTTTTACATATTTCCCGAATTTCTTGTAAAAAATATTGCAGCATATACATTGTTCTACGGATTTTGGTCTACCAGGGCTAATCTAAATTGTTCTACATGCTGTCAGAATATTTTCAAATACACAGATCCATATATAAATGTCAGCTTGCGTGAAATTCTGAGAACATATTTTGTGTTCTTGAAAAATTTGTTCAGAAACAATGGAATTCCTCTGTATTTTCTTTCAACTATTGCCAGGTGTGAGATCACTTTCTTGTTGTTTTCCAAAGCATCCATATTTTGTAAAATAAGATCGTTCTGAAATCTTCTGGCATTTCAAAGTTTAATTCCGTTTTAGAGGTGGAAGGACTTGTAACCTATAAGACGGATTTTTTTACCTGAAATGATAGTCTTGAAACACTCTCACTTAAGGACAAAGTCCTTTGCCGTACTATAAATATACTATACATTGAGAAAGTTATAGTAAGGTATTTACTGCTGTTAAAAATTCACCACCCTAGGTTGTGTTCTTATCTATGAAACTAGAATGTAATAGCTAGTATAGTAACAACTCTACCACTGAAGACGACAGTTTTTTTTTTTTTGTACATCTAGTTCTTTAAAATTAACCAACAAGAGAAAGTTTCAACGTGTAAGAGAGAACATGAGTTACAGTCTAATGATAAAAGTTCACTACAATTTGCAGTGTAGACTTCAACAGTGCAGTGATATTGGCGTAAGAATTTAATACCCAACCTGATAACACTGCACCATGAAAGTGGCTAAAAAACCCTTCGATAACACTACTGCACTAAAACTCTCCCCTTTAGAAGCTGATTACACACCACTTTATTTTCTCTCTCCTCTTCCCATTATCTTCCTTAGAACTGATGTTTGATAGTGGTAGGATTTGTGATTTTTTTGGTCAGATGTACGTACATTATATCAGTGTTTATTTTATTCAATTCATGTGACTAGCAGTAAAGTTTATATACCGGTAGTGAAATAGTTTATATAGTGACATTTAATTATTCTAAAATATTGCAGTATATTAAAGAATGATAGTTTTGATTGTTACCAATTCCATATTTCCGGCATAAGTAACCGAAACTAAAATAAATATAATTACTTACCATTCTATCCATATATATTCTATAATTTTATGTGGTTTTCGTAACCCCAGCCAGGATTTAACTTTAGGTAATTTTTTTACATTTACTTGACACTAGACAATAAACGAAGGGACTCTGGCATGGAATATGCATGATGGTGGACCTGCAGTAAGAAAACATAGACTATTATATTGATAATGGGTAAACAACCATGGCTAGGCGAAATTCGAACCCATGACTGATTTTAATACATTTTTAAAGCTGTGCAGCTTATTTAAAATTTCAGGTTTATAGAAAAGTGACTGGAAAATGCCATTATATTCCTTCCTAAATGTGGGATGTGCTCTGTAATTTTCAAACCCTTTTTATGGCTCCTCTTGTGTTATGTATTAAATATTGGTATTGTGGTCGTAAATTTTTGCTCCTCAATACTGCAGAACGTTCTTCATAAAGTGAAGGTTCAGTCACAATATAGATTACAATGTCAGCTATACTCTTAATATTATATTGAGAATATAATTTTAAATTCCTTGTTCCTAATGTGTTTGATTAATTTTACGATCTTAAAATGAAACTAACTGATTGAGGAAATTAACTTACTTAACATTGTGGTGCTTTTTTCACTATTAATTTTCAAAGGTACATGATTTCACTAATTCCTTTTTTCGTATGTGGTACTAACTATGCTTACTTAATAACTTGCAAATACACAATTACTAGATTATACACTGTACTATTTTTTGTGTTGAACTTATTGTGCTGGGTTGCAACTCAAATAATGGCCTCCATTGAGTGTGGAGTATTACAAATATTTTTCAAACTCAAAATAATTGTCGTCTTACTCCTCTCTCTCTCTTAGCTTGAATTCTGTAAAAATAAACGTCTGTTTTTTAAGATTGAGTCATATCCATAAACCAATACAGTGGGTCAAAACTGTGAAAACATAAATTAATGAATGCTCTTATCATAACACAGTCCTGAATATATGCAACGGTGACTTACTGAAGTCCTATATACTTTACTTACGGAAAATCCAAATAAATTTTAAATTGTAAACATGTAGGCCTATAGAAATTGTCCAGACTTTTAGTGAACATATTTCTTTCCTCTCCCCTTAATCATTCAACATAGTATCCTCTAAGACAGTACCTTTCATAGTTCTGTCTTCACTACTTTCGGTGTTAATATTTATCTCAGACATGAATCTAACTTTTAATATTCGGTCGTAGTATTGCTATTATAAGCACTAGTTTCTGTACAAAGTTAAAACAAAATCAGTTTTTTTTTGTAATGAGCATCTTTTTGTTGTTGTTGCAATATGTTCAGTTTAAAAGGGGATCACGCATTGAAGAGCACATAACATAACTACGTGTATAGTTTGTTTGTAGTAGTAGGTAATTAGTATTAATATTATTTATTAATAGTCCAAAAGTACATAAACTTAATATTAAAACTGATACATGCACAAATAGTGATTATACACAATAAATACACAATTTAATGACAAATTTTCTATCATATAACTATTTAACTTATGTTGGTTTAACTTACACTTACTTCTGGTTTTAGTGCAAGTTCTCACCCTATCGCATTTATTTTAAACATTCAAACTTCTTTACTTGCTAAGTTTGAAATTCTCTTTTTTAACTCTATAATAAACAAGTGTATATAAATCGTCCCTGCTGTTATATTCATCTAATTATCTTTTACAATAGACATATTTATATTTTAAATTTCAGTTCCTCGTTTACATAATAGTAGTACCAGTAGGTAATGTAGGCCTATATATCATAATTAGTAATCAGGCTACAATAAATTGTTGTGGAAAAATGCATTGAAATGGAGAGACATCATTTCCATCATATGCTGTAGCTGTCTGTGACAGGTCCACTTTTAAATTGAATGCTTGGTATAAATGAAAATGCAGTGGTATATTAATTCACTTGTTTACAATGCCTCTTTTCGTGATATATTTTTGCAACTCACACTTTGAAAAACAGTAGATTCCTTTTTTATTATTATTATTATTATTATTATTATTATTATTATTATTATTATTATTATATAGAAATTAAACTATTTATTTCTCTTGATTGATAATGAATATTTTTGAATATTACTTCTAGGTATTGATGATGGTGCAGACATAGACCGTGATATACTCGTTGGTATATATGAGAGAGTGAAAGCCAATGAATTCAAACCTGGGTCTGACCATGTCACGCAAGTTATGAAAGTTCAGTCAACAATCGTCGGAAAGAAACCAGTAAGTATATATATACGAATGTCCTAGTTAGTTAGAATAAAAATTGCATATTTCTGCCTGTAAAACACTACAAAATATTAGAGATTTCTTTTTGTAGTGTTTCTCCCTTTCTATTCCTCCTCCCCTCTACCACCTTCTGTGGGTCGCACAATTATTTCTCCCTGTATATGTTAAATTACTTCCTGAAATGAGACATTATGGGCCATTCTTAGCGCGGGCTTCCTGTGGATGAGCAGCGAACTGACGTTTTTCGTATTCATAAACCAGTGTTAGCGATGTATGATATGATATGAATCCTGTACAAGTAATCAGTCGATAGCCGGGGCTAGGTTAGCATGCTCATAGCGCGGGCTAGCGAAATGTCTATGCATAGCACCCTTATAGATTAAATGCACAAGTTACGAAAAAATAAGAATATGACGAATGTTTTGTATTTCTGCTCGTGAAAAATATTTCTCATGAGATTACTTAATACTTCTCCCACGAAATTTTTAAGTTTCTTTTGTAACATTGCCTTCCTTTCATCTATTTGGAATCTACGGATAAATAATTTTATAGTATTTATTTTATTAATTATAAGTGCTTATGCTCTCGTGTGTGTGTGTGTGTGTGTGTGCGTGCGTGCGTGCGTGCGTGCGTGCGTGCGCGCGTTTTTTTTGCCTGTTTTTTTAAGGAAGTTGAGTGAAATATTCTGACGTTTTTAAAATCCTTATTTCTAACTCAATTTATTAATTAAACAAAAACATGCCATTAATATCTTCTTTTAAATTTTCTTTCCCATTTACAAGTAACTAGTCCACACCTGTGGAGTAATGGTTAGCGCGTCTGGCCGCAAAACCAGGTGGCCCATGTTCGATTCCCAGTTGGGGCAAGTTACCTGGTTGAGGTTTTTTTCCGGGGTTTTCCCTCGAGCAAATGCTGGGTAACTTTAGGTGCTGGACTCCAGACTCATTTCACCTGAATTATCATCTTCATCTTATTCAGATGCTAAATAATTTAAAATGTTGAAAAGCGTAGTGAAATAACCTACTAAAATAAAATTTTACACGTAATTCGTTGTGTAGAGAACTCTTTAAAGATTTTTTTTTCAGTGATACATATCTGAGGAAGGGTGGAATCTTTTTAAACTTACAAAGCTATGTAGTGACATATATGTATTTCCTGAGCAACATTTTTATGATTTCTTTCTTCTCATTAAAGAAAGTACTTTTATGCTGCAAATGCCAATGTCGAGATTTTCATGGAAAAAGTCGTTTTCATCCTTAATACCAGAAAATAGGATTGGAATTCTTTCAGGATGTTAGCATGCCTGTCTGTACAGCGATTTATCTTAGATTATTTGACGTATTTTATTTATTTTCAATACCTATGAGTCAGTTTATAACGAAATTACGAGCATAAATATAGTAATTTTCAGTAAAAAATTACTGGGCCTTCATTTAAAATCAAAATCATTCAATGACGATCCACTTCAAAGTCCTAGACGATGTGTTTGCATAGAATCAATAGCTTAATGAGATGAGTCTCTTTGTAAAATTATTGAAAAAAATGGTTGGCTAAGCGTAATTACACTACTCAACAAATTTACATTTTTAAAATAAACTTTATTAAAATGCATGATTGAGGCTCAATTTGAACCTCTGAATTGTGGTTGGACAGAAGAAAATACCCAAATTGCTCCATTGGGTCACATTTCTGAGATTCTGATAAAAAGTGTTGTAATGTGCGTATGTATATATACCAATGCTGATACACAATTCATCTCCAAAAATATGTGTTATTTCATTTTAAAACTATAAAATAAATATGATTTTACACATACAATATGTAAGACGTGCAAGGAACTCCTAGTAAATGAAGTTTGTACTTAGCGTCAGAAATGTGTTTTTGTTTATTTTATCGTGTAGGTCAAATTGGACATTTCCCAGAGAAACCAGTAGTGATTCCCTATCATGGCTGGGTCCCAATGTCCTTGTTAACGTTTTTGCTTTGTAGTAGTGTCCTGATGCAGGCATTCTCCTTGTTTATCACCTACCCAAATTTGCGGAGAAAATGTCGAGTTGTAAATGCAGAAAATGAAGCCAAGTTTTTATAGCTATCTAGAAGATCATTCACCAAGTATACATAAATTGGGCCCTTTGTTTTTCCAAGAAATCCTGCAGTTAGCACTTTCAAAGATTCCCAGGCAGGCAATTCTAGTTTATTCAGTTCTTCATCAAAGCCTTATTCTTTAATATCTTTCTGGTTGCAGACCAGATAAAACTCCCTCCTTCAACTTGTTGTCACTGATGTCTGGAAATATTTTAATTAGATGCAGACCTGCATACAGATTTCTATCTAAGGCTTTAACAAATATATAAAAGAGATCTAATGTTATATGCAAATATGGTAGGAGTACATTAGCTGGGTCAATCAATTGAACATTTTTCTCATTTCTTTCACCAATTGTCAATGTATCTCTTAAAAAAAATCTACTGCAGAACATTAATAAATTTCCTATATAAGAAAAATAAATTATGACATAAAGAAATAAATATTTCGTTTAGACCCAGCCCTCTTTCATAGTGGCTTTTGTATCTCATCTTTTCGATTAACACAAGAAGTAACAATATTAAGTAAATCCACATTGCAAACCAAGAAGGAAGACAGCTACTTTTAAGATGCAACAAATATTTCACTGATATTGCTCATATTTAGTGGCATTGGAAATTACGGCCATATTTAGCAAGTTCCCCCTCCCCTTTCATTTCTACAGTGTCTACAACAGGAATGGATGGCATCTTGTTACTGTGTTGTAGAAGCACTTCTTTCAAACTACATTTTCATTCGTCTGTAGAAATTCACCAGTCCTGTGGTTCATAATGATAACTATTTCTATTAATCCTGCTTATATCTTTCCAAAGACACGATCAGTTTTG
This sequence comes from Periplaneta americana, assembly GCF_040183065.1. Classification (NCBI taxonomy): domain Eukaryota; kingdom Metazoa; phylum Arthropoda; class Insecta; order Blattodea; family Blattidae; genus Periplaneta; species Periplaneta americana. The sequence goes on from NC_091126.1 coordinate 75,088,027, forward strand.
CATTTCGTAAAAAAAGAGTCTTCATTACTACTGTCTTCACGCTACGAGTTGGCGGGTGGAGTGGATAGGTGGGACGGGGGAACTTCACGCTACACTCTGACCTGTAAACGTCAGTCCACTTACCTGGCTGCAGGGGAACGAAGTCAGACATAAAAGATTCTTCATCTTCATCTTCGGTGTTGCTGTCGTTATGGCTGTCATCATCACTCTCATCACTGCTGTCATCGTCACTGGTGTCCGCGTCGCCAACATTAATGATGAACTCGTCTATAACGTCCTCCATTATTGCATCTTTCTCCCAGTAGTAGTTTTCAATATCACTCACTTGTTTACAGTATCCAGTCCAGTCTTCTTTAGTTACAGATTTGAGTCCATCTTGCACAAGTTCTTGCAGTCTTCTCAGTGACATATCACCCATTGTGTTATGTGACCTTACATAGTTCTTAACACTACTCCAAGCTAATTCAATAGCGCTTAGGTCACACATATACGGTGGTAACCTGACGACAGTGTGACCATGATTTGCAAATATCGTATCTATTTGGTACACTTTTTGCTTAGGACGAATTTGTTCAATTAACGAAAAAAGAGTGAACTTCCTCATATTTTCTTCACATGGCACTCCATGCCTTCGCAGGTAGTCCAACATTTCTTTTTTTACCGCTGATTTGGTTGGTACCTTATCTAATTGTTTTCCATGATAGGGTGCATTGTCCATGACGATTACAGATGGAGTAGACAGATTGGGAATAACTTTTTCAATCACCCACTTTTCGAAATTGTTAGAGTTCATCTGTCCATGATAGTCGCCTGTTGCTGTCCCCGCCTTGTATACTAATTCGCATCCTTCAATAAAGCCATTAATCCCACCCAGATGGACAACATTGAGTCTGTTAGACGCATTAACGGTAGTCAAAACTCCCATAATGTCTTTATGCTGCCAGCACTTGCGAAACGTTAAATTGGTGTCTACCCATGTCTCGTCCAGGTACAAGATTGGTTTACCCTCTTCCCTAAGCTTTCTAATTGTCTGTAGGTATCTACACCTCCAATTTACAATGTTTTCCCTTTCAATTAAAAATTTTCGTCTCGATGCACACTTCTTCCATCTGAAACCCATTTCCTTTAGTATTCGTCGTAATGTTGTCACCTTCCATTTGAAATCAATTCTGTCTTTTAACACAGGCAAAAGTTTCTTGCAGCTTGGTACTACTTTCTTGTTCAGATAAAAATCCTCAATTATGTCCTTTATCACTCTCCGGTCAAAGTCATCTACATTTGCGTTCCGATAGTCTGGACGTTTCCGTTTCTTTCCAGGTGTCGACAAAACACTTTCTTCTTCTTTGCAGTCTTTCCTTATACGCTGTATCGTTCTTATAGATACATTACAATACTTTTTTGCCCTTTCTGCAGATTTCGTAACAGGAATGCTAAGACATTGTTGTTCTTTTTCTTCATCACAGGATTTTATCACATTTGCAATAATATTTCTTTCTCCTCTATGGATTGTCAGTCCTTGTTTCCTCTTTGTCGACATATTTACAATTATTTGCAATTAATAAACCGCTATGTAATCCTAAACTACCACTATACAATAATAAAAACTCCACTAACTGTATTATAATCAACTATATTAACACCAGGAAAAAAACCTATTATTAAAGACTTGCGATATATTGAAACTATTCTTGTTGAAACAAATAAAACACAACCAAACGCCACTATTATTTCACAGACCCGCAGACACTCTCAAATATACGTGCAGTAGATGTTTGTGAAACAGGAATATTGCAGTGAACAGCGCGGTGCGCATGCGCGACTGTTTCCCCTCCGCCCCGTCTAAGTACTTCAGCCGCCTTCTCCTGGCGTGACAACAGTATCTCTGCATACATTAACACTTGTACCTGGGGCTAAGAAGTGCCACTGTTTCACTGTCTTGAAGCATGTAATTGGGCCTGTTGTTTCTAAATGTTGTCTCGCACTAAATCATTTGATTCAAATTGCTGATAGTTTAGACCAGTGGTACTCGCTAGAAATGAGAGGAGAGCCAAAAATGAGAAATAGTAATTTGCCGAGAACCACAATGCATTTCACAGTATTGAAGGTTAATAAAATGCGCCGATTTTTAACTATTATTATTGTCGTTGTTGCTATTATTATTATTATCATTATCATTATTATTATTATTATTATTATTATTATTATTATTATTATTATTATTATATCAATATAAAAGAACAGAGGTAACACACATTACTGATATTTTCAAGTTGAAGGGCAGACTCTACTACTCTTATGTAAAATCATATCAATACGAGCAGGTTGATTAGTTTTATTTCACCTGTATTCTGTTTTGAATTTCGAAATTGAGAAAATAAAGCATCATATACAGCTAGAAGGCACTCCTTAACAATCTCCGCATCTGTATATGTCTTAATTTCTGCTACATATTTCAATGCTTTTGATGTCAGTTCGTTTTTATGTACAGTGAAATACTTTACTTTATGTTGAGCTATTACAGACATTGTTAATATTTTCAGTTTTTCTATCCTTGATTAAAAATGTTTCGAACACTTATCAGAAATTTTTTAGTTCGTTATTTAACGACACTGTATCAACTGGTAGGTTATTTAGTGTCAATGATATTAGTGATAGCGAGATGGTATTTGGCGAGATGAGGCCGAGGATTTATCATAGATTACCTGACATTCGCCTTACGGTTGGGGAAAACCTCGGAAAAAATTCAACCAGTCAGTCCAAGTGGTACTCGTAACAGCATTTGAATACACGCTATTGTAATGTCTATTAGGATAAAAACGTTTATAATCCATTATTATATCAAGATATAATAAGCACATGGGACATGAACACCTTCACTGAAGTTTTCTTCAGTTACACATTATTACACAAATTAAAAAAAAAAATCTCAGAAAAGGAATAGTAATATTACTTCAAGAGCAGCATGCAGCTGCCACATAATGAGTATGACTGGTTTTGACCTTGCCAACTATTGAACTTACCATAATTTCGTGTGTTTATCCTTAATGTTAACTCTATATCAACCTCTAACAATGTTATGTACTTAATTTTATTTGCTTCTAAATTCGAAGTTAATAAATCACACTTTCCCCACAGTATTTTTTTCACTGGTTGATGATGGGTGGGTTGTTGTGATTGTACTGCTACAGATGGAGTGACAACTTCAGGTACCATCTTTATCTCCTCCTCGAAAATTCAGCAGTCATTCAGAAAGGGTTTTTGACCTGGGCACTTGTTCATAGGACAGAATAAGCCTTTGCTGACAAATGGCATTATTTCTTCTGCGATTAGTGACGACTTTTGTTGCTCAATGACGTGCACAAAATATATAGTTTTATACTCGTTTTCATTCATGTGTAGTTTGTGACTCAAAAACAGAGTCCAATGTAGACTTCTGTGTGCTATATTCATATTCAGCGCATCAAAATCATATATCATAAGGTTTAGTTTTGGTTACGGAATGGCTGTTGACTAATGTTGTTATATACAAGGGATAGTCGGATAATAAGTTTTTCTAGCCTACTATCTTCAGGAAAATTTATAGACGAGATACAAAATTATGTGGGCAGGAAGAGGGGCACTAGTCTTCTGTTTATCTACATTGTCCCTACCGACATTGATGCACGAGCTTGAAGAATCCCTTGATACAGACGAATGTGTCTATGCCTGCTTTAACATCGTTATTGGTGGTGAAATGGCGCCCTTCTAGTGTACTCTTTAACGTAGGGAAGAAATGGAAATTGTTGGGTGCCAGGTCGAGATGGTAGGGGGCATTGTCCAGGTGCTCCCAACCGAAGTTGGCAATATGGTTGACCATTGCTGCTGCCATGTGGGATCTCGCAATGTTGTGCAGAAGGATGACTTCTGCTATGAGAAGGCCAGGTTTCTTCCGTTGAATGACATTTTCTAGTCATGTCATTGTCTCGTGGTAGCATTTGACATTGATGGATCTTCTCTCCCCTTATTCTCTTTTCAAAAAAATCGAACAAAAGAACCCCTTAGGCGTCCAGAAACATATGATGGATGGATAGAACGCAGAATTCCTGCACGGAAATATCATATGTACTTCGGTACATCATAATAATCCCAAAACATAGTCAAAAGCACGTTGCCTGCTGAGAGAATTGTCTTGAACTTCTTTCGGACGGGAAATTTTGCATTGTTCCATGTCATGGAGGCAGCTTTGGACTCAGAGGTGAAATGATGGATCCAGCTCTTGTCTCCAGTCACCATTCAGAACAGAAACACATTTCCTTCCATCTCGTAGTGCAAGAGATTCTGCAGGCTTGTTTCCATTCTTTGTGACATGTGGTCTGGTGTGTGATGACACTTTGCAGTACGGCAGAATGTCAACATCGATAATTTTGTGGGCTGATGCATGGCCAATACAGACTTCAGTGGGAACATGACCCACTGTCACACACCTGTCTCATTGAATGAACTCGTCAACTCGTCCGCTAATGGTCTCATCTCCCATAACTTTTGCTGGGTACCCAGGTCTCGCATCATCCAACACATTCGTACGCTCGTCTCATAACTGCTGGCACCATTGCCGCAACATTTGTGTCGACATGATGCCAGGACCACACACTTCAACTAGATGTCTATGGTTTTCGTTACCAAGGGTCCCATGTGCCCATTTGTAGTGCACAACAGCTCGCACTTTCTCCATTGTTCACGATTGCAATACATGTCCGTTTTCCATGCTTGCCAGACACACATTATTCCATTGTCCTGTCTTTAACACAGCACTGTGCCTGCGCTATGATGAATGTAGTATGTTCCACAATAAACGAGGAGAAATGCCTGTGTAAATACAAAATATTAACAACTCACCAGTTCTACACATTCACGACTACCCCTTGTAGAATTATTTGTAATATTTTTTTTGCAAATGTTCTAAATTTTGAAAGCCCGAGGCTACACAGCAGGACAGGTATAGCAGAGAAAAGGGGGAGCAGGCTAATTTTCCGAGAATGTACCATCAATTGTAAACACTTCTATTACACATGAGTGAAACACAGAAGCAAAGTCGCAAAGATTTAAATTGGAAAAATGGAGCCTCAACAATATACAGGGCTACTACAAAAGAATCATTCGTTTTCAAACTGCTATATTTTCCAAAGTATTACTCGTACAACAATGAGTGATACATCAAAAGAACCGTACACGCAACACATTTATTCCCACACTCTACAAATGTTCTGCGGATGACACGACATATGTACAGGTGGTAGTCCAGTTTGTTCCACACATTGTGTAGTGTTGTCCTGTCAATGGCCATTACTGCATTATTGATGCGCTCCCTCAGCTGTACCAGTGTTTGTGGCAGTGAAGGTACGCAGACGCTATCCTTAATGTACCCCCAAAGTTAGAAGTCACATAGCATTAGGTCTGGTGACCTGGGGGGCCAAGGGAACAGAGCTTGGTCATCTGCACCAACACACCCTTGAATTGTCGATACCACCGCAAAATTCTCTGTTTACATGGCAGTTCGTGTCCATATTCTCGTTTGAATGTGCGTTGCACTGTTACAACAGATGTACATCTTGCATGTTCCAACACACACAAACTCTTTTGTTGTTTTGTCACCATTTTGTACAGGCACTACACTCGTGCTGCCAACTGGTGTACACAATGCAAACCAGGTGCGTTTCCGGTTCTTTTGATGTACCACTCATTGTTGTACGAGTAATACTGTGGAGAATATAGCAGTTCGAAAGTGAATGATTCTTTTGTAGTAGCCCTGTACTACTAAAATATTTTAATAGTGTACTGAGATACCTACATCATTTTCATCTCTTTTGGAGCCAAGTTTCTTAAAACGTGTATTGGAAATAACTATGATACATGTTAGTTATAGGTACCAGCAGGGGACTTTTGCAAATAATACATAAATGGTTTCTGCTACGACATCTAATAAATAGAGGGAATTTACAGTTTACTAGATATCAGAGATCTTCGTAATGGAGTGATACTGTTAATGAAATACGAAATTTTAATATTTTTAACCAGTGACTGCTCGTGGCTTCTAAAATTGGAAAGGTAGTTGTTGATATTTCTAAGTTTCATAATTAAAACATGTTAACACTCTATGCACAATAATAATAGCAAGAAAATACATGATAAAAGTACAGTAAATTCCAAAATAATTAAGCTTACCTAATTAATTTGCTTGTAGATGAAGTCCATCTGCCTCTCATTTTGTTCAGCAAAATGGTTGATGACATGTTCATTGAAGTCAGGAATGGATAGTAGAGTCACAGTCTAGTATATACAGTCGCGAAGCTCAATACGTAGTAAATATGCAAACATTAGGTAGTTGCTCACCACTAGGATCACTAATATCGCCTCATTACAGGCAATGCAAAATAGTACCGTCACAGTCTATTGTTTCTAGCACCCTCAAAACTCAAGCTTCGTGACTGTATATAGTAGACTGTGGTAGAGTATTCTCAATAGAACACATGGCTAATGCACTGAGCCTATCTTCCTTTATTGTATTCCTAGTGAAGGTTTTGATTCTCTCGAGAATTGAAAAACATCTTTCACACTCTGAGGTTGTCATAGGAATCATGCAAATAATTCATAAGAGTTTCACTGATTCCGGTAAAAGGGATTCTAAATTGTTCTCTTAAATGCAAAAAAATAAGTGTCTCATTTAAATGTAGAAGACATATACGCATGTAGACTTATGTAGGTAATACTGGATATTATTGTCATTAGAATATTATTAATATTTACTGAAGATAACACTTGCAGAACGTAATAACACTTAACATTCACTCCATAGGAACACTGACTTATTGATTTAAGAACTTCAATCTTAGGGTTAACTGTATTTATAAAAACAATTCCTTAAACTTGAGAAAGTGTATCTGTTGAGCTTCGTCTTTTCACTATATAGTTTTACCCCACTTATACACCATTTTCTCAGATTATATACTGATTTTTTCTTTCCTCGTTTCACACTACTTACAGATCTCATATTTTATCTCTGTCTCTGTGCAACATCACATTTGTGGTGGGGAGGTGAGGCGATGGGAGGAAAGCTGTAATGCTTTTCAATATGCTGATACTCACGTTGTAAGATAAGCCATTTGAAATTTAATGGCCACTGACCGTAGATATGTAATTCGAGATCTGTACTCGATTAACATTCTCTATACTTCTCCTTTTTTTCTGCCCGTCCTCTTTCCCAGTTATCTTCTTTCCTTCACTCATCATTCCTCCTCCCTTGCTTACTTCTATTTTCAAGATCTCTACTGCTGATGTCATGGGAGACTGCTATCTCCATCACTTTTCTGTTCCCTTCACTTCTGATGTGGACTTGAGGAGATGTCATTACTAATCTCATCCAGGTATCTGTTCCGTTCTTGTCCACTTTGCTCCTTCCTACACACACTCTCGTTTCCTGTTGACATTGATCCCTGAGAGGTTGTTCTTAAATCTGCCACTTGAATGGAATTTGTTGACTTTGCTGATTTCTGCAGAAATCCTTCCTATGCATACTCATGTGTCCTTGTCTTCTTGCCTTCTCCAACTTGACTCTTTTTCATCGAGTTTTTATTTGCAATACCTCTTACTTTCTTCTTTATCTCTGCCCTTTTCCTTTCATTTAAATTCTCATCATTTTCCGATTCATTCATGCTTTTGAGACAAAATTCGACATTTAATATTTCACCATTGGTTTTTAATTTATCTTTAACTAATCTTGCTTAACGTTCATTACTCTTAAGTGCTTTCAAAAAGGGCACTAACACCTTTCTTCTGCACCTCATCTCGTATTAAAAAACTTCCTCGATACTAATATTCGAGTCTTTTAATGCTTTCTTACTGGCCATAATTTTCTTCTTAAGTCATCAAATCCGCCAGCCTGACCACTCAATACTGTTGCTTTGTTTAAGAGTCATACTGGAAACGTCACATCTTATTACCCATGACAACTGAATTCATGAACTAGTTCGTTTCCGGTAGTCTTAATGAGTTCCCTGCTGTTTTCATATCTGAGCTGTTATTGTTCATCTGAAAATGAATGTGAAACAAACTGTTCACAGACCTTAGTTTTCTCTGAATTATGAGTTATTTTCAAATGAATGTACAGAACCTCTGAAATCAATCGAAGCTTTGCACATTGGTCAGTAGTATGATCATTACTTTCACTTGTATTACTTGACTATTTAGTACTAACTTCAACTCTGATATTCAAATCATATTATTTATTTTCCCAGTCTGTTCGTTTTGGCATGAGTCTCTTCCATGGTGGAAAGAGTTGTGTCACTCATAAACACAAGTATGAGACAGCCAATGAACTCCACTTACACAACACACATACTTCATCGTTCGAAATGTTTGTGACACTTTTGCCCAGTTGAACTCAAAATTACAGTTCACTTGTTCCATATTTGCTTCCCAACACATACATAAGATATTTGCAGTAAGTTCACACTACTTTTTCAAATGATGATAGTGTTGTAGCACTTTAGGAACTGTCACTCTTTGGATTCACATTTGGTTGTGGTAGTTGACAGCACCAGTTAATTGTTCATAGCACCAGTTCTGTTTTTGAATTGTTATGCTGTGTATACAAATTTGCTTGTCTATAATTTAAAAAATGGGACGCGATTTAACTCTGACGAGCCTCTGATCACTGTCCAACAAGGAGCTTCCAATATTTACATACTGTATTCCCACTATGAATGCATATCGGTGGGCCAGTTTAAAAGGGAAATAATTCAAAATGCAAAGCTTTGAGATAACTACATTTTAAAGTTTCGTCACAATCTAGTATATACAGTCACGAAGCTTAATACTTACTAAATATGCAAACGTAAACAGTTGAAATATGCATCCATAGATAGTTGCTCACCACCAGGATCGCTACTATTGCCTCATCACAGACTCTTTCCCTAGCAGACCATAAAATGTATTGTACTTTCGATATCGTGTTCTTTTAAAAAATTAACACCTTCCTTCCACTATTGAAATATGAAATACATAAGGTTTATATATTATTTTCATAAAATATATATTATATTCTATAAACTCACCTTCCTGGATCTTTCGGAAGAAGGATGACTCTAACCTATTTTTCTTACAATTTATAGTACTAAAGACGTCTCCTTGTCCCATATTATTATTATTATTATTATTATTCAAATTACTATATTTTAGCCATTTACCGATCATTTCACAGTTTACATAGCTTTTCACAAAAATGCTAAATACGGCACAGTCGATCTAAAAGGCCGTAATGTTTGTTCGGGTTTTCTATTTCAGTGTATGGAGCTCAGTGAAATATTATATTATAACTTTCTTGCTAAGCTTTATTTAGTGTAATGTGTCCATAAGTTCCGTTTACTTCTTGTTGCATAATATGTTGCAGAAAAATAATTACAAAACTGTGTTATTTTAATGTGAAGAGAATTTTGCATGTTAACATAATCTGTTCGCGTCAACATTTTAAGTTTAGAATGGAAGCTATTTTGAGATTTAATAAAAAAGAATTTATATTGTGATTTCAATTTAGCACATCTACCTTCCTTAATTTTAGACAAAACATTTACCATACCACTCCTATGATATTAGTGTACGTACAATTGTGTTACTTCGTCTCTTAAGTAGTATTGTAGATACAACAATTCAGTACTCAATTGTAGTATTAAAATACAGACAAATTGAATGTCCAGGGTATCATACATGACATTATGCTTAATTATAATGCATAATTGCGAATTTAGGAATATAAGTTAGATATAGTAAACATAACCTATATTTTCATATGAATGGCAAGGCATAGGAGATCACTAAATTTAGACAGAAAGGGGCAACTGGTATAGTAAACATAACCTATAATTTCAACATATCTAAATATCCGTGCGGTGCAATTGAAAATTATTGAATCGTGCATAAATGAATGTACAAGAATTTCGCAATATTTAATCGAAATAAAGGCAGGTATTACACATACGAACAACGTAATTTTCACACCATTAATAATATTACACAGGGGCGTATTTTGCGGACTACCAGGGCTACCGGTGGTAGCCCAAGGAAATTACAAAAGAAAAAATTTATAATATAACATAATGTAATAATATTGTATTATTAGTTTTACCATAGTAATTAAAATTAAAGTAATTGTTAGATTTATATGTGCTCTCTGCTCTCGAAAAGAAACAAGTTGTCAAGGCGGCATTGCTGGAGAAACCGCTTGCTACGTGAGGTAGCCTGTGACCGTTCCGCGCACGCTGTCCTGTCGCACAACTGCCCGTCCCCCGCTCCCTGTTTCCATCGTGCAGTGTAGGCCGGGCGAGTTGCCGCTCTCATGATCGGTTTCTTCGCAGGCACGAAGCAACAATACGCTTAGTACGCTAGCTCATGAATGTGATTGTGTTCTTGCAGTGCATTATTTTAAATCTGTGATTTGTTCGAGTGTCTGAGATTTATATTAATTGTGAATTATTAAGTTTTTAATTTCCCAATTAAGTGATATTGTGAAAAATATGGCAGAACAAGTTTCTGGAGAGGTTTGTGTTGAAAATGACTGTGTAATAGAAGGTTTATTAAAAGTGCCTTTTAACCGTCGTACATAACAACGAGAAAGTTGAAATTGTGAAAATGGAAAGACCAACTCCTGAGTTAAATTTGTCCATGGACGTAAAAGAAAAACAGCGTGAGTACACACGCCATTTCACTTCAACATCATATGGTAAGTGGAATTGGTTGTGTGGTACTTCTAAACTGTCTAAACTATTTTGCTGGCCATGTTTGTTATTTAGCCGCGAAACTAATGTGTGGTCAAAAGAGGGATTTTCTAATATGAACTCCCTTCGAATGGCAGTCCTAGAATACGACAAATCAAAAGCTCATATTTGTAGCAGCATGAACTTTACAAACTTTGGGAAGACAAGAATTGATTTACAGCTAGTTAAGCAAAAAGCTCTACACATCAACCAACACAATGCTCTTGTGAAAAAAAAAATCGGGAGATTTTACTGCGTCTTATTAACGCAGTCTGCTTTCTAGGAAAACAAGAATTGGCTTTTCGGGATCATAACGAGAGTGTGGAATCAGACAATATAGGAAATTATATTGAATATTTAAGTTCCTTAAGTGAATTTGACCATTTACTGGCCAATCATCTTGAGAGTTCAACAGTATTTCGTGGTACTTCTCCCGCAATTCAGAATGACTTAATATTTGCTATAAGTGGGGTTATGATAAAGAACATAAAACCTTTCGTGGCCATTGTTGTTGATGAAACAAGTTACTGCTCTAATCAGAGTCAATTGTCCACTGTTTTAAGATATGTCGACAGTACTGCCAATGTTCAAGAACGGTTTATAGGATTCACAAATGTCAGTTCGGACAAAACTGCTGCTGCTTTGTTTCAGCATGTGGAAGGTGTTACAGCAGAATACAATGTCGGCAATAAGTTAATTGCACAGACATACGATGGTGCTTCAGTTATGGCGGGAAATATTAATGGCTTAAAAACAGAAGTTCAAGAAAAGTATCCTCAAGCACTATTAGTCCATTGTTACAGCCATGTTCTCAATTTAGTTTTGCAACAAACTACTTCATCCATTCCAGAATGCCGCATTTTTTTCAAAACACTGTCGGGTTTAGCTGCATTTTTCTCATCATCTCCTAAAAGATCAGAAAACTCAAGGAATTTATGAACAAGAAACTCCCAAAAGTAGCACCAACTAGATTGAATTTTACATCTCGGCTTGTAAATACAGTAAAGGAATACAGAGAAAAACGGACTGCTTTCTTTAAAAATATCATTTGTAATGACTGTGAAGAAAACTGGGATGATGCTGTAATTGTGCAGGCTCAAGGATATTTGAATTTTTTCACACAGTTTCAGAATATATTTCTTCTTGAAGTCTATGCTAGAGTGTTCGCACATACAGATGTGCTCTACAATATTCTTCAGACAAAAAGTCTAGACATAGCATACTACTTGCAAGAGGTATCAAAGTTAAAAAAATACTATATCCGAGTTCAGACGTAGTGGGTTTCCGTCCATATGGAGTAATATGGAAAATGAAAATTCTTCAGACAATACAATGGAACCACCATTAAAGCAAAGAAAAGGAGATGATGAATTGAAATACAGGCAGCTGTACTACAGCATATTAGATCGTATGCACATGGAAATTACTGACAGATTTTCTGATTATGGAAAGCTTCAGTTCACACATCTTCTAGATTCTCAAAGAATTTCTGCTTATAGAGAAAACTTCCCGAATGAGGCACTAAACAAATTATTTCAGTCCTATAACAGTCACTTTGATCAAGTACGTTTGAAAAATGATTAAGTGTAATATATTCAGCAGAAGTCTTTGATTTTTCGAAGAAACCTATCCATGAAATATTATCTGCCATATATGAAAACCATCTGAACCAAGTTATTCCTGAAGTCCTTAAATTGGCAACATTAATTGTGACAATACCAGCTACGTCAGCATCGGTAGAAAGAACATTTTCTGCGTTGAAGAGAATAAAATCCTACTGTAGATCAACTCATACACAAGAACGTTTATCCGGCTTGGCACTAATATCCATTGAAAAGTCATTTCTACAGAAACTTTGCAAGTGCCTCAACTGTAATTTCAATGACGAAGTCATCAACGTATTTTCGTCCCAATCAAGACGTCTGGAATTCACACAAATATGTAAGGAATTTTATTACAGGGATTTTAAAATATATTTTGTGTAATAATAGGGTCAGTGGTAGCCCAAACCCTTTAACCAGTATACGCCACTGATATTACACTCTAACTCGCAAGTGAATTATGTCGGAAGTGTCTCATAATCATTGTTTTAAATTTTATTAATGGAATTACACTACATTTTAGAGAAACATATGTTACTGTTTATGCATTCCAACTAATTTATATGGTTGAAATGCTGCCCTTCGTGATCGGGTTAAGCGAGTTACATGGTCTGTCTTACGGCCTGTATTAGATCACGATGCCTGTGGCACAGTCTATTGTTCCTAGTACTCACAACGCTCCAAGCGGCTAGCAACTATTGCGACAAATGCAAAAAATCACCCCAAGCTTCGTGACTGTATATAGTAGACTGTGGTTTCGTGTTGTGAAAAATTCAAGTATCATTGAAATTACTCCAAATTCTGTTAATGATGTTTCTTATATAGGCTATAAGTTCCAATTATAATTATGTTAATTGTATTTTTCACTGCGATATGAAACTTAAAATATTATCTCGAAACTTTGCATTTTGTGTTGTTCCCCTTTTGAACTGGCCCATCGATATTGTTGCAGGAAGGATTTCCGATATTATATTCGTTACTTCGCTGGATAGAAATACTTTTATTTAATGTGAAATACTTCTAAGACAAATAGCAGAATTCTGAACCTGTAAGTCCAAAATATATTTTCTTAACTTCCATATTTGCGTTGAACAGACTGTTTCTGTTTACCATGTTAGCGACTAAACCAGTATTACATCACCTCTGGTGTTAACACAAACATGTTGACAGAACAGCGACATATAAAAATCATAAGACAACGCCTATGTTTAAAATTTGGCTGAGTTTATTCAACTCAGAACATCATTTATATAGTATTAAGGAAGACAAAACCTGGCTTTGAATAATAGTGATGAGGTGTTTTTATTACCTAGAAAACATATTGATCCTGTATGAGGTTTTCGAGCTTAAATGAGTTCGACAATGAAAGATTGGTTTTGGCTTCTATGTTAAAGGTTAATTCTAGTCCTGAAACAAAAAAAAATTACCTTAGCTTTGGAAATCTACATTTCATACATCTGTTATAATTGGTACAATTAAGAAGTGTTGCAAAGGCGAGCCTTTATATATAAAAAGATTAATAAAGCGGACTTCGTGTACTGGTTTTGTGGCTGAGACCAAATAGATATTTTAGTTTAAATAAGAAATAGACAATGAAACATAATTCTGCATGCAGCAACTGAAGAACAATGAGTGGAGGACATTATGTAAGAAAAAAATTCTTAATGAAATTTGAGAAACTCTGGTTTCCCCTCAACCAATTGAAGCAGAATTGCTGGGTAACTTTCAGCATTGGACCTTGGACTCATTTCGCCATCATTAATTCACATATCATCATCATTCATACAATAGCTTGGGTTAAGTTCACAGTGCAGCGTGCTGTACTTGTACAAGAGTGTGGCCGTTCGGCTACCCAATTGTTCACAAGAATAGGAGTGATAAGCACAATAAGCGTCAGGCTGCAGTGTAAGCCTTCGGGTCCCTCCTCCATACAGAGAGAGAGAGAGAGAGAGAGAGAGAAAGAGAAACTATAATATAATGAATTTACAAGGCACTAACAAAGAGGACAGTAAAGAATTGCTTACTGACGAAGACACTGACAATGGTGATAATAGTCAAACTGACATTGAGCCCCCAGTATTTCCACAGAAGTAAAATGTCAGATAGTTAACATTACTCATTTTAAAAGTAAGAGTATATCAGGAAATGTTTGTCACACATTCCACATTAACACTAATTTGCTTGCTGTTATTGAGACGGGAGTGAGAGTGAGGAACTGGAAAAAGGGAGAGAGTACTTTTGTAATTCCATCTCTTCTTCAGTTTTGTGTTACTGGTATTTTGTTTTCCTTCAGTTTATAATTTGATTGCCTTTATAGTAAGTAAGGGACTAACTACATAACAGTCCACACCTGTGGAGTAACGGTTAGCGCGTCTGGCCGCGAAATTAGGTGGCCTGGGTTCGATTCCCAGTCGGGGCAAGTTACCTGGTTGAGGTTTTTTTCCGGGGTTTTCCCCCAACCCAATAAGAGCAAATGCTGGGTAACTTTCGATGTTGGACCCCAAACTCATTTCACGGCATTATCACTTTCATCTCATTCAGACGTTAAATAACCTAAGATGTTGATAAATCATCGTAAAATAACCTAGAAAGAGAGAGAGACTACATAACAAAACATGTTTGTCATTATTTGTTATTGACATTCTGTAGTTTTTTAATAAAATAACCGATAAAATGTGCTTATAATAGTAGTAAATTTGAGGTCCAATTACATCTTGACTTCTATCGTCAGGATTGCTGCCCTTTCTGATTTTTGTGGAATAGTTCCAGTTTCGAATTTGTTTGTCCAACTTTCTGCCTTGATGCCAGTTGAGACGCTAATTTTTCAAATTTTTGGGACGTTTATCATTCAATTCTCTGCAATAATTTTCCCAGTTTTATCGCATGTAATTTATTTTACTATTTCAATATTTTTATTTGTGGGGCACGTGTATTCATGAGCAGAAACAAAACTGACTCCAATGTAATAAAATCATTAGAAGCTGTTTTCCTTTTTAAGTTTTATGAAAGTGCTATCTTCTGTCTTCAGGAGAACTTCGATTTCTCTGAAAACAATCCCCTACAAAAATTTGAATCAATATCATTAAAGGAAATGGTCAGATTTCTGTCAGAAATATTCAAGCAGCAGCAGCAGCAGCTAATGCACTGAAAGTTAGTGTCAGTTTGGATGCTGTGTTTGTAGATTATAGCATCTTAAAAATATATTGTCAAAATTTTTGGAAGGAAAAGTGGGCAAGAAGAATGCGTGTTTGAAGTGTATGGGAATTTTTAAGCAGTTCTGTCTGCCTGCTTTGGCAGAAATGTTGTTATGAGCCTTGACTATAACACTTTCCAGTGCCTTTGTAGAGAGGGCATTCTCGCATATGACTGATGACGTGGACTGATATTAGGAACAAATGTTCTGTTCATTTGATCAAAGCAGAATATTAAATGACTTGTTTAGAATTGTTACCGGTATGTAATTTAAAAAACAGAAAAGTATTAAAATCCGCTAGAAGCAACAGAAGTATGAATGGAAGCTCTCTTAAATGAATTGTAATGTTAATGTGTCTCATGAAGTTCTTTGCATTACCTGTTTTCTTCAGAATTATTTTTGGGTTGCACTATATGAGTTATATTTCAATCCTTCATTTATGTTACTAAGACTAGGTTAGTTCCGTTAGCTGTGTGTGTATATATTATCTTACTAAGTTTTACAGTACTAAGACAAGATTAATAATGTTTTGTGTAAAATAGTAGGCAACTATTGAAGGTTAAAATACTTGGAATTTAATGGGTAAAGTATACCTGAATTTTGTCCCTGCTTTGAAAAATGAAAGATGGAAAATTCTATCACCTTTCCCAATCGATTGTTTTGTTTCTTCCCTGGGTACTTGGCTTACACACCTAAAATGGGATTGATTTACGGAATATAGTAATAAATTAATTACGTTTATCTTTCTTGCACTTCCATCACTCTTTTATTTTTAGCAGTTTTATTACTTTCTTCTTTGACATGGAATAAGTAAGGCACGAATTTACTGTATTAGCGAAAAGTTGTTTAAATCAGCAAGAAAAGTTTGTAAATGTATTTGTCATAGTTTTCAACTGGTTTATTTTGCCTCAAAATTTCGAGAATTTGATCTGATTTCGTTGAAATATTATGATTTTAACAATAAATAACAACAAATACATATTATTTTTCCATTTTCACTAAGAAAGTGCCTTTCTTTTTCCTTTCATGTTCATATATGAGAGTTTTGGAATAGTGTCACTATTGTTCTTAGATTGAATCTTACAACTGTCGATTTTTAATATATTTCAGGCTCGTTTCTCTTTCTTTATTGTCCCTATACCACCATCATTTGCTTAAATTGATGTTCGGAAAGCAGGTATTTTTGTGCGCATATCGTAATGACTACTAACGACCTTGCTGCAAAAATCTTCATTATTATTACATTTAAAAGCTAAAAGGGACCCTTACCGTAATTTGTATGAAAAGGTCCTACAACGCCACTAGTTGCCGTAGCCAATGCCGATAAGAGATTTTCCTTTAAATTTAACTTTAGGAAGAATGATTATGAAGGGAGATGTCAAAAGTTACGGATTATTGCAATATGGTGATACAGATGGTGGTGCAGTAGGCCTATAAATTTTAGAAGTTTTAAAATGCTGTACTCTTGTTATATTATCCTTAAGAAGTGCACATATACATAAATGCACACACACATACACGCATGCACCACACGGTGGAAGCGAAAAAACCTTGCAGAATGAAAGGGACGATGGGGTACACGTAAATGAATAGAAAACCTATATATTATATTCTGTGATTAAATGCTTGGTTAATTATAAAATTAAATTTGAAATTTCAGCAATCCAGCAACATCATTGCTAACACACAGTACTCGTGATACAGATGTAAGAAGTCTACAAATTCGGTATGTTTAAGTAGGTGAGCTTGTCTCTGCCAAGACGTTGCCACTTGCTTGCATTGTGCATTGGCTTGAATTTAGAGGTTTTTAAAATTAAATTTACACGAAAATCGTGCTCACTATTGAAATACGACAAAGGGATAAATTATTCCTTATTAGATTTAAAATAAATTATTCCTTGTTAGATTTCCTATCGATATGGACGAAAATCGCGATTATACTCGCAATAGTTACCAAATAAGAGATTGTTAAAACATTTGGAAAAGAACTATGAACTTCCCACTGATATGATATTATAGTTTTTTGTTACATATAGCATGAGCTATTTGCTCTGGAAATCTGCAAGGCTATTTCACTTCCACCGCACGCACGCGCGCGCGAGACAGAGAGAGAGAGAGAGAGAGAGAGAGAGAGAGAGTGTGCGCGCGCGATATATATGCAATGGAGGGGGAAAGGAACTGGCCATCCTACCCCATTACTCCTGGCCTAGTTGCCTCATAAGTGGTGGCTTGTTGGTATCGTTTGTGAGGTTCAAACCTGTCTTCAGACAGTTGACTAAACAACAACAACAAACACACACACACACAGTGTGGAAGTGAAATAACCCTGCAGATTTTCAGTGTGAATAGCTCTTGTTGTATGTAACAAAAAAGTGTAATACCGTATTGATAGAAAGTTCATGGTTTTTTCAGAAAAAAAATGTTCCCCCCCCCCCAACGTTTAACACACTCTTATTCGGTAACTGTTGCTAGTAGGATAGTGATTTTTGTCCATATTGATAGGAAATCTAATAAACAATCGTTTATCCCTCTGGTTTTCTTGTAAATTTAATTTAAAAACTATTACTTTCAAGCCATTCAATGATGCGAGTAGGTTGCAACATCGTAACGAGAGAGGGAGGTTCGTGTACAGAGACGGACCTGAATTCGTTGACCTCTTACATCTTTATTACGAGAAGAAAGACAACTATTTCCGACTTAATTTTCTTAATTAACTGTGCATTTAATCACGAAACGTAATATAGGTTTTCTATGCCTTTAAGTGTATTCTATCGTCCCTTTCAAGCTGCATGGTTATTTCACTTGCACTGTGTATATATTGATAATCAAACCTGAAATTTACCCCTTATACTAATCAAGAAATTGTCGCGAAACTAATGTGAATTTGAATTGATTTTCAGTACAAAATATCACCAATTACATGAATTAATTAAAATATTGTAAGAATTTTTTACCAAATATCTTGCCTCTGACAATAAAGAGCATTGTAACTGTAGATGAGTAGAAATCATTTTGACAATCTGTAATAATATATATATATATATATATATATATATATATATATATATATCATGAATGGTGTGTAATAATTAGATTGCATGCTAAATTTTTTTTTACGTGGTTTTGATAATTTAAGTTTCAAGTACTGGAAAGTGAATGTAACATAAGGATACAGGCTAAGACTACATAAATATTTTATTTATTTTTGTTATAGGATATTGCCATTGATTTAGACTTAGGAACACAAGATGTAGGAGAGGGGAAGGTCATTGATTAATTTCATAAAACTTTATTTTTTTTTTTACATCTGTTGTTTCTTAAACTCTGCATTAATCTGAACAATCTGTTTTCACACGTGTTTTTTCAATTTTCAGAACATGGCACTTCCTCACCGACGGCTGGTGTGTTACTGCCGTCTGTATGAGATTCCAGATATATATAAGAAAGAGCGACCTGGTGTACATCAGAGGGAAGTTTTTCTCTTCAATGATCTTCTTGTCATCACCAAAATATTGAGCAAAAAGAAAAGTTCTGTAACATACACATTTCGGCAGAGTTTCCCCCTTTGTGGGATGATAGTCGCACTATTTGAAGTTCCACGTAAGTTCACCGAAATATTGGATATGTTTAAGGTATGAAATGAAAGATGAAATCCTATTAACCTTCAGTGATTTGACATCACTGTTAAGACCATGAAAATATGTCCATTACTTTTGGAAGTTAAAGGATGATGTATATAAATGAGATAATCACATATCAATCATTGCTATTTCTTTTAAGAAAATAATGCTGAGACATTTGATGTAATGTATATTAGATATTACAGTAGAGCATCGATTATCTGAATACCGATCAATCGAAACATCAGTTAACCGAAAGCGTTCCAGTTGGCAGCTAGCACTGTTTCCGAGATTTAACGGCAAAAAACGAGTCTCAGCTCTGAAGCAAAAAAAAAAAAAAAAAAAAAAAGTTTGGACCTCTTTCCTAAACTGTAGGCCTACTTTAATGGCCTTTTGACCTTGTTAAACTAGGCTAGTCAGTTTTCTGTACTATTTGTAAGACGTGTGATACAAAATATATACTGTATGTACAGTTTTGTGTTTAATGTTAGTGTTTTTTGTTTCATACTGCTCCTATGACACCGGTACAATTTGTTTTTGTAAATGATCGGTTATCCAAAAAATCAATTATCCGAACACCCTCTGTCCCCAATTGTTTCGGATAATTGATGCTCTACTGTATATGGATAATAAAATAATAAATCAGGTGGTAGATATAAATGAAGGGAGCATTATGGACTTGGGTATATTAAACTTTTCATAATTACAATACTTGAAGATATTTTATACATGTTCTGTTGCCATGTAATCTGAACTGTAAAGAAAAAGTGCTCTCTTCTCAAAATTACACAGTACATGCAATATGAACTGTGATGAGCATTTGCATAATGATTTTACATTTGAAAATATTTCATTGAAAGAAACTGTATTTTTTTTTCTGCCTGTTAGCAAATTAAACTATGTACTGTTCCCCCCCCCTCCCCCGAGCATAATTTCTTGTATTTGATGTGGTATTTTCTTGTAAAGGTGACTCATAATAATTAGTCAATTTTGATAATAAATTCCATTACTTTTACACACACTCCAGAGTACGCTCGCCAAGATTGACTTGGTAGGTTGTGTGAAAATGCAAAAAACGTATAAAATACATTATTAAATTTTGGAGACAACTGTGGTGGATTGAATAAGATAAAAATAGTTTTGCAGACACTTCACTGAGTGAGAAGCCGCAATATTAGACAAAACCAAACAACTATGTTGGATACAGCAGTCTTCAGTTGATTGCAATCGGGTGACTAGATGTACAAGTAGCAAGTTACTCCATAGTTGGCTTTTATTGATTCTTAAATAGTCGTTATGTTGTGATTGTTCCAGATTACCAGTATGGTATAAGATTGTCTCAGCGAGTGGATAACAAAGTGTTGGTGACATTCAATGCTCGTAACGAGCACGATCGTTGTAAGTTTGCTGAAGATCTGCGGGAATCTATCAGCGAAATGGACGAGATGGAGAACCTTCGCATTGATGCTGAACTCGAACGTCAGAAAAGTGGCCGAGGTGGTCGTAGTAGTGCCGAAAACAGAGACAGTGGAGTAGCAGATGTGGAGGTGTGTCCGTGTGTACAATCGGGGCTGGGGGGCTGTGACACAGATGGTTATCCGGAGGGCGACAGGGAACGTCACGTACCTGATACTGTGCTCAAGAGATCCGCTCTCAGCAACTCTCTCCTAGATATTCACGAGCAGTGTAAGTAGCTGTCCTTTACATAAGGGAGGGTCCAAACACATTGAGGTGCCTTACCTGCCTGCTGCCTGCCTCCGAGTGTTAGGAATTGGAGAAAGAATTTGGGTGTGTATTTCCAGGTGATAAACCACAGCGCAGAGGGAGTATGGGATCTTTGGACAGCGGAATGTCCATTTCATTCCAATCCACTGTTAGTCACGAGTCCTCATCACCTCAGAATGTGCAATCACTTTCAAACACTAAAGGAACCAAGCAGATGATCCATCAGCAGTCCTTCCTCGGAGGTTTGTTTGCCAAGAGGGAACGCAAAGCTTCTCGTGCAGAGGAGCCCAACCCCTTCAGTCGCAGTACAGATGTATAGCTGAATTTATTTATTTATTTGCATAACCTTATCGTTCCTTATGTCCGTTCCCTGTCTTTCTTTGTATCATTGTTATTTAAAACGAGTTTTGATTCTTTGTAAATTAATATTTTTTCAAGTGTGTGGCAGTGGTGAATAAAATCTAATTATACTTCCAAAATGTTAAGAGGATTGTTTGGCAATTCAGCTTAATTGTTATTTATTATACATGATGAAATGTGAGACTGTGTAAAAAAAACATAAAACAAAACAAAAAAGACAAAAAAAGACTTTTCGTGTTTAAATGTAATTAACCAGAATTTTTCTCGCTAAAACAATGTTCTATGCATCATGTAATTAATTAGATGAAAATATTAATGCCACCATCAAAACCTAACTCATTGAAATTAATATATTAATAACAACTTGATATATAGAAAAGAGCACATTCCCACGTGCATTTATGTCGATTGTTTTCTTTTAAATTTCTTTGTGATCTGCTCAGACCATTGTTAAGTTCTGTATCTGCGTGTGTATGTGCGTGTTCACATGTGTGCATGTGTGTGTGCGTGTGTGGGTTCTTGTGTCTGTATATGAGTAATTTGGCATTTGTATGTAAAACACACATACACACTCACAAATAGTTCAGTGACGAGAATTACTGGCACAGATTCTTTAAATAATTGCATCATTCCCAAAACATATGTTGCAGATTTCAAGTACACTTTTCATTGTGAGGGGTTATAACCAATTCCCATATCTGGATTGTGTGCAGGATATAGTGTAGTGTAGTGTTCTGGGGATGTCTGAACGTGCCTCGTGTCATTAAAAGGGCTTCATGGTGCCAGTTGAACGTTCTTGAAACATATATAACAGTGATAATAAAGTAGAGATAATGGGGTCGATTCTTATATAATGCACTTAGTTACCATGTATAAAATTATGAATTTAAAATTCCATAGCCTTTCTTAAAACAACTAGTACCTTCATTGAAGACAATGTAATTAAAATGTAAAAGGTTGAATCTTTATTTATAGTTTTAATTTTATGTTTGCACTTACTTGTGTTACCATATGTACATCTTACATAGAATACTGGGAGACTGTGTCATTGACATTGCGTGTTTACTCATTCTGAAGTTCCTACCTTACCAAAGGAGGCTGGTATAAAAAGCAATATACATGTATGTGAACGGAATTTCGAAAGGAATATGAAATGTTAACAATTTTTTGTCATTGTTGAGCAGTTTGTTTCATATTTGTTGTCAATGGCACTTGGCCTCTCTTGAAGTTGAATTATACATTTATATGTTCCAAAGACTTTGTGAACTAGATAATTTGTACATATAAAAGAAAGGAAACCACATCAATTGTAACAGTAGAAATTTTTCTCTTAATTTGTGTATAAAGTGGTTCTTGTTCTAGCATAAAATTAATTCACTGCTTTGCAGTCATATGATAGTATTTTCAGGCCTATTACAGACCATAAAATAATCTTGTCTGTAGTCTTTTATTGTATCATAAATTTGTTTTAAGCTCTTGTTTCGTTGATGATCATTCTAAGATACGATTAAAACAATAAGGAATATGGGGTAGAGCTAGCCAAAGTCAGTTTAAGCAATCCAGCCAGTCATAGGGATGCGACCTTGGCAAGTTCAGTGTCAGCACATGCTTGCTAATTTGGTTTTTCCATTTCATGCATAAAAAGTGCTAAATATAGAAGAAATTAAAATATTATATCGAAGGAAGCTAAAATTCTGAAACTTACTTTTCAGCATTTTTAGTATTTCTGGTAAATTGAATAATAACTACAAGAGATGTGGTTTAAGTGTACACACAGTGGCTCGCTATCTTTCAGAAGAAAAAAAACTGCTGCAACCGGTTATATTGCTTCATTTGAATCCCTTGGATAGCACTATGATGTGAAAAATCTTGTTACATACACATCTGGACGACTTTGATTAAAATTTGCTTTATCAGACAATATTTGAAATGTACTATGAGTGTGGTGAATATTCATCACATCGTAAATGAGAAAATAAACTACAAAAGTATGGCTTCATCAGTGATTATTGTTTTGAGAAAAATAGGCTTCTGATATAATAGACCAAGTTATGGTAGAAATTCTTTTAGAAAGGAGTGATCTAGTTGCCACTAGGTCAGTCATTTTAAGGGCTTGTTTATTATGTGACAACTTCTGAGGAGAATCGTTCAACTTCTTACGTATATAACATATGGGTAAACAAAAGCCAAGCTCGAAGGGACATCTGGTCAGACTCTAAAGAAAGTAGTGCTTTCAAAATTCCACTAGAGAAAGGTAGCAGCCTTGCTGTATGCCATGTGAAACAAATGGGCCTTTCAAACAATAGGCAGGCATAAGTTCCTGATTACCACACTGGAATAAATGCAGAGTTCTAAGAATTGGTTTAGAATCCCAAACTAACTTGAAGAGAGGTCTGTTACGGATATTCTTAGTTTACATTTTATTGCATTAAGTAAGGTCCGTGCCGCAAATTCCACTCAACAAATTTTGAAGTGTCTGAAAAAAAATAAAACACGTTATGTACTTCATGAAACAGGAACAGAATTATTTTACTGTGTTAAGTCATAATCCAACCAGCCAAAATAATATAAATTAAACCAGATTGCTCTAGAAAGAGGACATCAGGTAATCTTAAACCACAAAATCGTTGTTAGTATACTGCAATGGAATTAATATAGGCTAAAGTAAGGGAAAGTTTTCAGACAAATAAACGCAGAATTCAGGCTTATTTATGTTTGATGACTAATCCATGTGTACATTGAAAAACTGTAGAATGAAGAATTTCAGGGAGAAATAGATACAGGTTAAAGAAAACATTGCTATAAATCTTCACGATAGTGGCACTGACATTAGCAGAGGAGAAGGAATGGAGAAAATGTTTCTGGTAATTCACTATATAGAGGTTTCTTTATGTTGTTAATGAAATTGTAAGTGCATATAAAATACTCGTTTTCATATTATTTATGTAGGAGTGTCACTGTTGCCCTACACTGGTTCGGACTTAATCTTCCCTCTCTGTCTCGATCTTGGTCTTGTATGGTAACAGTGTCCTTTAACTCGCTATGTACTGAATGAATCTCTGTATTCCTTCTTGTTTTATATGTATAATAGATTTTATATTTACTTTGTGATTGATCTCAATTTGTATTATATAAAATGTTTTTTGGCGATAATATGCATTTTTCATTCATTTTTTTCTGTACTTTATGGTCTAAGAACATGCAAACATACCAGATAAAGACAATTTGTTGAAATTTTCCTGTTTGTAAGTATTGTGCTGTGTAGAAGTACTTCTCTTCCTTGTAATCACTTCGTCATGTATTTTGTGAAAACTACTCAACCTAATGCAGTTCATATAAAACAGTTTATGAAAGAAAACCTCATACACTTTGTTTTTGTTACATTTATATGAGTGAAAGCTTTGTGCCCCAGTGGTCTTCTCTCATTGTTTACAACAATTTCACCCTAAAAGCTTTCATAACTGCTGATCAAGATAGCGTGAATCGCATTGTAGTGATAGTAAATTTCGCATTATAAGACTTCGTTTTAATTTAAAATCAACATAAAATGTAGAGCTTTATACTGATCATACACATACATTTTTAGAACGTAAGAGTAATGGTGCATAACATGTGAAATTTGAGATAACTATGTTAAATGCAAGGGTGAGTCAAATGAACATCTTGAATCATAAATTTTATTCATTAAAATATTGCTCTCAGTTATATATAGGCCTAGTGTCGGTATAAGTAGAAATGTTATCACTAATGGCTTCTAGTGCCAATTCTGATTACTCACACTAACTTTAGGTATGTAAAATGAGTTTTTTATGCAAAAATACATTGTTTTTAAGGTCTTCGTCTGACTTGCCTTTGTGAGAAAGGAAGGAAGTAAAAGAGAAAAAGGAGAGGAAATTGTCAAGGTAAATTATTATAATGTACAACACGGAGGGCGTAATATATGTGAAATACGGAAATAATGTTGGAAATTAATTCTACTTTTAGTAGAGTAATGTTTCTTAAGTTTGTGACAGCCAAAATTGAAATTAACGATAAGAGACTTGAAGGCAAGTATCGAATAAAATCTCAATTAAAATCTTCTCCTTCAGAATGAGATAATTAACATACTATCTCAGGCTTGTCTCTCTCAAACATAATGCAAGAAATTTGCGGTTTTATTGTAATGATGTTCCACAGTTTCACCATTAATGCATTATATTTTCTTTAATCTGGATTTTTTTCTAGAATAGGTTTACACACGTTACAAGATTATTGTGTGCATTCATATGAAAAGGTGGCTTCTAGTTTCAGATAGACTGATTTGAGCGTGATCCAGTTGACGCAGAACTTCAATATTTATACAGTTCATTGTTTAGCATGTGATCATACCAAAGACGTTAAAAAATTCACCAGTTTGAATCCTATCTTTGTTTTTTTAGATTATATCTGAAACTAGACTCTGCCAAGAGGTCCCTTTTCATATGCACACATTATCTTAATCCTTAAGTTCAACATATGGCAGCACCGAGAACTTACGTTTCAATTACCACAAACCATACAATAAATCGTTAATATTCCACTTTAAAAAATTGGGAAAAAAAAATCTGATACAATCAGTTACATAAATAATTTAAAGAAAGAAGTTAACAACTTAGAGTTATAGTAAATATTGATTGGTATACATTTTTCAGAGCTCGTTACATTTTCTTTCTCAAGTTTAGTGGCAGCTAAGGAAATTCTCGGGTACTTTATTTTCATTGTCTTTTATGTAATTGCTTCTGCATAGCAGTGTTGTTGATTTAACAAACTGAAGGTAAACAGTATTGCCATTTTTCATTTCATACTTTCGCAGTAGGCTATTTAGAATAGCATTACAGAGCATAAGGATCTGGGGATTGAATTCATTAGAATGTAATGAATAAGAGGAGGAAGGAAGGAACAATGTAGAGGAAAAGATATTTGACTACAAATATCGTCGATATAGTGCCGGAAATAATAATAATAATAATAATAATAATAATAATAATAATAATAATAATACCGGTACAGTAATAATAGTTTCGTTGTTACAAGAAACTTCAAAATTATGAACATGTATATTATATTAATATGAATAGTATACATGAGAATGTTTTGAAGAGTGACCGTATTGTAATTTGAAAAGTAACAATTTCACGATGGTAGCACTGATACTGTGTCTAGTTCAGAGACATTAATTTGAGAACTTTCTTTGTACCAGTTTCTTGTTAAATTATACGATTTTTTACTAAAGAAATGTACCATGTCTAGAAAATTTTCAGGTAAAAGTAGGGAGAGGATAAGAACCGTAGTAAACTGTCCAGAAAAATCAATTTGTTTCTATATAGGAGATCTGAGATGAAATTTCAGACTCCACCTCCATTGATTACTGACAGTTCACACCTTCGAAATTTCATTTAAATACAATCTGTATATTGTACAGAACACGATTTCAGTTTAAAAAGTTAGCAACACTGTAATATTATTAACATTTCATTAAGGCTTTCGAAAGTAAAAGAAATAATAATAATAATAATAATTTATATCCTAGAATTATTGTAAAAGTAATTAATCTGGTTTTTAATGAATCTATGTATCCTGCTGTCAGAGAATTGTGTGTAATTATCTCATTTTTTGCATTAAAAGTAAGAGAATTGCAGGTATTATTATTTGTACTTAAATATAGATGTATACATATTTTTTATACTTACCTATGGAAACATACATTTTTGTGAAATTCTAAACGAGATTATAAGGAGATAAGAAAAGTAAGGAATAATGTAAGAGGACTGGACAAAGATACTTTTGAATTTGAATTGGACTTCTCTGTCTTGCGATGTTAACATACAAGAGTAGTAATGTATGCAAGTTGATAGCTATCTTGCACAATTATTTAATGTTAGCATAAATTCGTAACACCATTATAAGGAACATGACAGAATATCCTGAGACTTATTTGTTCAAATATTTTAGTGTTTGAAAACACACGTACTGGCACCTACAACGTTTCACTTCAGTTTAAATGTTTTGATATTAAAATAATGTGCAAACATATTGCCTTCACAATATTTGAATACTACATACAGTGTCAAGGAATGACGGTATAGTTACTTATATGCTCTCTGCAAAATATTTAGAGTAGTCAGATTTGTTTGAAATGAGTTTTCTCCTTCAACTTTTCAAAGGCATGAAAAAAATTCTACAGACAAGAATGCATTTAAAACAGTGTCAGAATGTATTGTTTGGTACCTTGTATTTCTTGCACTATCTTACGTTATGTACAATGTGTGTAAAATGTTGATTTTTTTTCCTCTGTCATTATACATTGTAACATAGACTTTTATGTAGGCCTATATGTGTTAAAAAGAAGAAAAACATAATGTTGATGTGGTTGCCACATTTGTAATGTATTCTATGTGAGAACAATGTGCTGGATTCCATTCTTCAGTTTACACTTTGTCTCAATTAACTCAGATATAATAAAAGTAAAAAATTGTAATATCTTATGAAGATAAATCTGCAATTTAAAATATCTATGGAAGGACAATAAACCCTATTACCATTTCAGTAACTTCAAAACACTCAGTTTCATTCTAGTTTGAAGATATATTACTCAAGTTTAGTCGCAAATAAGTATTTGCACATAAGTCATACCAGAGAATGAAGATAACTTGATCTGGTAGTGTTATTGTTATTGAGTAATGTAAACTTTCCAATACTGCAACAACATGAAAATCTTCAACTTTTATTTTGTAAATAATTTCATGCTTTCTCTGAGTAATTCCTATTACAGTAGTTCTTCTAATTCTTTGTAATTTTAACATCATTAATATATTGTATAACCTGAATGGGGAAAAAAAGAAATTAAATTTGTTACTCAAGAATTTACGTGCATTCCAGACAGTACGATTCCGTAATAGACAATGTACATACAGTAAGCATTAGTCCACACAGATTGATATGTTAACCCACCTGGGGAGTGCAGTCTTCTAAAATCTTCGTCTGTACATCAAAGTGTGTAATATGTAATTTCATTAGAAGTATACGGCTCTCATTGAGAGACTATTCAGTTGAAAAGGATTAACACAGTTGTGTGTTAGATCTTGTATTTTTCTTCCAAGAATGATATTAAGTATTTCACAGTAAAATTTACTTACGTTATGTATACGTAGTTGTTAAAAAGTGAAAGCTCTCGTTTGAAAACTGGAAACAATAAAAAAAAGCTATATTTTGGCTAACTGCTTATCCCTCTTTGAAATATGACAGCATGTTTTTAAATAAGAAATTAAATGCCATTGTGATTTTGCATTATTTTCTTATTAATGTTGGCTGCAGTTTGAGAAAGATAGAAGAAATAGAAATATTGATTATAAATTTGAATTGAAAATTGCATAATTCATGTACAATGATAAACCCAAATGATAAAATAATTTAATAAGCAGTAAGACAGAGCAGTTACTTCCTTAGCACAGTTTCTTTATCAGAGCTTATTAAAACAAATTCAATATGGGACCAAATCTATGTGAATAGATTCCAAAACCCATGTTATGCACACTTGTTTTATAATCATATTGCATTCATAAATCAGTGAGTAATTTGATTGTAGCATATTTCCAAGTATAGTAAGTGCAGATAATTTACTCTGGGACAATATGACCTATACATATATAAATATATCTCTTTCCGCTAACAAAAAAACTGTATAAATGAGACAGATTAGTATGTAGTTACAGAAGGGTGGAAATCTGTTGGTACAAATTGTTTTAAATTTTAAATAAACTGTAAGGGTTTATTTGTTTGAAACTGATTTGCATCGCTCTGTTCAAGAGCAAGAGCATGTTGAATGCTTAAGGCCAGCAAAGCAAGTTTGTCCTAAATATGCAGTTAATATTGGTATTGTCGTTACTTTACCGTACTTATTAATTAATCATACAAATGTCAATTCATATTTGTTGAGATTTTTTAATTTTTGCTTCCAATCTTTTGGTAGAATTTTGGTTTGCTTTGCACTGTGGTTAACGCATGTATAAAGTTTAAGTGTTATCTACCTGGAAGTGATCTCACCTAGTCATTAATCTAATAAACTATTATGATGTAAATGTTTTTAGTTGACAATACAACTAACGAATATTAATGTGGGTTGTGCATGTTCCCTTCTCCATATAACACTAGACTCTCCATTAATCGTACATAATAACTGTAATATTTTAAGATGTGTACATACCGATTGTGCAGGTGGAACAGTTGACAGACCATTATCATATTTTCAGTTGTTTGGTCTTGTACTGACAAATAGCTTGTCATTGAACTCAAATCCACAATTTGTTGATTATCTAAATTTTCTTATATGAATGTGATTCCCTTTCCAGCATTCAGTTCTAATTTAAGGATGAGTTTTTTTTCTAAGACCATCATATTCATCTGGGAATATGAGAGCTATTAGTGAGTTTTAACTTGCAAGGTGACTAATTTGCATAGACGAAGATTGTGTTGGAAGATATTATTCCATTAAAATATACATATTTTCATATTTTGAAAATAACTTAGTTTTCACTGTGATATTATCTTTGATACATATTATGAACAATAAATTTAGTTCTCATGTAATGATTGACATGATCAATATTAAACTGAAATATGTAGATTAATAGTCTCCTTCAATTACATTTAGTTAGATTTAGTCTACAATATTCATTACCAGCACTTGCATTTCTCCAGTTTTCAAACAAAGTTTTAGGTAATTACAGTTAAATTTCAGAAATGTTTTTTTATTTCCCGTCATAATTTTCATTCTAGCGGAACTTGAAATATTACGGAAAAATAATAACTCGTAATGTTAGTTTATTTTACAATTGAATTTCTCATTTTTCTGCTTGGACATGAATTGTTCTGAAAGTTGAGAGAATGTTAGAAACACAAAATGACATTGAAGTCCTGTTTCAGTGCACTTGTTACTATGTCTAACAGAATGAGACATTTCCACATTCTCATTGAATGTTGGAGTTGATAGTTTGCACATATTTTGATACATACAGTGTTATGGAGAGTCTATTGTAATATTTAATAATATTATTATTCTAATTTCTTTTCACAAGTAAAAAGTGAAATAACAGCCTGATGGACGCAGCATGGTGGTATTTGAGTTCATGTACAGTACTCCCTTACTGATGTCAGTGTGTTTTGAAAGAAGTGCAGGGACAGTAAATTTGGGTTTGTATCACATTCAGATAATGCAGGATGATGAAATGAATATAAGACATACACAGTATTTCCATCATCTACAGTACTTCATTATTTTCTGATAAGATCAGAAGAAATTACGAGAATATAGTATTAGATAAAAGTTGTTCAAGTTACAGGTATCTTTCGTCTTTTTACCACAGTAAAGCTTTTCAAAACAGTTTCTTTTTTCACAAACATAAGTTTTTTAATATATAACAGACATCAAGTTTCTCATCTTTCAAGCTTCTTTGTGCGGTGTATTTGGAAACAGAAGTACATTTTAAGATTTAATAAATAGTGTTTTTAGAGCTCATGAACATGTCTCAGTTATACAGGGTATTTCAGAATTCAACCGAAGAAATTTATCTGTTTATAGAGGGGTTGTAGAGAAGCAATTTGATATCAGGAATGCAGGGTCTCCGACGAAAAATAACCAAGTTATCAGTTGTTAAATTTGTTTACATTTGATACTCATATTCCAGTATTAAAATAAGTAGAGCCTGTCGCCCTCGGTAGCGTAGTTGGTATAGTGGTGGCCTTCTATGCTCGAGGTCGCGGGTTCGATCCTGGCTGAGGTCGACAGCATTTAAGTGTGTTCAAATGTGACAGGCTCATGTTAGTAGATTTACTGGCATGTAAAAACTCCTGCGG
Source organism: Periplaneta americana (assembly GCF_040183065.1). Lineage (NCBI taxonomy): Eukaryota > Metazoa > Arthropoda > Insecta > Blattodea > Blattidae > Periplaneta > Periplaneta americana. Next base: position 75,119,180 of record NC_091126.1, read on the forward strand.
GACAAAATTCCTGCACACCGGCGATGCTGATACAACCTCTGCAGTTGTGAGCATCATTAAATAAACCATAATTTAAATTTTAAATAGAGCTGTGGAATGGTATGCGATGGTTGAGGGCATTATTATGGATTGCATGAAGCCCAACTGTTAAGAACTAATCAACTGCGTTTTCAAAATTTGGCCTTCACAGAATCTGTAAAACTACCAACAATAATGAGACAGCATGCCACTGCACTGCTTAGTTCACCTTCATTAATTTTCGTTATTGTACCTGTTTTAAAATAAACTTATCTACATGAGGCTTTGGTATAATGGACAAGAAGTTGGACCTCAAGCCAAAAGGTAGTATGTTCGAGTCTGCTCATGGTAGTTTTTTAAATCAAAATACCTTTTATTCCATTAATGAAATATCTGAATTCTTTTCTTTCTGCGCCACCGAAATATGTATTGTAGTATTTCTTTATTTATTATGCTTTCGGCAAGAGTATAGTGTATAGTACTAGCCATTGGTTCATTGTAAGTTCACTTGAGATCAAGTCACTTTTATATTGCACTCCTATGGAACTCAGTTATATATTTGTTAGAAACGTGCTAGTGTTTGGTTGCAAATGTGACGAGTGCATGATATTTTTTTGTTCCGTGTTATTATTTTCGTGCATTTTTTTTCCCCATTTTAATATATAAGTTGTATAAAAATCGTTGTACATAGTTTCTAATGATCAACCCAGAATACTTTTATTAATAAATGTCAGAAAAAGTACTTAATTTGTTGCAGGAAAATACTGTACTTAAGGCAGAGGTCGTTACTTTGAACAATTCCTGTAACTTGCTTTCCTTTATTACAGTATATGTACGTTTATTCTCTACAGTAATTCCTGAATATTGTTTATTTCCTCTTCTAAGGAAGACGAAAAGGGAAGTTTCTTTCTTTTCTCATTTATCCATTTTATTAGGATATTTTCTATTAAACAGAATACTGGATTGCACAATTTATGTAAACTACAAGTTAACTGATAAACATACAGAGATTTGTCCAGAGTAATGGATATGCATTTCTCAAACTACATTCCTTCCTCACTTTTCTAAACAATTATTGTAATTATTACGTACATTACAAAAATAACCAGAGCTGGCTTTTTAATGTTACAACACTAGTTTAAAGTTACACGCCTTAAATTAAAAAAAAAAAAATCTTACTGAAGTTTGAAATTTCGACCTCATTCCCAAGGAAATTACAAAAGAAAAAGTTTATAATATAACATAATGTAATAATTTTGTATTATTAGTTTTACCATAGTAATTAAAATTAAAGTAATTGTTAGATATATTTTGTGTAATAATAGGGTCAGCGGTAGCCCAAACCCTTTAACCAGTATACGCCACTACCTGTCAGAAACCGTCTACGATGTTTACTGTTTGTGTCACAGAGACATAGCAATATTGTATCAGACACATTCCAAATGTATCGCTATGCCATGTGCAGGTTCAATCAGTGGTGAACTGGCCTAAAAAATATTTCACGCCATTATTTGCAAGTTTGAACCCACAGACCTCCAGTTCTCTATCTCAAAATACTTACTTAGGACCCCTCTACAACCCCTTAAATTCCTTCAGTTGAATTCTGAAACACACTGTATATAATATCGCTAGGAAATAATTTAATTTGGAATTACTAATTTTTGCATTATAATTTTCGTAGAGTAAAATCATATGTTGGAGATTACCTGCAATGTAATTTGTAGGTTTTGAATTTCAGCAAGAGTGCTAATTTACTTTGACCGTGAAATTACAATATGTAACAGGAAGGGTTGCAGTTAGGCATACCTGTACAGTCACAGTAAGTCATGTTTAATCATAATTTAATAGCACGAAATTGAAAAAGGGGTAATTTTTTTATATAGTACGCATTACTGATGTATTATGAAACGTGGTCGGTATTTATTTATGTATTTATTATTTATTCATTCATTCATTCATTCATTCATTCGAGATGAAGCTAAAGAATATCAGTGTCTTTTGTGTATGGTATTAGTACTCAGTGTTTTTATGTTTTCCCCATTAATTCTTACAAAATTATATTACTTTACATAGAACAATTTACAATTTTGTGATAGTGTTCATCACTAAAAATTAGCAACTCGTGTATGAAGACAGTTTTCACCTCTACATTTTTTCTTGAAATTTTGTGCACATTTGACTAGAAAACCTGTCGTACCGGTACATAACCATTCTATAACAATTAAATGGAACAAAATTTAGTAGCAGTAAGGAGATAAGTCCAGAAAGTGATTGCCATTTGAGTAAAAAAAAAAAAAAAACTTATTATAGTTATATTTCTATGAAATTTAAACACCTTTCTGTTTCAATGTAGTTACCCGCTAGCTTCAAGCACGTTTCATACTGAGACATTGGTTTTCCTATACCTTCCTCAAAAAACTTTGCCACTTGTGCCATAAATCATTCTGAATGCCTGTCTTTGTCTTAGCATTGTCCCTGACCCTCTGTCCAAGGAACATTCTCAGGTGCAGGAAGACGTGGAAATCGCTTGGTACAAGGTTTTGACTGTAGAGTGATTTCCCAAAAGAAGAAGAGGAAGAGTTCCTGTGTGTGACATTCAATTTGAGGTCTGCAGTTTCGTGCAGAAGTATGACACTCTCACAGTAGGCCGTGCCTCCTATTCTGTATTATATGCCAAAGTTTCGTCAGAATCTTGCTAATGCATTCATAGCTGTTCTTGTGATATGTATACATTTTATTAACAAAATTCCAGTTCCCAGAAAATAGTGAACATGATTTTTTCTTGTGGACATCTACTTGAAATTTTTTACTTTACATTAAACATAGCAGTTTACTTTCCAATGGCACAAGGAAACTCCAGTTTCATTCCCTGCCACGACCCACCTCAGGAAATTCTCTCTTTTTTGTGTGATATTGCTTAAAGATGCCATTCATTGTTTTTGATTATCAACCGAAATTTTAGGAATTCATCTCAAACCAAATTTTCGATAATGGATATGTTTCGTCATAATTTCATACGAAAATAAAAGAGAACTTTTAGGGGATATGGGCATGTCAAACTCATTTGGGCCATGGGCTATATCCTATATCACTGTACCACTTTTGGGTTGAACACGACCTACAAACCTTGCCATTACTAAGCATAAATATGTTTAATTGCTGAGTTGTTGCTGGTTCACACTTTTGTTTTTTCATGGATTTGGGACAAGCTGCAAATGGGCCACTAGTTTGACATACCTGTTCGACTTTGTTGAATATTGTTGTTTCCCATCTGCTCGAAATCTCGATTGGCTAAGAATATTTTGTCCATAAAGTTTATACATCTGCCAATGAATATCTGCATGAAAAACATTTCATGAATTCAAAATTTCATTACAGACTATACTTCAAATCTGTTGGTCTATCAACTGTCCTGAACATCTCTGATATGTCATAGCTCGATTCACAGTAATGAGATTCTCCCGAAATGACGTCTGCAGTTTGTACTTGAATGGTGAAGAGCAACCATGCAAACGTGGTTGAATATCTAAACATGTGGAGAATAAATGTCCTCTTATAAAGTATGATTAATATTATTCTATTTATATATTTTGAACAGTGTGAAGAAATGTAAATGGATATAGTAGGACTTCACATTTATTTGTATGTCTACAGCCCAGAGCCTGACACTTTTTGTATCAATCACGCCCATGCTCTGATGTGACAGTAGTGCAAGTCACGGCATGGGAAGTCAGTGCATTTCTTGAGTAGAGCTCTGCATGCTTTCCAGTTTCTGTTTTTTTGCTCTAGAGCTGTTTAACAGTGATCCATTCCGATTGCGACTTGTCATTACCCATTGACTTGTTTCACTACTATTTGACATTAGGAAACGTTCAATAAGTTGAAAATGGAGACACAGACTGCTGAGGGCAGTAAAGAAAAAGTTAATAGTGGTGTGTATAATGCTAAAGAAAAGGCAGGGAAGAGTCCAGCATGGAGAAACTTTTAAAGAAATTTATACAGCTGATGAAAAAATTATACTCAAGTTTGCAAAGTGCAAAACATGTGGCAAAGTACTTTCTCGAAACTCAGGATTATAATGTCTGATTAGATATAAATTTTCAGTTCCCTGTGCCATTTTTTGCTACATTCTATGTGAGCAAAGAAAACCAGGATAATATCGTAAGGAGTTATGGAGGCATGTGCACAAATGATACTCGTTTATTAAACATTTTTGCCGGTAAAGAGTTTTATACTGTAGCGTAGAATCTTGTGCAGATTGGGGCTAAGTAGGGAAACATGGATATAAAGTTCTAAGAGATCTACGTAGTGTGCATGACGATAACAATGGAATAAGAGATGACATCCTTCTTCATGTTCTAAACTCAGCAGGTAAATGTTCTCTGGCATGCTTTATGAATATGTGATCTGACGATTGTAAGAAAACCGAAAACCAGCTACACCACTACCATAAGCCATTACAGACATTTGAATACATTTTCCATCTCAGCCCAAATCCCTTATTTTATATATATATATATATATATATATATATATATATATATATATATATATATAAACTGTGATAAGCTGAGAAGAGAAATCGAGAACAGAATGATACCGATGATGGTCGTAACACAGTCTAGTATATACAGACACGAAGCTCAATACTTGCTAAATATGCGAACAGTTGAAATACGCATCCATAGATAGTTGCTCACCACCAGGATCGCTACTATCGCCTCAACACAGACCCTTTCCCCAGCAGACGATAAAAATGTATTATACTTTCGATATCGTATTCTTTTGAAAAAATGAACACCTTCCTTCCACTTTTGAAATATGAAACATATAAGGTTTATATATTATTTTCATAAAGCATATATTATATTTTATAAAGTCACCTTCCTGGATCTTTCGGAAGAAGGATAACTCTGACCTCTTTTTCTTACAATATTTATAGAACCACAAACGTCTCCTTGTCCCGTATTATTATTCAAATTATTGTATTTAGTCATTTACAGTTATTACAACCGATAGCGAACATTTCACAGTTATTTTGTTGTTCTTTGGTTTACACAACTTTTCACAACAAAGCGAAATACGGCACAGTCAATGCCTTTTTTTTTTATCTAGACCAGCCGTATATTTCGCAATATTTAATCGAAATAAAGGCAGGTATTACACATGAACAACGTAATTTTCACACCATAAATAATATTACATCTTAACTCGCAAGTGAATTATGTCTGAAATGTCTCATAATTATTGTTTTAAATTTTATTGATGGAATTACACCACATTTTAGAGAAACATGTGTTACTGTTTATGCATTCCAACTAATTTATATGGTTGAAACGTCGCCCTTCGTGATCGGGTTAAGCGAGTTACATGGTCTGCCTCATAGACAAACATAAACAAATAATGGTCTGTCTTACGGCCTGTATTAGATCACGATGGCTGTGGCACAGTCTATTGTTCTTAGTACTCACAGCGCTCCAAGTGGCTAGCAACTATCGCGACAAATGCAAAAAAAAAAAAAAAACACTCCAAGCTTCGTAACTGTATATAGTAGACTGTGGTCGTACCACAGTCTAGTATATACAGTCACGAAGCTCAATACGTAGTAAATATGCATCCATACATAGTTGCTAACCACTAGGATCGCTAATATCCCCTCATTACATGCAATGCGAAATAGTATCGCTACAGTTTATTGTTCCTAGCACCCTCACAACACAAGCTTCGTGACTGTATATACTAGACTGTGGTCGTACCTACAGAGGCTTTGATAAACCATGTTTGTCAGATTAGGGCAGTAATATCAAGAAAGCCCTAAAAAAAATAATAATTTATTATTCCAGTCAAGTACGATCTCCCTCATTACTGATGAAAGATGTAAAGAATGGAGTTGTATCTTCCTGTTCCACGAAATAATTGAAGTGTGTTGTACATTACCAGGTACCCTAACATTACCAATGAATCGCTACTAGTGACATATCAATAAACATACTACGTCATAACATGAAGGAGCTGGTTATTTTCATATTTCATTCATCGAATTACGTTATATGTGTCTCTTTATGTATTTTAAAGAAGTTTGTACAGCAAATATTCGTAGATTCTATGAATTTTGTTACCCTGCAATGTTATTTATTTTAGTTTACTTCTCTAATAATGAAAAATGTACTCATTATTATTATTATCATCATCATGTTCTTCCGAGATCCCCGCATAATGCAACAATTTTCATCCACAAACTAATTGTTACGAAATTACAAACGCTGCAAAATTATTGAAATAATGTCAAAGAGAGATGAAATTGTTCTTGTGTTTGTGTTGTGTTTTGTGTATTTTTGTGTTTGTTAAGTTTTTGTTAAGAACACAAGAAATACATCACACTAACATATGAAAACAAAAGCACACATAAGATCGCATCTTCATTCAGAAAACAGAAATACAACATAACATACAGAACAGAAAACACACTACAAAGACATCTCAACACACAAAAAACAAACAAATAAATACGACCACACAGGTGTATACAAACTCAAATGTAATAGTTGCGACAAGTTCTACATAGGACAGACAGGCAGATCATTCCAAACACGCTACAAAGAACACATTAAAGCTATAACCAGAGGACACAATACATCTACATACGCCGATCACATAACCAATACTAACCATACATACAATAACATAAATACGGACATGGAAATCCTACACATACAACCCAAGGACCAAAAACTCAACATACTAGAACAATACGAAATATACAAACACACTAAAACACACCCCGATCAAATCCTCAACACACAGATCAATTTCAGTACACACACTATTCGACTACACACTTCAACACCTTCCAACAATAAAACACACCCACCTAACAGGCAGAGAAGTTCGAGATGACGCCGCGATCTAGTAGGCTCTGATGATGGTGCGTGAAGCACTGAAACAGCTGTAAGCCGGACAAATATTACATATTTAACACGAGTAAGTCCACTAGTTCATCAATTAATTATATTCAAGTGTTAAAAGTGGTGTACGCAAGATTCAAAATGGACTAATAATATATATAGGCCTCTTGGTACGTAGTGAATATGCATCCATAGCTACTTGCTAACCACTAGGATAGCTAATATCGCCTCATTACAGACAATGCGAAATAGTACCGGCACAGTATGATGTTCCTAGCACCCTCACAACTCAAGCTTTATGACTGTATATACTAGACTGTGACCATACCTTATACTTGTTTTTTTTTTAAGATGGGACATGACAGAAGCGTTGCGATCGGAAAAAAACAACTGAATGTCACATAGCGTGGTAGGCATGTTGCTATGGTAACAACGATTGATTTGCCAAATTTGCCGTTCCCGTTAATTGCTCCCTTGGCGACATTAATTGTGCACACAATGTTAGCATTGCTACGTTTCGTATTTGATTCTCTGTCGATTTTTGTATTGTTTTCTTGCCTTCACGTCAATTGTCAAAGAATGTTTTAACGTCAGCCATCTTAATGTCAATTGTTAGCTTCCCTCAGCTGGCAGCATGGTAGTCCATATTGGCAACATAGCACTGTAGTTCCAAGCTCGGCCGCTTAACTGTCATGTCCCATCTTTCAAAAAAACAAGTATAGTGCCTAGATTATATATAATATTATCACAGTCTACTATATACAGTCACGACGCTTGGGATGATTTTTTTGCAATTCTCTCGATAGTTGCTAGGCGCTTGGAGCGCTGTGAGTACTCTGAATAATAGACTGTGCCACAGCCATCGTGATCTAATACAGGGACCATGTAACTCGCTTAACCCGATCACGAAGGGCGGCGTTTCAACCAAAGACGTTATAATAGTATACTAGACTCACACAGAGCGCTGGTGTGCTGTCCAAAATTGAAACCAGTCTGCGCATGTTTACGCCGCCATGCTACTGGTAGAAATAGAGCGGTAAACACGATTGTCATACTTGTCCTTTGTTTTGTCTCGGGTGTTTTTAGTGAACAGTGTGAAAGTAATGGCAATAGAATTTTGAAAGATGATATATTATCGCCGCGGACTCATGCTTAACATGTCGGCATCATACAATAACGTGCGGTGTGCTTTTAAAACATAATTTTTCCGCCCGATTGTTGCTCTGTATGTTTCACTCTAAGCGTCACGTTGTCACGTCTACTTCCACGATAAGAATAAGCACTAGTTTGTTATGTTGGCTTTCTTAACTCTTAATAATAACTCTTTAATAATAATTTTTAATCACATACCTTAATGTTCGTCCTCAGCACAAGACATTGCAACCTCGGTTTTAGTCCACGTGGATTAGACAAGTAGGTGTCATTTAATAATGGAAGAAATTGAAAACAATAATACAATTAAATTTGAAAGACCTGCCGAATGTTAGTGCATGAGACCTCTCAAAGACCTGCCGAATGTTAACCATGAGAGCGTGGCGATAATACCATCCCTGTTTAATTTTCCAAGCCATTTGCAAAATGTACGATATAATATTATCTCTGTTGTTACAATATTAATATAATTAAAATCAATCAGTAGTTTACGACAATAAAGAATATTTATCAGACTGTAGAGAAATCACACTGAGTGAATTATTTAGACTTACACATCATATGTTAAAACATTAGTGGAAAGATAATTTTTTGTTTTTATTATGTAAATGAATTTATCTGCAAGATTATAAACTTTCATTCAAGATCCATATATGGATAAATAAATTATACAGATAATAAATAAATAAATAAATAAATAGCTATAATAGCTAAGCCTTCTTTGTGAACTTATGATTCAGAGTTCACCTATAAATAACTCTTTTACATTTTGCCGGACATATATTTTATTAACAAAAGCAAGGAATGGCATCTTATTGATATTACATATGTGCATAAAAATTATGTACCATCACTCCGCAAACAATGATAATATATCTATTTTATTTATTTAAAATAAAAATACAATAAGTAAAAAATCCACACATAAAAAATGTGGTTTTTTTATCTTGCATAAAGTGATTGTTTAGTTTTTAGGTCTTCAAATTACCTATTGTTTGCAGTGTATTAGGTACCGATACTTTTTATAATTGATAGCATTCCCTTTATTAATTGAAGATTTTTTTAATGATTTATTGATCGATCAGCGCATTTAGCGCTATACAGATCAATTGAAGAATGAATTCAATGTAATTTGGCTACCTTCGCACATTATATTTTGTCAGATTACTTATGTCCTGTGGCCTAGAAGTATCGGTAATATAATTTTCGATTCTCTAAAACTTAACAACAGGTCTATACTGATTTTCACATATTTATTTCACTTAAGAATTTGATTATAATAAGAACTTGTGTAATCAAGGTGCATATATTTATGTCTTGTGATCTAAGAGTAATGTATGTTAATATAATTTTAGATTCTCTGAAACCTAACAATTTGCTGATTATCGTAAAATTATACAAGCTATAATGTGTATTGTGTAGGCCTATTTATGGATGTATGAGTATGTTTTCTATAAATTGCTGCGTACGTATTTTCTTTTCTTTAATGTTCTAACGCATATCAATGAAACTTTGAATATGTTTATTTCGTCCTAATTTTACGTTAAATGTCGAAAATGGCCATAATCTGTCAATTTTAGATCATCACAGCGTTAATTTGCGTGATTTACGTATTGCTATTATGCGTCTGCTCTCCAACAATATGGCGGCAAGCGCAGCGTTCAATTTGCCCCGGTTTCCTCGTTTCGCGCAGCCGAGACTGTAGGGGCTTGGTTTCAACCATATAAATTAGTTGGAATGCATAAACAGCAACATATGTTTCTCTAAAATGTAGTGTAATTCCATTAATAAAAATTAAAACAATGATTATGAGACACTTCAAACATAATTCACTTGCGAGTTAGGGTGTAATATTATTTATGGTGTGAAAATTACGCTGTTCGTATGTGTAATACCTGCCTTTATTTCGATTAAATATTACGAAATTCTTGTACATTCATTTATGCACGATGAAATAATTTTCAATTGCACCGCACGAATATTTAGATATATGAAATTATAGGTTATGTTTACTGTAACAGTTGCCCCTTTCTGTCTAAATTTAGTGATCTCCTATGCTTTGCCATTCATATGAAAATATAGGTTATGTTTACTATATTTAACTTATATTCCTAAATTCGCAATTATGCATTATAATTAAGCATAATGTCATGTATGATACCCCGGACATTCAATTTGTCTGTATTTTAATACTACAATTGAGTACGGTACTGAATTATTGTATCTATAGTACTACTTAAGAGACGAAGTAACACAATTGTACGTACACTAATTTCATAGGAGTGGTATGGTAAATGTTTTGTCTAAAATTAAGGAAGGTAGATGTGCTAAATTGAAATCACAATATAAATTCTTTTTTATTAAACCTCAAAATAGCTTCCATTCTAAACTTAAAATGTTGACGCGAACAGATTATGTTAACATGCAAAATTCTCTTCACATTAAAATAACACAGTTTTGTAATTATTTTTCTGCAACATATTATGCAACAAGAAGTAAACGGAACTTATGGACACATTACACTAAATAAAGCTTAGCAAGAAAGTTATAATATAATATTTCACTGAGCTCCATACACTGAAATAGAAAACCCGAACAAACATTACGGCCTTTTAGATCGACTGTGCCGTATTTAGCATTTTTGTGAAAAACTATGTAAACTGTGAAATGATCAGTAAATGGCTAAAATATAGTAATTTGAATAATAATAATAATATGGGACAAGGAGACGTCTTTAGTACTATAAATTGTAAGAAAAATAGGTTAGAGTCATCCTTCTTCCGAAAGATCCAGGAAGGTGAGTTTATAGAATATAATATATATTTTATGAAAATAATATATAAACCTTATGTATTTCATATTTCAATAGTGGAAGGAAGGTGTTAATTTTTTAAAAGAACACGATATCGAAAGTACAATTCATTTTATTGTCTGCTAGGGAAAGAGTCTGTGGTGAGGCGATAGGAGCGATCCTGGTGGTAAGCAACTATCTATGTTTGCATATTTTTTTTTTCAGGGAAAAAAAAACACTGCAGAGACGTAAAATGAGGATCCTAAAACTGGAGTACTCTGTTTTCCAGCTGGAAATTTGTAAGGCCCAATTGTATAAAACTCCCTGACTAAAGATCAACTTTGATCGTAGATCGAAAAGTGAACCGAGTTCAGACACTTCTTGTATTGTATAAAACTTTTCTACGATCAAATTACCTTGGTTCAAATGCAATCTAAGTTCACGTGAAAAGGATCTGGCAACATCGCATAAACAGGTGAAATATGTGATGCGCGGACCATGTTATACAGGTTTGTTCAGTATTGCCAATCTAGCGACTTTAACTCTTTTTCAACAACAATTTCTTTTAACTTTTATATTGCTTAAATAGGGATTTAGTGACCTTTTTAGCACCCCAATAGTGACAAAATTTAATCTTTCTTTGTTGATAATGAGAAATCTAGCGACTTTGCAACTACTTTTTGGCGACTTTCCGTATACTCTGTTGGAGACACTGGTTTTTTGTGCAATGTAAATAATGGCGGACAATAAGAAGAAGGTTGACTGTTCTCCGAGTTAACATGTTATGGTGTTTGATACTGCTAAACATAATAAAGCTTTATAAAACGACAATTTTCGTTTAGTAATGCAGTAAATTGAAAATTTATGAATGTATCTATCATATCCATGAATAATTAATGGTTGTTATAAACATAATATAATTATAGGTTATGTTATTTGATACTTCTGAACACGATAGAGCCTTATAAAATATAAGATTGTTTGTGTATTAAGACAAGAAATTGAAAGATATATATATATATATATATATATATATATATATATATATATATATATATATATATATATAAATGTACCTATCATATCTATTGATATTAATTATAATGGATATTTTATTTGCACAATCTGTCACTCGTATATTTCAAACAGAAAAGAAATAACTGAACTTGGATCATCTAACTTAATCGGAGAAATTTCTTCAGTCAAAGTTGACTTTAGTTTGAGACAAATTAATCTCAGATTAGACTTTATACAACACAAAATTCCAAGTTCAGCTGAAACAAGGATCAATTTAACCTCTGATCTAAGATTAAATGGTTTATACAATCGGGCCTAAGTCTACCACTGAGGTCTGAGGCAGCGTTGCCACATTCTTCAACATGGTTTGTTAGTCCATATGGAACATGAGGCGAAAAAATTTATGCGAAAAGCTGCAGGTTTCTGTTTTATTCGGGGATTTAGATTTGCCTTAAGGATAGATAAGTTTCTTCTTTCAATTACATACTGTACTGTATAATGTATATGAATTTTAAATTCATTCTCTGCCCTTGTCATGAGTAGTAATATAGGTCTACTACGTTCGTGATGACTGGTAAATATTTATCACTTCACTTCACTGCGTTTTTATTTAATGACGCTACTGCTAACCAATGCGGTCGTGCCTCTGCGTCGTAGCGTGTCGTTGAAAAAATTCGTTTTCAAGTAGTAATCTTGTCGAAACGTTGAATGTATTTTCGCGTTTTACATTCGTTTTCGTAATTAAGTTACTTCAAATTCAATTCTATTGTGTACGTAGTACCAAAGTACCGCACCGTAAGGTGACTAACAAAGTAATTACTTAGGTGAATAATGGATGATACTTGATGATGATGAACACGTCTGCACTTCACGGAAACAAACTGATGAATCGTAAATATTTATCCATGCTATAGATCTCACTGAGTGTAACCCTCTTGCAGTGTTGCCAACTAATCGTAAAAATATGCTAAATGAGTCAAACATTTCAGTGTAAAAACAGCTAGATTTGAAAACTGGATCGAAATATAAATAAATCTCTAAAAAATGCAGGATTATGGAAAACCCTAGATCATATATACCCAGATAGCTTGGCCTTATAAGCTTTGACGGTAACAACTTTTGTCAGGTTTACTATGCTGCTATCTAGTTTTTACATAAGGATTCACGTCATAATTCCCATTTGAATTGCTTTAACGACTGTACTGCCATCTCATGTTCTTTTACAGCGGACGGGTGGCGATCCTGGCGGTTGTTTTCTTCAAAGTGCTGCCGTTTTTAACATAGGGATGAGTTATCTGTTACATACATGATCTAGGGTAAAACTTGCACATGCAGAAATAGGCTAGATTAATGCTGAAATAGGCTGGAATTTAAAAAAATTATCAACTTAAAGAAATACTAGGATTATTACGATTAATTTACTGACTTTGTGACAATTCATCAGTATCAGTGTTCTTGATCTGCACTGTTGAAATGACTGTAAATTTAAGCTTTTTCTTAATAGTAGATACCAAAATCATTATTGCATATAAACTTTAAACAAAATTTATATTTGACACAAATCTCATGTTACATTCACAAGTTTATACCCCAGATCACATATAGATTGCTCATTCCTATTACAGTCTACTATATACAGTCGCGAAGCTCAATATGTAGTAAAAATGCAAACAGGGGTAGTTGCCCACCACTAGGATCGCTACTATCGCCTCATCATCGCAGATCTCTCTCCTACCAGCCGACAAAATATGTTACACTTTCGTTGTCGTGTTCTTTTGGAAAAATTAACACCTTCCTTCCATTATTGAAATATTAAATGCATAAAGTTAATTTATTATTTTAATGAAGTATATTAAATTCCACCATAAACTCGAAGATAGCTGCAAGAAATAAGTTAATATAATTTTTGTTTGTGCAAAACGAACTGAAATTTACTATAATAGCTTCACTCATTCAAGATTATAGCGATAATTAACTATGAAACCAATAAATATTAATTTGCATTTCTCTTTACAACAATAATAATGGAAATATGAATTAATGGAGTAACTTACGTGTACCGGTACTTCTAGTGTAGGCTTACGTAGTTAACAAAATGGGATGAGGTTAAGCAATAATAATCACACCAGAATTGGAAATAAAACGTGATCAATACATTTTATTGTAACAGACTTTTTCTACGTCTCTAGTTAAAGCGACAAATAAAAATAACAACAAAATTAACAGCTATAATTAAAAACATATCCTTTGAAGAAAAAATTAGGCCTAAGCAATAATAATCCCACCAGAATTGAAAATAAAACGTGATCAGTAAAGTTCATTAAAACAAACTTAATTTTTCTACGTCTTTAGTAAAATAACACATAAAAATAATAACAAAATTAATAGCTACAATTAAAAATATATCCTCTGAAAAAAAAAGTAGACCTAACCTTTATTTCTCTGGAAATTTAGCAGCCTAAGTGACAGAACTTTGACCGGTATCTAATGTCCTTTCGGTTAGACTGAAACATTTCATTGTGAAATTTAAGGATATAATGTATTCTAACAGTCACAAAGAACTTCAAATTAACAGTTTTGTTTCTGCACAGCATTCTTGTGGAAACCCAGGAACCTTTCTGAATCTTTCGGAAATCGGAAAAAGGATAACTCTGGCCTCTTTCTCTTACTGTTGCTACAATTTATAGCACTAGAAACGTCTCCTCCTTGTCCCATATTATTATTCCAATTATTATATTTTAGCCATTAATATTTTCATTATAACCAATAACGAACATTTCACAAGCATCAATGTGAATTACGCAACGAGCTAGCACTCGATAGAAATACGACAGTCCAAAGTCGACCATGGACAGTCTATTGTTTTTAGTTGCTAACCGCTTGGAGCGCTTTATCACGAGATTTGCAAAAAAAAACACCTCAAGCTTCGCGACTGTATATAGTAGACTGTGTTCCTATGTTAAAATCGGTTGCACTTTGAAGAGAACCGCCAGGATCGCCACCCGTCCTCTGTAAACGAACACGAGATGGCAGTACAGTCGCTAATGCAATTCAAATTGGGAGTCACCAGAAGAAGAGTGAGGCACTTGGGTAGAGGTGGCGAAGAGGAAGAAACCCAGGGAAAACACCCGAATCACTGGCACCAGGAATCCAGAAAATATACCCATAAGAGCGGCGGATAAAACAGCATGGCTATACGTGGGACGCTTTAACCAATCCGTCGAGAAAGAAGGCCTAACCAAATATCTAGAAGAAAATGGAATAAGTGGAGCAATAGAATGCGAAGAACTAAATGTAAAAGGAATAAACAAAGCATTCAGAGTGGGCATCCCGTTCGAACTAAAAGACCTGACGGAACAACCGGAATTCTGGCCAAGAGGAGTCGTCGTAAGACAATATATTTTTCGAAAGCAGGGCAGACTAGGCATATGATTATAATATCACGAGCAACGTCATAAAGACGGCTACATGGAACACAGAAGGCCTAATAAACGCTTTGGACATGATACCAGAGGATAACCTCGCAAAGTTTGACGTGATAGTACTCATCGAAACATTTCTGAGAAAGGACTGGAATGCAAAAGGCTTCTACTCAATTAACGCGCTTGCCACTCAAGGCCAGAGTGGCAGACCGATGGGTGGCATCACCTGCCTCATCAAACCAGAATTAGCCCCATTTAAAGTGGAACTGAATTCACCTGAAATGCTGATAATCAACACCAGGCTGTGCACTATTATAGGCGTGTACTTACATCCGAACTACAAAGAAGAAGAGATCATAGACATCATAAGTGGCGGACTAGCGCAATCGGAACAGCAGGAGCTAGTGATAATAGCAGGAGATATGAACTGCAGGATTGATGTCCGCAACCGTAAGTCTGAAACTGTCCTACAATTCCTCGAAGAAGAAGGATTAACCTTAATAAATAAAGCATACGAGAAAACCTACGTGTGCCATAATGGGAGCAGCACAATTGACCTTGTGCTGACAAACAGAAGGGCGTCAGAAAAGTGACACAAGATGTGCTCAAAGTAGCAGCAAGAAAACACATGCCTGTTGCAACGACATTCACACTCCAGAAGGAAAGCCCGACCTGTCCCCGGAAACCGAAGATCTCAAGGAAATTAGATACGCAGAGGATAGAACAGTCCCACACTCAAATCAAAGAAGCGGAACAGGAGATACAGACTGGAAACATTGACAGAGCAGTAAACAAATTGGAACACACTATTACAAACGCCACAAGAATCACGAAGCCCAATGAAAGGAAGGCAAAACCCTGGTTCAAAAGGAACTGCTACCAGGCTAGACAGCTAGCCCTCGAGAAGCTCCACAATGCCTTAACCTCACGATCAGAAGAGACTTTAAAAGAATATGCAAATGAAAGAAGAAAATATAAAACACTCATAAGAGAATCCAAGAGGTGGTACTATGAAGAAGAAGTCAGAGAGATTACAGAGGTGTCAGAAAACGACCCATTTAGTGTCTTGAAGCAAAGAAAACCAACGTTTGCGAGGGATATTCCCATGGACACATGGGTCCAACACTTCACCGAAATTCTGCAGTCAAAAGGCACCAGGCCGCACAAGGAAACGGCAAAGAAAGAAGAAGACTCTTTCCTCGAGCCATTCACACAGGATGAAGTCCTAAGACTGATCATGGGATCAAAAGACAAAAAGGCCAGCGGCCCGGACAATATCTTCAACGAGCATTTAAAGAGCGCAGCCCCAATGTTCATAAAAGCCTGGACGGACCTCTTCAATGAATGCTTGTTGAGAGGAAGTATTCCAGATCGTTGGATCACATCGAAGATTAAAACGCTATATAAGGGGAAAGGCAACGCTAGTGACCCTCATGCATACAGAGGCATTGCTGTGGAATGCACACTCCTAAAAATACTGACGAAACTTGTCGCAGAAAGAATAACAGCACTAGTGGACCATCATATACCAGTGGAGAAATTTGGCTTTAGAAAGAACCGCTCCACAATCCAAGCCGTGGAATGCCTCCAAGAAAATATAAAAGAAGCGCTCCACCATGCGAAGGGGAAACTCCACACGGTGTTTGTGGACTACACAAAAGCGTTTGACACAATCAATAGAACAAAACTCATAGGCAAATTAGAGAACCTGATAGGAAGGAGAAACCCCATAGCCAGACTGGTAAGGGACATCTTGATGGAAAATAGTATCCGGATCGACGATACAATAACAGTATCAACACCGATCGACCAGACAACAGGAGTACTTCAAGGGACCCGCTCAGTCCCCTGCTGTTCAACATAGCGACACACGACGTAGTAGAGGCAACGAAAGCAGAAGGACTGACGACCTATCTGTACGCGGATGATATGGTTATGGCATCCACATCACGAAACACACTGCAGGGAGCACTCGAAAGATTGGTAGACTGGGCCAGAAGAAATGACCTCACTCTAAACAGGACAAAAATAGTGACGATGACGTTCAAAAGAGGAGGAAAACAAGCGGCAGCAGATGTGCTATACCTGGAGAGCGAGCCACTGACCAACGTAAAGACTTTCAAATACCTGGGGATAACCCTGCAACAAAATGGATCGACATACACAGCTCACATCAAAGACAGTAGCAGGGGCAATGATCGCCATGCACGACATTCAGCACTTAACCAGGATCTCGTTGGAAACGGCGATGAAAATCTTCACAGCTAAAATAGTGCCTATCATCACATATGGCCTCGATATTGTCTGGCAGTACCTCGCTAAAGGTAACCTGAAGGACCTCGAGAAAGTGAAAGCGACATATCTGAAACGGGTACTTGGCCTGTCCAGATTTGCACCATCCAGAATCGTCTATTAATTAACCAGAGAACCTATGTTACTAGAAGACCTACGGCTGCAATTCCTACTGCCATCAACATCAGCATACGAGAGCACCGTCCTCGAACACCAACATAAGAAAGCAGAAATATAGGAGGAGTTGTACGTCACGGATGCCATGGCCAGAGAGGACTGGAAGGGGGCTAACTACATACAGAGACATCTGGTGACCAGATTTGCGACCCACGGCTTCCACTTCAAAATATGCCGCAACACCAGCTTTCACGACCCGAACGAAGAGTGCATGTTTTTACTGTGTGACGAGCAACGAGTTAGAAAGGGAAGACTATAGAGTGGCCATGTTGTCCTGTACAGCGCTCTTTGCGGTGCCACCGCGAAACACGGCAGATCTGAACTAAGCGCCCACCTTTGTAAAAATTCGTCTGCTTACAATGTTGTATAACGGAGGTAAGAACTACAAAAAAACGAAGAAAAAACATGCCTGTTGTGTGTGCTGCATATAACTGCAATGTCAAAAGGACAAAGACAACTGATATATCATATTTCATGTAAATTTTATGAAGTTATTCCATAGTTTTGTTAAGTAGCAGCATTTTTTTTCATGCATAAATGTGTAACAACGCCCGGCATAAACAAAATAAATGGTTCGCTGGTAATGTACTTAAACTAAATACGGATAAAACCACTACAATTCCGTTTCAGACCCAGTGAAAAACAAATAGCAATACAATATTAAAATTGTATTTCGACACCGGCATCCTTTATTTCTGCTCCTTCTGTCCTTACTGCCTATAGAAGAAGACGATGAGCTGTAGCTTATAAAAAATCAGTGGCGGTTCCTCGGGGGAGGGAAGGGAGGAACGTCTTCCTCACATTTTTTTCTTTTGAAAGTAAATACCAAATAAAATATGTGCCTTGAAATTCGAGGAAGATTCGATAATTTTTAAGTTCACAGCTATAAGAAAAACTCGGTTGATCGAGTTTTAAACGACACGCGCTCATGTGCTGTAGAAAACGGCGAGAAAGATGCGAGATTGTCTGTGTAGATGAAAGGCACTCCATTCCTCCTCTACTGCAGTTAACACACATAGACAACAGCGCACTAGCGGCCAGAGAAAGAAGCAGAGTTTTAAAGCAAGTAAATGAACGGAGAGGGAGGACATCCTCCTCTGAATCAGTCATGGGCGGGAAATAGAAACCGACCGGTCGTGTAGCAATCTCGCTACCGCTGCCATCTAACGGCTGCATTCAACCGGTCTATAACACATCTAGGAGGAGACACAACAAAAACAGTTTTAACGCAACGCTATGAAAGACACCATGTAAACTTTTTGTTTTAATTATAAATCAAAAATAATATTCATTGCGCTTTATATAGGCTACTATACATGATTTGAAACTTTCGTGGATATTTGAAAGTTAAAGTCGGGTTTATGTAAAGCAAAGAGGAAGTAGTTTTACGTAGTTGGCCCCTGAAATTCACTTCTATTCATTGTTTACTAGACAGGGCAACAGCCAAGTTGCCAGTTTTGTACAAATATATTTGAAACTGAAAATAGGTACTCCAAACTACATCATTTTTTAACATAAAAAATGAATCGGCCACCGGCAGCTTTGAACAATAATGATAGTATGACTTTACAAGAACTGACATTCTTCAAAAGCATGTGATACTGAACTTGTAAAATGTACATGTGGCAACACAGACCACGTGGGTGGGTGCAGTGTTCTGACTTTCCTCAGATTATTTCCCATTCCCATTTCCGTAAAACGGTTCCGGTTACGGGTTAGTACTATAGTCTCTTCCAACACGTGTGATGCTGTGGTGTCCTCGAAAAATGCTACGAGTTTGTGAATTTCCTTGTAATTGTTAATTTGTGCAATTATTCAACAATGAATGGAAGTGAAATCATAATATATTTTGGACAATTTAGGAAACTCAATTTACAAGAACAGATTATTGCTATACAGAAGGGAAGGCCAACCCCAACACTACCTGGTCTTACATGTATGCATGTAGGCTAATTTGTAGCATGTTTCATTCAAGAAGGTGTCATTTAGTGCTGTTAATTTCTTTCCTCATCTTAAGAAATATGCAGGAGCCGCCACTGTAAAAAGTAGGCCTATTTCGAAGACAAACGATTAATCAAATAAATGGTTCACTAGTAATAAAGTTAAACTAAGTACGGATAAAACCGTTACAATTCCGTTTCAAACCCAGTAATAGCAATCAAATATTAAAATTGTATTTCGATACTCTCATCCAAAATGACGCAAAACTCTGGGGTAGGTCGTATTGTTGTTAGTATTTTGACTGGAAGGACATGAAAGAACATAATTGATCACCCACGTGCACTAATGGGGTAAGTATGAATATATTTCGTAACTACTTACCCCATTACACTGAATAACAAAAAAAAAAAACAAAAACAATTTTGGTGGATATCTTGGTATCCAACAAGCGTTCTAAGACAACTGAACCATGCCGATTCCAAATATGCAAACCATTTGTCTCGATTACCCACTGTTATTGAGATAAACGACATCAACCATTATGTTTAACAACTCACAGAGAGAAGTTTCAGGAGAGCATTTATTGCTACATAGGGTACTAATGAACATGCGCCACATGACACATAATTATAATAGTAATATTTCAGTACCACTCTCTAAGTCTTGGAAGTGGCTGTCTGCAATGATCTTCCTTATTTGTGGACCTATGAACACATATTCTTTCACTTTCGTACAACTCAACTCTGAAAACGTGTTACACAGGTACCGAAAAACATCAGAGTCGTTGTCTAGTGCCTTCACGAAATTCTTATGGGCTCCAGCTATAGGCTATATGAAGCGGTGGCATGATAACTTTGTCACGCTCAACTCACGGCACACGAAGGACATTTTTACTTCCTGGCTGCAGTCTATCTCTGATCGATCAATTCTTTATGTAATGATTCTTTCTATCTCTGCTGTCCCACTCGCAGATGAACCAACAGTACTTGTTGTACTCTGTCTGCATTCGCATGAGAATAGTGATAACGTTTAAATCACCACAGATAGCCAATTGTACTCGCGATAGCGTATTTTTTCCAGAAATAGTGACATGGTTTCGTACGCATTTTCAGGTGCTTAGAATATGCAACCAGTACTGACGCATATCTGTTTCTATTGTGTAATAATATTATTTAATACCTTCAAACTTGTCTTAGATGAGTCTATGAACAGTCGCCATGCTTCGATTCTGTGTTCCACCCCGAGGGTCATAAGATCTTGAATGTCCGTGCAGTAGCAAATAGTGTCACTCATTGCAAAGAACTTCACAAATTCTTTGTGTCTGTGCCGAAACTGTGAAGTCGTTATACCCGGTGCAAGGAAATTAAATTCTTTAAGACGTGAACCAGCAGTTCAGCTTGGCCTTTTGTTAGTGTCAGGCCCCATACAAGATCGCAAAGTTCAGCATTATTCACCAAATGAATATCTTCTCCAGGGTAGTAGTCAGAGTCTGAGTCGTTGGTAGGAGATGAAAGAGGACTTTCTTCTTGCGTTTCTTCATTAACTGTGTATTCTGAAGGTGCTGTTGTATTGGACACGTGACGGGATCATATGGAATTATTTTAGAAACTGAAGGAAAGTCTGGATACTTTACAGATGCACGAGTTTTGTAGGAGAATCCGGTGACGTTTGCCAAATAGAAATAACAGTCTGTAGTGTGGTTTCTTGACTCACGCCATATCATAGTAACTCCAAATGCCAAATGGCTGTTGTTGTTCGCCTTCCTTATCCACCGCACAAGTTGCATGCACAGGACAAACAGATGAACTGTAGTGCCCACCACTTACCACTATCCACTTTCGAATCAAAGTATAATTCATATGTTTTCCTAAGAAACGGCGTAAAAGTCTTCTGATGGAATTTGTCTGTTACATAGCCGCACACTTATCAAAACACATCTGGTGAAGTTCTACATCATCTGGAAAAACGCCAAAAAAAAAAAAAAATTCGACGAACCTTGTTCCATGTGAAAATAAAATTTCGTCGATAATTTCAAAATCTGACGTGATAGCGCAAAACGGTTTTCAGATTTGAAATCAGCATGAAAACTACATTACAAACAGTAAACAACATGTCAGATATCTATCGCTTGTTTATCAGTGTTATTGTACGTGGTGCTCAATTATACACTAATAATTATCTGTGGTGCCACAGCCCTTGAAAGGCTCAGACAGACCAGCGGGCTGTTGGCCTCACGTTCACATTTCGATAATAATTATACTCTACTGTAAAAAAAAAAAAAAAAAAAAAAAAAACTGAAAGCATGTTTGGTCATGTTTTACCCACGTTACAAGCTTGGAGGTAAAGGTTGTTTACTACAGTTAGGGCCTACTTTCATTCTATATCTTATTGTATAATAAATAGTTCTGCAACGTGTAGAGACTGCGAAAACAATTTTATAAAACCATTCGAATCATACTCGTTCATTTTATAGGCAATATTGCAGGTTGCATTTACAAGAACCTAGGAATATTAACATTTTCTTCAGTATATTTGCTAGGACTTCCTGTCATACTACATGACAATTTTGCTTAGGTTATTCTTTTAAGCATTCCTTCTAGGAATAGCTCAAGTGTTTTAAATTTAGCGTGCATAAGTTTAGATTAAGTTCCCAGCACCTATTTGACGAAATACTAGGTTTTTCCACTTCAGTTTAACTGATTTATGCAAACGAAATTAAGACAGCTGACGATTCTAATGCCACGCCCACTTTGTTTTGGGCGCATAACTTCATGGCGGACGGTCGTTCAATTTTCTTCAAACATGGCGGCGCAATGACCACTCTATATCTTTCTCTTTCTAACTCGTTGGTGACGAGCTATGTTGAAGATACTATGTGATGGGGTCCACACCTGTGGAGTAACGGTCAGCGCGTCTGGCTGCGAAACCAGGTGGCCCGGGTTCGATTCCCGGTCGGGGCAAGTTACCTGGTTGAGGTTTTTCCGGGGTTTTCCCTCAACCCAATACGAGCAAATGCTGGGTAACTTTCGGACTCATTTCACCGGCATTATCAGCTTCATATCATTCAGACGCTAAATAACCTAGATGTTGATACAGCGTCGTAAAATAACCCAATAAAAAAACCATGTGATGGAGTGTAAAAACCGATTAGTTTCACTGACCAAGTTCTGCAGCAGCGAAAGTTAAAATAATATATCATCCTGCACATGTGCGCACTTCCGTTATTATTAAATTGGAGCTATGACGTGACTCCTTATGTAACAACTAGATGGCAGCATAGTAAGCCTGACAAAAGTTATTACCGTCAAAATCTATAACGCCGAGCAATCTGAGTATATATGAAGTATGAACTAGGTTTATACTATTGGGGGGGGGGATTTATATGACTAAACTTTACTTAAAATGCATGGTTGGGTTTATGTTCAAATATAACAATCCAAAAGCACTAAGCGATGAGAGAGGGTGGCAGAGCGAAGGAGAGAAGGAGAAGAGAACGAATGGTTTTGTCTGTAGTTGCAGAGCGAAGGAGAGAAGGAGAAGAGAACGAATGGTTTTGTCTGTAGTTGCATGATCTGTTTTCGTAACAGACGAAGACTATCCATGTTGTGTGCTAATAAAAAAATGACATTTAATTTTTAAAGCTTTCATGATTATGGCATTTTAAATTGTAAAAGTCATGATATGACATTTTAAATTAAGTTTCATATGAGCTTTGTTTTCATATATTTTTCGAGTAAATGATTAACAAAAAGATTAATTTCCTAGAAGCTGTCGATGTTCCATAAGTCGCAGACTCTGTTGCCCAGACATGTTATATTTTAGGCAATAAACGTTTGTTCAATATCTATTACGGCTCTCACTTTACAAAAGTTAGATTTAGCCATAAGTTGGCGACACTGCCCACTTGTTGCATTTTGAGTACAGCAACCGACTATATTCGAGCGCTTCCTGGCGGTAATGATGTTGAATAAAACAAGTGCTATATGTCAGCAGAAGCGCTGCAAGCGCTTGTGTGTGCAATTTTACGTGTTTTACAGCTGATGTGAGGTCTTCAATTTTTTTTAGAAACATTTATAATGGCAACGAAGGGATATATATGAGATAGTTAGGTATTATGCACAGTATGTATCATTTTAGCGTTTCATTTATTAAAATGCGCGTGTGAAACATAAATCTTATGGAACTGAATGCGGACCGTAACTCCTGAAGGGGGCTTAAATTAGGCCAGATTAAATCAATTATCTAGGTATTATTTATGTCATTACTTTATACGTGAAGTGTTCATATACGTGCTAATCATGGACATCAGTTGTATTGCTAGTAGGCCCAGTAGGGCTAGAGTACGGACACACATTCAGACTACAAGAGATGGGGATAAGACTGTCATTTCAATCAAACCAAGTGGTGACATTAGCCGTCGAAGGTACTCCGATTCAGAAGATAAGTCTTCGAGACCACGTCTGCCAGGTAAGGCTTTGTGAGAAATAAACAATGATTCTAATGTAGAGTATCTATGAAAATTACTATTGTTAAAGTAACCTTAGTTTACAGAAGATATTTCTCACTCTGATATTAAGATGCTCCCATTTCACTGTTGTTGTCAAGCGACAAAGTGAAAAAGTAACAAAATGTGTGTTGTAAAAGATATTGCAATTAAAAACAACATATACTATAAGACATCACACTTCCAAAATGAAACAATGTACAATAATAGTGCCATATGTTACTGCTCATTGTTATCACGTTGCCAGACACTTTTATTCACTTTTTGTTAAAGATTTTATTAAACATTCATGCATCACACTATGAATGAAACATTGTGAAGGTACTGTCTCTCTTTCATATGGTGGAGTTTTGCAATTAGTATTCGCAACAGTTATTCATAATATCTCAGTATCAATAATGATGTTTATTTATTTAGTTTTCTTAGTTTACCCAACAATAATGATGAACTACTTACACAAAACAAAGAGGTAGCAATTAAAACTATAAACTAATACTAATTAAATCAAATTGTTATGGATTACACAACTTTTTTTTTATATATTTCAATTCCTAACAAGCATTGTATATGTTTTATGTTGAAAACAGTAGTATAGACAACACTGAATTATTGTTTTTGCCTAGCATTATCTCTTAGTTAAATATCGTGTGAAAATTTTTTTAACGATTTTGAAATTACCTAAAAGAATGATCACAATGTTTAGTGACCGACAGTTGTCAGCAGAGAAAAATTAATTGAATACCCCCCGGAATAAGGGTATATGGTACATTGTTTCCCTATGCATGTAGACCCTTATTCCGGTGGGAGAGGTATTCATTTATTTTTGTAGTCTCAGAGTAGTGTACCGGTACTCTAAAAATTTGCACAGGATACAACAATATAGGCTTGTATAGGCCATTTATATCTCACATTTTGTAATAGTGTCTGTGTCAGTCTGATTTATAGTTGCTTGTTTGGATTGGTGAAATGGAAAATACCGGTGCGGAAAGGGCAATGACTATAATTTTATACATCTTGATCTGTACATCACAAATGCTAACCACACCCACAGAGTCATCAACACAGACATGGAAATACTACACATCCAACCAAAAAGCCAGAAACTAAACACACTAGAACAATATGAAATATACAGACACACGAAAACATACCCCAACGAAATTCTCAACACACAACTGAATTTCAGAATACACACACTCTTCGACTCTACATTATACCACACCAACACACCCTGACAGGAAACAAAACAAGAGATGCCAAGACCAACAACGACCAGTTCTGAGGATGACCCATAAATAGGTCGAAACATGTAAACAGGGTATGTTAGAATTTAACACAAGAAAGTCTTATCATACATATTCCGAGTATAATTTTATATTTTCGAAAGGAAGAAGATTGAAAGAATTTCGAAGGGAAGTCCACTCTTCCTTCCTCACCAAACCTTACATAGGCTAAACAAAAACAAAGTTTGTTCAGGTTTGTTGGAGAACAACCATTCTTTCGAAATTTCCGTAACGTCGTTGAGTTTAGGCCTATTTCTCAGAAAAAAGCAACAGGAATATATACAGATTACTGTGATACTGGGATTCTGTTACTGGTACAATAGGTATGTTTGGTTAGTCTAGTACAGTATGTTTTAGTCTCTGTGTCTAGGCAAATGGAAGCGTGGCACCCTGAATTCGCGTTGTAACTGCTGTAGTTTTATACAAAAAGTTCTTTGTATCATAAGGCGAGGTACATTGCGATTAGTCTATTATGAAACTTGGGTAACTAACTGCCCCTTTATTGTAGGTCACTGCCATATTCTGCAACTTGGATACATCACCTCCTCCTCCAAAATGTATTACTTACTGTGCCACAATTTCCTCTCGATTTCTGAGGTTTGCATGAAGGTTTTACATGAGGAAAAAACATACTGGGAATTCGTTTGATATTAACAGTAGGCCTATGACTTGGCAAAGCATATAAAACTATTTCGTTTCTAATTTAATAATATCATGAGTATCTTGACATTCTATAACAGAATATGATTTAGTTATAATGTGAGCATACTCGTCTTATACTTCTGCCTCTTGCTTTCAATTTATGCGTAATTTTCAACACACATTGCTTGTAGGCCTATATACACTTGTGTCCAAGATTTGAAATTTTGTCTATTAATTCTGAGAACTGACTGGAGATTTTATACCAAGAAATACTAATTATTCATAGGTACTGGAACTTCTTTATCATTTAGTTAGCATTATGTAAAGGCCGAACACATGAGAGAACTATAAATATTAACTTTATTTGGTGGGACTGAATTCATAAGTACATTAATTTCTGTTCTGGAGTGGAAGGCATGTGCATCTATACGGTAAAACTTTCTGTGCGTGTACGCATGCAATTTGGGGAGGATATTGAAAGTCACAAATTGAAAACACACGTTTAATTAAGAGGCATGCAGATTTTGGGTGAAACTAGCGCTGAGATAGTTCCGGTGATTTCGGAAGTGAAAATCGTTGAATCTATAAGAGATTTTTTTTTGTGGAGATGCAGTTGATCGTATATGCAAGGCGTAATAAAAGCCTAAACTAACCAAATCTAACCTGTTACAGATTCGAATATGCAAGGTGTATAAGCGGAGAACGAAAGGAACTACCTAAGCGCTAGTTTAGCCAGTATTAAATATCAATTCAATACTTAGGCCTATCATTGATTAAAGTTCTCGTTAACACTTTGTTAAAAACATAAAATTTACTCTGTCACACGTTAAAAGTGTTAAAATTGTTAAAAAGGTATTTACCTTCGACAGACGGCCCGTTTCGACGCTATGTGTCGTCGTCTGTCGAAGGTAAATACCTTTTTAACAATTTTAACACTTTTAACGTGTGACAGAGTAAATACTTAGGCCTAGTTGATTCCCAAAGTTGTGGCTGAACGTTCCATATGCACTCATATTTGCGATAACCTTCAATAAAGCTAATCGTACTTGCTGTCATTTTTAGCTTAAAAATTCCAGCATCATCAAACAAAACAATTTTTAGTTTATTTGTGGCCACCTAAAACAATCAGCTGCTCGCTACATGCTAATGTTGAACGAAATAACGCACAATATAGGTACCCACCGGGAATGGGTAGCTTTCAATTGTCACGTGTGCTATCATTTTTAGTGTAAAAAAGGCATGCACAGTTGAATGTGTTTCGTTTACTATTACATGCATTGCTTGAATGCTTAAAATTATTGAAAGAAAAGTTGAACAATGTAGATGCACCTTTAGAGAGTGGAGTCTCTTAATGAGATGTAACATGGGTTCCAAAAATAATTGTTTTAAAAAATTATGCACAATATCTAATATGAAAATGAGTCATTTTTTTTAAATCAGCGAGGGTGTCAGGTGAATATATAATCCTTTATTGCCACTCACAGTACAACTGTACAAGATAATTGTGTGGTAATGGTGGTGGTAGCAATTAGAAGTAACTCCGGCCTTAGTGAATTATCATTTGTGATTGGGTTGTTGCTTTACTGTATATCCATTCTTACTTCTAAAGGAATTGTTTGATATATTACAGGTCCAGAAGATATTTCAAATTTAGTTCGCATGCACAGCTCCGTTTTGGGTCAGTCAGCACCTTCTTTATCGACAAGCATGGTGAGTAAAACAATCTGGACATTCTCGTTCATCAGCTGATGTTTTGTTTTTGTGTGTGTCAACTAAAAGTTTGGAACTGCGATGATCCCATTATTTTGTTTAGTGTTCTATGTGAGCAGATGGTATCGTTGTATAGGTGAGGTTGAAAGCTGTGTTACTTGGAATTGTGTTGCAACTGTGTGCTTACTTACGTAGGTCTATGTGAGTGCTTAATACGTATATACACTCCCAACATACGACATATCTGATTGCTAATTAAATAATCAGGTGTCCACACCTTTGGAGTAACGGTCAGCGCGTCTGGCCGCGAAACCAGGTGGCCCGGGTTCGATTCCCGGTCGGGGAAAGTTACCTGGTTGAGGTTTTTCCGGGGTTTTCCCTCAACCCAATATGAGCAAATGCTGGGTAACTTTCGGTGCTGGACCCCGGACTCATTTCACCGGTATTATCACCTTCATCTCATTCAGACGCTAAATAACCTAAGATGTTGATAAAGCGTCGTAAAATAACCTACTAAAATAAATAAATAAATAATCAGGTAATTTTAAAGATACAACGGAAGGGCCAATGACGTAACGAACGTGTTTGTGACCAATATGGCAGCCATATTGAATTAAATATAGTCTCAATTTTCGTAATAAATTTTATGAAACCTGCAGGGTATTAAATATGTAAATTTACCAATTTTCATGGAGCCACGCCGAAAATATTTACTGCAGTAACTTACTTACTTACTTACAAATGGCTTTTAAGGAACCCGAAGGTTCATTGCCGCCCTCACATAAGCCCGCCATCGGTCCCTATCCTGTGCAAGATTAATCCAGTCTGTATCATCATACCCCACCTCCCTCAAATCCATTTTAATATTATCCTTCCATCTACGTCTCGGCCTCCCTAAAGGTCTTTTTCCCTCCGGTCTCCCAACTAACACACTATATGCATTTCTGGATTCGCCCATAAGTGCTACATGCCCTGCCCATCTCAAACGTCTGGATTTTAAGTTCCTAATTATGTCAGGTGAAGAATACAATGCGTGCAGTTCTGTGTTGTGTAACTTTCTCCATTACTGCAATAACAACGTTTCTAAACATCATGTAACTCAACATAATAAAAGCCGCACATAAAAAAAAACAACAGAAAAATCTTGTGGTTTTCATACATTTTCTCAGGAAAATGACACTTAAATGAAATTAATCCAATGTGGCAACCGTATGGCATACAAAAACGTCAGTAATGAAGTCACGACCATCCATTTTACATAACACAAAAGTTAAAAAGGTAGGCTACACAATAAATAGAGAAAAATGATTACTTAGCTACAACAAAATTCAAAATCAAGACATAATCACAAACTGTATTAATATAAAAAAAAAAAACCTTTAGAACATACAATTTAGAATGTACACTAATCCATGCACCTACACATAAATCAATGCAATATTCTGTTGAACAGAAAATATCCAACAACCACACCATGTATTTTTCATATAAGCAGTCCTCTTTCCACAAACAACATAAACTCTTGGTATAATAAAATTACGTTTCTCAGATCATTTGCACTTCGCTCCACAAACTACAAAAGCCTTGAAAAAGAAAAACACTCTCCACACTTCTCAAGTTATGAGCTAAACTCCTGATCACATAATATATACCTGATTTGCTATTCCCACGTTATAAAATGGCAACACATAAAAGAGAACAGTCACTAGGATCTCCAGTGTTATAAATGAACTTTTGGTAATGACCGCTAGATGGAAGTATAGCTGCAAGCTATTATTGCATCCAATTCCATCAGGGTTATAACATGACTTGTTTTGCAGTCGCTAGATGTTAGGATACAGAAATTTATATGAATTATCTTGAAAGTGCATTAGGCTGATCAATCTGTTATATGTGATCAGGGACTAAACTGAACTAAGTAATTGGTCGATCACACACCATGTGCAACTCTAAATTAACGAACTTTCAGATGTCGAAAACTTTTAAATTTAAAAATGATTATGATATACCGCATGCCTTCACCAATCGATCAATCCATAATTCACAATACCGCCATCATCCATGTCGCCATCTTACAACATAATAACTAGGGAACGGAATTTGGAGCAGTAAAAGCTAGTATTGGCATCTACACAGCCATTTGTTTACAACCCTTTATACCAACTCCTTCCCTCCATGCCATACTCGCAGCTCTCTGCACGTCAACAACAGGTGAATGGGACAATTGTCGCATAAGAACTTCAACATGCAGGTTTGCGGTTCAGAGTGGTGAAGTGCAGGTACAATGCCGAAAGTGAAACCAACTAACAATACAAAATTGAAAGACTAGCCTATATTTGTAAAAGCTCCAGATCGAGTATCAAAATTCAGGAAACAATTCCCTAAATTGTCGCTCCCCCCCATTTCCAGTTCTTAAGAGCTGGGGGTCATGGTTAGAAGCTTGCAATTATTACGCACATCACCTCCAGTCTGTGAAGAAAGTGGTCCAGTCTTTCAATCCCGATGACGCGGCTGCGATTCAAATATGCCAGGAACTGCTAAAGGATAGAACAATCGAGAAAGAAGTCGTGGGTATTAAGTAATTTTTTTTTATATTTACCGGATGCCATTATTCGATTAGAGAAGTCAGGAGTAGAACTAGTTGAGCAAATAAATATTATGAGGACTATTGTAAATAAACTGAGTGCAGTAGAAGGTGAAGCAGGAAACCGTGTTGGTGAAA
This sequence comes from Periplaneta americana, assembly GCF_040183065.1. Taxonomy (NCBI): domain Eukaryota; kingdom Metazoa; phylum Arthropoda; class Insecta; order Blattodea; family Blattidae; genus Periplaneta; species Periplaneta americana. Next base: position 75,149,756 of record NC_091126.1, read on the forward strand.
AAATGAACAGGGTTTGATTAAAAATGATGGATACGATATTCTTAGTCGGATTTCAGATGTACTAACAAAGACGTGTCCTAATGACGTCATTCAACATGATATTTACAATTGATTGCAACAAGGCACAGTAGGAATAATTGTTTCATCAACAAAACATAGCATTAATTGAAAATGCCATTTCGTTTGGTTCTATATTTTGTTCAACTTTTAATGATACTACATTAGGCTATGTTGTAAACATTGTAGTATATTGCATATATTGTAAATTCTGTAGTATACGTTGTATACATATTATCATATTTCATAATATTGTAAATAAAGGTTTTAATTTAACACGCTCCTGACAGAAAAAAACATACATATTCAGAGGCGAGTTCCATACAGAAGACAACTGTCTATCAGCCATCAATGTTTCCACTGACACGCGAGGACGCAGAGATTGATATTTAATTATGTATATTTGTAATGTTGTTTATTGGTGTCTTGTGCGTTGCCAAGAAAAACACATGTAGTTCAAAATGATTATGTACATTATGTAGGCCAGTATATATAATTAAACTATAACATTTGTTTATTCTGCAATACGTTTACAGCACGTTGCGTGTAAGTTTTCATGAAGTGGACTGTATTCGTCCATGCTCTGTGACGCAGCTCGCTTGACAGTCACTGAGCTACAAATATCTACACTACGTTTCACCATTCTTTATAATACTCCAAATCCCTTTCCCTGATAATAACTTACGTCCCGGTCCGGGCAAGTTACCTGGTTGAGGTTTTTTCCGGGGTTTTCCCTCAACCCAATACGAGCAAATGCTGGGTAACTTTCGGTGCTGGACCCCGGACTCATTTCAACGGCATTATCACCTTCATTTCATTCAGATGCTAAATAACCTAGATGTTGATACAGCGTCATAAAATAACCCAATAAAAAATAATAACTTATGTCACCATTGACGTCATAATTTCCACCATATCTTAAAAATTACCAACGTCAAAATACACATAATAATACGTGAAATGTATTGTACATGGGCCAACTTAACGAACTTGGTGTTTTATCAGATAATTCCTCTGTTGATAATTTTCGTCGATACCTTCATACGCAATTTTGAATAAGATTATTAGTTTACTGGAATTCAGTATTTTAGGACATGATGAATAAAATTTGATGTCCGTTTTAGTGATGATGGGGAATTTATGAATGATTGAATTTTCAATAGAATATGACTTCAGTGCATATTTAATTTATATTAATAATGGTAATTATGTAGTAAGCATCGTCCAAGCAATACATATATTCCCAAATATATATGCTTGCTTATTTATTTACTTACAAAAGGCTTTTATAACTGTTACTGTTGCTTCAAGATATTTGAATTTTTCCACCTCTTCGAAGGATAACCCTCCAATTTTTATATTTCCATTTCGTACAATATTCTGGTCACGAGACATAATCATATACTTTGTCTTTTCGGGATTTACTTCCAAACCTATTGCTTTACTTGCTTCGAGTAAAATTTCCGTGTTTTTCCAAATCATTTGTGGATTTTCTTCTAACATATTCACGTCATCTGCATAGGCAAGAAGGTGACGTAACCCGTTCAATTCCAAACCCTCTCTGTTATCCTGAACTTTCCTAATGGCATATTCATGAATTTTAATTAACATTTCAACGTTTTCTTATGATTGACATATTGTCAGCCTTTGTACGTAACTGGAAAGTATGTGCCCTGGAGTCCACACATGTGGAGTAACGGTCAGCGCGTCTGGCCGCGAAACCAGGTGGCCCGGGTTCGATTCCCGGTCGGGGAAAGTTACCTGGTTGATGTTTTTTCCGGGTTTTCCCTCAACCCAAGATGAGCAAATGCTGGGTAACTTTCGGTGCTGGACCCCGGACTCATTTCACCGGCATTATCACCTTCATCTCATTCAGACGCTAAATAACCTAAGCTCACAGTCTAGTATATACAGTCGCGAAGCTCAATACGTAGTAAATATGCAAACGTTAGGTAGTTGCTCACCACTAGGATCGCTAATATCGCCTCATTACAGGCAATGCAAAATAATACCGTCACAGTCTATTGTTTCTAGCACCCTCAAGACTCAAGCTTCGTGACTGTATATAGTAGACTGTGCTAAGCTGTTGATAAAGCGTCGTAAAATAACCTACTAAATTAAAATGTGCCCTGGACATCTGTTGAGGGAAAATGACAGCCTGGGCATTGTTTACTACACAATTACCGTAGATTTAAATCACAGTAATTATAATTGCAGTTCAGATGAAATAGCCTACTGTCGATTTTGTTAGGAGGCTTTAAATAACAAAATATTATAGTCATACAAATTTTACTTCATGCTAACAAATGTGAAAATAAATGCATATAACTTCAATGAGAGTAGTATCAACATTTACCACTTCATACATTATAGCGCAGTTAAACAGCAGTTTTTGTTCTGCATGTTAATGAAGCAAAATTCTTCCCGATGATTGCCGCATGGATCGAAGCAATGGCTGTCAGATTACACAGAAATGTCAAATTGTAACAAATAAACATATATATACTGTATATTGACATCATCTCAGGTATCTTTGTTTTATTCTTTAAAGCTCTTTCGGTCATGTGTCTTTAATTATTATGTCTTTACTAATATTAACTCTTATTCTAAGTTTTTTTACTTGGTTATTTAACGACGCTGTATCAACTACGAGGTTATTTAGCGTCGATGGAATTGGTGATAGTGAGATGATATTTGGCGAGATGAGGCCGAGGATTCGCCATAGATTACCTGACTTTTGTCTTATGGCTGGGAAAAACCTTGGAAAAACCCAACCAGGTAATCAGCCCAAGCGGGAATCGAACCCGCGCCCGAACGCAACTCCGGATCGGCAGGCAAGCGCCTTAGCCGACAGAGCTACGCCGGTGTTATTTTAAGTACATTAAGGGTTATTGGCATAGCTGACATGATTGGTAGCAAGTTGGACTCCAGGTCTGAGACTGTGCTAAGGTGGTTGGGGTGATTACCTGGTTGGATACCCTCCCCCGAGATTTTTCGTAAGTGTAAGACGAATGTTAGGTTTTTCCATAGAGAATCCTCACTCATCTCACCAAATACCATCTTGCTATTACCAGTTCTACTAACAAGCACAATAAGCTTTCAGGCTGCGGAGCATTCAGAGCAGAAAAGAGAAATACCGTATTTACTCGAATATAATACGCAGCCTTGTTTTTTTTATCCTAAATGCATAAAAATACTGGCTAATATAATACGCATCTGTGCTAAAATCCACTCAAGATTAAAATTATATTATCACAGCCTAGTATATACAGTCGCGAAGCTCAATACGTAGTAAATATGCAAACATTAAATAGTTGCTCACCACTAGGATCGCTAATATCGCCTCATTACAGGCCATGCAAAATAGTACCGTAACAGTCTATTGTTTCTAGCATCCTCAAAACTCAAGCTTCGTGACTGTATATAGTAGATTGTGATATTATCAAGATAGGTTATAAAGGCACCCTGAACGTCATGCCACTCTTCCATCAGTAATTTTGTTGGTATTTTTTTTTTGTTTATATAAATACGTGTGGTTATGAAAAATTGTATACATAAAATGTCAGAATAAAAGTAAAAAGTGTCATTAAGTCATTACCAGGCTTAGAGACTTCAGACCCGATAGAAGAAAACAGTGTGATTTCAAGTTGGAAATCAGGACGGTAGTGGGTGGGGGCAGTGAGGGTAGCGACCTACCTGTCGTCCCATGTGCTTTATTTACTCAGTCATACTCGTAAGGCAGGAACAGGAGGTACTGTTCTGGTAATAAAAACAGTCCCGTACACCTAGTTCACTTTGTCAGAAGAGAGGACAGGAGATAGTAGTCTAGTTTTGATCTGTGCATGTGGTTATCTATCTGACTAGTCGAAAAATCAGTAAATATGCTAAAAGTAAAAGACTCTAAGACGCATTCATTTGTGCAGGAGTTCGGAAATGATTGTTTTGAATTTAATGGGACTATGTTACATGTAAATTGTGTCATATCAGACTAAGGGGAAACAAAAAAACGATACATTGAGACCCATTGTAACTCCAGAAAACACATTGCACCGGGATGCCACCGGGATGCTGAAGAGATACGGGCGTCCCTTAGTGATGTAGCTTGTTTCATCGCTAACTGCAAAGTAATATTTTTGAAATCTCCTTCACGAGTGCTAACATTCAAGGAAATTGCACCCACTGTTCCTCTGCCCCCACAGCCTGTAAAATTAATTAAGGAGATGGCGAAAGTAATTGATCAAGAATCCTCTACACCAGCTAGTAATCATATTAAACAGAAAGTAAACTCAGTTTTGTGTAAAAACAGTGGATATGCGATATTCTGTGACAAAAGATATGCTAGCAGGGAAGAAGTCTACGGACACTACTGGGGTAGCGAAGATAGGTTTCAATAACTTAGTGTTTTTTTTTTTCGTTTTGCACCAATTACATCATGTGATGTAGAGCGAAGCTTCTCCCAATATAAACTTTGTCTTGCCGACTACCGAAGAAAATTTCGTTTTGAGACCTTGTGAATGTGTATTGTAGTACATTGTACCAGTTGAAATAGTATTCTGGAAGAGAAAGCTGTAAAATAAACAAGTTGAACAGAACATACATTTTCATTACATTATATTGTAAATATATTGTGGGGATACCAGGTGTTGTACATCATAAGTTGTGTATATTGTGTATGATTATTATGTATGTTGTGTAAATATTGCACATGTGCTTATGAAAGAAGCCGAAAGGAAACGCATATTAATTTATTTTGAAAATTTCGCATTATAGGCTTTTATTTTAATTTACGTAAAGATTGTTTGGCCCTACAGAATTTTTTTCCTCTAACATTAATTTTATTTTAATGTTTGATAAATTAGTTGTCTTTCTTTGGAACGTCACTGTACAGCACCAGCAGACTAGACTGGACTTGGTTTTATGTACACGTGTCTCTCTTGGTGCCGACTCCCATCCACCTCAAACACAGTGACAACGATGCCTATAGTATGGACTTAGTAAACTTATTCTATCGGGTCCAAAATCTCGATGTCTGGTCATTACAGTAGTTGAAACAATATTCGTATTGATGATGATTGTTGTCAAAAATGGATATAGAATGCACAAAAACGAGGAAACGTGAACCTGCAGTGACCGTTTCCATCTGCGGTTTCCCACTGTATCTCGTAGCATAAATTGATCGTTATTTAAAATTTTGTTCTAAACTGAGTGTTTGCATGCGAATATGATAGGCATCCCAGTTTTCAAGACAACATTGCGTATTGTAATTTCGTGACTACAGTACGTTAGGGCTCAACAGTTTTTCTAATATATATTTTTTTCTATTTTCCCCACAAGAGAAAAATTGCATAGCTTAAGTTGCTAGGTCACCAGCGTAGCTTCTGTGGTGAGCATGTTTGCTTGCTGATCCGAAGCTACACTTGAGCGAGGGTTTGTTTCGCTCATTGACAGATATAAAGGCTGGTTCACAATAAACCGGGAAAGGAAACGAGAGCGGAAATAATGTTAAAATAAATGTATTTAAATGTGAGTATTCACAACAGTTGTGAATGTTCACATTTAAATACATTTATTTTAACAATATTACCGTTCTCGTCCTCGTTGTTTCCGTTACCGGTTTATTGTGAACCAGCCTTAACCCTGTGTTTTTTTTTAATTTCCCAAACTGTAAGACAAGTAAGTGTCTGGTAATCTCATGATGGCGAATCCTCGGTCTCATCTCGCCAAATTCCAGCTTGCTTCACCAATTTCATAGGCTCTAAGTAACGTAGTATTTGATAACATCGTTAAATAACCCACTTAATGTCTGGTGAATGATGTGGCCACAGTCGTTGGCTGATTATTTTGTCTTGAAAGTTTTGCGAATTATTTCCAAAGAAAATTGAAATGTGTTTACCATTGTAGAATCGTATTGAAACTGATTATACACTTTTCCCTTATTATTAAGCAACAAAATATGATTTACAATTGACCATCCATCAACAGAAATGAAGTTTTTTCTCATAACTGAGATGATGTGGTATGTGCATTGCAGTGATTTTGTAAGATGAACATTTTTAAGCTTCTAAATTCCTTTAAAATTAACGTTTTCGAAATACGACACTCCACAACTAAATAGTGATTTTTATTAAGTGTGAAGAAACTTTAGGGAAACTCAGGAAACGAGGATCAAAATAAATTACTGTATTCTAAACATGGACCAGGGATAAAGTACACATCGTTCACTCACCCTGGCAAGCAACGGCATAATAGCCGAGATATACCGTGCAGTGATGAGGGATGAAACAATACTGCCATCCTTGGACTGCATTGTGTGTGACAGTAGCGTCATCATTTATTCTCTCATATTAATTAATTATTTTTGTATCTGTCAACCAACACAAACATTCCATTGATTTAGCAAACTGAAGAAAGCTCTGGCTAGTGTATTTCTCTTACTGTAGTCGGGGTCAGCTTACTTCATACCCTAAGGGTGAAACCTAACCATTTTTCACCCATTACTACATATGCTAGTGGATTGTGGTGATTTTCTAGTTTCCAGCTTGAATTTGCTTTTGCCAACATCGTTCCGAATTTCGATACTGACAAATACTACAGATGGTAGTGATTTTGTAACTGTTATGTTGGCAGCTGACACAGACGTCGGTACAGGAGTTCCATGGGATTTAAATTGTACTAGATATCTGAGCCGGTTACTGGAAGCTAGTGAAATTTGAACATGGTAATAATTAATTAATATCAGTATTAATATTAATACATAATAGTTATTTTATGTGTTGCGTTGTGGCTACAATTTCAAGACTATAGTCAGGTAAGTGTAAATAAGTATAACATGCTTGGGTGTGATAATGCAGGTGGGTAATCGATAGAAATACCATTTTACATTTTAATGAATTTCTTTCGTGTTTAGATTTGTATTACAATAATGTCAAAGAGAGGAAAAAGCATGGCAGCGACTGCGCCAAAAAAGCATAAAGCGTGCTGCGAGAGTGGGGATAACTTTCACTACTGGCGTTCTATTCTCTCAAATTTAACCGAAATAAGGTAATGAAGAAGGAATTATGCTCACGGAGACAGCAATTATAACTAGAATAGCAAAATTATTAGGAGTAAGTATTCTTAAACATACATTTCATGGTGGTATTCGATTTTCGGAGTTACTAACAATTTCATGTGGTCAAACAAAATACATTTTTAGGTTAGGTCTTGGGAATCAGTTGTTTAATCAAACCAAGAATTTCGTATTGCCAGACAAAATACCGAACATGTTGATCCCATTCTCGTATAGTTTGCCTACGAAAATATGTTACAAATTATTGAATTATTTAGAATAGCCTTCCAACATGAAGGTAAAGTGCTGTAAGTAAATAAGTTATTCAGTACGTAGGAGCGTGTGATATCTGGTAACAATTGGCAACACTGATAAGACGGCAATATCTGCTGTTTAGGAACTGTTCTTACGTGACCCTCACTATACTCTGCGATTCTTTGTACTACAGAAAATATACCAAGAAACAGGTTTCGCTCAATGAAATGCTGTCAGCATTTTACTGTTTTTTTTTTATTTTAGTTGGTCATTTAACGACGCTGTATCAACTACTAGGTTATTTAGCGTCGATGAGATTGGTGATAGCGAGATGAGGCCAAGGATTCGCCATAAACTACCTTTCATTCACGTTACGGTTGGGGGGATCGAACCCGCGCCCGAACGCAACTTTAGACCGGCAGGCAAGCGCCTTAACCGACTACGCTGGTGGCTCCTTTTACTGTTATTGATAGAATGCGACTGCCGAGATAATAGTGTGTACATTTCTCCTGAATCAAGTGTGGGAAGGTTTTGTGCTACGTGGTATGGACAGATAACACATGTTCAAATGACATCAATGTTAGAGCATTAGTATACAGCCGACTTCCATTCAATGCAATTCAACTTACTTTGTGGCAGTGTAGTACACATTAGAACAGTGAATCCTCATTTATGATACGAATAATACAAAGAAATCGTTCAATAAATGTCACGTTGTATTTCTGTTGCAATATCATGGCGTTCTATATTCATCTGATTCAACATTCCAGAATTTAGTGAAAACGTGACAGAAACTAGCTAATGATTGAATAAAAGAAGAAGGTACTGTACATAAATCGCAGTCACTGAAGAAAAACTCGTTGACGTTGGTTCTATGCTAGAATAGTTTTCCACGAAATCATTAAGAAGGATAGCCTATCTGAACAGGTAGACGCATCCACGATAGCTTGGAAAGCGACAAAGTCTTATAACTAAAGTATTTTAAAGAAAACAATCATTCATAAATTGAATGAAACAGACCACGCACTGTGATGAGATGATGGAGATGTTTTGTGATTCCACAGGGGAACTGGAGTTCCCGAAGAAAACCCCTGTGTTACCTGGACAAAGGGCTTGCCCACACAAGTTCTAAGTCGGGGGTACACTAGGACACCTTGCATATACACATCTTCCTTTTTATGAGATTTTACAAATATTTGACGTGTTATACAAACAATTCACCAAGTTAGGAAACAACAATCAAACTGCTATCTAGAAAGTAGAATTCTGGATAAGTACTTGTAGAACATGAAAAGAAACAGGTCGCAATCTATATTAAAAGACTTATAATTTATAAAAATTAATTCTTTCACTGGTCACCAGTTTCTGAGCCAACAAACTATGAATAGTTTTTCGATGGTAGACTGATAATAAGTATACTATTAACATAGATTGGTCTCATTTATGAGGTTCAGACCTGTCTTCGGACAGTTGACCAAACAACATTATGAAATGATACTGGAGAAACGCAAGGAAAGACTCCTACATTCAGCATTCACGTGAAAGTAAATGTAACACTAAAGATATTGAAACAAAAATGTGTAAGAGAAGTATATGGATGAATAGTACTGCCTACTAGATTTCATGTGAGTAATAGTCATCTGCTTTACGGATAAGGTAGTTTCCTGTACCGAGTTTATGTAATTTATTTTAGGTTAATCTGCGTATTAAAATTTACGAATCAACAATATTTCGTTAAAAATTATGAAAGTCTCCTAACTCAGTCATAAAATCTCTAGAATTAGTCTATCAATTTTCCTTGTGGTTAAAAATTATTTTAGAGTAGTGGTCGGGATTTCTTGACATACGAGTCAACCCTTTAATTAATACGAGCAGGGTGGAGTGGTAAGGCATGATCTCCTTCTCCTTTGCCATCACTTGTTAATTCAAATTAGCCACCGGCGTGGCTTAGTCGGTTAAGGCGCATGCCTGCCGATTTGAAGTTGCGCTCGGGCGCGGGTTCGATCCCCGCTTGAGTTGATTACCTGGTTGGGTTTTTCCGAGGTTTTCCCCAACCGTAAGGTGAATGCCAGGTAATCACTGGCGAATCCTCGGCTTCATCTCGCCAAATACCATCTATCACCAATCTCATCGACGCTAGATAACCAAGTAGTTGATACAGCTTCGTTAAATAACAAACTAAAAATAATTCAAATTTAAGCAGTTTGGTTATGTTCACTGGCCGTCTCTGCGCACTGAAAACTTGCAATAGTGAAGATGTTCCCTGTCCTCTCCTCTTATACTTCCCTCTCCTATCTTCCCCTCTGTTGTATTTTGTGGACTGTATTTTATATGATGTAATTTTTGACGACCACTACTTTAGAAAAGTACATATTGTGGAATACGCGAAAAAAATTATGATATCGCGTGGGCATGATAAACGCATAGAAGAAGGACTATACCCAAGTCAGCGATGTTATGGAGTCCGATAGAGAGAAGAAGAGGTAGACCAAGAAGGAGCTGGCTCGATTGAGTAATTGACACGATTGAAATCATGGGTTGGAGTTTGGCCAGTGGCTTGACAGAGTTGGAATTTTGGGAGCCGGAAGTTTATATACAGGGTGTTTAAAAATACACGGCTAAATTGCAGGATTGGATTCCTCATATGTAGAGCAGAAGGAAAATTTGTAGGAACATGGATCCGGAAGTTCGTAATTTCTGATTTATTACACTTTCTTTGAATTTCCTGTAATTATGCATACTATTGATTACCTTACAATAAATATTCGAAATGCTCACTCCTGCCTTATTGCAGGCCTTTGCTCGTCTCATTGAGTCGCGAACACGCTCAAAAATGGGTGGCGTTGTACGTATTGTATGAGAATCCTTCAAAATTATCCCACGAATTGTTGCTTCATCCTCCACAGCAGTCGCGTACATTAACTTAAAGTACCCTCACACAAAGAAGTCCAGCGGGTTTAGTTCAGATGAGCGTGGTGGCCAAATGATTAGTCTACTGTACCTCTGCATATCTAGTGATCAAACATAACGTACACTTAACGCAAAAAGAATGGGCCGCCAGGTATGTCATTCTGGATCACAGGTTTCAAGAATATTATCTATACCTAAATTGCAGTTATTGTATATAAAATATCATACTCCATCAACTGAGGTCACCACTGTAATCAAGAATGCAATAATTACAAAGCTACAATTATGGCGAAAATAATAATAATAATAATAATAATAATAATAATAATAATAATAATAATAATAATAATACTTTTTCTCCATTTACTATTATTTTGTAACAGCTTTGCTTCATTGTTGGTCTGCATGCAAATGATGTGGTTAGCAGAATGTTAGTCCATTACTTTTTCGTCCATTCGTAATTGGTCCTAATTTTACGTTTGTTCAGTTATATGTTTATCTTGCATTGAATTTTGTCCACAGATCTTTCGACCACGTCATTTTAGTATTACGTGAAATTTCGTCCTATATATATTTTGTTCTTATCCGATTTAATCCAAATTTATTTACTTGAAATTTTCGTAGCTATGTTTATTAAAAAAAAGAATCAGTGAAATAAAACATGAGATCTATTTTCAGTTATTCTAAAGAACAAAGATCATGCATTCATTGCAGCTATTTCTTAGAAAGTGCAATTTCTTTCTTTAATTTTCATCTTCGGAGTTCTGCGGGTTGCTGTGTAATACAGTTTAACCGATTCTCACATCGTCAATATATCCTGGTTCGATTCTTATTATAAGAGTAGTGTTGATAACAGTAGCCGTTTATGAGCAGTGGTTTGTTCCTTTTTGAAGTAATTGTTATTTGGCTTCTATACCTGATAATTTTAAGTAAAACTGATGTATTTTCCCTAGCAACACTTGTATATTTTTGAGTTCTCCTTTATTTGGTATTATATTGTTGGCATCTGTTTAAAATGTACTTCTAGTATCTGAATATCCAAAATCAATCACGATTGGACAATATGTATATTGGACTAAATTTTTGTGGACTAAAAATTTTCTGGACGAAATTTACTCTTGGACGAAAATGCTATGGACTTATTCCACTGGACTTAAATGTGTTGGTCATAGAAATTTGGACGAAAATGTTTGGACATATATTACTGAAAGCAATGATGTAGCAGGTACTGTCTTAGAAAAAAATTTGTCGCAGTCCCAGAAAGGAGGCAGTGCGCATGAGCAGAGGACGAGCGATTTTATTCGCAAGAGAACGACTAGTTGAGGTAATATAATTAGTTTAGTTTTGATATATGTCGTCCCTTACTAGTTAGAACAAGTTCCAGGGAAAAGAATTCAGCGTGAATAAGTAGTGTGGTAAAGACTGTTAACAAATAAATAAGTAAATTAATTTAACAAATATAGAAAAAAAAAAAAAGGAATGCATAACAGCGAGGTCGAACACGCGATCGACTGATTCGGAAACAGGCGCTCTGTTGACTAAAGTGTCCGTATAAAACGTTGTATATGAACTAATGCAATTCTCCAGGATATGACTATCACGAAATTGGACACTAACTTGATTTACTTGAAATTAATTAGACACATTTCGCATTATTTGTGGAAATATGTTTCGCCCTGTGACTTATAAATAAAGTAATGGGGTGTGAAAATTGTTGTTCCTTAACAATATGTAACTTAAATCTTTATTAATATTTTATTATGTTTAATAGTCACACTGTTGACTAAAGGCCAGCGCACACCGGACACTATACTATATACCGCTATGCTTTTTGTGATATATTATAGCTAGCGATAAGATATGAATATGCGTACACCATATAGATACTATAATAAATGCTTCATTAGAGAGATTTTCTACAAGATGGCCAAGAGGATGGATCCAGAGGGACTGTTATTGTTTGCACTGGCTTTAAAACAGAAGTGGAAGAACTGGATTCATGAAATTTACAATCGTTTTCTTTCCGAAGGAAATTTAATTTTCCAGCAGGATAACTACCCCGCGAACGTTCAAGGATGGTTTACGGGAAGCCATGAAAACGAGTCGGATTGACAAATACTGGGACAATCCAGATCAGCTGTGGGATCAAGTTTTGGCTACCTGGAGAGATCTTGCTGAGGACCAGAAGTATTACCGCGATCTGGTGGACTCAGTGTCCCGAAGATGCCAGGCAGTGATTGATGCCGGTGGCATGTGGACAAAGTATTATGTCCACATGTGTATTTTTTATTTTTCTTTAATTTGTTTATCTTTGTTTTATATCGGGAAGAAAATTGATCTACCAATAGTTCTTTCATTCTCCTAGTCGAGCCAGAGTTAGGAAATAATTCGGTCCACTATAAAAAAATGAAGAGAGGTAACATGTATAAAAATTAGATAGGTTAATAAAGTAATTTTATCTGGTCGGGAATCGAACGCGGGTCCGGGAATCTGGAAGCCAGCACGCTACTGACTGCTCCACCAGAGAGTTATGAAGTAGCGCGACGAGACGCTTATAGCTGCTCGGCTTGATTTCTATGGAGACAACGCACATATAAACGTAGGGCCTACTCGTGTAAATCGCGGTCAAAACTTCAACATTTTCACTACCAAGAGACACAACAAACTTTTTTCTAAGATTGTACAGGATTTGCGATATAGTAGACTGTGTTTTCGTAGAAAGATGTTCTGATACAGTTATGAAAAATTCATTGATCGCACTTATTTATCCGTAATGAGCCATTACATCCTGTTGTTCATTCAATGTTAAAAAAAATTGGTCGGTGAACAGTTCGCATTTTAGTGAATCTTTAAATATTTTAATGTTTACCAATTAATGTTTAATTTGGATTGATTTACTGAAGCTTGATGAAACCGACCCTTTGTGTTAAAAGTAAGGTTTTCTGGATTCATTGAATTGCGTATAGCCTCTCATTTTGTGAGCCCTTTACATGGGCACATTTCTGTGCAAGTAGGTTTTTCATATTTTCTTTCGTTTCTGAGATTTGGAGATCGCAAAATTATGTGAACATACTGTATTGTATGCAGAATCTTCTCTCACACTTTCCGGTATGTCCTCTTTTTTATGGGCCTGTCGTGTTTCAGAGAGTAATAGGCCTGTATCTACTGTAGGTGTACTGTATTTAATATTATTTCTTTAGATACTTGTTATATATTTCTCTATTACTTTATTTTGTTGTAAACAGATAATATGAAATTAAGGAACCTATGTTAATTAAGGGCGCCCGCAGGTTCCAATCTCAGTGGTAGCAAGATGGTTAGAAAATTAGAGGAAACGGATGGACGAGGAGAGAGAAACTTGAACATGAAAAATGACCAGTTCTGAAATCTAAATTACACTGCGCACGCATTCAAAGTTTAAAGCACTCGCTTTTGTTGAATTGTTTACCGAGAGTTTGAGAAAACATGTATTGAGTACATAGAGAAAAATAAAAAAAAACTCGTAAAAATAAAAATCTCAGTGATAGCTATTGATTACTTTGATGTAGACATGCTTTAATACAGCGTAATTTAAGCATTTCCCGTCACAGCGGTTTTGTTTGTTTTTTTTATAATTTGAGTTTGCGGGTGAAGTGACGTTAACTATTACACTTTTACTACGCCATACTACTTTTGACCAATAAAACGGTACGAAAGGACATCCTTCAACCAATCATGGCTGCTTATCACACAATTTTATCACTTTCCTAGCATTTGTTTAATTTTATCACTTCCCTAGAAATTTGTTTGTTTTTATCACTACCCTAGCATTTGCTTCTTTGTTTGCCAACATTTCAAACTGCAAATTCTTTACGGTACTATAAAACATGCTTTGCGATCGTAATTTGTTTACCGCATAGACAGTCAACTGAAAATGGCGACTCCGTTTAAACATTCTGATGAAGATAACATTAGTGAAATAGAATTTTAATAAGTCAGTTAATATCTATTTGATTGTATTAGAGTACTTTATTTCTTCTAATCTTTATATGCTTTCTTCTGTTTTTATCACCTCCCAACAATTTGTTTCTTTGTTTGCCAACATGTCAAACTGCAAATTCTTTACATTACTATAAAACATGCTTTGGGATCGTCATTTGTTTCCCGCATAGATAGTCGACTGAAAATGGCGGTTCCGTTTAAACGTTTTCTTGAAGGTAACATTAGTGAAATAGAATTTCAGTAAGTCAATTAATATTTCATTTTATACTAGAGTAAGTTACTTTATTTTTTCTAATCTTTATATAATTTCTTCTAACAGTGTAACAGTCAATTAAATCCCACTCGAGTTTTTATCTTCTCTAGTGAGATTACTGTTGATAAATTTTCATTTTTTAATGATAAGAGTTTTAGTGCCTTGTATTGAACCACTATAACTATTATACAAATCTGGATTTTCAGATATAACGTCTTTTAAAGCTGACTTGAATAATATTAAGGGAAACATTTTTCCAGGTCCTGGTATCAAACCCTGGACCTTTGGCTGAGCGCGCCAACGCTCTGCCCACTGAGTTACCCAGGAATTATTGCGAGATTTGTATAATACACGTTACTATTTCGATAACAGTAAACCACAAATTTAAGTCCCACAGTAAGTGTGCACTCAATGCTGGGCTCTGGAGTCCTGTCAAACCAGTTGAGGTATGTGGATATAAGGGAAAATTAAGCCGGAATCTGGTGCAGTTCCTGGATATCTCAGTCGGTAGAGCGTTGGCGCGCTCAACCAAAGGTCCCAGATTCGATACCCGGCCCTAGAACAATTTTCCCTTGAAATTACTCGTACTATAACTGTTGTCTCTCATCTCAGAAATTTCGGTTTGTGTCGCATTCGATTGGCTAAAGATAGATGATATGAAATTTGGCGTGAATTTGGCCTCAACGTGCAAGGTGTCCTTGTCAATCAATATTCGTTAAGTTTGAAACCATGGTTAAAAAAATATAGAGGAACTCGAGTTATGACAAAGTGATTTCTTATTTTAATTCTTTTTCTTTCATGATTTATGAAAACGCCGGTTCCGTCCTCTAAGGAAACATCGAGTGAAAGATCTTCCAGCTGTTTAGATATTAATTTATAATTTATTTAGGGTATAATAATTATTCTTGTGGTTAGATGTGCTACTTAGATATTAATTTATAATTTCTTTAGGGTATAATAATTATTCTTGTGGTTAGATGTGTTCTTTCAATTTCCCACTTCAGTGGTGTTGTTTATTATATTATAAATTTGATTATTTGTCATTCCCCCGTTTCATATTATGCCACCCCAAAATATTTTTAAATAATTTAATTTCGTTGCTTTAATTTTTATATACAGTTTTTCTTTACCCAAATATTTGAACCATACAGCAGTTCAGGTGTGGTCATAATCTTTTATGTAATCCGCAACTCTTTCCTGGTCTTTTTTTTTTTTTGCATTGTAATACAGTAGTTCACATATGGAATGATATTATGCTCTTTCTTGTAAATTCTCGTACCAAATAGGTAGCAAACGTTTTCGAAGTATTTTAAGACACTGAAATATACTAAACAGAATTATTGCTTTGACGTTGGCAGTACGTTTTCACGATCCTAACCTTATATGGAAAAACCCGTAGTGTCGACCAGCACACACACACACACACACACACACACACACACACACTCTCTCTCTCTCTCTCTCTCTCTCTCACAGCAAGAAATAGAAGGCAGGTTTTGTGTCATGAGGTTCCAACATAATACACACAATTTTTGTCACACTTTTCGTTCATGTAGCTAGTAAGACTTCTCAATATAGCACTTACATATTATGGTTTAATTATCCAGAAGTATATTGTTTTTTTGCTTACACCGCACGTTATACGAGAAAAGCGTAGATCTTGTTATTGATATTCAAGTTTTGTTCAAGGTAATAATGTATGCTCGGTATTAATAAATGTTACATACATTTATTGCGGACACAGGCTTTGTCTAATATAGGAGAATGAGAATCTCCGCGGTTGCACTCGGGCGTGGGTTTGAATCCAATTACGGCTTATAGCTTTGTTAAAGAGATTTCCCCAACTGTAAAGGCGAATATTAGGCAAACACATGACGAATTTTGAATTGATCTCCTGAAAATATCTCTGTCATCAATTCTACTGACGGTAGATACGGCACAGTTGATAAGAGTGTCGTTGAGTAGCACATTTAAAATACGCGTGTCCACGTGCAGATTCAAAATGCTGTTCTTAGACAATCTCCCAAATTCATACATCGTAAAATAATGTATATATTATATATAGGGTATTTATACAGGGTGTATCAAAAGGTCAGTTTAATCCATGAACAACCATCAGCCTCATCTCCCCAAAATATAATTTCGTTATCACCAATTCCATGGACGCTAAATAATGTAATTAATACTAAATCTGTTGATCGACTAAATTTTGATCGGTTAACCGGATGACTTTAATCGATTAACCGACCGAATAATCGAAATTTAATCAATACGAACAGTAAAAATCTGGCTTTCAGGTAAAGCTCGCTGCGAAGCAAACTTGAATAATTTCAAGGGAATTTGTTCCGGGGCCGAGTATCGATCCCGGGACTCTTCGCTTAGCGCACGAATGCTCTACCGACTGAGCTACCCAAGAACTACACTCGACGCCGTGGAGTCGGTAGAGCATTCGTGCGCTAAACGAAGGGCCCCGGGATCGATACCTGGCCCCGGAACAATTTTTCCCTTGAAATTATTCAAAATAAACAGTGTTTGTAAGTTTGAATAAAAATATCTAATATAATTTTATATATTCCATATGCAAGCCGCCACTGTGGTCTCCTGGCTAAACCGCTGAAATTATAATCATGTGGACCCGGGTTTGATCCCCATGTATCCTCAATTTATAGCCTAACTTGTGTTGGAGAGCCCGTGGTCCAGGTAACACAGGGGTTTTCTCCGGGAGTTCCAGTTCCTCTGTAACATTCCAACAAATCTCCATTATCATTTCATCCCATCGCTGGTGTAGTATATACCAGCTTCCAATGGCGCACCCTGGGCAAAGACTCTATAGGTAAATTGGCCTAAATAACTGGTTCCAGGGTGAATTACGAACAGTGAAGTACACATTAGTAAATATATACATTATTATGAAGAGTACAGGGGTAAAACCTGATAAGTCGCGTTTTACTATTTTTACAGGATAGCAAGTTAAAAGTTTCAAGACCCGTTATATTGTATTGTCTTTGGGCTATCATTGTTCAAATTTCTTTGGATTATTGAAGTTGTTATTCTGTACGTGAAACTACACAAATCTACACTACCTGGGGTATTACATGACATTTAAAGGAGAAAATCGATAATTTTCATGTTCATATGCTATAAAGAAGAACTCACGTTTTTCAAATATTTTTAATTTATTGATATGTGTAGCAAATATTTATTATGAAGCTATTGACACTGATGATGTACTGGTATACGAAGAGTTGAAACAAAAACAAAACAAAACTTTCCAGTGTACATTTATTTACAGTCACATCTCTCTTCTCCAGCCAATTACGTCAAAATATTGACGATACTTCACAAGTTTATTCGTTATGTCATAACAGGATACAGGCTTTACTATTTAGGTGCTCCAACGTTGAGAACTCGAAGTACCAACGTTAGTAGACGTAGATCTACTTGAAACGGATGAAAATGGTTAAGATTATATTGGTGACTATTTGTGCTTCCACTATAACTGAACGATTTTCCTCAATTCTTACAAAACACTTTTTCTGTCCGTCAACTTTCCACAATCGTTCAATTTAAATCCGAAATTTTCACGATGTTTTCCACGCAACGGTTCATGAGCCATATTAATCGCAATTAGGCCTATAGTTCACAAATACAACACTGAACACATGGACCTCTGAATAACAATCAATCACACACGATCTTTTAAAATGAACTGATAATCTTGAGACACCAAAAACTGAGTTTTGGTAGTTTCATGAACAACTATGGATAAAATCAGGTGCCTAGGCCTATGAACGAAGCATAAGAATTTAATTCCAAGAAATATCATTATTCGGATCATTAACCCTCTTCCGATCTCAAGCTTGGTTTTTTTTGACAACGTACAATGCAGTATAATTTGTGAAAGTAAATGATGCCTGCCACGTTTTCAATGAAAAAAGCTAAGGACGTATTTGCACTTACAGGATTACCATTGACAAATAGGCCTACGTGAGGTACTATTGACTTAGCTTTCTAAAGCAAGAAGACATTATCGGTTTACACTAATGCCCTGTCAATCATATTTTAACAGTCCAGCGCACCAAACGGTACACAGATTTTGTGCTGCAAAACATTACAAGATATGTTTCCTTCACTAGACGGTAATTTCAATCGGTTCGATTAAAAACATTTCATCGGTTAATCGGATTTTGAAAGTAATCGGTTAATCGGTTCGATTAATCGATTAGCTCTACAGCCCTAGTTAATACTACGTCATTAAATAAAGCATTAAAAATGTCATATCCTAGAAAGCTAGAGTGAAGTTTTTAATGAACAAAAGTACACTTTGATGTATTTTCTCTGGACATATTCTGATTCCATACAATTTCAAAATTTGTGTGACATATTTTTTACAACTCAGAAAACATCGTTAAACCACTGCAACATGTCACGAGAGTAGCTCCGTCTAACGTTCTTCGGAAAAAGAAATCGTAGCATTGTTCCAGCTATTGTCGATACAATGATTCTAAGTCGTCTCAAAAGATAGCGATTAAAGTGAAGAATGCAATGTTTTTGTCCATATTGTCTTGAGCTCTGGGTACCAAATTTCTAATTTCTGATTTAAAGACCGTGTATGTCCATAAATGGGGCTAGGATGGTAATGCTGTAGAGTGACTAGCGTTAATCTGCAAATGAGGCAGGAAGTTTTGTTTTGAATTCAACAGCGACTCTGGAGGTCATATTTATCAATCCTTCAAATGCTTAGAATGCTTAGATACGTAGATACTTATTGTCTGATGACCCTACTTGTCTGTGAAAATTGTTTATGATGGGTAGCGAACACGAATTCTGAAAGTAAATTGGTGACTTTACAGAAAAGTATTTTTAGAGAGAAAGGTTCCTTCAATTTTTTTCTATTCTCGTTCATTAATTTTGCAAACCAATTCTTGGGCCCTAAAATTAGTGTCTGAAGATTATTTCGATTACAGACGTACTACCGGTATTTAATTCCTCTGACAGCATTTGAAGGCATACATTTCACATAAATTTGGTTTGTCATATTATTTTATATCGCAAGAAAAATTGTGAAAATATACCTTACATCCGATTTCGATTAAATCTATGTTTTGTTTTTATTGTCTTTCTTACTAGAGAGAATATATTTTATTTGCATAATTGCAAATTGAATTAACTCATTAACTGGTAGGTAATAAATATTTACTTACTAGAAACTAATATACAGTGTATAATAGGCTATATTAGTTTCTAGGAAGTAAATATATAATATATATTTTATAACTTGGTTATTTAACGACGCTGTATCAACTACGAGGTTATTTGGCGTCGATGTGATTAGTGATAGTGAGATAATACCTGACGAGTCGCCGTAGATTACCTGACATTTGCCCTATGTTTGGGGAAAATCCCGGAAAAAAACCCAACCAGGTAATCAGCCCAAGCGGGAATCCAACCCGCGCCCGATTGCAACTCCGGATCGGTAGGCAAGCGTCTTAGCCGACTGAGCTACGTCGGTGACAGTAAATATATATTAGTTTCTAGGAAGTAAATAAGTAGTGTTAGAAGGAGAAAATTAATAGTGATTATTTGTACTCCCTCGCTCTCCGACATCTACCACCATGTGATTTATATTTGCTTAGTGAACGAGGCAAAAAGAGAAATGATTTTTATTAATCTATGTAATCCGACGATTTCGAAATTTTCACGGAAATAAAGTTTTCAGCATTTCTAACATGGAAAGAGCTTTCGTTGTTCACAGACAGATGGACGGCCTACCGAAAACTTTTCTTTATATACTGTATTTTAGGAAAGCTGAAAGCTTTTATTTTCATGAACTTTTTGAAATATTTAGTTTACATAGTTATAATAATTTCTCTTTGTGCTTTGTTCAGTAAGAAAGTATAAATCACAGGCTGCTAAGTATTCAGGAACAAGTGAGTATAAATAATTACTAATAATTAGAGCCTGGATGCGTAGGAATTTATAATAGTTGAAAGTTATGCAAAAAAGATTATTTACTACATGAAAAAGGCACTGTATATAAAAAGTACACAATAGGTAGGAAAAAAAAGCCAGTTGAAACATAAGAAATAACACTGTACATTTTAAAAAAGGCACTATGGACAGGCAAGAAAGCAATTTAAAACATGAAAAGGACATAGTAAATCTAGAAAAAAAATCATAATACATTTTATCATATAATTTATATATTCTTGCAGCAGACCTCTGACTGGTTGCACATTACACACTTATATTTTATGACAATAGTCTGTTCCTTCTATGTTTTAAAAATCTCCATCAGAAAAAAAAACGTCGTTTTGTATAAACTGATGTTAATTAGATCATGTTTGAAAGAAGCTAGTACAGACGGACTTCTGTCTACTACAATCACTGTAATATCACTTTTATTGTTTGGGAGATTTATGTTATTTTCTGTAAGCCAGCGTTTAGAGGCAATACAAATTTGTACTCTTCGCTAATGGCATTTGAGTAGGCGGGGAAGGTTTTGAGGTAACTATAAGTTCTATAAAAGGTTACAACTACTTGGAATAGTCGATATCAAACCCGCACATAAGTCGAATGTAATTAAAATGTTGGTTAACAATTTAAAAGAGCAAAATTGAAATTGAAATATAATTTTGAAAGGCAGAAATAGGCAGGTATTCTGAAAATAAGGAGCGAGGGCATAAATAGGCAAACTCAAATTGGCTCTATCACTTCCAAATACCACGAAACGCGTTTAAATCTATGTAACTTTGACATATGCTAACCTAGTAATAAAAGGCATTTTGGCAAACATCCGGGCTCTACAATAATTAATCTTTTTTTTCTAATGCTTTACTTAATTCTAAAAACTAATCTCAGTGCTTGTATAGACAGAGTGTGAACATAAGTAAACATTTCCATATCGATGCCAGTACTTTTTTTTTACTTTATCATGTAAGAATGCATCACTTCTGCGGCTTTAGCACCTATGTAACTCTTGTCTTCGCGGCAGATGACCGTGACCGATAAACGGAACCCTGTGCAGTGACGAACATAAAGAGATGTACGGTACGTAGTATTACAACACGGCCGCCATAAATTGGATAAAGACAATTGGATTAAAAGCGCGCACACTACTATGGGGGGGAATAGTGAATTTTGAAAATATCCATATTAATCTCATGTTTTCAACCAGAACACAGATCTTGTATTTAACGTTTACTGTGTGCAATTTGAATGCAGTTTTGTGGGCACAGCTAATATAAATTATTATTATTATTATTATTATTATTATTATTATTATTTGTTGCTGATTATTAAATTAAAATACTATATGAGAGATGTACAGGTAAAAATTGAATTTGGAAAGTTGGAGATGTTTTTTACCAATTACACCATGCGATTTATTTACTATTACAAAGATCACAGACGAACAACCACACTTTGTCATTGCACCTTATACTGTAATTAAGAAAAGTGCGGCTTTACGTAAATTTATGTCAAATGATTTGTATGCACACACTCTTTAATGTACACTTCCCTTCGCTGATTCATAAGTCTTCCATAATATTAACAAAATTACACAAAAATGGTAGTTCTATTTGAAATAAATAGAAAGACTTTCCGTAAATGTACACTTACTTGTGTTAGGAGTGAGGAGCAATAATCTGAAACTGAGAGGAATTGGGTTTTAGATTGAAGTCTACCGTATTCCAAACGAAAATTATTCATTATTTTACTGTTCTTCAAACGCTCCTGTCAAGTGGACTCTTATACTAAATTTAAAAAAATAATAAAACCATAATAGACTCTGTTAAATCTCCCTGTGTTCATGTTTTTCAAAATATATACGCGGAAAATCCTGCATACTGCTTTGATACCTTTGTCCTTGATATTGTGTACATACTGTAAAAAAACAAATTTTACAGGAGACACTAAGCAATGTCTAATTTCTGCAAATTATGTTATACGTGTGTCAGTTTACATATTTTGATTTTACAGGGTCTGGTGTGTTTTTGGACAATTCGGCAGTGAAATCTAGCGTTATACTTTACATTAAAGATGTAACTTTGGCTTATCTTAAAATAAATTCCGCAACTCTCGACCGTTCTCTCTAACGCACATTTCCCATATTTTGAAAATATTTCTAGACACACGTTGTATTTCGTCTTTATCGATAGAATAAAACCCAAGACATGTGCTCCTTTTCATTAAATTCAAGAACGACTTTAGTTTAGTTTAGTTTTAACAATGTCGTCGCTTTCCAAGATGTTATTTTGGATACACTTGCCTGTTGGACGAAATTTCTTAACGATTTCGTGAGAGTTTGTTCTAGTCTGTAGCCTATATAATGGGCCATTCTTCAGTCACAGTGAGATTTATGTTAATTTTTAATTTGAAAATGAGTCCCTTTCTGTTACTTTTTTTTTTACTGAATTATAGATTGTTGAAGGCCAGCACGGCACACACAATATTTCTTTGTCATATACATGTCATAATGAAGATTCGCTGTTTTAATATGTACCGCATTGCCACGAAATAAATTGAACTGCTCTGAATGGAAGTAAGCTGTATACTAATGCTCTAATATTGACGTCCCTTCAGCCTGTTTTATCTGTCCCTACTAGTCTACACAGCACAGAATATTGTCACGCTTGATCTAGGTTCTAGGGGATGTGTATATACTGTTTTTCTCTGCAGTCCCGTTCGATCAATAACAGTATTTACCTGAGCGAAGCCTGTTTCACGATGTCCCCCCCCCGTAATTACGCGTTTCGCAGCGTGGCTTGGCTTTTCGAGACCTCGACCCGGTACGTGTCCTTAAACTTATGATTTCGCCCATTTGCGCCCTACAAATGCGATGATTGTTCAAGTGAGATATGTGGCCTGGCTGCCATTCGTGAATCCGGCGCTGATATGTGGCTCATCCTGCCTCAATCCCTGATATAGCCAGTTCCCATCCGCAGACGAGTAGCCGGATAAGCCAAATGTGTCCGAAGCCTCAAGCCCTTCCTGTATCAGCATCGAACAATCGTACTACCCTCAAGATTTCAAACCACCCTAGTTTTGCTATTGCTAGTGAAAGATGAAACAAGGGGGAGGTGAAGATTGTTGGTGTAATGGTAGAGATAAATGGGAGCAATCCGAGAAAATCCCTTTGGAACGGGAACCACAGATGCTGTTGCGTTAACAGTAGTCCAGGGACTTAATCATGTTGCAAATGGTATTACTGTTTATAGTTTGTTTTTTTGAACTATTCTTGATTGAAGTATATGCCGGAAAGAAAGTTTTATATGCACCCAAATACACAGACAAGGTACGAGGCTCTCTTTAAAATTGCAAAGGAAAATTTACCTTCATTTATAAATTGTGAAATTTAAGTGTGTGTAATTATTCATAAATATACACATATATGGATGATAAAAAGAAAAACTTAAGCAGAATATGTATCCAAGGGAGTGATGGCGGTGTATGCAGAAATGTGGACGGCTATCACAACCGATGTAAGCTGGTGGAATAAATAATACAGGGTGGCCCACTTTCACCTCCCATAACGTGTGAATTATTTCATATATTCATAAACCGACAATTATAATTTGAGTTACGTCGAAGGAAACATCTGATACATATAATGTATTTTTTGTACGTTAAATAATTTTCAAGATTTAGAGTCAACTTTTTTTTTTATAGGAACCAACTATGTTTTGTATTTCAAATGTTGCGTTAGCTCTGTCTTATAACAACTAACTACTTTACAGACTGTTTGAATGTCACCGGTAAGAGTATATATGTGTGTATACATACATACACACATACACACTCTGTATAACGTGGTTCTTATAGCACTTAATGTAAATACACAAATGTCTATAAATAGCTTTTCCTAATACTTTGTATTATTTAACTCTTGCGATGATCTTCGATGAAGTCCGGAGGGCCTAATTAGTTAAGTCCACTCTCTTTACCTTCACGCTGAGACCCCATGGGATTTTTCAAGATATGAAAGAGAGAGTGGTGCGCGGAAAGCATTGGGAAGCTACCGCATTTACCTTTCCCAAGGAAAACTGCAAACATAAGCTAAATGACAGGTGTGAGCAGTATGGAATGAAGATAAATGCAAACAAATTAAGATCATAATCATAAGAAGGAAAGTAAAGAAGGTAAACTTACGAATTCTAAATGAGGCAGTAGAGCAAGTGCACAGCTTCAAATCCTTGGGGTGTACTATAAGCAGTAACATGAGCTGCTGCCAGGAAGTGAAAAGGAGGATAGCAATGGCAGAAGAAGCTTTTAATAGAAAAAGGAGTATCTTGTGCGGGCCTATGGAAAAGAACTAAGGAAGAGATTAGTGAAATGCTTTGTGTGGAGTGTGGGGGCAGAAACATGGATATTACGACAAAGTAAGAAGAAACGACTAGAAACATTTGAAATGTGAATATGGAGAAGAATGGACAGGATAAGAAACGAAGCTATGTTGGAAAGTGTGGGTGGAGAAAGAATGATGTTAACACTGATCAGGAAGATATAAGATCAACCAAACGTGCTATATTCATTCCCGATGAAACGTGAATAATTCTGAACATGACAAAATATAAACTATGGACAATTAGTCTGATGACCCAGTTCCGCGTGCGCCGATTGGTAAAGGTTTCAAGATTATAGTATTTCATGCCGGTAGTGAACAGGGGTTTGTAAAAAAAGTGGACTACAGGTGTTCAAATCGCGTTCAACTAAGAATTATTACGAAGAAATGGAAAATGACCGTTTAAAATAGTTTCAGGACCAGTTTTTACCTAACATTCAATCTAATTCTGTGATTGTTATGGGTAACGTAATAGGTGCATACACGAGACCAGGATTGTGAAGTTTCTTTTGAAACGTTCGGTAGTCCTTTCGCCCTTCTGCAAAACTGGCCTGCTACTGGTTTAAAAACCCGACGAGGTAACCCTATCTATTCGTGAAACGCATTATAGTAACACGTATCAGATTTGTTTAGTAAAGATCATGGATGGGCAACTAGTGCTCACAAAGTGCTAAAAAATCCTTGAAAGAGAGAATGACAGACGGAGCCAGCCGCAGCAGTTACAGGTTGTTTGTAGTTTCGCTGCAATAGCAGTTCACTGCCACGGTGCGCTCTGGTGGCTCATGTAGGTGACCATGATATCTACTCCATGATTTGAATTTCACAATGACGCATGGTACAACAATTATAGTAATTTTAGACAGACTGTACCTAAACACACACAACAAAATTATATTATTTCCTATCTTTGTAAATTAGTTTAGTACTGGAAACACAAACTGAATACAGCCTTTTCAAGATACAGCATAGCTGCAGTACGTATTTATTATTACACGATTTGAGAGAATTTACAAGTCTCTATACATTAAAGATTATTCCTCTGTTCTCATAAAGGTAATAGTCTGTATTCGCAAATAATCACAAATTCAAGGAAGTATTTTTTACATGTCACGGCAGATTAAATAAACTTATTTCTGAGCTCTTTCTGTACGTTGATAACTTTTAGACCTTTTTCTTGTATTAAACTCTGCCTCAAACACATATAGTATATATGGAAGCAAAGAGTTTATTTGGAAATTCTGACTTAGACAGCATTACGAACAGTTCGATTCCTGATTTCGCTGGAATCTGAGTGGCGTGCTGTTCTGTTGATTTATCAATTCAAGCTATAAACTTTCAGGATTTTCTATCGGCTGTAAGCCAAAAGGATTTTTATAAAAATCTCGATTCCTTGCCAATTGTCACTGTTTCTCCAAACTTACTAGTGAATTCTGCTGTAGGTCTTTAAGTATAAGATTTTCTTATCACTCTTCAAGATAGTTTATAGTCAAAGAAAGTGAAGTTGTCTGTGTTCTACATGATACTGCCACATTTAAAATTTATCCATAAATGCTCTTAGCTAGTCGATCATATGTCGTGCAATTCTGTAACTCTCGCCCTCACAACGTGCTAACGATATTTGATATCAGTCTCACCCTGTTGATATCCCATATTTACCTTTGGCTGCTCTAAAGCAGATCTAGACGTATTCTTTTTTACTAAAACCTTCGCTGTGTTTATTTGTAACATAAATTGTCATGCGTAAGAAAGTGTAATAGAACATAATACAAGCTTTACCTCCCTTATTAATAAAAAAAATATTTCTCTTTCGACTCATCACTAAAGGGAAATGATCTGTGGATTATATTGTTTTTCACTTAAAACGAGCCGCCATTTACTGCAGACGCGAGCAAACTTGCGTCTTGCAAGAACCGCATACAGACACTACAGCTAGTACAGAGTCCGTTCTACCTACATTGAGGTTGTGTTGACACTTTGACAGCACGTGTTGCCCACCCATGGTCATACTGAAATTCCAAACCACCAATTCCTGTTCTATACAAGTACCATCCTGAAGCTAAAATCGTTACACTGGTCAACAAAATTAAACATATTTCTTGTTAAAGGATAAGGAATGTGTGATTCTTATAGCATTTTTCGTGCTGATTTCAAATCTCTGTTTTCAAAAATTTTCTGTCACTCAGGTTTTTTGAGTAATTATATGAGATATAATTCAATCTTTTCTAGTATTGATAACTT
The DNA here is from genome assembly GCF_040183065.1 of Periplaneta americana. Taxonomy (NCBI): domain Eukaryota; kingdom Metazoa; phylum Arthropoda; class Insecta; order Blattodea; family Blattidae; genus Periplaneta; species Periplaneta americana. The sequence goes on from NC_091126.1 coordinate 75,176,843, forward strand.
GTAGCATTTTATCTAAAGTCATATTTATTTACGTAAAATGTATGTGAAATATATTTTAGGCTATACTTCGCTTGAGAAACATCTCTTTTGAGTGTCCAGCAATAGTCTGACAGAATATTTGGGCTCATTTTTCCTTGTAGCGCCTTTCCATTTCAGAAAAATCCTAATGAAAACGCTCCCCATGTTCGTCAGCCACTACCCGAAGGATATGAGAGAAGAAAAAATAGATGATAATCCAAGAAGTTATTTTGAGAGATATGACACTCCATCACGTTACAGTTCTGAATCAGCTTGCTGACAAATTTTATGTAATCTCCTGATCTGTGGTTCGTAGAAACTAGCAGTCTGTTGAATGATCCTTAGGTTCCCGGCATATCATTGGAACTTGAAAAGCCATATAACGGCATCCTTTTAGCCAACCAGTTAATAGAGTCACTTGGAGCACAACAGATTTCAGGGGCACAGTTCATGTTCTCATCTCTTTTGCAATCAAAAGAACACTCAAAAGCTCTTTTAACTAGTATAGTAAAATTCAAAGTTAACTATTCACAAACGTAACAAAAATCGTTTATGTGATTTATACAGTATTTCGAGGTATGTAATAAGATATTTTTACCACACTTAAATTTAGGCCAAAGAAAACACAGGTTATGAAACTTGTTTCATTATTGCAAGTTCCAACTCATCTGAGAATTAATACTAACTCTCACAGTCTAATGAGGAATAAAATTTATTTTTATGAATTCTGACTTCACAGGAACAATGATCTAAATTTGTAGGTCAATTGTTAAACCAATAAAATGAAATATTTGAAATATTTTCTTTCCATTAACATGTTAAGGACTGTATACTTGTAGTAATAAACATAAATCAATTTTTCTAAAAATAAAAAATAAAAAAATGATGGGTGGTAGAAAAATTCTGACTTCATTTTTTAAATCAGCAGATGAAATTGCATGAGAAACAGAAGAAATTGTACATTTAACGTAATCACTGTTGACCAGTGTTATTAGACCTATGGCAAAGTGCATCAACATCGGTTAAAAACGCAGTAATCATAGATTACGAAACGACAGTTAAACAGTAACCGTGGTTAAAATGTAATTTCTGTGCACCATTCACAATCACCGATTACTTAAACATGGCTAGCTGACACATCATTTAACCAGAGTGAAGTCTATGATGGTACACTGTTTCTACAAAATGACTAAAGGAAAGCATCCATACTGCTGCAAAGATAATAGTCAACATCTAAAAACGACTGTGCTCACTACGTTCTACATCAAAATGAACGTGTCCTACATTTTCGCGTTGCATTTGTTTGCCTTTCGGCATTGTTATATTTACGAGTTGCATTTCTTTGTTTTTCAGTGTTGTTAGGTTAAAATCGTACAAAATGGAAAATTGGACGCAAAAATGATTATATCCAAATGTGAGGTTGAAGTATTGATAGACTTACTTACTAGATGTAAATATATTATATAAAAAAAAGAAGTAATATCCATAAAGGAAAAGGGTGCAAAAGATGAGTAGGAATGTGTGTATGATCCAGGACCCCATTTACACCAGGGAATTGTGCATTATCCTAAGATCCATCCATAACCTCTCTTTCTTCAGCTAGTGACATAGAGAAAGATTCGAGTATTCCCTCTTAAAATACAGAAAATAATCGTTACATAGAATCGTAACATAAGCAGCTGATTCATAGGAGAAATATGACTGTTTTTGTGTTATATCAAGTGATCCATTTGTAGATTTTGATAAACGAAATCCCTCCTGAAATTTTCTGACACCTAATTCCTCGTAAGAGTTCTCTCTTTCCACTAAAGAAACTTCACGCTAACACTCTATCCAAGTAGTTCAAGTACTGTACAATAATAATCGTCTTCGAAATAAACATCTGTGGTTCTGGCCGCCATTTTGCTTTACTTGGTCTACTAATCACTGGTTATCTCCTTTAACCGCTCGAATATGGCCGGTTAGAGATTACTGTGGTTAACCTCCTATTTAAGTTGTAACCGAGGTCGATCCACTGTAAAATTGCTTAACCACAGGTTAGGTGACAATTTTAACCGGTGGTTACACTAACCGACGTTGATGCACGTGGGCACTATTAGAAGAATGCCACTCGTGCATCCCTCCCGTAATTATTAGTATCGGTAGTTCGGCGACAATAGTTTCCCCTTTCATGCTTTTAATTTGGACAGGTAGAAGGTCCGAAGTATATGTACAGTTACTGTGTGAATTGCTTGCTATATGTATGTTCTGTTAATGGATATTCTTATTATGACCAGTAAATAAAAAATAAAAGAATCTAACTTGTGAAAATATTGAAGACACAGAATTGGCCTCACTTTGTCTCAAATTTCATCAATTAAATTTGCACCTGTCACTTCTTGTGACGTATATATGTATAAAACATTCTGACAGATACACACGTGAACTTGGCTGCTGAAAATTTGGAAATACTGTTAGTATTACATTGTGACATTCGAAAATAAAATGTAAGTTTCAATTTTGATAGTGCATATCTTTAGTGTTCTCTTTCATTGTGCATATTTGACCATTTTATAGTGCATGAATGCATGCATATTTTAAGATTTGATAGTGCATGAAAATCCTGTCTATAGTTGTAACTAGAGGGCGGATTTTAGCATATTTGCGCGTTTTATTAATTGCAAATCATATGCTAACATTATATTTAATGCACTTCAAGTTATTTGCAACCAGAACCAAGATTTTATAGTGCACATGTATGCATATTTAAGATGTTAATGCATATTTCGTTATTTTTTTTAGCAATGTGGTGCTTAATCCAAAATTCAGAATACGAAATATCGAAAAAATGGAATACAGAAGAAACGCAGACATTGGAACATACTACAGTAATTACATTGTATTTATTGCAATCTGGTAACATGCAGACAGTGTACTGTTGTCGGCGAATCATTGTGAATCATTTCCGTGGCAGTCAACAAAGCACTCCATAGTCAAATAAATTGCTGACTGTCCAAATGTATAAAATGAAACGTTATGATGGACGAAATTTGAAATTAAAAGAACAGATAAAGAGATAATCAAAACAAGAAGTCGCCTTATAGTCTACTTTGCACGTGGATAAGATTTTGAAATTTGTTACGAGAAGGCTGCCATATGATCGGCACAGAAGTTACTGGGATTGTTGATAGACTTCTAATTTACAATATTCTGTGATTTAAAAAAAATTGACAAGAATCTTAAATTCTTTTGGAATTTGCATTGGTTCACTCATGCGTAAAATGAGCTTGACAGGCGATGCTAATCCTATAGTAATGAAGCACACTTCACTAAGGGTAGGAATTATCTGGCTTATGCTGGATATTATTTGGAATTGAAATATTCACAACGAAATGGAGAAATATTTCTGCGTATGATAATTAAATTCTCGAAAACTTGGAAATCTAGAGACATACTGGGCAATTCACTTCATTAATCTCCTTGTCTTGTGGCAGAAACAAAATAAAAAAATAATCCTTTATAATCGATTTGGAGTTAATCGTAATTTTATGGTTTTAATTTCGAGTGAAGGCCTATTGTATTATTTATTAAAATTATATCTCATTTGCATCATTCCCGAATAAATTGACTGGTAGATGCTGACTATGAATAAAATCCGTCCATTAATTTATGAGATCGCTTTACGCAGACAGATAGACTAATATGCATACTGATATTACATACAATTCAAAATCTCCTTTTCCTAAAATTCTCAAAACGAAAATTATTTAGCATAATTGTAATATAGTCCGTCGTTGTGACTATGTGGATAGACCAAGCGGTCCAAGATTCGACTCCCGGCGTGGGCAGTGGAAGAAATTTATCTTCCGTCCACGGGACTGGGTGTTTATTCTTTGTCTTGTGATTGTGCTATGATGTCTCTGTTGCAGTCCTGTGCCATGCAAATCCTATAACCAAGAATGCCCGTATTGTTGAGGTTCTAGCGTGTGATTCGGCGATTTTCCCTAAGGAAAAAGAAGGGACAAGGGGGACGTTAAACCGACTAAGAAAGGAAATTATACTGTACGCTTTCTAATGAGAAAACGAAATGAAAGGTCGAACTCTTCTTTGCACAAAACTTTGGAGATGAATTGCCGACTCTTTGAAATGCTAGGAAATGAGCGGTATTGAGGAAAAAATGCTCTAGACGTGACCTATTAACCCATTATATCCCAGTGGCAACTAAAGTTGCCAAGGCAATAAAGCTTTATTGATCGGTCGGTTGTAAATTTGTTCATTGTTCACAACAATTGGTGTAAAGATTCAACTATCCTCCTCTAGTTCGAGTTGAGTTTTATCGCATCCGTTCGTTATGTCGTCAGTACAGAAGAAATCAATAAGGAGTGCACACACAATATTCTGGACTGCTACACATTCTTTCAATAATGTAAGTAAAATTATATCCAAAAATTGCTGCACAACAATTTCAATTACATAAATCTTATAAGAATATCTGCAATTTTATTATACTAACAGGTTTTTAATTTACAACTTATCACAATTTCATTAGAGTGGTTTGAATTTGTATGGCAACTTTAGTTGCCAGTGGGCACTTACGATTATTTGTTTATTCATTTTACATATTCTTCAAAATTTTACCATTGCTAACTCTGAAAACGAACAATGACATAATATCAATTTATTAGAGCAATTCTTTTCTTCACTACTGACTAGTTCGTAGTTCGATTCCGTGCTGTAGCACATTTTTATTTACGTAATATCTGGTACTAATATATCTGATTTTCATCTGTTATTGTATTATCGTTATGTAAATAGGCTAACTGTATGTATAGAGGTTTTATACATTTATTATAAAATAATTGGAATAAAATTTGAAGCTAACTACTTCATATCTAAAATGGAGCAAAGACAGCAAAGTGGCAGACTTCAAAATCAAGGAAATGAGTCCTGATATTCGACGCCACGCTGAAGATCTACTTAGAGAAACAGTAAAATCTCCTTTAGATGCTCTCAGAACCTTTTTCTCTACAGAATTGCTTGAGCTTATAGTTATGGAAACCAATAGATATGTGGCTCAGCATCTTATGCATAATTTGAATGTCTCAAGGGAAGAGATTCTTACTCTAATCGGTATTCTACTTCTGTCTGGGTACCACAAACTGGCATCAAGAAGGCTTTACTATAGAAGCGAACTGGATGTTCATGTGCCAATAGTGTCAGAATTTATGCGACGCAACCGATATGATGAACTACTGAGATTCCTTCACCTGACCAATAATGACGGATTAGATGGCCTTGATTCTCTCTATAAAGTGAGACAACTTTTCCATATACTGAACGCTTCCTTCAAACAGGTGTCTCCTGGCAAATGTGTAAGCATTGATGAAAGTATGATTCCATATTATGGACGTCAATTCATAAGGGAAACGTCTGTGCGCTTCGGATTCGAATTGTGGGTTGTTGTTGATCCATCTGGGTTTATCTTTCATGCTGAACCATATTGTGGAAGTTCAACTCTCCTTCCTGAAACAGGTCTTGGCCAAGGAAGTAATGTTGCTTTGGGATTGGTTGCTCATGTGCAGTTACCACAAGGAATATAGCTCTACTTCGATAATCTCTTCACAACTGTTGGACTGATGCAAGGACTTACTAACAGAAGGCTCGGAGCCACTGGAACTCTACGGGAAAACAGAATCACTGATTCAATGAATCTGCCTGATAAAAAAAGCTGGAAGAAAGTATCCCGAGGTGAAATCGCATCCTCGACTTGCAACGATTTGCTGGTAGTCCAATGGAATAAGAACAGTGTCGTTACAGTTCTCACAAACTATCATCCTGTTGATCCCTTGAGAAAGGCAAGCAGATATTCCAGAGCTGATAGGAAGAAAATTTCTGTCAACGTTCCAGGACCTGTAGCGCAGTATAATACCAACATGGGTGGTGTTGATATTGGTGATCAGTTTATAGCTACTTACGTTACAGCATCCATACTAAGAACTAGCTTGTGTTCAAAGATGGCTTCTGTATCGTAGATTTGAGAATGAAAACTCTCTTCTTGAATACAAACATCAATGCGTCATTCATCTCCTGAAGTCATATGGTTATACAGCAAAATCGCCAGGAATCCGTCGCTCCTTATCATTTTCCGCAGTGCTGGATGAAGTGCGTAAGGACGATAAAGGCCATATAGTCGAGGACGGTCTATCCAAGTATCGAAGATGTCATGTATGTGGTTCTCGTACAAAATTCGTTTGCAATAAGAGTGATGCTGCGCTTCACCCTGAGTCGTGTTTCAGAACATTTCATGATGCATAAGAACTATTTTGTATTGAATAAAATCGACATTTCCCTTATATCTGACACAAAAATTATGGAGAGAGTGTAAAGTAATAGTCTCAAGTTATGTAGTGTATGTAAATTTGTAAGTGCTAAATAAAGCAAAACCTTTTTATTGAAGTTAGATGCATTTATTTCACAATAACAAAATATCAGACACGCAAGTGCCCAGTGGCAACTAAAGTTGCCAGCCTAAAATGGACCTTTTGGTTGCAGGTACATGAATGAAATAAAATTATAGTGATTAGGGTTCTTCCAGGATCACATAACAGAAATATGACGCCAAAATCTCACACAGGGAATTACGGGCATTAATGGGTTAATTTACTACTTACATGTGTTTTAACAATGATAGGGGAGTTGAACTGAAATTTCCTTGAAATAATTGAATTGCTAGTAATAATTATAATATGTTTCTCGCATTAATTAATGCCCATGAAGAGGACAACATCTTCAAGTGTCCATGTTTTCCTAATCAATTATGGCATCAGGATATCAGGAAAGAGTTTGGGGCATAGATCATGGAACCTAATAATAGTTCAAGTCAAATATGTTTATCACAAGATGTGCCTCGGATCGAAACTTGTTTACGTTTTTGAGGATCAGTCAACCGACTGAACTAAGGCTCTACCCATGGCCGTGGTTTGTGTCGGTGGTGTGTGCTACCGCCCCGGTTAACTCCTTTAACAATTGATGGGGTTTCGTGAAGCTTGGAAGGTACGTCATGCAATTTAAAGTCACGACGACGCCATTATTTTCAAATCCATATCTCCAATCATCATCGTAAACTGAATCATATGTTACTGGTATTTTCAATTCATTTTATTCTAGGTACCTATTATTGAGGAAACAATATTAAACCTGTTTATCTTCTCTTCCCCTTTCGGAAAACAATCATAAAGTGACCGCCGTGCGAAACGTGCATTTTGTGCCTATACAAAGTAAGGCATTGTACTTGAAAATTACTTGACAGTAGGCCAGATAATCAATATCTGCGTTCTTTGTTCTAAGCATTTGATGTTGACGGCAGAAACTTTAAATTTATCGGCAAACAGTAAGCAGCTGAGAAAGAAGTCAAGAAATCGTTTAATGCGTGAAGATAACATTCTAACCGAGTACGAATTGAACGCACGTGGAATGTGTTGAAGAATCTTAGGATATCATTGAGTGAGATAGTTTATTTTTTTAAAATTCTAACCATTAGATTACTTCTCACATGGCATTGAAAATTTGTACCCTCTTCATTCTAGCGTCGAATGAGATTATTCTAAGGAATCAAATTGGGAGAAGTATAACCCGAAATTTAAGTAAATGTAGCGAAATTACTAAAATCCTGTAAACTTTTCCCATATGTCGTACAACTGTTGACTTATCACGTACGTTAGCAGGATTCAGTCTCGGCATTTTCTACATTATTTGCGTTAGGCTAAGGGTCTTAATCCTTGCATAAACAAAGGACCATATTAAAATCAGTCAGGTACAAGTGGGCTGTACAATTCTTGTCAAAGAACTCCTGAACATGTGTTTTTTTTCCGCTGGAAAACACCTTTTTTTTAAACGCAGTACGACTCCAATTCTGTGAATGATTTTAAGCGTACTGTGGCTTAATAAACAATGATGATGCCAGTTAAATTCAGTCACTGGCACCGAACATATCACAGGAGGTAAGAGATGTCTGTCAAGCGAATGTCCTTAAACATGCAATAAAAACTGCAAGTTATTCGTTGAATTAAAAATGGCGAAAACTTAAAAAATATCGGAAGAAATTAGTACAAATTTAGTCCTCCCACGTGATTTATAATTTCGCTGCCTGCTGGGCTAAAATTTCCACGGAAACTCTGAAGACAAGCTGGAATAAATTACATATGAAATCGAAAGGGTATCTTCTGAATAAAGGAACCTTATGTGAAATCTTATCAGAACCGTTTGTAAAATACTATTAATTTTTCTTTAAGAGCAGTGTAAAGCTATACGGGTAAGTTTGTTAGGAACTCTCTGTCCTAAAAATATTACAGTTCATGAAAGAAAAAGAAACGCTGTATGTTTGATATATGTAGATGTAATTTATGTCTAGTATTAAAGGAGATCGATGGTGTTGAACAGCAATCTCGTATATTCCGATATAAAAAAAAAATTACAGGAGAGCGAAGAAACATTTTAATATCTTGGTAACGACCAAATTTCTGACATAAAAGTGTATTAGAATCTCTTCTTGTGAAGTTTGTATCCATGCCTTGATTTGTTTGCAGACGTTTCGGGAAAATTTCTTTATTGGGAATCAAGTGAAATCTTATTGTGTTGTTTTTTTCACATACGAGGTTGCTTTTCAACATTATCGAAATGTTGCATTATATAACACTGCGTACCGGCACTTGCTTGCAGTACTATCACAGTCTAGTACAGTCACGAAGCTCAATACTTAGTAAACATGCATCCATAGATAGTTGCTAACAGCTAGGATCACTACTATCGCCTCATTTCAGACAATGCGAAATAGTACCGGCACAGTCTATTGTTCCTGTTACTCTCAAAACTCAAGCTTCGTGACTGTATATACTAGACTGTGGTGCTATCGTGATTATTGGTCTTTTCCTAGTGCGCCTGCATCGCTGCAACCATGGTGAACCAAAAGAGGTGGACTCTTTCTGTGAAGGATTTTATACAGAATTGGAGCTGTACTGTGTATGTACCCCTTCGCACGCCATGAATTTCATTGGAGGCATCGAAGTCGAGCTCCATGCTTTTATGACCTCGGCTCAAGAATGAGATGATGTGGCCGCTACCATGCTCTAACCGTCTTTCACACTTGGAAGAGACCCGTTACTCAATTCGACAGGAGACTTTGTGGATTTCGGGACCACTCTGAAAATTTTGGCAAACCGTATAAATTTGTCTTCATTACAGACCATGGAGGCCCACAGAGTAGCGAGAGGTTTAGGCTCCTACGTTACAGTCGGCATTGGTAGCAGTAGAGATGTCAATCCAACACTATAACCGCGATGCTATTCTGTATTAATTAAAAAATATTGTCTGTTGTTACCAAGTCATTGTACAGATCCAGAAACAAAATTTGGGCACCTTAATTCTCCCAGTTCCATTTATTACATACTGCGCATGCTCAGTAAGCCCAAAATTTGTTTCTGGATCTGTACCAGACTAACTAGAAATCCATAACATTATCAGGCAAAATTGAAATTCTTACAGGATCCAGTTGAGGAGAAGAGAGATAATTATTTCAATGAAAGACGGGAAGCAAGTCGTACACTTAGGATTAAAAAGAGAGGTTACTTGAAGGAAAAACTGAATGAGGTAGAAACAAATAGTAAGAATAAAAACATTCGAGATTTATATAAGGGTATAAAGGAATTTAAGAACGGATATCAGCCAAGGGTAAACGTGATCAAGGATGAGAATGGTGACTTGCTTGCAGACTCTCCATCAATCCTAAACAGATGGAAAAACTATTTTGCGCAACTACTAAATGTACATAGGGCAAATAGAAATGATCGGGACGAAATTGAAATACAAACTGCTGAGCCATTTATACCCGAACCCACGCTTTCAGAAGTCGAAATTGCGATAGAAAATCTGAAAAAGTACAAGTCTCCAGGTATCGATCAAATTCCAGCAGAATTAATACAAGAGGGTGGGAGTGCATTATATAGCGAAATTTATAAACTTGTACTTGCTATTTGGGAAAAGGAAATTGTACCAGAACAATGGAAGGAGTCCATAATTGTACCTATTTTTAAAAAGGGGGACAAAACCAACTGTGGTAACTTTCGAGGAATATCACTTTTGTTGACGTCGTACAAAATTTTGTCCAATATTCTTTTGAGAAGATTAACTCCGTACGTAGATGAAATTATTGGGGATCATCAGTGCGGTTTTCGGCGTAATAGATCGACTATTGATCAGATTTTTTGTATTCGACAGATAATGGAGAAAAAATGGGAGTATAAGGGTACAGTACATCAGTTATTCATAGATTTCAAAAAGGCTTATGACTCGGTTAAGAGGGAAGTATTATATGATATTCTTATTGAATTTGGTATTCCCAAGAAACTAGTTCGATTAATTAAAATGTGTCTCAGTGAAACATACAGCAGAGTCCGTATAGGTCAGTTTCTATCTGATGCTTTTCCAATTCACTGCGGGCTAAAGCAGGGAGATGCACTATCACCTTTACTTTTTAACTTCGCTCTAGAATATGCCATTAGGAAAGTTCAGGATAACAGGCAGGGTTTGGAATTGAACGGGTTACATCAGCTTCTTGTCTATGCGGATGACGTGAATATGTTAGGAGAAAATACACAAACGATTAGGGAAAACACGGAAATTTTACTTGAAGCAAGTAGAGCGATCGGTTTGGAAGTAAATCCCGAAAAGACAAAGTATATGATTATGTCTCGTGACCAGAATATTGTACGAAATGGAAATATAAAAATTGGAGATTTATCCTTCGAAGAGGTGGAAAAATTCAAATATCTTGGAGCAACAGTAACAAATATAAATGACACTCGGGAGGAAATTAAACGCAGAATAAATATGGGAAATGCGTGTTATTATTCGGTTGAGAAGCTCTTATCATCCAGTCTGCTGTCCAAAAATCTGAAAGTTAGAATTTATAAAACAGTTATATTACCGGTTCTTCTGTATGGTTGTGAAACTTGGACTCTCACTCTGAGAGAGGAACATAGGTTCAGGGTGTTTGAGAATAAGGTGCTAAGGAAAATATTTGGGGCTAAGCGGGATGAAGTTACAGGAGAATGGAGAAAGTTACACAACACAGAACTGCACGCAATGTATTCTTCACCTGACATAATTAGGAACATAAAATCGAGACGTTTGAGATGGGCAGGGCATGTAGCACGTATGGGCGAATCCAGAAATGCATATAGAGTGTTAGTTGGGAGACCGGAGGGAAAAAGACCTTTAGGGGGGCCGAGACGTAGATGGGAGGATAATATTAAAATGGATTTGAGGGAGGTGGTGTATGATGATAGAGACTGGATTAATCTTGCACAGGATAGGGACCGCTGGCGGGCTTATGTGAGGGCGGCAATGAACCTTCGGGTTCCTTAAAAGCCATTTGTAAGTAAGTAAGTAAGTATTTTCTTTTTGGGGGGAAAACTGTAGTATACATTTATTTAGTGTGCTTAAGGTAGGAATTTTGGAGGTAGAAGGGAAGGAAAGAAATCATAAACACTTTTTAATTGGTTTATTTTACGATGCTTTATTAATTTCGAAGATTATCTAGCGTCTGAATAAATGAAAGAGTCAGTGCCAGCGAAATGAATCCAGGGCCCAGCGTCGAAAGTTACCCAGCATTTGCTGAATGGGTTGAGGGAAAACCCTACAAAAACCTGAACCAGATAATTTGACCCAACCCGGATTTGAATTCGAGTCTGCTCCTTTCGCTTTCAGACATGCTAACCATTACTCCACGGCTGTGAACAAACTTCAGGTTGTGTAAAATTATATCTAATGATAATAAATGATTATCTTACGTCCCAGTATTGTTTTCTGTTGACATTATTGAATAATATTCTCAAATGACAGCACATGAACTATGTTCGAGGAATATCTTCTTATGTGTGGGAAGGTTAGTTGTATAACGATCCTTTTAATATATGAAGGCAGTTTAGAGTCATCGATATGATACGGCGATAATGGAGCAATGTTGGAAGTATGTCAGAAAAATCATTGTAACACATGGCTGTGTCTATTGTTATTTTATACTTTTGTCCTTTGTGAATTAGAAATTGTTTACATTTTTCTATATTAAATGTGTTGGAATGAACAATTTGATCCGAGTACTACGAGTCTTGGGGTATGTCCAGAATGTTGTAATTAAAGATATAAGGTGCATAAGGTATGTGTTCCTCATTTAGAACACAATTTCCCTGCACGTTCTCTCATAATTGCACTCTTAGCTCTACTACAGTGGAAGGTGCAGGTTCACACATTGTGATCTAGAGAACATTAACATTTTAATATAATTAGAACTGCGTTTATTTTTTCATCTGTGTTCAGAGCATATTGCCCCTGATATGGCACACTTGCTTGTGTCTGAGAACTCTTCTTCATAATAGTGGCGCGACTATAATGAACTTGGAGAATGATGGATAAGGCGGGAATATCTCGATAATCTGCTACATTAGCTTTTACTTCAGTTCAGGCGTGTCCTTGAATAACAACTTAACGTGCGTTACGTCGTTTTTTTAGTTTCCAGAATAAATTTAGAATCCTTAATAACATATCTTCCTCCTGACAAAATATTATTTCCCTCCAACAAACAGTGCTCTCTGGAAACATTTGAATGTCGTTCTGCACAAAGTTGTTGTTTCTTATTTAAAATGTTTGATGCTCTGTGTCACTAATCCAAGATATTGTAGTTCTTGATCCAGAGAACGCCTCAGTTATAAATTGCATTATTCAGGGCCTGAAACAACTTAGTCTCCCCAACAAAATACACCCTTGTTTCTGGTTAGTGTAATTACAGAGACTTACATTTATAATTTTAGGGTGCGAGATACCGGATATTTGCGACGAAACATATGAACCCAATTTTTAATACATTTTACAGAGTATTTATTTCGCAAATAAGTTTCCACTAGAACAATCTTTTGCGTAATACTGTGTCGAACCATTGCGTTGTAATGACGAGATATTGTCCGGTCACACATGCTTCGCCATAAAAGTGTCTCAGCTTATGCGGGAAGAGGTGACGTAAGTGGCGCTAACTTACTGCGTCGATGTGTGCTATATACACTATACAATTATTTAATGTTTATCTATGTAGTTAAAAACTGTCATCGAGGATTTTTCATACCCTTAGCTGATTTACCTGAAGCCCATATTTTGGACTTCACTTGCTGTAGTAGAGGAACTCAGACATTCCATCAGCACGAATCCGGGCCGACGCTTAAACCTTAAAGAACTGTGCGTGTTAGCCGTAAATAAAATTTGGAATTGTATAGAATATTTCCTTAGACAGACTCGGAAATTTTAACGATGTCCCACCTCATCTGAAGCACATTCACTGATAGGAAAGCCGTTACCACTAATAGTTCGATGATTGTGGTGTTCGTGGTAAATCAGGTGGTGCGACACACTCGCCATCGCCTACAGCCGGGACTCCATGACAAAATATTGGCTATAGAGCAACGTGCGAAGCAATGACTATAACTTTCGTCAACAATGTCGCAGAGATAGTTATTTGTAATTACCACTGACAAATGGACACAGTAACTGTCGGATTGTGGATGGTCCGTGAATAAATCCGTGGTAATTTTTACACTTCTTACTCTTGTATTCATTTATTCGAGCGAACAGGGTCGCTCGCCATGTCCATGTCCCGCTTCAGGAAAATCAATATATGAGGGGACGTTACCTCAGTTGCGCACGAAGGGCGGGAGGGAGCGGCAGCTCTACTACAAGGCATTTTGATGCTCCAGACACATGGGGTAGAACAACGCATTTTTGTTCTGTGATCGAGCAAAGGGCTGTGCATTTCAGTTCAAGGTACGTAGAACAGGAAACCTGAAACCTTGACCTCTTCACTGCTGTAGCAAGTATAAATCGATTTTACGAATAACAAACAGTACCTTTTTCATTACTTTTGTGGTGTAGTGATATAATTATTACACTTATTCTTATTATTTTTGTGTTATAGCCATTGCCACTTTGGAAAGGATGAAATTAGTTAATGCGTAGTGGTGTGATAATGAGGTTTGATAACCTGCTTTGTATGTAAATGTTTGTGTTGAGCCATTGGAATTTAGAACTGAATATTGAACATGACCTTATATATTGGTCGACAGGAGTGTGTTCATGACACTTTGAAGGTCTGTTTTCTGCACATTTTTCAGCTTCATTCAGTTTTCACAGAATATACGAGGATCAGAACCTACCTCCTATGATTGTAAACTGGCAAGTTTAAAATTAATTTCTAAGAAACAGGAGGGAACTACTCTGACCATTCATGCATTTTGTACTGATTACAGGAAATATTTGAAATACATGGGAATTCCAATCTTCATTTCTTTCACTAAAAGCATGTTTTGGCGTGTTTCATAAACCATTCAGGACGTTCTAACATAACCTCAAAACGTTCAGCATACAGTTATTACAATATTGCTTTTAGTGTTCATTCTGTGCTCATATGTATTTGTTGGATATTTCGCAATGTCAAATTTTCGTGCTGAGCAAGATTGGTTTCTTGAGTTACTATGCAAAAGAAATGTATAATGCCCTCAGGGTTTTTAAAAGTGACACTATTGTAACTGCTTTTTGAAAGATTATATTATTTATATACTTCAAAAGCAGTTCAGACGATTTTCATTTTCTTTACTATAGAAAGATTTATTCCAGGTTCAACATTATGTGTGAATTGACAGTTTGCATACAGTATCGTGCACGGATCTCCTATATACCAAATTGCATGCAATTAAAATTAATAAACAAATACATGAAGTACCAATAAATTTAAACAAATTAATGAAAATGGCATTAAATATTATGTTTATGAATAACTAAATATTAGATTACATAGATTAGATTGTTAATTACACATTATGTTTCCCAAAATATGCTGTAGGTGCCACTCAGTGGACCATTCGGCCATCTTGCAGTGTGTACTCAGGCCGTGTCTTAAAGCTCAAGTCCATACTACACATTAGTGACTAGCAACTAGTTGACTTGTAAACTACACACTAGGGAGCTTTGGACATGTATGCTTGAAACATGGCCTTATTCATAGATTATTTTTCTAAAAACCATGGCATCACGGTGCAGCATTAAATTAAGAAGGCAGTGTCCTAATGCAGTTTCATTACGAATTATGTGGAAAAGATAAGGACTTAATATATTACAATAATGTTTAAAACATTGTACAGAAGGTACCAACATGCCAGTGTTCAAAGTTAACGTCTTATTCTACATTATATTTACATTATTTCACTTCCAAAGCATTTTCAGATTTCATAACCCCAATTGCTGATGAGGTAGCCATGTTTGTTGAGTGAACAAGTCAACAATCAAGCAAGCATTTTCGTTTACTAGCTACTACGGACTTGATTGCTATGCACTATGTATCTTTGGATCATAACTTCTGACGTCACATCCGGCCATTTAGTCAACAATCTAGTTCACTTCAGCTAAAAATGTAGCTTTGATACACGGCCTCAGAATCCTTCATGTAAGAGGCTGCAACACAAGTTTGATTATTTAGGATTCCATATTCCATAGCCATGTCCTTAGTTTTGAACCATATTGTAGTCACCAGACATACGAACTCTATGGAAATTAAGGCCAGAGTGGATACGTGATGTAGTGGGACGGAAATTACATTTCCTTACAGAATATACAGTACATAATGAACTGTCTTGAGTCGTACCTGTAGGTTTTATATGGATGTTGTCTCCTTTTTATGTACACGATAAGCTTAGAAGCTACAATTTCGTTGTTTTCTACGCTGCGAGCTTATAAAGTTAAACTATATATTTATTTTAAACGTAACAGTTTCGGACTTCCACCGTGTTGTCATAATTTCATTATTAAAATTTTAAAATATATGTCTATATGTACTATTTTCATGTTAAATTTGCGTATAAAACTTAAAAAAATATTTATGAAAAAGTAGTAGGTGTGACATTGTGATTTGACGGGTTGTTTGGATATATAAATTAGTTTATTACTTGAAGTATTGGTATGTCACTTCCAGGTGTCTTGTTTGTAGGCTAATTAATTTTCTCAAGTTTATGCGAAATTAAACGTTAAACATTTTCAGTTACAAGACGTGAGGAGCAAATGGACTGTATATTTTAACACATCATCTAAACTTTTGTGTCTATGTAACGTTTTTAAATCGTTCCTACGCAATATCCTAGTTTCAGTGTTCTGTTTTGATTTTACCTTGAATAGCCAACATAAAATTGTTTGTGGTTACGGTTTAACAAATATTTTTGAAAATCCTTCGTTCTACTTCATAATTAGTGCGTAATTTTGTTTGGATCTTGACCGTGACGTAGTTCTTCAATAATAACTAAGAATAAATGCGTCGATTTTCACGAAACTCAACTTATCTGATACGACGCATTTGCTTAAAGCAGGCAGACTTAGTATGACGATGAATCATGATTTTGCGCTAGTGCTTTACACTTGGAAGTGACAGTATTTTAATTTGTTTATAATACACCCACGGTTTTTTTCCTTTGTTTCTCGGGGAGATATATGTGGTTGCTTTTACTTTGTTGTATGAAATTGATTTATTCTGGGAAGAAGAATGGTTCTAGATATTTTGGTAAACTTAAAATTGTTATGACCATTCATTCATCCCCAGAATGACTTTCGACGCTCCTTAATCTTCGATGAAAAATTAAAATTCAAAACATTGTGTCATTTAATTTTTTGTTGATCTTTGTATTTTTGATCAGATTCCAGTGTCACTGTGTAATCATTCCACTTGTGGAGTATTAAAAGACTTTCACTTCAAGCAGTTTTTGAACGAATGTACATGGGCATATGTATGTGTATACATAGTAAGTTTGTATTAGAGTAGATAACCACTCGGAGAATGCTGAAATAATTCTTTATTGTTTCTTTTTATTTGTACTTAAGTAGTTAAGGCTAAGTGTTTCTTCGCTTATATGTTGGATCGAAGCTACTAAAAATTGGGAGACCAAGAGTTCGATTCCCGGCATTAAATCTACTCAAGTACTTCACTTTGTACTTTGTCATTATACGAAGTTATAAGTGACGCTGGAAAATTTCGATTTCGAGATTTTCTCGGAAATGCAGGTTGTCAGTAACATTCTTACCGAAAAAGTAGTTTCCTACATGCTTCCTGTCCCTTTTCCCCTCCCCTCTCACTATACATGGCTTGCTCCTGACCCGCCATAGGTTCCTATCCTAAACAAGATTAATCCAGTCCCTACCATCATATCCCACCTCCATCAAATCCATTTTAATATTGTTCTCCCATCTACAACCGGCATCCCCAAAGGTCTTTTCCTTCAGGTCTTCCAGCTAACACTCTATATGCATTTCTGGATTCACCTATACGAGCTACGTGCTCTGCACATCTCAAACGTCTGGATTTAATGTTCCTAATTATATTAGATGATTACAATGCGTGCATTTCTGCGTTGTGTAACTTTCTCCATTCTCCTGTAACTTCATCTCTCTTAGTCCAAAAAAAAATTCCTAAGCGCCTTATTCTCGAGCACCCTTAACCTCTGTTGCTCTCTCAAAGTGAAACTCCAAGCTTCACAACAATGCAGAACAACCGGTAATATAACTGTTCTATAGATTCTAACTTTCAACTTTTTTGAGAGCAGACTGGATACATGGATAAAGTGTAAATAAAATATTGTATTCCTGATAGCAATTTTGTCAGAAATTATTACTTGCCTTATACATGCAATCGAAAACTTCTTCGAACAAAGAAAACAGCTTAAACATATATAGTCGGAATGCTTTTAGAAATTGAAGTAACCTTACTTATTACGGTAAAGAACGTAAGAAGACATTTCTCTAAAATGTTAATATTACATCCTTTGACACGGAAAATGGTCACTTTCCTGTAGCGTGAATTTGTCTAACTTGTAAGTGTAGTTCGGGTTAAGGCGCGGTTCACAGGGTGAAATATAAGCATCGAGGTTCGAGGATGAAGTCAAGTCGTAGCAGTGACGTATGTGTGTCAACAAATGAGATATTTCCTATGAGGTCTTTGTTATGTTTTTTATTTAACGACGCTCGAAACTGCAGAGGATGTGCCGGAATTTTGTCCCGCAGGAGTTCTTTTACATGCCAGTAAATCTACTGACATGAGTCTGTCCCATTTAAGCACACTTAAATGCCATCGACCTGGCCCCGGATCGAACCCGCACCTTGGGCATAGAAGGCCAGCGCTATACCAACTCGCCAACCAGGTCGACTGAAGCCTTTATGTCATATCGACAGAGCTCTCTATTCTCGTTCTAAAGACCGAGCTTCGAATCTCTCTATGTAAAATGCACGCGTGTAAACACGGCGTACACATTGATTCCGAGCTATTCCGAGGTGGGACTTAGTCTCTAAACAGTGACAAATTTCAGTGTCAAAAGTGTACATAGTTATTGCTCCTATTTGAAAACTTTAATAGACAAGATTTTTAAATCTTAAAAATATCTAAACTAATGTATTTTCGAATTGAACTTAGCGCCATCCATTATGAAATAGAGCCAAGTAAGGAAAGTTGGGATGTAAGAGGTCGGAAAGTATTAAACATACTATGAAATTTCAAAATTAGTAGCCAGAATGTGTTATATTGTACAATTAATTAAAATTTATGGTAGACTAGTCGATAGGGACTGTATATGAAATATAAGGACAAAAGTTTTACTTTTTATTTAGGTACACAACGTATGGTTTAATTTTTGCATATCTTATAACTAGTAGTTCAAGAAAATAAACTGCACTAGACATTTACGATACAAGTGTTATACATAGAATTTTATTTTGTGAATAGGGATGTTTGCAAAACGAGATCGCAGATCTAGTTTAGGAAACATGCGAACAAAATAAAACCATTTTGACGTGTGTGTCGTACACTATAGACCTATTTCGACAGCCCTTCGTCTTAGCTGGTATAGGGAATTCTGCTGACTTCACCACTGCTGTGTTCACAGTCATTTTAACAGTGAAACTTTGCCACACGAAATGCAGACGGTGGTAAAACTCAATGGTAGAGCATTCTACTGCAGATCGAGAGTTTCCCTGTTCAAACCTGGGAGCTCCGCAATGTTTTATGATTAAATTTAATTCTTAATTTTTAATGTAGTTCTGTATAGAAATAGATAGTGTAGCAATTTACTTAATTTGTACACGTTTCTTAACAAAAACAGTCTTTTTAAAAAGTAGGTGCTAGTTGGGAGGCCGGAGGGAAAAAGACCTTTGGGGAGGCCGAGACGTAGATGGGAAGATAATATTAAAATGGATTTGAGGGAGGTGGGATATGATGATAGAGACTGGATTGATCTTGCTCAGGATACGGACCTATGGCGGGCTTATGTGAGGGCGGCAATGAACATCCGGGTTCCTTAAAAGCCAGTAAGTAAGTAAGTAGGTCTGTCATTTTTTGATCCGCTTTTTTGGTCGGTTGTGATTGCTGGCGTGTGACATCATTCTGTTGGGAAACAACTGACAATCGGTGCATATAGTTGAAAGTCAGTGTTAAGAATAATTTTCGCACTAGTTTACTTTTCGCACGATACCGTATAATAGTATATTTTAATACAATTGCCTAGAGTTAATTTATCTAGTTTTAGACATGTCTGTCTAAAAACAATGGCTATATTAGAGTAACATGATGGCGGACTGAATTTTTGCAAAACACATGAAACGTATAGTCCGTAGTTGTGTATGATGTTTATGACTTTAATTCCCCCCCCCCCCCTTTGCATATTGTATCGTAAAAACGACATAAAATCTGACGATGATGTTGAATTCTTTGTAGTATTACATACGGAATGTGGCCTTGAGATTCGAACAGTAGCACTATAATAGTAGGCTGTTATATTCTTATCGAGTTCAATAAAATTATTTTATTACTTACGGTACAACACAATAAAATATAGTAACAATAAAATATAGTAACATTGCAAGAATCTTGTACAGCAATGCACTCTGAAAATAACTTATCGAGTGAGCACCAGCATGGTCAGATTCTTGAAAATTCGATCACTTGACTGCGTGACATTAAGTGCGGGAAGGTTAAAAATAATGATCCCTATAAGATGTGTATGTGAATGTTAAATTTTTAATTTGGATCATAAAATAGAACTGTACGTTTGAATTTCTTAACATCAGTAGCTAGGTATCACAAAAATATGTTGCTTCAGATCGTAATTAAACTTCAGACACAAGTATGCTTTTCCAGTTTCTCCCATACTGGTCAAGTCGCTTTTTCATGCATTCTATACGTCTTTCCGCCTTGTTTGTCCCTTCGGACGTATAGGCATTCTTCCATAAATCATTCAACGGATTTTTTTTATACATTTGCATCTCAAATTGTGTCGGAATTGAGAATATGAAATTCCAAATTTTACTCAAAAAATAAAAATCCATTGATTGAAGGTCTGAAGTTAAAGTATTAGCGGCATAAAAATGTTTACTCGAAATTGTTTCTAACACTTTCCTTCTTTGTTTTATACTTAATCATGAGCTAATCCCTCCTTCCCCAAAAAAAGAGTATAGGTTCTGTCTTCGAAAATATTAAGTTCAGAGACAAATTAGCTAAATGGCGCTGCTGCTGTCTTAAATTTTAGTGCGGTTACCCTGTGAGCCCTTCGCATTCGTACAATTTCCAGATAGTATAACCACAGTACAGTCACGAAGCTCAATACGTAGTAAATATGCATCCATAGATATTTGCTAACCACTAGGATCGCTACTATCGCCTCATTACAGACAATGCGAAATAGTACGTGCACAGTCTATTGTTCCTAGCATCCTCACAACTCAAGCTTCGTGACTATATACTAGACTGTGGTATAACTACGTATAAGCTTTGTTGCGGAGTGAATATTGAGACTTTTAAGAGAGTTCTCGGTGGTTTAGTAATTACCGTGCTAGCCATTGCTTCCGAAATTCGCGGGTTCAAACCCGTTGGATTTTGAAAACGATAAAATTTTAACATTGTTTTCTGCGGGAGGAAAAGAAAGCTCTGAGTCCCATGTCATAGTTTTACGGCACACAAAAGATACGTGTCCTTAATAGGGTACTCTAAGCAAAGTTATTGTCGACCATTTCTCGCCCACACGTAGAATTTTGGCGGTCAATAATCTATGCAGTTGAAATCATCGTTAAATGGTACTACTTTTACTACTGTTGCTACTGCTTAGGAGATTTAAAAATAAAGTTAATATTACTAGCATTTATTGAATTTTCCACTTCACTTTGTCTCTTCCTTTCGCTTTCATATTCAAAACGTAGAAGCACAGCGAAGTTTAAATAAAAACATATACTAATAACTGTTTCAGGAACAGGAAATTCTCTGATATGAATGTCCGTCATCCTGAAAGGTTATATGTATGAAGACCACCAGATATAAAGTGAATAGTGACCTAATTTTATACAAATCCTGTGTATGAATTTCTCAGTTTGCCGATAGAAGTGCAATAAGAGTAAAACTCGCTTTAAAATGTTTAGCAATTTGAGAATCGGAGGCATATGCCTAAAAGAGGAGATTGTAACTGAAAGAACTGTAAAATAAATATCACTTGTATATATTGTAATACAGACTACAGAGGAGCTGCCGCTTGTGCCAAGTTACATTCATTATACTTCTACTACATAGTTCATCCTTCCGTGATTTGTTACTAATTCCAAGGCAATATTTAGCAAAATGTCCACACCTGAGGAGTAACGGTTAGCGCGTCTGGCCGAGAAACCAGGTGGCCCGGGTTCGATTCCCGGTCGGGGCAAGTTACCTGGTTGAGGTTTTTTCCGGGGTTTTCCCCTCAATCCAATATGAGCAAATCTTCGGTAACTTTCGGGCTGGACCCCGGACTCATTTCACCGACATTATCACCTTCATCTCATTCAGACGCTAAATAACCTAAGATGTTGATGAAGCGTCGTAAAATAACCTACTAAAATAAAAAAAAATAGGCTATCTCATTGATAGATACTATGAAGTGATTAGTAAAAGCTTTTGAGATTTCAATAAAACTGCAGTCTCCGTAATTTTATTATGATTTCTTGCCTTGAAAGGGATGGTTCATAAAAATATCATTGCAGAAGCTATCTGAAATGAACTTTCACTTCAGTGATTAAACTATATGCCGGAATATATATATATATATTTCAGTGCTGACACACAACCATGCACTTCCGCATGTGTCGGTGATAAATAAATAATGGTGAATCATTTCTGGAAAGGCGGTAGGGAAAACTGGAGTTGTCTGAAAGTACTAGTCTGAACAGTCTTTATTCACTACAAATTTTATTTGTAATTTTCAGTTTCTGAACGCGGATCTCCGGCGCAGAAAACCGAGTACTAGTCTGAACAGTCTTTATTCACTACAAATTTTATTTGTAATTTTCAGTTTCTGAACGCGGATCTCCGGCGCAGAAAACCGAATCTTTAGCAGTTGAGAAAGCGATGTTATTGGTGGGACAAGGAAGCGTTATGCTACAATTTTTAGACTCATTGTGTACGTGAAATGTTTTTCTATAGGCCTATACCTTCAACACAGGAAGGTGGCGTGGAGGCAGAACGGATCCCATCACGAGGTTAGGTGCGTGAGAGCGCTCCACGTTGCAACTCTCCCCCCACTGACATGTGTCATGAAGTGTCGGAAGCTCAGTTCATAGTCTCCAATTGTAGCCAATCTGTGGTTGGAGCGTTAAGAACACACGGCCAAACATCACAAAGGCCCTTATACCGTCTGATACTGTTGCTGTCGATGACTAGTTATCTCCCATAAAATGCTAGTGTTTTGTGTTTTTGCTTTCTTTTGAGTAATATACTGTATTTTTTTTGTTTTCTTTTTGATTTCCGTTATATCGGCTTAAGTGTGTTAGCTCTACGATCTGTGAACTATCATTTCCGGTTAAATTTCACAAAACTGTGATATATATTTATTATTGTTGCTACCATACTACTGTACATACTAGTGTATTTATGAAGTTACATGTTGCAATTGTCCTCCGTGGCATTTGTAGTAACTTTCTGGCTTCTGGCTGAAAAATCAGCGGGCCTGGTTAAGATTCATGGCAAAGAAATGGGTAGTTACCAGTTTCCTTTAGGGACTGAGTCGTATTGTTCAGTCAACAGTCCGAAGACTAGTTGAAACCTCATAAGTGACACCAATGTGTTGCTGATATTGCGTTCTTGTATTGCATTAAGGGGTAATGTGTCATGATCAGGGTTGGCTGCATAAATTACATGATACATATTTTACGTAAATTACATGTATTTTACGTTACGTAGACAAACTGATACTTTACAGAATTTTATAGCGGCGTAAATTAATTACTATGCGCTTGAAGACGCTGTGATGCTGTGTGTTTAAATTATCGAGCATAGAATGTACATTTCGCGCAGTTTTTATTTTCAAGTTTTGTGGGAAAAAAAACCAAGTTCGTTACCTGATACGCAAAGGTCTTCCTGCGTACGACATTTCTTCAACTTTTATTTTCAACACATGATCTTACTAACTTCTAAATCACTGATTATAAAACTCTTATTGAACAATTTGGAACTATGATGTGAACTGAAGTTGGTTATGTCATTCCATTCTTTTGAAATTTCTATCAGATCAGTTTAAAATTTCTAGACTATCAGGTTGATTTCATGTGACTCATGTTAAGTTTGACTAATTAAAATTAGGAATTTAATGGATAATAGAAACATTAAATATATAAAAAATAGCTTATATGCATGTCTTAGGAAATGACACTAAATACTGTTAAATCAAAATGGCCATTTATTTTGCTGTCTTTTATATTGAAAACATAACATTATTATGTGCAACTCACGTTACAAAAATATTTCCAACATACATAGATTTATAATGAAAGGAAAAAGATTTAAGGCAATAATACATACCACATAACATAAAATAAATCAATTTCAAAATTAACTGAATATATATTTTTTGTATACGACTCATTAGACCAGGCATTTTCAACCTGGTGCTCTTTTAATTAAATTTGGTGCTTTCGTCATGCGAGTAAAAAAGTGCTCGCGAGAATAATATGACTCCTCTGGAGCTTCAATTGATAAATCTCCAATCCTCCTTAGCCCAAAAATATTTGTTTTAAAAGAAGAAATTCATAGCTTTTGGCAAACAGGAGACACAGAAAGGCTCCAAATACTGTGGAGTTTTTCTCTTAAATATCTGGCTACCAGTATGTTCGGGACAAACTACCTAGGTGAAAAAAACTTTCTCACTTATGACATACCTCAAGAACAAAGCACGATCGCGATTAACTAATTCACATCTGCAGGACTATTTACGTATAGCTACAAGTGACCTCTCCTTGGATATGACTGAAATTCTGAGTAACATTCAAATTCAAGGGTATCGTTATCCATGTAAATGTTTTAAAATGTATTTATTTGTGTATTTATTTTATTTATTTATTCATGTAAGTCCATTAAACCTATTCGATTCCATGGTGCTCGCGCACTTAATATAATAGTTGGTGGTGCTCACAATCTTCAAAAGGTTGAGAACCCCTGTATTAGACTATTTGTGACCTATATTACATAAAAAACTGAGACAGCAAATAAAAATAAAATATAATTTCACTTCTGGATAATTCATACTGTAAATGTCTTCCAATTATGACCAATTAACATATTCTACCCCTTTTCATGGGTTATTCACTTTTCTTTGCTTCTAACTGGTGCTTTCGTTTGAATATCTCATACTTTCCTTCTTGTTTTGTTTTTGTCTCCTCTTCTTTTGTCTGTCTGCTGCTGTCATTCCCGCCATATCATATATATTTATTCTACCTGAATGCAACCAGTAAAGAGACAAATAACTAAATATGTGCAATACTGTAGACTGAAATATAACTGGAGTGCTAAGACATACTACTCCTCAATAAAAAGAAAAGGAATTCTTTTCTAAAATTAATCTGTGACTATCATTACAAAATTTGAGAAGGGTATTATGACACTAAGGCAAACATAACATTAAAATGTTGTACTAAAATTTACTGTATTTTAATATAAGAAGTAAATTAAAATCACATGTGTTCTGAATATTATTTTTATGGTAATATTTTTAACCCAGGGTTTTTGTGACTCACGTTACATTGAAGAACAATGATTAGAAATTAACTTTTCTAAATGTAAAAACAACATACTTAATAAGTTATTATCATAGATACAAAGGAGATATACTATTTCACTAATTTTTGTTATCAAATGACGAGTGGAAAATGCATAATACTGAAATGAAATTATAAAATTATAGTTTTGGTTATACGATGGCATACACTTGAATAACAATCTTTTGTCACTGCAAACAAATGAAGTATCCTGTATTACACTTTTTAAAAGAATAGGCCTTTGAAGTAATGGCTATGAGGCTATGATTTACGACACATTTTATTATACTGTAAAGTAGAGGTCTTTTATTACCTTACTATATTGACAATATTGGTTACACTTTTAATTCTGTATCTATAATTCCGTGTTTTTTTCAATAACCATGTTTACTCCAATTTTTAAAAATCAATATACAGTCGATGGATTATCGTTATTTGTGTAGTTACCATGTCGTTTTCTTCCCCTTCCCTTTTGTTTACTTCTACAAGGAAAAGAGACAGGGTTTGTTTAGTCATTAGTGAATCATCTTCCCTGCCACAAGTGAAGGGAACAAACCATTAAGAAACATCCTAAACTAAACAAACCAATACCTGTTTTGTGTAGGAGGGCTAGTTACTGTATGACAACCCATACCTCCTAGACATAGCACTATATAGAAGCATAAGTGTTCGCCGTGCCGCGTCTGTGGCTCAAGCGCTGGTTTTACATGCAGGCGGCCCTGGTTTAATCCCCGGCCATGCCGTAGTGGAATTTGTGGTAGACAAAGACGTTGGAAAGGGGTTTCCTCAGGACACTCCCGTTTCCCTCTCTCATTTCACCAAAACACTACATCTCCCCCTCACTTCATCTATCATCTGCAATAGTAAAAATAGGCTGGGGTGAAGTCTTTGAGGTAGTACGGGTTTCCGGTGCTGATGTAGGAAATGCTTTGGGCTCCCTGGGGCTTATTAAGCTACTCGTCCGCGAAACAGGACCTGGCTATATTAGGGACTGAGGCAGGATGGCCCATATGTCAGCGTCGGATTCACAAATGCCACCCAGACTACCTGTTAGATATATAGTGCTCACACTGGGCAAAAGCGTTCCCAAGTGCACGGACCTGTTCTGCGTACAGCCCTCGTAAACCAGCCAGCCAGAATTGGCTACTGATCTGAGGCTGAGCTGGGGCGGGGCTTCGCATTAGTCCTGCTTAACCAGGTAGGAAAGGACGACGTGATACATTTCTAAAGAATGCCTTACATAGTAACTCATCCTTTCTAAGATTTTTCCGTGGATTTCCTAAGGCGCTAAGACATGTTGGGATGAGCCCTAAAAGAAATGGGCCACGGACCTGCACTCACATCATACCCATGACCCCGGTAATTACTCTAAATTTAATAATCATTTCATATCTATGCCCTCTCTCCTATATCATCCTAATTAAGTCACCATAAAGCCAATTGACTGGTCTCTATTTTGAGACGCTTCAACAAGACTCAAGTCATAATCCAATCATCCCCCTACCTAAAAGCCAATTGGCTAGTCTCTTATAGTGAGACAACTCATCCTGCCAAAGGTATCTCCGTGGTTTCCCTAAGGCGTTAAGACAAATGTCGGGATGAGCCCTAAGAGAAGTGGGCCACGGACCTATATACCCTTCTCCATAAATTTCCCCATTTTCTAACAAAACGACGTAAATGCCCTAATTAATATTAGAGGAGAAAAATTGGCTCCGGCGCCGGGGATCGAATCCGGGTCCTTGGTTCTACGTACCAAGCGCTCTCATCATTGAGCTACGCCGAAGTCCAATCCACAGCACTGGATCGAACTCCCCTCCTCCAGTGTTTTTCCCTTTGTGGCCTGATTCCAAGTTTGGCAAGTATGTTGACATTTTGTTAAGTTAACTGCCATTATACAAGGAGCGCACTCAGTTGAGTGACTTGATGGCCGGAATTCCACAGTAATGTGCACAGTAATCTGTACAGAAATATACACTGTTGTAGAAGAATTTACTAAAGATTATTTTTTTTTGGTCCTACAGAATATATCTGTTATGGTAACAATTAATACAATACAATACAATAATGGTGAGAGCGCTTGGTACGTAGAACCAAGGACCCGCGTTCGATCCCCGGCGCCGGAGCAAATTTTTCTCCTCTAATATTAATTGTTACCATAACAGATATATTCTATAGGACTAAAAATGTAATTATCTTTAGTAAAGTAAATGCCCTAATTTAGAATCTATAAAATACCTGTTAAATGGGTGAGGTCACTCGTCTAGTCGCGTTGCGAAATGACGAGAACCTTTCAATTTGTAGATTTAGAATTCGCGGCGTCTCTTCTGACGGCCTTCACCTGCCTTGTCATCGAAAAACAGACGACTGAGTCTTCTCGACTTCACTTGAACTGCGAAATGGCAAAGCTCCTTTCAAGGTGCAAGCTTACTCCTTGCCATCCGAACAGCAAATAAACGAGTCTTCTCGACTCCACCTGCACTGCGAAATGACAAAGTTCCTTTCAATGTGCAGACATACACCAGCCATTTCTTCCTCGTCCTGTCCCGTGATCGCTTTGATCACATTTCCGTCCCCTCGCGTATGTGGTACCTAAGAGGTTACGTACATTTTTCGGCTTGCCCCTTCAAAATTTTCTAGAGCTCCTTCAGTAGAGCAGCGTAACCCGGATTGAGACAAGTGGTCAACAGGCTTGGAGTTCACATATTCAGTTTCTTTCAGCCCCAAACCTTTTGCAAGGACGCATTTTGCGTAACTTTAAAATTTCTCCTCCCACTTCTCTTTCAATTCAATTCAGCATAGTAGGCAGTATGCAAAGCTGTCCCCTCTTGCGGACTGTGCTAGTGTTCGGTTTAACGAATGTTACTTGTTTCGCACTCTTTATAGATGGGCGGCACGGCACTGGCGTATAAAAAGCAGATCACATTGAGTCATCCAGGTATTGGAGTTGGGCATCTTCAGAAACATGCAGCGTGAAACTACACCTATTAGGAGCCTGAGAGTAATTTTTGTTTTCATTCTATGGTCTTAATGATTTCTTAATGAAATAATAATGCATGTTACTTACAAACAGAAACATGCAGCGTGAAACTACAACTATTAGGAGCCTGAGAGTAATTTTTGTTAACGTTCTATGGTCTTAATGATTTCTTAATGAAATAATAATGCATGTTACTTACACATGGCTTCCGCCCTCACATAAGCCCGCCATCGGTCCTTATACTGAGTAAGATTAATCCAGTCCCCATCATCATATCCCACCTCCTCCAAATCCGTTTTAATATTAACCCATCTACGTCTCGGCCTCCCCAAAGGTATTTTTCCCTCAGGTCCTCCAACTAACACTCTATATCCATTTCTGGATTTAATGTTCGTAATTATATTAAGTGTAGAATACAGTGCATGTGCTCAGAGTAATTAAAATAATTTTATAATTATGAACTACTGTTTAGGAGATATGTTTTGAATTTAAAGTGTAAACGCTACAATTGAATGGATGTAGAATTATCACGCGAGTTCTGGTCTCTATGGATAGATAATTCACTCGCGCTACGCGCCTGCTAATTATTGCCAACATAATGAACTGTTATGATCTTACGTAGTGTAATTTATTACAGAAATGTGAAATATCAATTATTGTGTTTCACTTTTGTAGCAGCTATGGTTACGCAAATCTTACAAAGCAATTGTATAGAAATGTCTTAAAACTCTAAATTTGTTTTCTGTAAAAGTGCTAGATTAGACATATGATTGCGTTAGTGATTTATCTGACAAACGTTTCCTTAAACATGTCTATACCGTTTCATTTACTGGGGGCTTTCTTATATAGCAAACACAAAAAAATTGTTAGAGCGAATTTTGCGTAATAAATCACCATTTTGTTACTAAAATTATTAATTGTTAAATAAATTGTTGGGATTCATGTAGGCCTACTGCATTATTTCCAGAATGTATTGACTTGTGAATACTGAATCTAAACAGAATTCGTTTAGCTACTGGAATGTAATTGTCATATGAGGCGTTTAGTTGCAAAATTAGATACATCACTAAAACATAATTTTTCAGTATGAAGGAAAAAGTTTGCAAGGGACCAAGGATTTGCAGCCAATACTATTCTTTCAACATACAAACCCATGTAATGTATCTGGCTTTGGAGCATAACAGTGCTATAGCAGTTGTAGAATCATATGAAGATATAACATTAACTCATTTTCGAAAACAAGTGATGTATCTGATTTTGCAACTACATGCCTCATATACATAAAGATGACATGTCTAAAATCAATTTTTCTGTATCACATACAGTTTGATAATCTCGAAATTGATATGATTGTTGCATCACAATATTTTCTCATGCTTTATATAACATTAAAGTTAAAATATCCTTGTGTGCAATACAGAAAACGGATCGGAACTTGTTATGATTAGGGAACGAATCTCTAGGTGCAGAAAGAGGAGAGATTTAGAACCTTATAAAATCAGATTTAGAACTGTTAGGAGTTTACATAA
Source organism: Periplaneta americana (assembly GCF_040183065.1). Taxonomy (NCBI): domain Eukaryota; kingdom Metazoa; phylum Arthropoda; class Insecta; order Blattodea; family Blattidae; genus Periplaneta; species Periplaneta americana. The sequence goes on from NC_091126.1 coordinate 75,206,513, forward strand.
AATTAATAATTAATAAATTTAATTTTAGTAAATATTTAATCTTAGATGGAATTTATGTACAGAGAACTGATGCCGACAATCAGTGCTCCTGAAGTGAAGACTCAAATTATATCCGTGAAAGGGACTGAGTGCTGATTGGTCAGTTTTATTTCGCATAACGGTGGTGCATTGACGCGAAAACTAATGTGTAAGGTCTCGCCTAATCTGAACAACCTACCACCTCTTTACGCTAGTATGAACTTTTCTAAACGAACATCGATTCCAGGAAATTAGGTAAAATCTTCTTCCATCCTCTTCTATGAATTATATGGGACGAACTTGCGAGATCTATATTTGTCTGTAAGATATATATTTTTTTCTTTTACATTTTAAATAGCATTTTTGTAGTTTTTGAGCATTTTTGGAATTACAGTACCGACATTTTTATTTTAAATATACACAGAATATTAAAAAGACACTTTTCAGACACAAACATGGGTTTTAGGCATTCATAGGAGTTTATGGTTCATTTAGGCGTTTTAGATCCTATAGAATTTTAATCCTGTCTACATGAAACGTAGAGATATCAGAATTGCTTACGACTAGGACGTAGCAAACAAAATAGGTACGGAACTAGAAATCCGTTCCCTAGTATGATTATGAGGTAGAGGCATAAAGTGAATGATTTCATTTATAGTCCTATGTACAGGGTTGTTTCCGATCTCTGATAACGAATTTGAATGACATCATGTGAGTCAGGAATCACACCAAAAGACAGCTGAATTGCGGCGAGAGGTGACAGACCAGTAGTGAGTGATTTCATAATCAGAGTGCACGGTGTATCACAGTAGCAATGCCCAAGAATATCAAGCCTTTTTGGGAGGGGTACATAATTCTTTCCGATGCCAAGTACAGTTACGTGAAAATCATAGGAGCCTGCAAAACACGTGGTTTCGTTATTTCTAAGAAAGGCATCTTGCGTGTACCTAATAAATCTGGCAAAGCTCGGGTGGGATTAATTCCAGATTGGAAAAAGGAAGCAAATCCAGCCTCCGTCACAAGTCGCCGCTCCCCACGAGATGATACAAATTAATTCCATTCGAATTTTACCTATCTTATTAAGTACACAGAAGATGCCTTTCTTTGAAATAACTAAACCTCGTTATTGCAGGCTTTTTTAATTTCACTTAACTATATTTGGCATTGGAAAGGGTCGTAATATACCCCTCCCAAAAATGCTCGATTTTCTTGGGAATTTCTGCTGAGAGTCGCTGTGCACACTATGAGATCACTCACTATTGGCCTGTCACCTCGCGCCACATTTCAGCTGTCGCGTGACTCGTGAGGCACATGACGTCATTCAAATTTGTTATCAGAGATGGGAAACAACCCTGTATATGCCTTTTAAGTCATAATTAAAGGAAATGGATTATAAGCATAGGCATAAGTACTTACGTAATGAAATAGCTACTGTATTACTAAGAAACACTTAAAATGGTAATGAGAATGTGTTTGTCATTTTTTCGACTTATTTTTTCTCTGTCAGTATTTCATCATTGCTACTTACTTCCATTACCTTGATTGCATTCGGTCTAGAATAGCCTTTATTGAATGTGATAATGTGCTTCGAAAATTTACGTACTGTTTGGAGCACTTTGCTTTCGAATCTTTTTATACATATGCTATATTTTACTCCTAATTTCCTGTACATATATGTCGGGGAAAGTTCGTTTGGTTTACTTTAATACTACTTCGAGTGACTCACAGACGGATTGAGTAGCTGCTGAATAACTGTGTTTTCCTTCGGGCGTTAGGATGCGGGCGCTAGATGCAGGATGTACTACATTCCGACTTAAGTGAATGGAGATTCTTTATCAGTTATCATGTCTTATAAAGATTTACGTATTAGGTGGCAGATAATGTTACGCAGTAATATAAGATATGCATTCTGAGCACTGAATTTCATTTTAAAGAAAATTAAAAAGTAACAACGTTATGATTTTCGCGTAATATTTTGAAGTTTCTGACTTTCAGACGTTTTTGTTGGACGTAAAACGTCTGCTAATACCAGACCTTCATTTTGATGATAATGATGATGATGATGATGATAGTGATGATTCTTGAAGATCATGAAAAGAGAACCTAAAATGTCATACCTTTCGAAACAATTGCGTTTGTTACACGTCAGTAATTGTTGTTATTATTATTATTATTATTATTATTATTGTTATTATTATTATGGTGTGTTAAAATGTAATATGAATTACTGCTCTTTATATTGTTTAATGTAATTATTACTTTAGCTTAGTTACTTTAGTAAAATTATTTACTCTTCTAAGGGAGAGATGAAAGGATTTCCTTGCGTATATTTGTCTGCCATACTTTGCAGAGACAATCACACTATCTGTGTGCTCATTTCGCGCAGTTAGGACTCCTGACCCATGTAATATTCAATGACTGAATATGCGACTTTCGATCTATTTCTCCATTTTTTATTGTATCAGTAGCACTTTGCGTGTTTTTTTTTACCGAGACTGTTATTCACGAATTCCTTAATGGCTCCTCGCTATTATTGCTGTAAACAATGTAGTCTTCAGTAGTATAACTGAAGCGTGCGTCCGAACAACGGGACAAGCGCCAATGAGCAAATTGTGCAGGAGAGGCAATTTTGAAACACTTCAGCTCATGCTGCACCCACTACACAAAAGGATACGAGCCTCCCGCGGATTTTCTATAAAACGAACCATGTGTCACGGTAGAAGAGACCTCAATCTAGATGTTCCACTGAAAATTCTAGCTTTGCTCAATTTCGCGCTTGTCCCGTTGTTCGGCAGCACGCTTCAATTGTTGCCTTGAATCCACTGAATCCGAAGTTCACGAGTTCAGATCCGGCCGATGACAATAGATTTTAAAGGATAATTAAATTCTTAGCTCGGCGTCTTCCGGAGGGAGGTAAATCTGTGGGCCCGTGTCGCATTACACGTAAAATTTTTGTTCCTGTTTAAGGATTTCAGGCAAAAATGTTCGGTTATTTCTCTCAATCACTTTGAATTTCTCTTCTGACCAACCCTTGCATTTGAAAGCGTCATAAAATTCTTCTACTACTACTACTACTACTACCACCACCACCACCACCACCACCACCACCACCACCACCACCACCACCACCACCACCACCACCACCACCACCATCAATAGTGTAAAATATTAAAATCTGTAATAAGCATGCGATAATCTTAATGTTATTTCTTCTTATTCTGACCTTCCGAGTTGAACTATAGTTACCTTTTCGGTTGCCTGGTCCATCCATCTTTTAAGTTTCCTTCTATGGTCTGTTCTGCCTCCTCTTTGCTTGAAAGACATAGCTGTATTTGGAAATCTAGAATTTTTCATCTTTCTACATGCTCTTTCTGAACTACACTGATAGAGCCACACTGATGATCAACAACATATCGTCACTGCTATAGGTCCACCAACTTATTACCGATTGGAGATGTGGTCGCTGCTATCGCTACAAACAGGAAACATGCAGCGAGCTCAGTAGTTAGGACTCCTGCCGTCGGTATTCGGAGCTTGGCTGGCCTATACAAATGTCACTCCCCGGAACAATATTGTATACTTTATGATTGCTTTTAATTTTGAATTTATAATTATTAAGTGTATCATCAGATATTGATTTTTTCCGTGTTTATTTATGAATGTTTAAGTTTATAGCATAAATTGATTTTTTGATCTATAAACGATAAAAAATATCTTGCGTTTATTCATTATTATTCATGACATCTCCTACAGAATTTGGAATATGTTGGTTGTCAATTCTGGCGTTACAATATCTTGCTATTTTAAATTAATCCAATTTTATATTATCTAAAGTTTCCTCTAAGGAGTTGTAGAAAATGACACTGATTTTTCCGTACACTGCAATTACCGTCATTTCCCATAGCTTATGTTCCTGGAACACAACTATGGTCCATTCAAATTTTGTACTCCATGACTTAGTACCTCGTTTATCTATATTTTTGCTGTACTATAGTTTGAAGTCAAGTAACTGCAGCTATCTACGAACGATCTATGTTACTTCTACAATGTTCTTTGAATAGTTGTATCGTGGACCATAGTTGTGTTCCAGGACCATAGTTATGGGAAATGACGGTATGTTTAATTCACATCTCTTCATTTTTAATGATAGGGATCGGATATCTATGGAATACCAACTGTTATTTTTAACGTTTTTTACCAGTATTGCTACCTCAGAAGAAGACCATTCTGTCCTCTTATATTTCCGATATGCCTGCAACATCAACATTTCGTTATTGTAATTCCTCTACTAATTCTATCTCTCTATCAAACTTATTACATTCCAAGTCGCTGTTCGAAAGTTCATAAACCGTTTGTCTAACCAATTTCTGTACATACACTCAATCCGGTTTTCCCAGTGATTTTTACCAGTAATCCATTTACATTCTGAGTGGGGGTAGGAATCCAAAGCAGATTAAGTCCAGTGACGGCGAAGCACTCTCCATGCTCCTGGACTGGTATGCTTTTGTGTTCGTGTTTGTTCCCTTAGCCCAGGGCTTGCCAAACCTTTCATAGCGAGGGCCACATTAACCATCCGAGAAAGAATCTCGGTCCAAGTCACGTAAGTTTATATTAAGTCTAATAAACAAAGCTCATAAATAACATCAGTATTCAAATTGTGTGTTTTATTGACCTAAAACCTACGCTTTCAAACTGTTTCCTTTTTTCATTCAACTGGCAAGTTATGTTTTCGGCAATATCTTCCACTCTGCTAGCAACTGTGTGTAGGCTACTGAAAGGCTAATTTTCTGAAATAAATCTACTTTCTCAGGACAAATCTCCTTTGCCGCCATTATCATGCACGATTTAATAAATTCACCATCACTAAAAGATTTTGCCTTTTCGCCAGTTCATGCGAAACTAGCCACTGTTGCTGCTTCATTGTCTGATAACTGTTTCTTGAAAATATTCTGTTAAAATGATAGTCCACGCTTCATTACTTCAAATTTATCATCCCGTAACTTCCTCGAAAATTGTGAAAATTTTGAAAAATGTTTGATTTCATAATGCCTGCGAATATTATATTCTTTAAAGACAGCAACTGATTCGTTACAAATCAGGCATAATTACTTTATTTCCAGTTTGAATCATAAAATAGTTCCAACTCCATTGTTGTTTAAACACAGAACATTCACTGTCCATTTTCTCTTTTTTTTTCTTTCCCTGCCATAATTAAAGTTACGCTGTAAGAACTACTAGTAAATGCTTGTGGATTAACTCAGAGTGCTAATACTATTCTTAACTGGATAATATTTACCACTTCACATTTCCACTGCTCTGATATGTGTGAGCGTGTACCGAAAGAAGTCGCTGTTGTCAGCTTACAGCGGTGCAATCTCTGGTTGCTCTGTTGCCACACTTCGCGCTTGGGCTGGACAACATACGGTCGCCCGGCGGCTGAATGCTTGCAACCAGTAGCCTGTATTGTAGCAACATAATTGTTACCGCAATATACGAGCAATTTGTTTAACAATCTGGGCCTCTGATTTGATTTCATCGATCGAAGTTCGTCAATAAATTAATATTCTTTTTATTATTTTATTGACTTTTAATTTTTTTTCAAGTTAGTAAATGAGCCGAACAAAAGTAGCTCGCGGGCCTGATCCGGCCCGCGGGCCGTAGTTTGGCAAGCCCTGCCTTAGCCGATGGATCCAGTTTTAAAGTGATAGACACTCGCCTTAACCCTCTCCCTTCAGCTATAATAATACTGTATTGTACAGAGTAATGATGTTGAACGTAAGAGTAGAATTTGCCAGAGATGCTTGTCAGATGACAGTAGAATAACTGACTTGTTTAAGTGCAATATGAATCGGCATCATATATTTCCTGAGACTGTATTTGACTTTTGACACGTAATATTATATATTACTGCTAATATTAGAGGAAATTTTGCAATTTTGAGCACTGAATTATTATGAGAAAATTATGCAGTTGCCTTAATTTCACGCAATAATATCGAGTTACAGCGTTTGTTTTATGAAATTAATAAAAAATATTGAAGAAACAAGATTAATATGCCTTTGCATATAAACGTTTTGTGCGCAAATGCACAAATTAGCAAAAAAAAAACAGGCAAGGCTTTCGAGACAAATATAGATGTTACTGGGAACAAACTCTGCGCTTGGAGACCGTTGCAATGATTGGGCGATGGGGTTAATAAGGCAAAGGGCCTGCAAGCAGGAAGTGTTCTGAAAACCAACATTACCTTCCACTAGACGGAGCAACAGATAAGCTAACTCACGACCAACGTTTTCAGTTCAGGTAATCGTGCTAGTGTGGGTATGGAAGAATGAAGTAAATGTGATGTACGGCAATCGCATATATTGGTCCCGGTACCTGTAGAGCTTGTATTTTTCTGAGATCAGGGCTGTTATGTTTGTTCGTTTTCTCAAGATATCAAACGCGAAATTTATTCATTCATCAGGCAATCTGTTAATGTCTACATTCTCAGGTTATAGCATAAATTCTTGGTGTCAAAAATGCATCTCTGCAAGTTATTTGGTTGTTTCACAGTAATACCGTTTTCGAAAGTCTGATACAGATGAGGTGAGACCTGGCATTTGAGCTGTGCGAGAGGGAAAAGAATGAGCTATCAGAGAGTTTACTTCATGATGGTTAATATTAAACGAATCTACTGACATGGTAATAGAGAAAATATTTATAGAAAAATGTAGCATGCGCAAACAATGGGAAACAAGTATGTTCCCTATTAGTAATATATTACGAAATGGGGCTACAATCTGTTGAAAGGCGCAAATACAATACAATATTACGTGATAAACTATATACCACGCTATTTAATGGAGATGTGTGAAAATTTGGTAATTTTTGGTCAAAATCATATTTTTCCTTTTCTGTAGAAAATAAAGCTATGATGTCTACTTCACAGTTTGACGAAGTCTTAGAATCCTACGGCGGTTGTCATTAATTACTCAATCTTAAAAAGAAGCTGTGCTCATTATGTTTAAAATGCATGTGAAGTTTTAAACTCATTTTCCGTACTTTTCTTCGCCTACTTCTTTGCATTCACATTGCTAAGGATTTCACATTTTAGGGAGCTGAAAATTTTACTGTGTCCTTTAAAGTACACATAACAAAATTGTTGGAATTTTTGCAAAAAAAAAAAAAAAAACAATTTTTGAATAAAAATAAAATATTTGCTTGCACTTTGTAAATTTTATGAATGTGAATAGTTTTTTTTTATATTTTATAAGGCAAAACTAAAACATGTGAGAACATAGAAAGCTTCTAAAGAGATCAAAGTTATTGTAAAATAACTATCAGGCATGATGCTGGAAATTTGTGGGACATGAAAATTTTGAAAATATAAAATTGTATTTTTAAATTTAAATAACTCTTACACTAACTGAAATTATATATGATGATACTTAGACACATCATTACTGACATGAATAGGAGTACGTATAAAAAAAAGAGTGCCTAGCTTAAAAATATTTAAAATAGAAATTTCATCCATCATTTCCCTTAAAAGACGATTTTGCTGCACTAAGACTAGGTTGTAAATCGGAAACAAATGTTGAATGTAATAAAGCATACTTTTTTTTTTGTAAGAATCTACGGCCGTTCATTTACCGAAATAGGATTCTTCACTTTTACATATCGTTGGTCCTTGTGCTCATATCTCTTCAAAGAAATGCGAACTAATGATAAAATTATTCGCGAAACCTCACAAAAGTAGCTTGTTCACTGTGCACAAGGCATTCATGAATCTCATTTGTGGGCGCAGATCATTCTGCTACTAAGAGAAAATTGTGCTTCATCACGCCAAAAGATATTCCAAGACGATAAGTCATCAATTTCTACCCTACGAAGACAATACGTGACTGCGTCACGTACTGTTACCTACTGCGCAATATGGAACTATAAAAATTATGTTCCTCTTACCGAATTTGGTAATCCTATGGTTAATAATTATCAATCTAGAGCTAGTTAAGTAAGCTCAGTTTAATTATAACCTCGTAGGTTACGCAATGCCAATGCATTAGTCACAAGTTCAAAATGGGTACACGATCATGGGACGGAAGAGACGATGATATGTGTATTATTAGTGGTTGGGATGGAATTGAATTTTGGAAGGGGGGACACTACGACCAAGCACTGTGACCTTTCAAGATATATTGCGCTAACCCTCAAGCTAGGTGCATTCCCAAACCCACAATGGTTGACTACACTAAGGTTCGGTGCGTATCCAGGTTTCGAGCAGACAACCTCACTCGTCCCTAGGCCAGCCCCCTCTATGCGTCGCCAACCGGCGTTCGGTGGACGCTATGGAATGACACAATGGAGAAATGTTGATGGAATTATGTAATGCCTAATATGGGGAAACGGAAAAACCCGAAGAGAAAGCCCAACTGCAACTTTGTCCGCCACGAGTATCAAGGCTGGTTCACAATAAACCGGGAACGGAAACGACAACGAGAACGACAACGGAAATAATGTTAAAATAAATGTATTTAAATGTGAGCATTCACACTAGTTAATTGTGAATGCTCACATTTAAATACATTTATTTTAACATTATTCCCGTAATCGTTCTCGTTGTCACTTCCGTTACCGGTTTATTGTGAACCAAATTTCACTACGGATTTTCATTGAAAAATCCCAGGCCCGAACGTAATGGAACCCTGACCGCCTGCATGACAGACTGAAGGTCTGACCATTCAGCCACCGCAAGGGTCATTATTGGTGGTTATTTAATGATGCTGTATTAACTGCGAGGTATCTAGTGTTGATAGAATTTGTGATAGCGAAATTATAATATTTTAACAATATGGGCCGATGTTTCACCATGTATTACTTCACATTTGTCTTACATTTTGGAGAAGTCTGAGAAGAAAAACAAAGCAGACAATGAACCCAAGCGAGATTTGAACACACGTCCGAATGCCGCCTTACATTAGGAGAGTAACTCCTTGCACTTGGCAACGCCGGTGGCAGGCCCCGGAATTAGAACTCAGGACCTTCCGAATTCGAATCTAGTGTTTGATTACTGAGAAACCGAATTCGGTGCTGATTAGCAGTCCAAAGAAGAACTTGTTTGGAAACTTGAGTATATAAAATTTTGTTCCCTGCAGATGATAGAAGAATACATTGAGACCTAATGTCCATAATTCATGAGTTGTGTTTTACAACACTAGGACCTGAATCAGAAATCCGTTTCTCGAACGTATAAATTCGGAGAACAGAAGATATTTAGCAGAATTGCATTTTAACCCTTAAGCAGTCGCTCGGGATATTGTCAGCACCCCAGTCACATATACGTAGCTGTTACTACTTATTGATTAAGCCTGCACTTCTGAAACTTTCATGGCCGGTTTCTCCAAGTATTGCTAGAATATTTAACGAATGTTAAACTCTAAACAGTTTGTTAGATATAGTTTTTTCATGTCTTCAACACTAGTTTGACTTGACAGATTGTTAAGTGTTTGTTAACTTTAAATGTAGGATTTTAGACAGTTAACTCATTTGACAGATAGTTAAGTATGACAGATGACACCACAGCTGTTCAAACAGAAGTTGTGAAAATAATATTTATATCTCTCTTTAAGGAATGTTTCGTGAATGACTGAAAACATAAAATTTAGAAGATACTTTGGAAAGCTAATATAGGGAAGATAATCTTCAAAAGTTAACTGGTTATCATATCGGCTGCTTATTTTGATAATGAACTATTAGCCTATATATTGAATATTAGAAAATGTGGAGTGCCAATGTGGCAAGGTAACTAGGAATGGTGATTTATATACGAAGCATGATACTCAATTGGAGACTATATAGATTTTCAAAACAAGTAGGCCTCAAAATTTTACAAGAAATTTAAACCAGATTTGAATATCCTAAAACAGAAATAGACTACTTACTCCAATTCAGCATCTACTATTTACTCTTAATTCTATGATACTGGCTCTTTTTAACTAACTATAGCCAATGTCAATAGTGTTTCAAAATACACAGTGAGTATTATATTAAAAAGGTTTCAGCAAAAATTGCTTCTTTGACAAGTCATATTTTAGTATTAGTACTATAACCTTACTGTGTAATAATATTATTATTCAATAGTAGTCAGCTACAACTTTCATTTGTCTTCTTCTTTATCGATCATGGCCTACTGTACCAGGTTACGATTTTATACATATTTCATGACTTACTCTACAATACAGAATTTGAAGAATAATATCAGCCAATAAAAAATTGCCTTACATGTGCAAAATCATTACCAACTGCTACTGAGTAGTTAAAATAGTGTTAACGACTGTTATAGTTAAGTGTTGGTTGTTTTAAACAAAATGATGTTGAAAAAATGGAAAATACATTAAAACTTAAAAGAAAAAAAACAGGGTGTTCATTTAACATTAGTTAAGCCAAATTAAACATTTCTTGGAGAAACTAGCCATCAGTATCTTATCTTTCTTAGAATTGGTAAGGAAACAGTAACCGTAAACATGTTTGAAATCATCCTTAAGTAGTCGCGTCTAACTTTATAACATTAAGAATCGTGCAGGATGTTGCTGACACCCCAAATACAGGTTATCCGATTCTTTGGGTAATTTTTTTAGTGAACAATTAATATATCACTCTTTTTTATTTATACATCTGTATGAAATACTTTAATACCTATCGCAATGTTATAATTAATGTACAGTAATGGTAATATTTCAATATTGGTTCACATGTAATACTCGAACGTCTATTCACTCCTATCATAATTTACTATTTATCCTTCTTTCCAGACTACTTTTATAATTTTCTGTGCCCACAGTCACTACTTAACATCCATTGTTATTATTTGTTATGGTCAGTTTAGTCACTGTCACTATGTACAATAGAGCGCGGGGTGTTGGCGTCACCAAACCGTTATTATCTCGAGTATGCGAATTCAACACTCCCGCGACTGCTTAAGGCTTAATGATTATTGGCAACATCAATTAGGCCTGTTGATTCATTTCGCTTAAACATAGTGACTTTTCCATGATAATTCAATGCCGCTGTAACATTACAAATTGAAATTATAGACTTAACGAACTTCGTAATTAAAAACAAATAAAGTTACTTTTTAAATTTGTATCCATAAATATCAAATTTACAAATTAAATGCTAAATACAGTATATTCTTTTAGTTTAAGCTGTTCACTCCTATTACTGGGAGGGCATCTTAGAATTATTATCTCCCTAGATTTGTAATTACTAGAGACCGGATTTAAAAGGGAAAATTTTTCATCAAAAAAGGACAAAAGAGGGGAAGTTATAACCAAAAAAAGGCCTTGAAAAAGGACTAGATTACTCCCACTTCAGCACATTCATGGATATACATGGCACACACAATCTTACATTCATCTCTTCACAACATAAGGAAAGTGTTGTATTTGATATAGGCCTAGTAAAAAAAAGACTTCAAAAAGGACTATATTAGTCCCTCAAAAGGGTGCTATTTTAATTGAAAACACACTTCAGCACATTCATGGATAAACATAGCACACACAAGCTTATATTTATCGCTTCACAACATAAGGAAATTGTTGTATTTGATCACATTCAACATTTCAATATGTTTCAATATGATTCTGTCTCTTTGAAGCCAGAATGTCTTTATAAACAGAAAATAATCGCTCAACATCAACTGAAACCAGACGTGAAAATTTTCTTTTTATCCTGAACTGAACTAAGGAAATTGTTGTATTTGATCACATTCAACATTTCAATATGTTTCAATATGATTCTGCCTCTTTGAAACCAGAATATCTTTATAAACAGAAAATAATCGCTCAACATCAACTGAAACCAGAGGTGAAAATTTTCTTTTTATCCTGAACTCTAAATCAGCACAATTTATTAGTTTTTCAATGCCTGGAATCAGAAGAACAATATTTATTTTCCCTTGCGCAAGAAGTTAGGCCTATCGGAAAAAGTATAGAAAAATTATCTAAATGTTTGCGATATTCTGTCAAAAAAGGACCAAAATAAGAGATGTTTTTAAAAGGGAGGGGGAAGGAATATGGACTAAAAAAAAGGAAAAAAAAAAAAGGAATGTCAAAACCACATAATTTGGTCGGTGGAATATAGTTTTGATAATTAATTATTTCATGTTTCGTGTTGAAATAAAAATGGGATTCCCTTTAAAATCCGGTCTCTAGTAATTTTATTGCAATGTGCTTTAGGAATGCTGTTAAAGGTATTATCTAATCTGTATTCTACTCTTATTTTTGTTAATAATAATTATCATAATAATACCATTGTAATGTTCAAATAAGGGAAACAGGAATGGCATGATGGAGATTAGGTGTCTGTTGGCTCAAAAATAGGAGAGGAAACATAGAGAAAGATAAAAACGTTCTTCATGCATAGAAGCGGAAGACGCAATACATATAGCTTTAAATTGTGCGGCAACTAATGATTTGAGATATTTGTGGCTGGATAAAAAATTTTTGAACATGAACTCTATAGTTGCATGTAAAAATAGTCCCCTAAACGCTATCAATATGAGTAAATTAGGAAAATTAATTTTTAAAGTTAAAATTAGATGGGAAGAAAAGCTTAAAGCTCTGACTCAAATGGGGTTATATATGCTGATTATTCGGAATCGATATAATACTATGAAAAGTGTACAATGAAAATATTGAAAGGGATCATGTTGAATAATAAAATCATTTTTTATTTAATTATGGAAGCGGGGTGTTTACAATTTAAATAGACTAGATAGAAATATGAAGTAGACAGTTATATGAAGAGTTAGATAGGAAAATGTTAGTTACTTATATGTTGTTAAACAATTATTGTTAGTTGTATAGTGGGTGATGGCGGATTAAGAAGTGGACTGCATCTAATCCGCCATGACCGTGCGTACAGAATGGTGAAATAAATAAATAAAATTAATGAATGAATAAGTAAATAAATAAATAATTTATAATTTAATACTTTGTTTCTGGTTTTATGAGCGATTTTTTCTGCTCCTTTTAATAAATTTGGAAGAAAAAATATCAATGTTTTGAATGGTTGTTTTTCAGTTTCTTAATTGCGTTAGCATCAATGTTCCACAGTTTTTGTGAAATCTGCCAAAATACTTCTTAATTGTGATATTACGTAGAGATCCATTTTTAATTTGAGATTGAGAAATCCCGAATATTGTATTTGTGACGAAATTAATGAACATTTTTAAAACACGATTTACGGAATTGTTATTTTGTAATTAATAGGGTTTATGTTTCCACTGGAAATCATCTGTGTCTAATGTAAATAATCGTTGGATTACAATGACAGGCACTACTGTGCGGTTGCGCTCTGTTCGTCGTAAGGATGACTGGTTATGCGGGAAGAGGTGACATATTTGTCGATATATCGTACCGAAATGCGCTGTAGCCATTCTCAACTTACAAAGGGATCTCCCTGTAGTACTGTACTGTATATTGGAAACGTAATTTCCTTGGAATATAGAATTATTTCAATGAAGAATTCTTGTCCAAAAAAGTAGATTGTATTATGGCGTTGACTAGTTTATTTTAACTTCATGTACGTTGGTTGATATGTTGATTAACTGAATGGCTATCGACTAAGTTATAGATGAAATTAATTTGGCGAAATTGCCTCGAGGGACTGTAGAGAAAGTAGTCATTGTTCAAACTCATGAAACTAGTAGACACTTCACCGACATGTCCGGTGGCCTAGAATCGCCTTGTATTGCATTTCGTTCTCGGACATTATTCTCGTACTGTCTGCAGTAGTACACAGGATTAAAGCTATGGATACGAAAATGATATCCGAACTTAAGTGACGCACTAAAACCGGCGTAATATATTGTGACGTGTCTAACGACATGCCGAAGTGCTGCCAAAAGTGACCATACACTATTTTTAGGACAGTGGGAGTATTCTTGTATTGTGTGTGCACATTCACATTTCCCCTTCCAGTCCTCTGTATTTCGTTTAAGTTTGTACATTCCTTGCCTCCCCGATGAGACATCGTGTCTTTTCATTCTCTAAATTTGTGGTTCATCTCGCATATTCCCATTAATTTTTATTTACAGTTGAGATTGTATGTTGACGCTACACACACGTGTTGTGGAATTCCCCTTAACATTGTGACACTTTACACAGATAGTAAAGTTCCTGCTTTAAACTCAGAGTGAGTCAAGGAATATGGATAAATGCAGTCATAACATCTTTCTTTTTTTTTCTATCCTGTACCATATGATCATTATATGATAGACTTACACTTGTATTGTGGGGTAAACACAATACGAAGATAACAAACCTCTTTGATAATGGATTTTTTTTTCTGTCTGACACACCATGCACATGCTATGGGACACGCGTAATGTGAGGTACATACAATATGAAAGTGCCAAACCACTTTGATGAACGTATGGTCGCACGCGTTCGGTTCGTTAAGCGGGATATACAGTAGTTCGTTAGGCGACTCGATTTCCGGCCGAATCTGGCTTTCTTTATGCGGATTGTTCATTGTTCGAGGCGTTCGTCATGCTAGACACCACTGTAGTTAGCCACTACTGTCTTGTATTAGTTCGCTAATTTAACAAAGCTGTAAGAAGCGCGCGTTTATGTGGCTTCGTTCAAAATAGTAATAGCGAAAGCATATTTTGACGAGACGAGTTCGAGCATTCGTCGTGAGATTATCTGACATTCGATTTACAGTTAAACAGGCAGGAAGTAGCCCAAGCGGAATTTCAACATGAAACGCCTGAGCGTAGTGCTATATCACAAGTGCCGCACGTTAACTCTAAACTCTAAACCAACACTGGTTACAATACAACACAAGTAACGTTTCTTTATTGTCGAGCAAAAAATTACACTTTCTGTTAGGTAATATTGTTTTATACGAAGAAAAACACATTAAGTTGCAGAAAAGAGTAGAAATAAGTAGATAGCAAAATTGATGGTTGATGAAGCTCAACGTTAATTCTATGTAAATAGATATGGCAACACTGAAAAGATTTTAGGTTAGAAAGAATGAGCAAAGTTGGAATAGGAACCAATTATTTTTTTTTGGATTTTCGAATTCATTGAAAATACGAATTCAAGACTCTAAAGGGGAATTTGGCGATTTCATCACTTGTCCTTGGGAATCCCGGAATGCTGACGGAATGGATGGCTTGGGCTTTTCAAGTGTTTCCTGGAAAATATCTCTGTCTCCTTATAATATCTGGAAGGCCACGAGCAGTAGTAGTTACAGAAATATTAACGAAAGGGGAAAAAATCTTGCAAAATACTAGAAAAAATATGAAATATTTTATGAAATATGACAATTTTGCAAAACCTTTGACATATGAGAAGTATTTTGATGTTATTTGCATTCTACACATCATGAATGTGAAAATCCTTGCTCCCATACAGCTAGCAGGAATACTTTAGAATATGACATTTCGTAAATGCCTGTCCCTTTAAGGGTGAACAGTAAGTAATGTCATTAATTTCTTTGAAATATTTCAAACAAAATGTTTAATACAAATTTTCTCGCTTTTGCTTTCTTTTCGAGATAAAAATTGTTTTATATGAAATATTTCATAGCCGTTTCGGGAATGCCATTGATTGAATTCCCAATATGCTCTGTTAATTTAAGAGAGTAATGTATTATGATAATAAATGATTGAACGAATTTTAGTTTGGGCCTTAAAATGTGCAGAAATTTGATTGGAACAAATTTAACTTTTCGTTCTGCAAAGAAATTTTACAATGTTACACTTGTTCAGATCAAATTTTTGCACATTCAAAGGACAAAACTAAAATTCGGTCAATCATTTATTATCAATTATCATAATACACTGCTTTCTTAAATTGACTGGGTATATTGAGAATTCAACCAATGGCTTTCCCAAAACACGGTATGAAATGTGTCGTATAAAAGAATTCTTATCTCGAAAAGAAGCAAAAGCGAACAAGATTTTATTAAACGTTTTTGTTCAAAATATCTCAAAGAATAAACCCTTGAAATGAATGACATTACTCACGGTTAATCTCTTATATCACTTATTTGTGAAATGAAATTTCGAGTGAAAAATGTTAATGAAGAGACGATTTCGTTTATCTACGAAGATTGAAGTAGCAAGCATTACCATTACCATGCAGGGACGTGTGTTGGTTAGATAGAGTGAGTTGTCTCATGTGCGTATATAAATATAGAAAGTTTACATATGTATAGTAACGCGGCCTCTATCACCTTGTACTTTCTCTAGATAGATGACAAATGAACTGTGTAATGAATGCATTATGAGTGATTTGCAATTGGTAATGTGCGTAACATGGCTTGGCATCCTGTGCATTTGTTCGTTTGTCACGCGTGCACGTTTTAATTAAGTGGAGAATTGCGTCGTATGGCGTGTGAGCAACAGAGTTTAAAATCTTTCCCAACACTTATGGAGACGTACGTGTTATAATTGAAAGCATTTGGAGTGGAATATTAAGTTCATGTTTTGTTAACATTTTGTTAAACTATTTTATTTTGGTTCCTTGTAATGTAGTTTTGTCATTATTTGTTTCAAGTACTGTAATATGGACATTTGGCACTTTCATTGTTATCGTCGCATGTTCACCTGCGTTTTAACTACTCTCATTACTCAAGACAATTTATATTTGATTTATGAGTGTTTACTTGTACTGTAGCGTGTGACAATCATTTATTTGCCTTACTGTATCGTACTTCATTCGGAAGTAGCAGATTAAATTTATTTTTTTTCTTGCAAGCGCATTTCCGTCTGAAACTTTGTTATTCTGAGTTAGAATCCCAAATTCTAGTGTATTTTGTCAATTATTTCAAATTTTCAGGCAAGTAAAAATGTATTTTTTTAAGAATGTTACGTCGTCGTCATCGTCTTTTACCGTTTGGTCCGTGTTTACTTTCTCATTACAGAAAGTGTTGTAACACGGCAAGAAATCGATTTCGAAATTTTTGCAAAAAAATACACGTTTTCAGCATCCCTGATACCGATAATGTGGTTTTTGCCATATTATTATTACTATTATTATTACTATTATTATTATTATTATTATTATTATTATTATTATTATTATTATTGCGATGTACCGAAGAACTAAGAGATGGAGCTTAAACTGAGAGGATTCAATCCGGCATCGGAATTGGAATCCGGTTTGGCTTAGTGGATAGAGCGTCAGCACGTAGAGCTGAAAACCCGGGTTCGAATCCCGGTGCCGGAGAGAATTTTTCTCCGCTCCACCCATCCTTCATAATTTTGCCATGTTGCCTGTGTACAAGTATTTCTCATAAATTATTCCATGGATTTTCTTCATATTGAAATAATCCGGTAATAATGCACATGATATATAACGAGTTTTAATAAGTGAAATATAGTTTTTATGTGAAATTAAAAACACAAAATGACGATGAAATCGAAATCGGTTCAAACTGATTTCGTAATTTTATTTCTTACAAAAGATAAATTAAATGGGATGCGCAGTACATGCATGCCCCCTGACTCTTATGTTTTTGAGAAATCATTGTATGCAGAATTACTTTTTATTTCTTTTCTAATTTTGTCACCCAAAAGATTCGAGCCCCCACGTAGTTACTAATGCCATTTAATGAAGAGCGTCATTTTTTACACGACTAGTATCTCTTGTGATAAGCACGTTTTTTTTTCATGATTGAACCTTTGAAGAAGAGTATAATATACAGTATTTTAACTTTTGTATAATTTTTAAATACCGATTTATTAATTGGAAGTGTAATTCTTTCATTCATAGTGTTATGCCCAAGGATTGCAAACCCAGCATTCTATAATTTTTTTCTATTTTCCGCCATCCGCTTAGTCTTCGCATATGATTCATGTATCTTAATTTCTGATACCTTCTTCTATCCCGAACATTTCTTCCGTTTACCATTCCTTCCAGTGCATCATTCAGTAGACAGTTTCTTCTTAGCTAGTGGCCTAGCCAATTTCTTTTTCTCTTTCTGATAAGTTTCAATATTATTCTTTCTTCACCCAGTCTTTCTAGAACAACTTTATTTCTTATTCTGTCTGTCCATTTCACACTCTCCATTTTTTCCATATCCACATTTCAAATGTTTCTAGTCATTTTTCTTCATTCTCTCGTAATATCCATGTTTCTTCCCCATACAATGTCACACTCCATTAATCTCTTCCTTAGTTCTTTTTCCAGATGTCCGCATGCATGCATGCATGCATGCATGTATGTATGTATGTATGTATGTATGTATGTATGCATGCATGCATGCATGCATGTATGTATGTATGTATTAAAGCTTCCTTTGCCATTGCTATCCTCCTTTAGACTTACTGGCAGCAGCTTACGTCACTACTTGCAGCACACACTAAGTATTTAAGCTGTTCACTGCCTCATTTCGAATTCGCAAATATATCTTCTTTAGTTTTCTTCCGATAACCATGGTCTTTGTCTTGTTTGCATTTGTCTTCGTCCCATACTGGTTACAGCTATCATTTAGTTCCAAACATATCCCTTAGTGTCGTCTCCTCTTCTGATAACGCCATATCATTAGCAAATTTTATGTACTTTATTATTCCTCCTAATATCACCTCATGTCCTAAAAAGATTTCTTCACTATATCATATGGAATAGAAAATTAATATTAGAAATGATGTTAGAATTGTATAACATTAGAAGGCATGGTTACAATGTCTTTCATATAAATTTCGCAAAGCTAATTACGCGCATTTGTTTCAGCTGTTACTTACTTACAAATGGATTTTAAGGAACCTGGAGGTTCATTGCCGCCCTCACATAAGCCTGCCATTGGCCTCTATCCTGTGCAAGATCATCCAGTCTGTATCATATCCCACCTCCCTCAAATCCATTTTAATATTATTTTTTTTCAGCTGTAGAATATAAATTTTCAGTTGTTTTCTTTTTGGGATTGTAATAGGTGTGATGACTTTTAACAGTTTTAAATTATAAATTTGGCATTTTGTAGCTTTTAGACTATATATTTGACATTGGCGTTTTGAAAGAAAACATGGACTCTACAATAGGTCAATAAAGCAAGATAGGCCATGTCTTTTGAAAATATCCGTGTGAAATTAAAACCATACTTACACAGAGATACTAATAATTATTTATTATTTTGTTAATCTTGTTCATAAATGAACGACACTATTGGAAGGAATCATAGAACACACACCTGTACGTATATTTTGTTCTGTCATTCGTGTTGTCTTATCACTTGCAATGAAATTGTATTAATGAAAAATCTTTCAGCATATACGCTGTTTGTTGACCCCAAACACATTGCAGAGCCGATAATGCGAACTGTTGGTATTTAAGCTTTAAAGTCAACAACATTTGCACGCAGGTCATATGTTTTTGTTTACAGTATTAAAAATGGTTATGGACCTATTCATATTACTCAACAAAGCTATTTTTGTTAACATCCAAAAAAAAAGTGGTAGCTTTGTTTTGCTCTAAGTTAAAGCTTCTAAATCAACTGATAATACCTGGACAGTAGTGGAAGAATTAAAAAACGTTTACGAACTACTGGAGAAAAATATTTGTGGAATTTCCTGCCACATACCTGCCATACGCACCATATACGAGTTTATCATTTTTTCCTTCACATTTTTATTTGAACAAGAATATAAGAATTCCAACACACCTGTGGATAATCATCCATCATCCAGCACACATTTTGAGTGCATAATATTAAGAGCTCGTCTCACAGCTACCGTATGTGAAGAAGAGTTATAAAAGCCCTCCAACTCAATGATTAACTTGCTAATTGAGACGGAAATCTTGCTCATAAACATAGCCCGACAGTATACTACAAAATAATTACATTCTTAATTGAAAATGTGTAAAAGGGATGATGAATCACTGTTTACTAAATTCTCGTCCAAAGATTGAAAGAATGTTTAAAGCAGTTAAATATTTGTCAGCATATTCTACAGACCAGCGTGTAACCACAGGGAATGAAAATAAAAGTGTTGAAATTTGGGTACCTCTCCTCTCGAAAAGTCAGATATGCATTTTTCATTTTTCTTGAACGCAAGAAATTCATTTTATCTTATATAAATATAAACTTAACTTATATTAGTTAAATTTTATTTAAAAATAGTCGGTTTTGCATGTAGTCTCCTAAGTCCTGAGACATTTGTTGTTTTATTTTTGAAGTTCAGTATAATTTTACACTCCAAAAAAAGTCACTGACATGAGGAGAAGTGCTGAAAAAATTCTGCAGGTTACAGTTAGGCACAAATGCAGATATATTATGCAATACTTCGAGTCTCTGCACATACATCTTATTTCATAATCATGTATGAAGTATAGTATAGTATAGTATAGTATACTATACTCTCACGACTCAGGAGGCTATGTCATATTTTAGTACAATTTTCCCATTTTGAGTACATTTCGCATTTTATCGCATAGTCAAATGTCATTTAAAAAAGGTTATATAGGTCGCGAAAAATGAGAATACAAAAACCACAGGCCTTTACAGTCATTTCGCATGTTGCCGCTCCTGCGAAAAATCACCACGCTTAAATCATAAATAATGATATTCTTCGTGTATATTCCAGAAAACGAAATTTCATGGAAATTAACTATAAACAATATCATTCACAACATGATCAAATAATTTGTTTTGCGAAATGCGTAAAATGTATATTGAGAAAGCATGTGCTAACTTCGATGCACTTTAGAACCAACACCAGACATACGAAGTAATATAAGCAGGATGCAAAGTCAATGCGTACGGTAATACTTGACTAAAGACACACCCTGTTTCTATGGGACGAACGTAAATCCAACGCTCTTGATGGGAATCGACGCGTGTTCCATCCAATTCGTAGGTAGGAACTTTATCAAAATTAACATCTTATTTGTTAAATTCTTTTTTATTCACCTAATCTGTCATCTGTAATTGATACTGTATAACGTTTTATGAATAGAAGTATTTGAGATATCATTGCAGAGCTAATTACCACATCAGTGCCAGAAATGGTCCAGTCGTCGGAAGAAAGACGTCCGAGTCCACTGCAGCAGCGTTACAGGAATTTGTACATAAAAACTTGACCTCAGTTCCTGTGGCATATTTTTAGTTGACGTCCATAAATACTTTACTGTGCTAGTTTTCCTTGCTCATTTCCACGCAGAGCTCGCAAAGTTTACGAAATTGAGGTATAGTAGGGATGTCAACTCAAGGAGGACCAATCGTAACTGTCAGCTGACTGCTACTCACCAAAGAGCGCCTAGGTTCGTTCTACGGTAGAGCTTTTACGTTGTTAAAACGACTACGGTACAAAATTCATGTTTAGTCTGTTCTTTCTCTGTTATCGTCATACCATGTTATCGCCTTGGAATAATTTCTCTCTGAAAATATACGTTAAAGAATTAATATCGCCGTTATATTTCATGCCGCTTTTAGATTAGTAAAGTACAGTTTGTTAGCTTCTTGCACCTTAGTCTTAATGTCGAAAGTAAAATAGGAATAAGCTATGACGTACATAAGATCTAACGCGATGTCGTGTTGCTGTGTGATCGCACCCATAGATATCTGTGCGTTCTCTAGAGGCTGACTGACGACTTGCTGAACTGTTAAGGGAGCCCAACTATGTAGCATCATAATATGAGTTGGAAAGAGGTATGATTTAAAATGTGGCAAATGGCAAGTTATTATAAAATACCGCGTTGTTATAATAATAATAGGCATAATAATAATAGTAATAATAGGTCTAATAATAATAATAATAATAATAATAATAATAATAATAATAATAATAATAATAATAATGCCGATGTTGAGGAAACGTCATTATTTCACTTTTAGCATTAAAACGACGCCTTTCAATACAGTAATAAATTAATTTGATATTGTAACAATGCAAAATATGTAATTTGTATATATATTTTTTGTACCATTTTTGTCTGATGTTTTTTTTTTTTCAAATTTATTTTATTTCCCAGTAATCCTACTTACAGAACATAGTTGCTGCTTTTCCATTGCTTAATATTTTTCTTTGCTAAGGAAACTGACCTTCATTCGGTGGGCATAGTGATCCGATAAGACGATACAAAGAATGTGGCGAGGATGGATTTCACCTGGAAATAATTCAGTGTACCCTATTGCTCTAGTTCATCTCTCGGCTGACAAGCGCGTAAAAATCCAGCACGTGGAAGTTGTTTAAAATTTACTTTTATGTCGAGGGTGAGGAACAGGGTGTGTGGGAGGTGGAAACAAATTAAGAATGAATAATTTTAAAAAGGTTTGTTAATCAATTCAAAAGGACCAATCATAAAAATTTAATAAAACATTAATATATTACAAAGTATGTGGCAATAATTTGTTGTAAGGTAAAGGTTGGTAATATTGTGATATTAATAATATTATGATAGTTCTTTTTGAGAATTTCTTACAATTTTACTGAGCGAGAGATGTGTGTTTTGTACAGAAATTTGTCCACGAACATTCTCTTAATACGTTGACGCAAAGAACCGATCTTCTTTTCGCTCAGTAAAATTGCAAAAAATTCACAAAAAGCCCTATCATAATATTATTAGTATCACAATATTACCAACCTTTACCCTACAAGCATTTATCCAATACTGTTTATATTTAAAAGGAAATAATTATTGAAACCATCGAAGTTATATTGCATCCCACTACAAACAGTACACTCTGCGTTATAAGATCGTCCTAAAGCAGGATTTTTTTGTACATACCTCGAAACTTCATGCATGATATGACCGCCACAGCCTAAAAGAAGTAATAAAATATGTTATTGTAAGTTCTGTTGCGAGTCTGGCCGCGAAACCAGGTGGCCCGGGTTCGAATCCCGGTCGGGGGAAGTTACCTGGTTGAGGTTTTTTCCGGGGTTTTCCCTCAACCCAATACGAGCAAATGCTGGGTAACTTTCGGTGCTGGACCCCGGATTCATTTCACTGGCATTATCACCTTCATTTCATTCAGACGCTAAGTAACCTAGATGTTGATACAGCGTCGTAAAATAACCCAAAAAAAGTTCTGTTATTTTTCGTTGCTGTAAATATTAGCTTTACTGTAGCTTAAATATCATACATTATTCTGTGTTGCGGTATACAAACATGGTCATCCGTGAATTTGTATTGATAACTAATCTTTTTAACACAAAAAAACAGAAACAGGAAAGTAATTTTTATTTATTTTTAAAACTCTCCGCTCAGTTGTGTTCATTATCTGTCCATATACAGTGCCCTTCCTCTAATTTATTAACTTTTAAGGTCATTTTAAAAACTTTAGGAAATTTTTTATGTAAATATAAGAATATTTTTTCATTTTTAGCTAATTTTAGATCATCAACATCCGCTCCATAATGATGATGATAATAATAATAATAATAATAATAATAATAATAATGATGATGATGATGATACTGACAAGAACTGATAACGGAATATTCACTTGTTCCTACCATTTTGTCTTCGCATTTATAAGTTTTGGAAGGAATCCTTTTTTTTTTTTTTTTTTTTTGAGTGGGATTTATTTATAGTCGCCTGACAGCATGGTGTTATAACGTCTACTTAGTACTTGCTCCCCTGAGGTTTCTGGTATTTCTCCTTGGTATTTCCAATGCCATGTCGTAAAGAAGCTTAATATCGGTGGCAAAAGTGCAGTAAGTACACTTTGCCAGCGATATATTACGACCATTTCAAAATTCCAAATTGTTATTTCTCACATGCAAACATTCTCATGGGGGCAGATAAAAAGTTTATTATAATGTAAAAACAAGTGGTTATGAAAATTTTGGCTACTCGATCGCAATTACGGGGGCCATAAAAATAAGTTTCCATGGGGCTGTTTACAGAAAGAAAACACAATTTCAAGGAAATGTTTATTGGAACAGATACAGCAATTGTTGAGCATTTTTTAACATATTCCCCACCGGAATTGAGACATTTGTCATACAGTGGGAACGACTTTTGTATCCCTGTGTTGTAGAAGTCTGCAGCCTGGGATCGGAACCAGTCTGTGACAGCCGTCTGCACACCTCTGTTGATTCCATGGTATGGCAAATGTCTCAATTCCACTGGAGACTATGTTGAAAAATAGCGCAACAATTGTTGTGTCTATTCCAATAATTTTTTCCAATGAAATTGTGTTTCCTTTCTGTAAATAGCCCCAGAGAAACTTATTTTTATGGCCTTCGCATTTGCGATCGAGTGGCCAAAATTGTACCAGCACTTGTTTCGGCTTTATTAACATAATGGAAGAAAAAAATAAAAAAAAAATTATCTGCTCCCATTAGAATATTTGCTTGTCAGTCATAAAATAGGCCTACTGTTATTTCACATAATTTGTGTAATATCTGGACTTGAAAAGTCTGCGAGCAGGCCTACGTTTAATAATAATATTAATAGAAATAATCACCATTATAGATCACACGACTTAAGACACACTGGCCTGTTGGCTTCACAAACTCGTCAGTTATTTTAAAATTATCTCCCTAGTGTGTTCTGGATCTGCCAACATTCCGTTTCCTTCTGAAATGAAAAGAACGAAGTTAATAATAATAATAATAATAATAATAATGCTTATGATATAAGAACTTCACGATGGTTTAGACTTCTGAAGATACAGGATAATAATAATAATAATAATAATAATAATAATAATAATAATAATGCTACTAATGAATTTAAGGAATTTATATTGGTGGCGCAGTCTTGAAAATTCAGGGGTTGATCCCAGATGTCGAATATTCTAGCAATTGCAGTATATCTGTCTTAGTCTCTGTGGGGTGCCGAAATATCGCTAAAATAGATCATAATCACTTCTTCCCGAATACCTTGTTGTTCTTTATGTTGTATGCATCTGGAATGAAATGTGAAATTTGAAAATTTAACTATGCGGAATTATTTAGATGGCATTGTTAATTTTTATTCTGCTGTACCCCAATAATCAGTCTCTCACTATCGGGCCCACCTGTAGTTGTAAACAGTTCCGAAATTCAAATATTTTTATTAGCGTTTGGATGGATAGTATAATAAATGGTACCATTCCATATTAAAACATTTTGCGTTTCTCAGTTAATTTTTATTGTGTAGCAATTTATTTTTATATTTTACCTTCTTTAACTGTTACGTAAAATAGACTAATAGGTCGATAAAATCATAAATTTTCACTTTTCGAATTGTACACAATAATACTGAAACGTAAATCTAACCCCATCAGTAAATTACACTTAATGCGTGATTTTTGTGTGTTTGTTACTTGTCACGTACACTTTGATTGAATGATTTTGCCCGGTGGCCTTGCCTGTTACGCTAGTAACGAGCCTGGCTGTCACCTAGGGGAAATCATAACAATCATTTTGACATTGCATTGATGTAAGGAGCGGTAGGGGTGGGTCGGTTCCATTAGCTAATGCGCAAGCCTTATTAATGCTTAATTCGTAGTGTTTCGTTTACAGAAACATTTCATACAATTCTGACGTGTGGAGAACTGTGTCCAGTGACCATAACATAATGAGACGCTCATTACTAATTATTTATTAATCAAAATAGTCATATAAAATTACTTTGGAATTTTATTCATTATTAATTGTTAGTTATTCTTTGAATTGGTCATGTCCCTATAGAGCGTTCGGAATTTAGAAAATACCATCGGGCATAAAGACTTCTTTTCAGCGGACATTACTCCTCTTTGTAATGTATATAAAATAAATTATTTACGTATTTTTTTAACTTATATAAATTAATATACCGGTAAGTAAATCTATTCAATTTATTCGGTTGTTGTAAATACAACATTAATATACAGTCAACTCCGCTTATAGTGGACCTCTGCGAACCAACATATTTAGTTCTTTTATATATATCCGAGGTTCAATAAAACCGAAGTGTCTGTTTTTATACTACTGACGTTGCTATACATACAATATAGAATTTAAGTTATGTAGGCAGTGGACAAAGACCGACTTCGCACCACTCCTACTAATTAGGGAGCTTTGCTTACCTTGACCTTGAAAATTTTCTGGATTCACTTTTACAAAGATTCAGGAGGGAGTGTTGAGAACCATCATACTGTAATCCTTCTTGTACTTACTGTTTGGTTATAACTCTATTCCCTTTTACAAAAGAAAACACTTTGTCTTCCTATTCTTTTAATAATCTCTTTTAAAGGAGTCACAACTAATTCTTCCTTTATCCATCACTGCGTACAGTATTGTAACATGTTTCAAGCTGTCCAGGAAGCTGAACAAATTCTTTCTTTATCTTTCAATGCACTTAAGGAGTAGCGAGGGTTGGAATTTTGCCCTAAAAATATTCTTGGAACAAGTAATATTAGAGGAGAAAAATTCGTTCCGGCGCCGGGTATCGAACCTGGGTCCTTGGTTCTACGTACCAAGCGCTCTACCCATTGAGTTACATTGAAGTTCAATCCACAGCACCGGATCGAATCCCCCTCCTTCAGTGTTTTTCCCTCTGTGGCCTGATTCCAAGTTCGACATGTACGTTGACATTTTATTAAGTCAACTGTCATTATACAAGGAGTGCACTCAGTTGAGTGACTTGGTGACCGGGATACCACAGTAATATGCACAGTAATCTGTACAGTAATATGCACTGCTACTCGAAGACTCTACCTAAGGATTAAAAGAATAATTAATCTTTACGTAGATATTCTTGGAAGTTTATATGAGAAAGGGTTTTCGTAAATTACCATTTTGGTCATTTTAAAATTACATAGTTTTTCTTGGAAATTGTACTTTTAGGTTCACTATAACCGAAGTGAGGGTTCACTACAAACGGAAATGTTAATGTACTTTTTAATGTATGCGGGCCGGGACCAACGAAACACTCCATAGTCAAGTACAAAAATTATTTCAAATATATTAGTATATTGAGGAAGAAGTTTGAAATGAGGACTTAACCATATTAACATATAAAAGATCATATTACAAAAAGTGCAGAAGCGAGTGTCAAAGGTGCCACTTGGGTGGCAGAAAGAACAGTAAAAAAAGGAGTGTAAGGAACATGAGAACCCAAGCTACAGCATTTGAGACAAAAGGCAGGGATCAGTTAAGTATTTTCATATGCAGAAAAGAAGTACTTCAGC
The DNA here is from genome assembly GCF_040183065.1 of Periplaneta americana. Lineage (NCBI taxonomy): Eukaryota > Metazoa > Arthropoda > Insecta > Blattodea > Blattidae > Periplaneta > Periplaneta americana. Next base: position 75,233,624 of record NC_091126.1, read on the forward strand.
AGCTGAAAAATCACTTCAAGTTAAAAGAGATCATAAACTTGAATAGTAAATCATCACTCAACAGAGTAGTGAAAGATTTAGTTCGGAATATGTATTATATGTATTTTTCGTGTTAAATTTTACCATACCTGGTTAAAATGTTTCGGCCTGCTATTGACCTTCAGAACTCAGAAAGATTAGAAAGATTTAGGTTGTGAATTGAAGAAAATTAAGACAGGTAATTGTTAATAGAGAAGCATGAAATTTATTTTGAACGAGATATTTATATGAAAGAATTAAGACTGATGTGGACACAGTAATGTGAAAGAAAAAAGGAAGACCCATAAATTTTACGGACGAAACATACATTCATAGCAGCTACACCACTGCAAAATCTTGGACTGATGAAGCAGAATAGGTTTAGGCCTGTTGTGTCGGAAGGTGAAGGGCTAATTCATAGTCCATGCTAAGGGCAGAGACGAAATTATTTTCCAGTGTCCTACTTATACATAGGATATATAGATATAATCTGAAGAACACCGATTATCAGAAGAAAATCCTTATAAATATTAATTCAATATTTTAAAAACTTGTTTAAAAAATTGGTACCGAAATTTTTCCCAGTGTTAAATAATGCCCGAGACAGACAAACCTGCAACATCAATTTCATTAAAGTAATGAAAATCTGGTTTTCGTATACAAATGTATGTTATTGTGAAAAATGAAAATTTACTCTTTGACTGGAGAGCAAAATAAATAAACGACAAAATGGACAAATCTCATGCAGAAAATGGCCATGCAGTCCTCTTTACCGCCCAGACCTACATTTTATTGAACTTATTTGGGTAGATACAAAATAATAATGGTTCGATAGCGTTAATACCACATTCATAATTACAGACGTTGAGCAGCTGTTACTAAACATTCGAAGAAATGGGAGTGTAGAAATAATAGAGCTTATGTCAACATGTGGACTGTACTGAGGATTAATATTATAATAAAGATGAAATAGAAAATACCATTGCGCAATCTTTAATTCAATATAACAGACTGTAATGAACTAATGACGTTTGGCTGAGGAAGAGTTAGGATCGGAAGATCCAATCTAGGAAGATACCATGTCTGGAACAACTTAAAAAATTAAGAGTAGGTATTGTGAAAAGTTGTGTGATAATCACATATATTTTGGATAGTATGAATTGCTGCTGATCCGGACCTACACTTGGGCGTGGGTTCGACTTCCTCTTCAGCTGATTACCTAGTTGGGTTTTCCAAAGTTTTTCCCATTTGTAATATGAATGTCAGGTAATTACCTAGTGAATTCTCGGTCTCATCTCGCCAAATACCATCTCGCTATCATCAATTCCATCGACATTAAATAGCCAACTACTCATTCCATGTCATATTAACACAATTTCGAATTAAAATGTCCCTTGACAACCCAGATTGTGATGAAACTTGCTATGTCAAGTGATCAAGTGGAAATCATAAGCCAATTTTTGTCTTCCGTACAAAAGTTTTACTAAGTAAATTTTCATACTTTTTTTATAAAAATTGCTTGGTATTGAAATAGTAAATTACCATTTTCTCCAGAACCATATGAGATACAGACTTGGGAAATGCCTCACATTGAAGTTCTTTTGATGGGCTTTCATTTGATGTATACTACCGGTCAAAAGTTTTCGATCACCTATCAGAACTATGGATTTGGTGTTAAAACAGGGATTTCGTTTTGAATATTCTATCATATCGTAATGCTAGAGAGAGAAAATATTTATTTTGTTGGTCTATTTAGTTTTTACGACGTGTTTGTATATTGAAATAAAGTATATAGTTGTTTGCATAGCTGATCGAAAACTTTTGACCGGTAGTGTATAACCTGATAGGAGTGGGTTAAAGTGTAAAAGGTTTCTTAAGGGTATACGTGAGCAACCACAGTATTCTCAGAAAATGCGGATTCTAAATTTCTAAAATCTCATAAGGAGATGAACTCACATTTTGACAAAAATTACAAGGTACCACAACAAAACTTATTAGAAATTAAATATCTGTTAAAAGTATAAAAAAGGTTACTAATAATATTTTTAAGAATTCACTATTTACTTTAAATCAAATTTTCCAAAATTTGAAAATGTTCACACATATTATTTCATAACTCCACAACCATTAGAGATAGAATTCTGAAATTTTGTACACTGATTTAACATGCATATATGCAAAAGGTAGACTGCAATAATGCCCATTTCTTTGAAAATAGAAAAATTAGGTCACAAGACATTATGCAAATTTTAATATATTTTATATAGAACAAATAAGGAATTAATTGTATTAAAATAAACAACTGTACATGTCTGAGAGTAGTCTACTTTTCAGAAATAAGTGTTTACTACATGCAAGAAAAATATTAAAGATGTCAGACCATAATAATGTTATGGTTACCAAATGATGTAACTGAAGAATTTTTTTTCATACTCTGATAAAACTGGTTTGAAAAATACTACAGTAGCGTGCAAATTAATCCGAACAACGTAATTACTTATTCAAAAACACTCAAACGGGATAAAAAAAAGGATCTAAGACATACCTCGGTAATCTATGTGGCCTTCCTTGTTCCTAATAACAGCTCTGAGACGATTTGACATGGATTCCACTAATTTCCCAAAAATATTCATTTCTTCATCGCGAAACCATACCCCAATGAGGGCAGAAATCTTCTTCTCCTTTGTAGAACAATCCATTTTTTGCATTCTTCTTTTGCAAATTGACCACAAGTTCTCAATGGGGTTGATGTCGGGTGAGTTGCCTGGCCAGGGGAGTACCTGAATATTCTTCTTGTCGAAGAATTCTGTAGTTTTTCGAGACGTATGGCATGGTGCCAGGTCTTGTTGGAACACACCTCTGCCATCCGGAAATGATTTTTGTAGCTGGGGTACGATTCTGGTTTCCAATAAGTGAATATATTTGTCAGAATTCATCATTCCCTTGATAGGTATTAATGTTCCAGGCCCTTCATGTGTAAAACAACCCCAAAACATTACTTTAGGGGGGTATTTGGGTGCTTGTTGGAGATGAGCTGCTGTTATGTTTTCGGATCCTTTCCGTACGTAAGAAACACGGTGGCCGTGGACCTCGAAATGAGACTCATCGGATAAAAGTACATTCTTCCAGTCATTCACTGTCCAGTGTTGATGTAATTTTGCCCACATTAAGCGTTTTTTTGCACATAACAGGGGTTAGCAGTTGCTTCTTAATAGGCTTACGAGCCCTTCGTCCAGCTTCCAAAAGCCTACGCCGCACTGTTGTGACGTGAATATTCGCCCCAGTGGTAGCCATTAACTCGCGGGTTAAGTGGACAGCAGTTAGTGTAGGATTTAATTTACTTTTCCTGACAATTAAACGATCATCTGCAGGTGAAGTCTTCCTTTTCCGGCCACAGTTTCCTTTTTTCTGGGGTGTGATGAATCGAGTCTCCCTGTGTCGTTTTATGATCGAATTAACAGTAGCCAAACCGATGTGACATTCTGCAGCAATTTGCCTCTGTGTCATAGAAGAATGCTCTGCTAATGTTATAATTTTAGACCATTTTCGTGGAGTTGTATCAATTTGTGAAGACGACAGAATGTACATAGGATTGCAGTATTAAGTCTTCAACACAACTGAAATGCTTATAAGTACAAAACGACAGGCAAAATGTCACATATTATAAAAAAAAATAATGACAGACCTTCAACAATGGAATTACACGTACTACAGATGTCAATTAAAGCGGTATGAGCAGTTGTGAGGCCAACAATTATAGAAAATGTAAAAATATGTCGTGTTCGGATTAATTTGCACGTTACTGTATTAGTGAACTTTTTTTTATACTTTTATCAGATATTTAAGTTCTAATAAGTCTTGTAGTACCTTGTAATTTTTGCCCAATTGTGAGTTCATTTTCTTACAAAATTTTATAAATGTAGAGCCTGCATTTTCTGATAATATTTGTGGTCGTTCACGTACATATACCCAATGAAATAACACATTAAAATTCAATTTTCTCAAACAATGGCATTTTTAATTTGAAAAAAAAAATCACAAATCTACTTCTTACTACTGTCTTCTCACACATTGCAAAGTGTCATTTCTGGATCTTAATGGGATCGTGTGATTATAAGGAGTATAAATTCCACATGTAAGGAGAAATAACCATCATATCCTAGCTTGTCTTTGACAAAAGTCTAGATAAATCTGACTTATTACCAGTAGTTTGAAACAATATTATATTGGTTAATATGAAATCTGTTTCAAATACATAACAAAAAAACTAATTTAACTTACAAGAAGAAAACATTTCTTATATTAGTTTACCCCAGAACATTAACATAGTATTTTTTCTGATATGCTGGAAGTGTGGCTGCTGCAAACTCAAGTCTATCAGTCTTCTGCTTAGTGCAGGAAGTGCTTCATGATCTTAGCAATTTTCGTTTCGTCTTCAGATAGAACATAAATGAGTCCGACAAGTTGCCGTGTAAGAATTCACTTAGCAAATTACATCAATATAAGGCGTCCAGAGCATGTCAGGTGTTGATAGGTAATTAAAAGAATGAGAGGGTCCTGATGTATGAAGAAATGTAACTTTCACTTCATTTTTTTCTTTATTTTCCTCTAAAACATAGCTCAACCACTGTCTTCCATTGTATGTAAAATTACATAACCATTCAGTTCACCAAAAAGTAAATCTCTCCATGAGGGATAGCTAGTTTAAAATGGGGAAAAGAAATCAACTTAGTTTTGAACTTATGTTTCACACCTTGAGGAAATGAAAGTATGGAGCTTTTGAGTTCCTGGAATTGCCAATAATGTTACTGAAGTGTAGTGCCATCTGTCGTTGATTTTCTATGTACTCTTTTTGCGTAACATGTGTAAAGTTCTTGGCCTTGGAAAGTTCAAGTTTTGCCCATTAATGGAGTTGAAAATTGGCTCGATCTGATTTTGGCATGGCCTTTGCAGATTTCCTTGTCGGCTCACTTTAACTGTGCCCCCCCACCCCATCACATGGGCTTTTACCGTGAGCTGCAGCTGAAAAATGTCATTCTGATACAAGCCCAAAATCATTTTTTATGACAAAGTTTAAAAAAAAAATCTGTATTTTTATATTGGGAAGCTGAGCATCTGAAAAATAAAAATAAATTTCTTGACTTCATCATTAAATTTCGATATTAAAAACCGAATAAGCTTTTTTTTTTCTCCTGAAACAAGTGGACGGTCACAATATTGTGTCATGGACTTTACTATGTTTCGCAAGAAGAGTACGTAGAAAATGTACGACAGCTGGCACTACAATTCAGTAAAATTATGACAATTCCAGGAACTCAAAAGCTATATGCTTTCATTCCCTCAAGGAAAAGAACAAAAGTTTATGCGGAATTGCTTTCCTTTGTCTCATTATCAACTGGATGTCCAGTCATCTCTCATCAAAAGACGTTAGGGTTTGGTGAACTGAATGATTATGTAATTTTATATGCAGTGGCAGATGGCAATTGAAATATTATTTTCTTTAATTAAATTTAACGACGCTCGCAACTGCCGAAGTTATATCAGCGTCGCCGGCGTGCCGGAATTTTGTCCCGCAGGAGCACTTTTTACATGTCAGTAAAGTAAATCTATTGACATATGCCATCGACCTTGGCCGGGGTCGAACCCGTAACCTAACCTCTGCACAGAAGGCCAGTGCTATACCGACTACACTACCCAGGCTGACTTGAAATATTACGTTTTAGGGGAAAATGGAGATGAAAATGAAGTGAAAATTACATTTCTTCACCCATCTGGATCCTCTCTCATTCTTTTAATTACTTCTCAACACCTGATATATTCTGGGCTCCTTATACTGATGTAATTTACAAAGTGAATTCTTACATGCCAACTTGGGACTTATTTATATTCTATCTGAAGACTAAAATAAAATTGCTAAGGTCATGAAGTACTTCCTGCACTAAACACTTTCAGCGTGTCAGACAAATACTATGTTACCTGCTGTAAACTAATATAAGAGATGTTTCCTTCCTGTAAATTAAATTAACTTTTTTATTTATCATGCACCTAAAATAGAATTTATATTAACCAGTATCATATTGTTTTAAACTGCTGGTAATAAGTCAGATCTGTTTAAAACTTGTCTTTTTTCAAAAGTTGGCTATTTCTCTTTTCATGTGAAATTTATGCCTCTTATATCACCTGACCCCAATAGGATCCCAAAATGAAACTTTGCGAGCTGGAGGATGACATTATGAGTAGTTTTTTTTTTAAATCATGAAAGTATCGTTTTATGAGAAAATTGAATTTTAAAAAGTTATTTGATCATTAAGAAAACTTTCTGTATTCTAGTCCTGTCTTTTACACATCATATTAGCGCCCATCAAAAAGAGCTTTCAAATGAGACATTGCCCAGGTATGTATCTCGTTTGGTTCTGGGGAAAATGGTAATACTAACTTTTGAACGGAAGACAAAAAAATATTTCTTATGATTTCCATTCATAACTGTGTCAGGTCAATTGATATAGAAAGTTTCATCAAAATCCCTGAATGTCGGACAGAATCAGTGTGTTGGTTTGACATGGAATGACTCAGTAGTTGATGCAGCATCGCTAAATAACCGAATAGTAAGAATTAATGTAAATTTCTTGCAAACTTTTTATACAGAATGTACCGCAACATTGATAACCCAGACGCATACTGTCAACGTTAGTGTTTCAACATTTACGTTAACCATTCGCATTTTGAGTTTATACTTTTGCGATGGCTGAAATGGGTGAATCAAACTATATGTTAAACATTCAACGTTTCAGAGTTATGAATCGACTTCATAAGCAAGGAAGGCAGGGGGAGGGGAACCCATCTGTTGAATCTTTACCAAGGTCTATTTACACTGCCTCCCATTGTTACGGTGTTAATTAGTAGCTTCGAAATGTTGACTTAGCGTCTTGACATAGGTCTAACAAATCTGAAATCTCGCATCACTTTGAATGTCGTAGAAGTCTTGAAATCATCTATAAATTTTGCGGTTTAAGCGAATTTTTGTAATCCAAAAGAATTATCTATTGGTACATTGCAATTGCTTGTGCTGTTGTTTTGTTACTTACGAGAAACAAGCATTGAAAATTGATAGGAATGTTGAATTATTTTAGCGAGAAACGAATGCGGATGCTGCGGGTAGGCTATATCTGCAAATTTTTGCACGGAAATCTATAGATTTCAGAAAGCAATAACGTTTTTATATTTCTGTAATCTCTAGAGTTACGTTAATTTTAAAAAAATAATTCACGTGCCTATCTATAACCCTTAAATTTTTGCCCGGAAAAAGTTTTCAATTGGAGGAATAATTCTTTGAGTAATAATCAGTGTCTTGAAATAATGATTTTCGTAGAATTAATTTACATAACATTTATTTTGTCTCTTGATCTCGTGTAATATATTTCTACTTATAAAACCCATTGATATTTTGGGGAAATGATACTACTTTGAATTATTTGCAGTTGTGTTAGACCGTACATAGTGAATAATGTGAATTATATTTCTCTAATAATGCAGGAGCGAAAGCCAGCTATGACGCCTGTGGGAATCATTGTGCTAACAACACGTTACCCTGTACTGATTGCATGATCGCTGAAGCATGTTGAACGTGAGGCCAGCAGTCGGCTGATCGTACTTGACCTCCATGGGATGACGCTCTTCTGGAATAATGCAGGAGAAATGGTTGTTCACAGACAGATGGCATGACGACAACCTCCTTTTCTCTAGGGACTCTAGGGGTATGCTGGAAACTTCTCTCTCCGCGAAAATATCTGAATATATTTTTCTATAGCATCTCGCAGTACTCTCTGTATATACTGTGTGTAAAAAGTTAGTGAAAGAGGCAGTAATAAGCGGCTGTTCCTAAGACACATTTGGGTGTAATATTGGTATCTGTCACTTGTTTCCGTTTGAGAATGCTTGCAATGTTGTGCAATCTGTACACTGCCAGGAGGCTGCAGTAACATTTAAGGTTTGAAGAGATTCGTTTGAACCTCATGGCCACAAGCCAAAGTTTGGGGTTAGCGTTTTCAGTAGGAGTGGTTTACGTCATCGGAATAGCTGCAATGACTTCCGCAAGTATCTCGCAGATAACGCTGTGAAGATGGTCGGTTGTACCGATGTGGCGATTAACCGGCCACCTTTATATTGCCGTTGAACATCATTTCCAAGGACTGCAATGTGTTGCGTCTAAACGTGAATTTCTTTGAAGTCAGAAATGCGATGCTTTTCACTTACTTTCTTATTAAACGAAATATAAACTATTGTGATACTTAAAAAAATTATATAGCGAAAATACACGTTTTTAGCATTTCCCATACAAAAAAGTGGTTTTGAGTATGTCGTTTTTCTCTCTTTATACCGCGATTTTCTTAAACTGTTGGACGGATTTTGTTCGTATTTCATATCTACGAGTCAAATTATCCGAGAGTGGTTCCCATACAATAAAGTAATTTCCGATAAATATTAATGGATATTTTAAAATAAAAAACAATCGCGTTCTACTTCCAGAATCGTCAAGACCATTTCATCGTGCATTTCATATTACATAAAATCTAAAAGTAACGCGGCGAAGTTTGTATCGACGAAAAGAGCTTTGCTAAGGGAAATCATTATATTAATGATTTTTAAATGATTTCCACCTTTTCGTTGTGAATTTTGTCGAACTGTTGACCCCTCATTCGGGAAGGACTAGGTAGTAGCCGAGCTCGAGTGAAGAGTGCCTTATCGGATAAGTATTACGGAGGTCTAAGATTTGAGTCGCCTAGAATCAAACTGCACTTTATCCAAAAATCTGATTTTTCAGGAAATACGAAAAACAAATTCCACCTTGTCTGAAAGTTATTGGAAGAAACAAATACATTCAGTGTAAAGTGTAAGCTTCAAAATTATATTTTAATAAAAAAAAAGACTCCGATTTCCTTGAAGTAATGAAAAATCGTAAGCAATTTTTGTTAGGAGAAATTTCACTTTGCCACCAGCTTGTGGATAAAATGCAGTTTAGTTGTGAGCAAAGTGGATAAAGTGCAGTTTGATCGTAAGGAAAGTGGATAAAGTGCAGTTTGATTTCAACATGTAAATTTATTATTATTATTATTATTATTATTATTATTATTATTATTATTACTACTACTATTACTACTACTATTACTTAGGTGGTACGTGCCAGGAAAAATTTCATTCAAAACAGTCAGGAAGACATCCTATATAGCATCTAGGATTTGAATGTTAGAATGGAATAAGAGCTCATCCGATTTACAGTAAATTTTCAGATCTTTAACATTACTCATTTCTCTTTATAAATATGTAAGTCATACATTCTTTCTTTGCATCGTATTGCAATATAAACTTCACATCATTTGAAGTAACACTTAAGTGCATTGTAACAGTTGAACAGCACTAAAATATTATTGCTGCAATGTAGTGTGTCGGACATGTGCCACTGTCACATATTCTGTGTCACAGTACCAGAGGGTAGGCCACCTAAGGGAAACAGAGAAGGTAGAACTTAAATTGAGAAGGATTCAATCCGGCATCGGAACTGGAATCCGGTGTGACTTAGTTGATAAAGCGTCAACACGTAGAGCTGAAAACCCGGGTTCGAGTCCTGGTGCCGGTGAGAATTTTTCTCCGTTCTACCCATTCTTCACCATATGGTAACGCAGAATTCCTGCTCTGAAATATCATATGTACTTCGGTACATAATAATAATAATAATAATAATAATAATAATAATGATTTATTTAACATGGCAGAGTTAAGGCCATATGGCCTCCTCTAACACTCAACCAGTAGTAATACAGTAATGTAAATGTTATTGTCATTGACCTTACATTCAACACATACCAATACACAACATAATAACAAACGACTGCTTCAACGTACATACCGGGCAAAGTAGCCTAAATAATGACTGTCTCTACCCTTTTCCAAAAAAAAAAGAAATATACTCACAAAACATTTGTTTTCTGGGAAAACCATGACAGTTACAGAAAAATATTTGACTTTTTTCTTCGGTTATTTATGCTTTACCACCAGTATTTTTTGGCAGTTTATATCGCTTACGCCCTGTATATGTTGTTTTATCTATTCGAACATTTATTTGCTATAGAGTTCCACAAATGTAGTTCTCGCGATTACAGTCACAAATCATATTCCCAGCTATTCGTCGTAAGATTATTCACTCCCTTAACATTAATAGAAAGAATATTTTCAGTGTCTAATATACGTACATGACTGTTTCCGTATTCTCTATGATTCTCCTTAATTTGCACACGGAAAATCTTCTAACTTGACATTATTGTCTTCTTAATTACTTACTTACATGAAAATATTGGAGAATGTACACGTTGAAAATACAAATATTATGCTGGCTGTTTTCAGCTGTTATAGGCAAAATTAGGGGAGAGTCGGGTAGTATCGGACATCGGGTAATATCGGGCAGTGCGTTTCTTTTATCTACCAGCATATGGTAGTACCTGAATGACATGGTTACGTTTCTGTATGCGACATCACAGAAACGTAACTATGTCAATCAGGTACTTTCATCGTGTGGTAGATGAAAGAAACTCACTGTCCGATATTACCCGATGTCCGATACTACCCGACTCTCCCCTAAGAGACCATTTTAGTAAACATAGGCAAAAACAAATGAAAAAGTGTCGCTATTGTCCCCATCCGACCAATATTAATTGCATTCCTCACTGGATTGTGATTGCGATACAAAAAAAAAATGTTCACGGTTATTCCACATTCAAAAGCATGAAAATGCACTCCTGTTATCTTCAGGTAAAGAGGGGACATCGAGAACCATTTACATTGCCGTCCACGTTCTCTGTCTGACTTTCTCGTATTGAAGCCCAACTGAGACGATAAAAGTAGTTGTCAGCATGGCTTCCCTCGGAAGGGAAGTGAAGCTAGTTGGCCCATGGCCTACCCTTATGTACTGTGTCACATAATGTGTGACAGTGGCACAGTGTCCAACACAATATACCAGTGATGTCAAAGCAAGCGCATTTTTCTGACCTTGACGTCGTGCGCGGGCAGCAAGCGCTAAGTATGGAAAGAGAAAGGGTTTTGTAGCCTATGTGAATAAGCAACCTGTTGCATTAAGAAAACAGTGGTGCACAAACTTCAAACGGAACGTGAAATTTTATGTCGTTATTTTTATATGGCTTCTTTCTGTTTAATATTATCTATATTGTCTGGAAAACAAAAGTACTAAGACTGATTTCTTAATATTTCACTTGTGTTTTAAATCTTAATAACATATTAGAGAGTTAAGAAGGAATATTCACTTAAATTCCATAGTAGTATAATATTATACTGTATTAAGTTGATGAAACACATCATTCATAAAGAATGTGATATTCCAAAGAAAGAGATTGAGTATGACATGATAAGTTGGAATTTATATTGCTGGTATCTTTAGCCGTACAAAAGTAATCAAACTAATCAAAACAATATTACAGTGCAAAGGAAAGTTACCTAGGTACTGTGTCTGTTTTAAGTGTAACTAATATTCCATAACAAAACTCTTATCGCATTATGATTTTAAGGTGATATTTGTGAGCAACTTCCTATCATCAGAATATTAAATTTTCTCGAAATGTGCTGAAGCTATAGAGCTGACATTTTTACAACACATGGGCACGTATCTTTTGCTTATGATGTAACAGTAGTTGCTTTGTTAATTCATTTCCTTACAAACAATTTCCATGCGAATATTTTCAAAATTTTCAATACACCATCTTCAGTAATACGTATATACGGTATATTAGATTTACGAAAACATTCTGTAAGGCTACTAAATAAATAGGCCTATACCTGAAAATTTCACTTTTCTATACGAAAAGTTGAGAAAATATTTCTTTTGAATAAAAAAATCAAACTTGTGAAAAATGAGCATTAAAATTAAAACTTACATTCTTATAATGCACTTATACTTCTCAGGCAAATCTAAAAATTAACATGGATGCAGTTTTAATAAGTTCTCTTCCCTTTATCTATTGAATCAGTGCTGGCCATCCCTGAATATAGCTCGACCAAGCGGCATATACCACCTCTTTCGTCTGTCTCTTTCCTTTCCGCTGTAAAGCGCTCAGGCTCTCCTGGGCTCTAAAGCGCGCGCTTGCTCCTGTGGACATCAATTGACATGCCTGCACTATACTGTGTGTAAAAGAATCCTGTCTCAGAATGTGACTTCTTCAAGAAAAATGCACAGGCCATTCGTTTCTCGCTCCCGTAAAAATTTAGAGTTAACAAAATTGACTCGCATGTATCGCAGGAGCACATGTAGACTTTTCCCATTCTTCAGCTGTAATCTCTCCACTCACCTAACCATGGTATGGTTGACTTTTATAGGTATTTTATATATCATTAAAAAGGGGGTAAACAGGGCGGAAGATGTTCAATGACAGTTTTTTTAAGGGACGAAGAGTGTAAGAGTCCTCTATTATGTTTAACCTTTGCTCTTAGATTTCTCAGATATAATTATTTTAAATGGCAATTTTTATCTCATATTTTAAACATAGTCAACTCTGGATATAGTGAACCTCTGCGGACTTACATCTCTCTTTCACTATATCCGAGATTCACTAAATCCGAAGTGTCTCTCCCGTAACATTAAATGACAGGAATGAATGAAATTGTGAACAAGAAAATAAAGTATTATACAGTAATTAAAAAAAAATATTTTTGTGGAATGGATTACACTGTATACTGGTACTCACAGTTGATTTACTTAAACTATGTTGTCGACCTACGTCCGCTTGCGAAAGACCACGCTCAATGTCACTTATAATATTCGCGTTTTCTTCCAAAGAAAACACATCACGCTTCGACATTTTTATACAGTACATTCACTGTTCGAACACTAAAAAGAGACTGATCAGGTAGAAATAATAAACGCTATTATGGTGTGACTGCGTACTCAGCATTGAAATTTCCCGGGTCACTTAATGAAAACTGGGAGGAGGTTGGTGGAGTTTGAAAGCCATCGGAATCTTACCTTCATTTATGCTCTGGACATAATGTCCGTCCCCTTTTAATAAAGGAAGGCAGTTTCATTTTCCGTTGTTTCGATGCTATCCGTCATAATGGAATTGTTTCTGAGAACAAAAGACAACCTTTTGACGTTGAAGGATTAGAAATAAGAGTAGAGTAGTGTGCCTGAGAACAGAATGACAACACTTCGACGGTGGAGTGAGGCAAGGTCGTCACGCGTTGCCTGGATTTACAGTACAGCTCATTGTCTAGGAATCATTAATCCTACCTTTGTCCTTTGACTAAAGGAGTAAGAAACTTAGAATGTTGTTCTCAACACATTCGTTCAATTTTATACAAAAAGGTCTGACTTCAAATAAGAATTTGTCAGGATACAACTCTTGTAACTTCAATTTTTAAGGTTCTCTATAAACGGAAATATTAATGTAATTTTTAATGTATGCAGGTCGAGACCAATTATTTAGGTTCACTATTGCCGAATGTTCACTATAACTGAGTTCACAATATCCACAGTTGACTGTATAAATATGGTCGGCCTCGGTAGCGTAGTTGGTATAGGCTGGCCTTCTGTTCTCGAGGTTGCTGGTTCGATCCCGTCCCAGGTCGATGGCATTTATGTGTGTTTAAATGCGACAGGCTCATGTCAGTAAATTTACTGGCATGTAAAAGAATTCCTGCGGTACAAAATTCCGGCACAACGCACAGGGGTTCATTTTCCCAATTTCTTGGCCAAAACCTCTAGAGATATTTGAAATAATTTGAACGTAACGAAATCGAAACAAATCATAAAAGTAACATAATTAAGAATTAAATACCTAATAAATTCAAATAAATAGCTATAATAAATGCTTTTTGGCTTGGATGATCATTTCATTGCTTCTTAGAGTACTCAAAGTTATAGTCTATTTTATCTATATATACATATATCTATATATTATATGTATAATATTTGTATAGTACAGTAATTCTCTCACTCGTTAGCATCATAGTCTGCGGAGATAAGGGAGTCATCTTCATCAGAGCCCTGAGTGGACACATCTAAATGTGTAAATGCATCTGGAGCTGACAGAAGTGATATTACATTTGCCGACAAACGCTTCAGTTTCTTTCTTGGGACTTCCGATATTATTTATGAAGTATGGTCCAACAATACCTGCAGATCAGTTTCAGCAGACTTTCCTGTTATTTGAATGGCAATGGTATCGGGATAGCATGTCATTTGTGCTTCTAACACCGTTCTGTATTGTTGGAAAATGTTGGCGTTGGATTTTTAGCCTCGGACCTAATCTGGTTAGAATGGAATTTTGTTAATTGAACTTCAACTAGAATGGACAATGTTTTTACTCCAGATAGAGGTATACAATACTCTGAACTTAATTTATAAGCTTTTCTGCATTTTGACGTACTGGTTGGTGTTGAAAATTGTACATCTTTTATTGCAACAGCAATATAAAACTCTCCTGCTTCACGAAGACTCATTTGCGTGGCATATGCGAGTTCTGAAGCACCTAAGTTTTGTCTTAATCCCTGTGCTTTTCGTCTTTTATAACGTTCACCACTTTACTAAATTCTAGTAATTGACGCTAGACTCTTTATTGCGTTTCAGTAACGCATATTGGAAAACTCGTAGTTTTTCAAGGCATTTCTTATTCTGTGGCAGGAATCTTTCAATTGTACTATTTGACAGTTTCCATCTGGTTTTAAAATTTATACATTAAATGTTTTAATACATTCTTTAGTTCATCGGATGATGTTGCAGGGGAATCGGTTATGATTCTAATGCGTTCTCTTAAGTAATCATACTTTTCTTCAAAATTAGATGATGAACGTACCTGTAGTATAGTAAACATTCACGCCTAGTGAAGTTTATGTGATGACTTTCATATCCTGAAAGGAATTACAGAAATAATTTAAATTTTAATAAATTGATGGAGGATTAATATACGACACAACAATTTTTTGGCAGCGTATTTCATAGGTAAGCGAAATGAAATAATGCACAAGAAAGCTAAAGGTTTTACCTATTCTTCGACATTGGAACCAAGTCTCTCGACATATTTCTCCCATTGTGACACTTTTTAGTACACCTCGTTCATAAAACTCGTTTTTTTTGGGCGTATAGTCACCTGCGCACGACTGATTTCACTTCTTCATCCGAACCGAAGCATTGTCCTCCTAGGAAATTTCTTCATTGGTCCGAAGAGGTGAAAGTGAGACGATGCAAGGTCTGGACTGTAGGGTGAGTGATTGCCGCCTTAATGATACCTCTGACATTGGGTGGTGTTGCAGCTGTCACCGGTCGGGCGCAACGTGCTTCGTCGGCGGACTTTTTCGAAGAACCTGCACCACCTGGAGATGTTGCTATGATCCAGACAAACAAGTGCCATACACCTCCAATATTTCCCTGTGGATTTCACTCCAATGTTTTGTTTTTCACAAAAAACGGACTGCATCTCGCTGCCCTTCACAAGTGAACGATGGTAGAAAACGCGTCATTTTTACTCAGTAGTCACAGCTCATTTCGCCAGGGTGACATACAATCGAATCATTGCTGTATGTAGTGCAAGTTTCAAACTATCTGCCAAATTTGAACGTCCTAACCAAAATAGTATTCCGTTAAATAATTGTTGCGCGTCACCTCCCGATACTCCCTTGTATTACAACGCAAAGACGCTGTGCGCATTTCAAAACCAAATTCGAACTAGTGGGCCCAGTGGCAGTTGGGGGCAGACTTTCTTTATTGGTACCTTAAAAGCATCCTCATAGGTATGGTTTGTGATGAGAAACTTGACAGGACCTCGCAGGACCGATAACTTTTAACCTCCGTGAATCCGCCGCTTTCACATTTTCAACCACAATCAACGTGATTATATTCTTTAATATCTAAATGCTGTTATTTAATTAAAACTATGTTAAAATATTCTACACACCTCCAGGAATCGAATCCATGCTTCAGCTTTTAGTTTCACACTTGTACCACTTATTTATAACACTTCAAAAACGACCTTTCTTTCACCACGCAAACTCAGCAACTGCATTGTCCAAGAGAGAAGCATTTTCAGCCACGTATTTACAAGCACAGGACTGGAGATGGGAGATAAGATATACGATGTCTACATGCCCTGTCCTTCCTCTTCAACTTAAGATAACAAACAACCCTCCCCTATATGTTTCAGTTTTGGAGTTTTGGCCAGGAATTCGGGAAAATGAACCACTGTGCAACGGCGACGCTGCTATAACCTCTGCAATTGCGAGCCATAATTTTTAAATTTAGGAATATGTGTTTTATAAACGTCTTTACCTTAGAGCTCTCAGTTCCAGCAAATTATTGTGCATAATGTCTATGTCACATTTACGGTGTAAGAGTATTTTAATCACTTCAAGTAATGGGTGTTCGGCAACGCTGTTACCGAAATGAAAACGCATGCTTCACCGTCAAGGCCTAAGACCTGAGTACCGGGGGATGTAGAGGGTATTGCATAGCGGAGTGTGCAGCAGTCTTTGTTGGTTTTTCCCTTCACTGCTCGGGGCTACATGATTCTCCGTCAGTTGATTTTGCGCTATCTAGCGTGTTTTTTGCGGTAAATTGTGTTTCTGTTGGCAACAAATAATGTCAGTTGATTCTTCGCCAGTGCAAATGACTGGATACAGATTCCACCCTTCTGAAGTCTGGTGGCGCAAATTACAAAGTATTGGCAGAACGAATAGAATTCTTTCTGGTATTGGTTTAACAAATACATACAAGGACTAAACATCCGAAGAAGCTAAGTGGTTTACTCAAAATTTTGGTCTTCCATATCTCGCACCTAAGAAGTGATTATTTTTTATTTGCTCTATGCCAAGAGAAACCATACAATTCAAAGGTAACTGAATTGTATGATTACCTTGTAGATAGCTTTGTGTCAGAGGAAGCGTTTCCCCCCCCCCCCACCCCGTAATTTGTGTAGAACGTTCTGCAACTATCACACACAGAACCAGTACTTGCGAATCATTTCATACAAAGTTCAATGTCTTCTTCTATTCTCCACATCCTGGTATATAAAAACTGGGAAATGTAATTCAGTGCACAAGAAACCCCAAAAGGAGGGTACTTGAGAACAAAAAGTCTAGGTTAGAATGCTAGAATGCAAAAACTGAATTCACATTTCTACATGCCGTGACTGTTAGACACTAACCTAAAAAGACAAAAAAAAAGAGGCTAATGTTTTCACAATTTTATTTAATACTAACTGCAGCACATTTTTAACCACACCAGGTTTATTCCTGCCAGTCCGCAGTCTGGACTACGATCAGTGTATTAAGATTTCAGTATTCAATATCATACGTTGATCGTAGAGTGGGACGGAAGATATGCTGCAATCGAGTTATAACTTCCAAACTATGAAATAAAATCATTGACCTCTTTCGCGGATACTTGATATTGCGCCACTTGTGGCGGAAAACGGCTTCTCCTTGTTTCAATGTGTTGACTAGTTCGATTTAATTTACTGCGGTTTGCAATTGCTTAAAACGCGAATTGACAATTATACCAAGTTCAAAATTTACCGAATTTGACTACCTGACATTATTTGTTTTGCATAGACTACACTCTGTAAAAAAATAAGAAAGAAAGAAAGAAAAGGAATATTCCAAATCCTACTCTAAGCCTGTATTTTTTAATCATAGAAATATTTATTTTAATACTCTTACAAGCAAGCCTGTATAATTTTCTTGCTTTCCTGAACAATTTACTTCAGTGGACTTGGGATGTTTGTCAGTTCAGGTCTTGAATTATTTATAGAAATAAAGACGATTTCCCACCTAATAAATAAGGCAAAATAGGAAAATTCTCTTCCTTTTAAGGATTTACTCTTTGACTTTACTGCAGTTGAACACCTTCCATCCTGTGTTTGCTGTTTCATTTTTTTTTTTTTTACTTATTGTTAGTAATGACATAGAGTCCACCTTGTTTATGAGAGTAATATATATTTCTTCCTTCATTTTTATTCTTCCTAGAAATGTCTGCCGCTCGCGCCCGCCTGTATGTGTATTGCTCCGAGAATTTTTTATGCGAACTTTTTCGTTCTTTCTTATTCTGCTTAACTCAAACACCACTGCAGTCTGTGGAGGGAGATTCTTTTGATCGCATGCTGTACTCTTTGCCACGTACGAACGCGGGTCGCCGCGCCGAAAGAGACATACAGAATATACATTGCGAGGTTGCAACGTCTTACACACGTGATAACGAAGGGATTTTAAATCGTACATGAATGAGAAGAGTTTAATATGGCATATTATGCGCGATTTTGATTAAGGATAAAGACTGTTTATAATGCTGATGTAGAAAAAAATATGCGTTTGAACGTGTTGTTGAATTTGTTGAATTAATTAGGAATTTCATAATTCACTAGCTCTTCATGTGGAAGTTATGCAAGTGTGGGACATACAGTGAATGTAAAAAGTATTCGCACGGTGGGTAATAAAAATATATAGCAATATTAAATGTGCTTCAAATCCTATACTCTCAACTTGTTAGACATGAACACAAGTTACGTACAAGTATATACATTCTCTGTCATTTCTTTACATATAAACACAAAATTAATTGTACAATTCTCAAAATAAATAATTATATTTGATTAAAACACAATGATACCAAACAAAAATACGAACAAAAAGTATTCGCACACTGGTCACACTTTAGTCAGTTCCTTTTCAATTTCAATACTTTGTAAGGTAGCCCTTGCATTGTACAGTAGCTTCTAACCTTCTGGGGATAGAAGTAACTAAATTTGAAGTAATATTTGCTGGAATGTTCCACTCTTCTATGATTGCAGTCTTTAGATACTCTTTGCTGGTAATATGCCTAGTTCTAAGTCTTATTTCTAAATAATCCCAAAGGTCTCGATTGGGTTGATGTCTGGTGACTGGGGAGGTGTCTGAAGGTATGAAGGGATGCTATAGAGAATCCACAGTCGAGTATTGTATGCAGTATGTTTGGGGTCGTTGTCTTGCATGAATATGAAATTGTTCCTGATGCCCAATTTTTGGCCACTAGGCACTACATGATCCTTAAAGAATATCAATGTAACGTTGGTGATCCATATTGCCCTCTATAAAAGCCAACGACTCCACGCCTGCTGAACTCATGCACCCCATACTAGTACTCAACTCCACCTTGTTTCAATGTGGACGAAGATTTTTCTTTTCTAGTTCAGCATTTTTTTTCTCTCCACACAAAACTTCTCCCATCAGACTGAAATATATTGAACTTACTTTCATCAGTGAAAAGCATTCTGTTCCAAAATTCTTGGGACCGGTTAAGATTTGTTTCAGCAAAGTCTAATCTTTTACTCTTATTAACTTTACTTATGTAGTATTTCCTATGGGCGATTCTACCATGTCATTCGCTGCTCCTTAGGTAATTTCGGATTGTACTGTCACATACACTTATACCGAGATCACTTTGAAGCTCTGCGGCACTAATATGTGGATTCTTTTTAATTTTTCGTATGATTCTTCTGCCACTGTATTCGTTTATTTTTCTCTGCCAGCCACTTTTCCTTAAATTTTCGTTCGAATTTCTTTCCTCGTATCTGTCTATGATTCCCTTGATGGTTGACTTACCTCTATTCACAATCGTTGATGTTTCACTCAGTGTTTTACATTGATTATGCAGACGATGATAGTAGCCCTTTCTTTCTTAGAAGTTTCTTTTCCTCTTAGTCCCATTTGACGTGATAGGTATACACTACTTGTGATTATAGAATCAAACTGACTTGGAACATGCATTAGGAGCGTTTTCTTAGTGCCATGTGCCTACTGCGTTCTGCATGAGTGCTTTTATTCCTCAACAGAGTTGAGTGTGCGAATACTTTTTACCCTGCAATTTTGTTAGGCATTCAATTTATTGAACTATGACAGAACCTACACGCAAAATTATGAACATGTATTATGTGTATTTGCTATGTGATGCATTATTATTATACGTGAACAGTTTATTTCTTACCAAGAGTTAATAGTACTTCATTTAGGTCTCAATTTGTAGTAAAAAAATCGTAGTGCGAATACTTTTTACATTCACTGTATTATCCATGACTTCTGATTTTATTTAAAGTTTTAAGTGAGGAAGATAACTTATTGAACTAACATCTTTGCATGTTAAAATATTAAGGAAACTCGATTCTGAAATATGAAAATCCTACAACATTTTTACCTATCTTTCTGAAACTTTTACCAGACACTACTAATGACATTATCAAATTTCAGCTTCCTGCTATAAGTATTACACATGTTGTTGAGATTGTAATATATTTTTTTAACAATAGTGAATTAACATGTGTAAATCAAACAAGATTTGTCGAAATGGAAGCATTTTTATACTGCAAAACGTTGAAAAAATAGGTGCCAACTGTGGGCATGCCAGTACGGTTCGAGTATTTAAATCTCAGTCGTGTGAATAGAAAAAGGCCCTGAAGGAATTATAAGAGCGACAATGGTAACAAATTATGTTTTTCTGTTGAACTAGAATTAAAAGATTTCTATAAATTAAAGACATATTTCAATTAATTTCGATTATATTTCAAGACAAAGTCACTTCAACTAACGTAAGTTGAAGACATAGGCTACTCAAATTAAATATTCGGTTTAACAATAAAGTTAATGAATAATTTCAAGAGAAAAATTGTTCTGCTTTACAGGGAGCTTCACCTGAAAGACTAGATTTGCATAATAAAGTTAATGCTCAAATTGATTACTTAGGCTTAACATTAAAGATAATCTCGCTAAACAGAAAGTGAATTAGATTTTCATTAATAGTTTTGACAATAGCTTATCTAATCTGATGACTCACTGCAATCACTGTCAGAATCGGAATTCTGAAGGTTGGCGATTACGGGTTCCAAGATGTCGTCTCGTGCTAATTCCTTCAAAAAGTCCTCCTCCTGTAATTTCTCGGCGTTTTTCCCACGCAGATATAGATATATTGTCTATTGCCTCCTCATTTAACAGCACTTCTACATCGGCCATTTTGAAGGCGGTGTTTATTTTGGCTACGTAACTCTTCACCTGGGTTCAAATCAACTCAATTGGATTGTATTGACAGTGGTAGGGAGGGAGTCTACACTCTGCTATGACGTCTAATTCATACTGTTTTTCTTTGGAAGTAGGGGAGAGTCGGGTAGTATCGGACATCGGGTAGTATCGGACAGTGCGTTTTTTTCATCTACCACCATATGGTAGTACCTGAATGACATGGTTACGTTTCTCTCTGCGACATCACAGAAACGTAACCATGTCAATCAGGTACTATCATCGTGTGGTAGATGAAAGAAACTCACTGTCCGATATTACCCGATGTCCGATACTACCCGACTCTCCCCTATAATCTTTCTTCACAACTTGCAACTCCAATCTTTTATCCGAAGAGTTGTGCGGGAGGCTGTGACTGTAATCAATTTACAATTCACAGTTTTAGAACGTGTAGAAGGAGCTTTATTGAGTAGTACCGAATGGTATGGTGTATTGTATATAACTATAATGAAACCCGGGGCAATATAAGGGAGAAATTGGTTAAGAAACCAGGTCTTGAAAGTGTCGCCGTTCATTTCAGAATGGTAATCAGACGATTTAGATTTCGAGCGAATTACCAATTTACTTTCCGAAACGAATTCGGTAGCACTTGAACCGGCGTGGCATATAATTAGTTTCCCTTCCCAGTTGGAAACTTTAAGCCGCCTGATCCATCACTCGTCTTCCAACAGTATTTCTGGCATGGTTTTGGTTTAGCCAGGTTTCATTCAGGTAATGCATCTGTGTGTTCCCTCCTTGCTGCCGGATATTGTGCATTGTCCTTAAAATTTTGATTCTTGCAGCCGCTATATCACTGCGCTCCATTCGAAAATTTTCTTCCATCTTTGGATTTCATATATTTGAAGCCAATGTTCTTTAAAATCCTGTACATAGATCGGGAACTTCCTTGAAAACCAACATTGTCTTCCGTCTAACTAATTTCTCCGCCGTGGGATATATAACACTGTCATACATTTCGAATATTTTACGCCTCAACACGTCCTTAATAAAATAATCTAAACCACACACTTGCATATTTCGATTACGTTTTTGTAGGAAACTAAAATTTAACCATGCCACATTGTTTTTGTCATTTTCTCGCCTCACCTGTATTTAGTTGCACAGTACTACAGGCAGCTGCCGTTCTCTTCTGAGACTTGGCAATTACTGGGCCACCAGTGTCGGCCTCCCTCTTGAAGTAGTCATAGACTCGGTGCACCAACCTGACTTGGCTTTTCAGTATTTCTCTTTTTGACTTTTCTTTCGCCATATCTTTAAATACTACACAGTTGCTACAAAACTACACTACTGTTTACTCTAATAGTATAACTTAACACTAAAACTATAATTAAAGAAGTAATAAAACAACAGCTGCTACAAGAGAAATTTCCCACTGCAAAGGAAAAAGCTGGACTGAATATAATTGGTTCTTAGAAACACATGATTATTTCGTGACTACCAAGGCTTACCAACGCTCCTATATAGCGAGGAATATAGACGTCTCACGAATGCAGACCTCCCTGGTCACAGATCGCCATGACACAAGGCTACCGCAGAGACATCACAGGAGAATCACAAAGCAACGGACGAACATCCAGTTCAGTGGAAGGAAGATAAATTTCTTCCATTGTTCACGCCGAAAATCGAATCGCGGACCGCTTGGTTGGGAAGCGCAAACACTATCCATAAAGCCACAGCGGTGGACTGCCAGCTTTATACCGGGTGTAAATAACTTCCCATTCCAAAATTCTAGGCTTTGTAGAAGGTAAAGGTATCCCCGTAACATGCCATGAAGGCATGCTTTTCATGACCTCGGCACTAGAATGAGGTGGTGTGGTCGGCACCACGCTCTAACCGCCTTTTACCCCCGGGAAAGACCCGGTACTAAATTTTATAGGAGGCTGAGTAACCTCGGGGCCGTTCTGAAAGTTTGGCAACGAGAAAAAATCCTGCCACCACCTGGGATCAAACCCCGGACCTTTCAGTCCGTAGCCAGCTGCTCTACCAACTGAGCTACCCGGCCGCACTTTGTAGAAGGTACAGAGTAGAAATGGGTTTGGTTAGGAATAGGTGTCCGGAGACGCATCGTTTTCGTTGTGCATTCTGTAAAATATTTATGGTTCTAAGGGGCGATATGAGTCTTGTTCACAAGTCTCGTCAGACTCGTCGAGTCTGAGACAGATTTGGTGACACGAATTGTGGCGGCGGTGGAAGAGAAAAAATACGCAACATACATTTTTAGGGACAGCACAGTCTAGTATATACAGTCTCGAAGCTCAATACGTAGGGAATATGCATCCATAGATAGTTGCTAACCACTAGGATCGCTACTATCGCCTTATCACAGACAATGCGAAATATTACCGGCACAGTCTATTGTTCCTAGTACCCTCAAAACTCAAGCTTCGTACTGTATATACTAGACTGTGGGGACAGTACCAGAACATGCTTTGCACGTGCAGTGTTTGCAACGAAGTTGGTGGTCACCAATTCGAACAGCGCTAATAGCAAGTAAAACAATGGCGTCGAAAGGTATAACAGGAACGAAAACTAATGCAATTCACCCGGTGACCTCACGTGACAGCATGTGATGAATCAATTCAGCTTGCAGCACAGAAAGTGCCCGTCTTTGGACATGGATTCCAAATCAAATCTGTATCTATTCCTGAATCCCCAAACGACTATAAACCAATCAGGGTATGCTGCCAGCTTCATCAGAAACATTGAAACGCGTAGTACAGTACGATTATTTAGTCGCCGGAGAACACTACTGGTATTACTAGGTTTCAGCGAAGCTTTTGACACAGTTGTTGACAAGGATCTCCTTTTATGTACACTTAAAAACGGATTTATACCTCCGCGAACGCCAACAATATGCATCAGCCGGAAGTCAAGTGACCTACATATGTAAGAAAATTGTTCTATAATTCATTCCGTCAGACACTTGACAAACGTTCTACCTCTCAGCCTCAAAACGAATCTCATTCAAATTTTGTGATGTCCTATTTCGATTATTGCGATTCTCTATTCACGAACTTAAATACTGATCTTGGCCACGGACTGCAGCGTGTTCACAATATCTGCGTTCGTATCGTTTGTGATATTAGAAAATTCGATCATGTGACACCCATCGTGACTGTTGTCTTGGAATGCATTTAAAGGAAGAAGACTCTTCAACTCCCTCATTATTATTATTATTATTATTATTATTATTATTATTATTATTATTATTATTATTATTATTTATCATTCACACCCTCTTACCTAGCATCTCGTTTTGTTTACTTTTCACTACCTCGAACCCGGAACATGAAGGCCTACCTTCTCTCTTCCTCTGCACAGAACATCCTTCTATTCATCTTTGAGCATATCGATTCCACGCCTCTGGAATTCTCTCCCTGACCATGTCAGAGACTGTCGGGCAATATCGAAATTCAAATTTAAATTAAAGAAACACATTCTAGTTAATGAAATTGCTTGTTAAACATCTGTCACGTTGCGCAATTCCGGCTTAACCAGTAACACATAATATTGTGACCATGCTGATAAGTCATATTGCTAGTTTTACCCTTAATAGATCATGTATTTTTATTATTATTATTATTATTATTATTATTATTATTATTATTTCCCTTCTACAAACACTAGCAGTTTCTAATGTGTGTCCAGCTACATTCTTTCTGTATGTAATGAATTTTGGATTGTCTCGCGCTGCTGACATTTAGTGTAACTTCGTTGCAAAAATAGAGAGAATTGTAGCTTATTTGAAATATTTATTTCTTCTTGTTTAATTTTTTTTTTCATATTTTATCCATAAATAATGTGTTTTGTAAAATACCACGAAGTGTTGCTTATGTGTTATAGAGTGATTTTTATGGCACAGATTTAGAACGCGTAGTGTGGTAAGCCCATGCTATTGTTTTTCTGTAGCCTGTTGTGTATACAGGGTGTAAGGGCTATAAGTGCCGTCCTTTTCACAGTCTTCGGGGACAGTGTACAAGATCAAAAAATGTTTGTACAACATAGGGTCAAAACTTTAGTTTTCCCAGAAAAAAGTATTTATTTCCATATTTTGTTTGCGTTATACTGCTTATATCATTAGTAAAATTACTAAAACAATTACATCAGTAGGTATATCTAGCAAAGAGTTAATATTACTTTAAATAAATATTTGTGTGTTCTATTATGTTTTCTTGAAATTAAATAATAATGCATGCTTAAATTTGTTAATATTCTGGCGTGAGAGACGTGGCAACGTGTTCAGCAGGATTCATGTTGCTGACAGTAGTCTGCACAGACGTACAGAACAGCTGAGTTCAAGATCCCTGTCCATAGGTCTCCTGCCGAATGGATGGCAGTATAGTACAGGCATTCGATAAACAATTTACAATGTCATTCACAGTTCAGCAATATCATGATATGTTATTAATTTATGGAGAAAGTCGTCGTATTTCACGTACGGCAAGAAGGGTGTACCCTCAACGTTTTCCCCAAAGAAGGTTACCTAGTTGGCGAATTGTGTAGCAGTTTCTCAACGATTATTAGAAACTGCGAGACTCTTACCCCGTTTCGAAAAGCACACAACGAAATATTTCTTTAAAAATGATACTGCTTTACGGAAGCGGGAGAGAATAAAATGTTCCATTAGAAAAAAAGATCGTGTGATTTTGTGCAGTAAACCATTATTCTTTATTTTTTAGACGCACAATAAAAAATGGAGCAGTATTGTTAAATAAAATATAAATTTAACATAATGTTCTATTAGCGAGATTGAAAGTTTGTATTTGCTGCTCTTTTATGTAAACAACAGTGTTGTCCTGGTCCGCCCCTGCATTAGAACAGAGAATCTGTTTTGTACCGGTATGGCTGTACCCGCTTGAGCTGTATTGTGTACTTGTAAACCCAATCCTCCCCATGCGGCAATGTTGCAAAACGTCTAATATTGTAAACTTTAATAATCAGTTAAATATTGCAATTAGGAAAAAATTGTGAGGACATTTAAATGATATGTTCATACATGCGCAAGTAACTTTCAGCACTACTGTACACTCATTTCGCTCTCACTCACTACACTGGAACTACGACACATTTCACTGATACTATCCTGATTTCACTAACACTTCAAAAACATTTCCTGTTCAAATACTTTGCACTGCCACTATAAACTATAAAACTTCACTGACACAAACACAGTTCACTGACACAACATACTTCTTCACTGATACAATACTTCAAATAACAAAACATCAGTTACATCCTTATTATTCCGTAGAATCCTACTTACTATAGTAACCTCAAAATCGCTAACCTAGACCCAATTGTAAGCTATTTTAGCACGTTCACTATAACTCACACTCTCTCACTGCAAATCAATCTCTTTTCTCTGCCACTATAACTTTCAGAATTTGCCTGAAGCTCAATGCACTTTCACTACAACACACTGCACACCCAATATAGATCACCGGAGATTCACTGTGCAAGAATACCTCGTTGCGAAAGACGCTCTTACATTTTTTCGTCTCTGATTGCTATCAACACAAAAGTGTGAAATTTTCTTGAACTTTAAAATGATATCACTTTGTGTTTCAAATACAGAGTTCAGATTTCAGAAGATATTTCTGAAAAACAGGCACATTTATCGCATTAATAATTTTTTACTTTCGTAATTACTGAAATATTTTTTCGTTTTCGTGTTTAACGTTATGTTTATGTTTCTAAATACAACATAAATGTATGTTAATAAAGCGTTTTTGTTTTGTTTATTAGAGCTAAATTGTCTCGCGACCCCACTCTCCTCCTTACACAACCCATAGTGGGTCGCGACGCACACTTTGGGATCCACTGGTGTAGTCATCCAGGGTCGGGTATTTATGGAGATCGCGAAAATCACGACATAATTGATATACAATATAATTTTACTAATATTTACGAATTAAGTGATTCTGAATAATAATATACTGATAAAAGAATCGCGACAAATCACGAAATAGTGTTCTAATATCGAAATATGAACACATTCGCGAATTATTACTATTACGTCGTTTTACAGCGAATTTCATATTCTGAGTTTTTTTTTTCGGATTGTTTTTTTCACTTGAATTTGTTATATATCCAAGTAGGCTACATTACATGGTATTGCAGGTGTTCTGATTACATTAGTGAACTCAAAAGACGGAGAATTCAACATTTCACTAATAATTTGAAAGTGTTAATTTGAGGGCTGCAAGTTTTTTCGTTTTTTATATGAATGTATGTTAAATACAATCTCAATCCAACAAATATTGTCTATTGGCCATACCGCACCTTTGCCAGAATCCAACGAACCTTTAATGTTAATTATTTGGAAAGTAATATTCATATTGAGTTAATACTCCAATTCCAAAATAATTTTATTTTCCAAAATTTCCATTAATCTCCGCCAGGAATACAAATCAATCTCCAACAATCTCCGGTCCATACTTGTGGAGTAACGGTTAGCGCGTCTGGCCGCGAAACCAGGTGGCCCGGGTTCGGCTCCCGGTCGGGGAAAGATACTTGCTTGAGGTTTTTCCCGGGGTTTTTCCTCAACCCAATATGAGCAAATACTAGGTAACTTTCGGTGCTGGACCCCGGACTCATTTCACCGGCATTATCACCTTCATCTCATTCAGACGCTAAATAATCTGAGATGTTGATAAAGCGTCGTAAAATAAGCTACTTAAAAAAAACAATCTCCGCCGACACTAATAATAAAAAAAACACAAATGATAAAATTAATCTCCATAAATACCTGCCCCTGGTCATAACATTTGTTCGTGTTTTAATGTAAAGTTATCTTGAACAGCGTGAATTATATCAAACCATAGTTGCACACATTTCTGGAGATATTTTTCTATTGACCTTTACATTTTAGTGGAACATTTTATGGTTGGATTAGTTGGATAGTAATACGAAGGCCTTTTACTTTTTGCCTAGCTGTCCAATTTCTACGGGTCATAATTGATTTAGTTTGTGACACTGCCAGTTCTGTGTACATAAGATTCCTGTGAGTCATTCAGATCATGGAACGGACTGTTACGTAGCTGCCAGAGTTAAATATCCCTCCGTTTGTTGCATCACCGTATTTTGTGTACGTGAGCATTGGTCACGTATTTCTCCGTAGACGAGAATCGCAAAGAAGGAACTTCCGTGTTAAATGTGATGTTTTGCTGAATAATGAATGTAATTTTTTCTCTCCTGGGCACGTGCCGTCTCTGCAAAGTCTTACGGAACACTACAGTATGTCTCTGTTAAGAAATCTGAACGCCAAAATCATAGCTTACAGTATGATGTTTCTCTTGTGTCGCTGCATCCACCACGTCCTTCCAATTTCTTATATAGTTATCTATTTCACAATGCTTGTAATGTGTTGTTGACTCAGAGTTCGCCGGAAAGGTAGAGCGTCGCCTTTGCAATCCAAAGATCATAGTTGATATTTCGTAAGGTTAAGAAAGACAGAGATTCGGTGTAACTCACAGGATTTATTTAGACTTACGCTCTGAGGCTGTGCTTGGGCGTGGGTTTGGGCTCTTTTATATTTTTCCCCCACCTTAAGGGAGGAATGGGCGAAATTTTGGTAATTTTGATCAAATTTTTTTTTTTTCATTTGTAGAAAATGCAGCTATTTTACACTTTTACAAAGTTTTAGAAACCTGCTGCGATTGTGTCTTCAATTACGTCATCTTTAAAAAGTCTGAGCTCATTAAGTTTAAATGCATGGAAAGTTTTAACTTATTTTTCCGTACTTTTTTGGCCTTTTCTCAGTATTCACATTCCTAAGGATTCCACACATTTTACGCTAGAATGCTCAAATTTTTACTATAGTGAGGATCACATAAGAGTAGTTGCTAAAAGACTAATTTGGCCGCCTCTTCAGTGTTGACGACTGATACTAGATATCACCAAAAGATTGTAAAATCACAATGCCATGTACAATAATAACAACAATAATAATAATAATAATAATAATAATAATAATAATAATACAGTATTAACAATAACGATGATTTGCATATTTACCACTTCTCATCTTTATGTTGGAGAGGTGTTTTCTAAATGGTTCAATAATTTGTGAAAGAGTAGCTATATTTTCCTTCTGCATCTCTCGTATATTATGTTGGTAGTTGGTAGATTACCGTATGATCTAATATTAAAATATATTTTGCCTTACAACATGGAATTCATTACTTTGATCAGTTTACGATTTACGAGACCTAACCTAAAAATGTATTTTGTTTGATCACGTGAAATGAAGAGTACAAATTCCGAAAACGTTGAAATGTATGCTTAAAAATACTTACTCCATTATTGTAATAAAAGTCTAAACATGAAAGAAATTAATTAAAATATGAAATGGTATTTCTGTCGATTACCTAAGGCCTGTATCACACGAAATATATTTATTTACACTTAGCCTACCTGACTATAATCTTGAATTGTAACCACAACACAAAGCAACACTACAATAACTATTATGTATTAATATTAATACTGATATTAATTAATTTTTAGTATGTTCAAATTTCACTAGCTTCTAGTAATCGACCCAGAAATCTAGAATAATTTGAATTTTCGGAATTTAAACTACCGACAACTTGTCACTGCTGCCAACAAAACAGTTATAAAATAACTACCAGTTGTAGTATTTCTCAGTACCGAAATTCGAAACGAAGTTGGCAAAACAAAATTCAACCTGCAAACTAGAAAATCACCATAATCCACTAGCTTATGTAGTAATGGGGGAAAAATGGTTATATTTCACCCTTAGGGTATTAAGTAAGCTGATCCGGATTATACATGTTCTTTAATGTATAACTTACACAACAAAGTTATGTTGACAATGTGGAAAAAAGAAAATAATTTGTTAATAAAACATAAAAGTTTGCTTGCGCTCTGTAAATTTTATGTATTTGAATATGAATAGGTTTGAATTGTTCCCCTATTTTTACAAGACAAACCTAAAAAGTGCGAGAACAAAAGCTTTCTAAAGGGATGAAAGGTATAGTAAAAACATTCAGACAAAATTTGGAGAGATTAAAAATTTTGAAAATATGCTAATTATATTTTTATTTAAATAAGTCTTTAAACTACCGAATCTATAAATATGAAACTTGACTATATGTTTACTGATATTATTATGTTATTTTCTTAATTGATGGCTAGAAGCTCGTTAAAAAAGTTCTTCATCGTTGTTCATACTCTCTCAGGATTTTAAGTACAGTACTCAAGTTTGTTCGTTTTTTCCAAACACAAAAATGTGTCCATATGAGAATCATACTTTCGCGTCAAACTTCGTTTCGGTGTAGGCTTGAAGCTTATTCGTTCAGGATTTGTTGTGAGAATATTATGTGAATGAGTCATCAGTTAGAATACAACCACTTCACTTGTCGCATCCTCTACAGTTCTACACTTTGGTTAACCTCATCATCGTCGTCTCCTACTTCATCCAATTCAATCTGAAATTGCGTATCTGTCTTCAGTGGAACGTATTTCGGTGTCATGAGGAATAGCATCTTCTGGAAAAATGCCCAAGATGAAGGGAAAGGTGAAGGAGTTTCATCACTGCTTTTTGATTTATGAAGTTTTGTAAACTCTGATCTGGAAACATCTCTCAAAGCCTTATATTTCTTCTTGACATCTTCTGTAAATTTAAATAAACAAAACTAAGTAGGTCGTCACCGTAGCTAAGTGAATAAATTGCATTGAGTTCAGGTATTGTAATTCTAGGGGAAAGTAGAAAATATAAAAGAATTTTGATCGATCTTTTTTACTTGAAAGTATTAAAGTGTATTTTAAGATTTTTGTGTTTTAAAAGTTCCTTGCTACTGAACCAATCTGATCCCTGACATTAACATACCAAATGGGAGTATCTAATGTAGAAGGCCTACTAGAAATACTTTATGTTTCGCAATTTGAGAAGTTTTTGTGAAAGAGCATTTTCACGTGTCATTGCATCCAGTCGGTAATACAGTGACCAGCTACAGCTAGTTAGCTAGCTATCACACCGTGATTATGTGTACAAAAATCAAGGAAAAATGCAGAAAATAAAAATTTCACTCATCACCCCCTTAAGTTTCCTTTGTTACTGTGCTTTTTCTCTATTCTCCTATGTTTTAATTTTATTTCAATGTTGCTAACTTATTATACAGTTACTGTTTAAAAATTCTGTATGGAAATCGCCCTTACTTGAGCCGTTCAGAGTAGAAGTGGTGTAAGTCATAATTGGATAATGACGTTTAAAGTAAAAATTATGTAAAATACAGTGCAAAGCAGTAATTAATATGTACTTCGTGCTATCCACTGACTACTAATAGTTTAAATAAACTTAATATTAATTGCTACTTTGCGCTGTATTTTACAGAATATTTACTTTAACCCTTATTATCCATTTTTGACTTACACCACTTCAGCTCTCAACGGGTCACTTGTTCGGCATAATTAATTATAATATTAAACCAAGAGCTAATGCTAAGGAGTTGTTGAGAAGGCAACAGTAAAGAAGATAATGCAATTATGCGCATGATGGCTTCATATTCGAAAGTCAAGCCTCCAATTAAGTCACAATCTTTTAAGCAGAGCTTAAAAACTTGCATAAAATATAAACTAGTGCAATCTTCTAGCGTTAAGAAATCAAACCATCGCTTTTCCAGTGTATTTTCACCTTTCCATATTACTGTTACGGGAAGGTATGGCAAACTATTACCATACTTATACAAGCTCTCTGCGATTATAGTTCTTAAAGAAAGTCGACCTATTTTTTCATATTTTATCATTCAGTTCTTCTTTATTCCTCTCATAAACACTTCAAAATCACCACTTTATCAAACAAGATAGAATTATCAATGTGAATACCCTTTTTCCTTAAATAACATACTGTGGCCTCAACATTTCCCATTCAGGTTTTTCCTTCAACATTATACACTTTGGCATTCAATTCACCCAGCATTATTATTGTTATTTAGCGTGCTGCATTTGACACTGAAGTCATTAGCAGTCTTGCTTTCAGTGCTTTGTAAGCAATGATATTTCTCTTTCAATTGCTGCACAGATTTCTAGGTGTTGTTCGTCCTTTTTTTAGCTTGGTCATTTAACGATGTATCACCTATTGGGTTATTTAGCGTCGATGGAATTGGAGATAGCGAGATGGTATTTGGCGAGATAAGGCCGAGGATTCGCCATAGATTACCAGCGTTGCTTCAAGGGGTCATAAGTTATTAGTACACGATTAACTGGAAAAGGAGAACAGAGGAGGTATTGTGAATAATTGTAGTGCAGTTACGTTTACTGACGGCTATGATTACCTTTTACAATCTGGAGGGCAGTGGTGACCAATTCGTGCTCTTTGTGCGAGAGCAGATCATCCCACTCAGATGGTTGTGTCTTCTGCTTGTGAATGCACACACTCTTGAGCAGCTGAGTTGGCCACTACTTCTGTAGGAGGACATAATCATGAAAACTGTGAACATTTGCCTATGCCATTCTTTATAAAATATTGTTAAACGCAGAGAGATGGATATCTCTTTAAGAACTTCGTAGCGAAATTGTTAATGTTCCTGATTACATTTCTTTTCAACTAACTGAAGACGATGTTCTTAGTAGGTTATTTTACGACGCTCTATCAACATCTTAGGTTATTTAAGCTTCAGAATGAGATGAAGGTGATAATGCCGGTGAAATGAGTCTGGGGTCCAGCACCGATAGTTACCCAGCATTTGCTCATATTGGGTTGAGGGAAAACCCCGGAAAAACCTCAACAAGGTAACTTGCCTCGATCGGGAATCGAATCAGGGCCACCTGGTTTCGCGGCCAGACGCTCTAACCGTTAATCCACGGGTGTGGTCTAAAGACGATGTTCTTAATACAGGAAAAACAGCGGGTAGAATTAGGAGAAGAGTTCTTCCACTGTTACCTGAAAATAGAAATTAAGACCATGCCGCAGTCAGTAGCATTCCAATTATTGTGACGAATGAATCTGAGCAGTTCGAAGCTTTCCAAAGGGCGTTTGGTAAGCAAATTTAATACAGGCTTGCAGAACTGGGCGACAATTGTGGCATTACGTCACTCATCGAGTAAGTCACTCACCCCTTCCTTCCACCCCCCGCTTCATTGACTTGGTAGAGGAGGGGATTTGTATTCACTGTCTGTCTTATGTGATTGCGTACGGGCCACAGATACGTCATTCAACGCCGGTGGGCTGTGGAAGGGGAACCAACGCTTTCCCCATGCTTTCCACCCCTCTCTCGCCAGTTCTGCATCTCTGGTTTAATATGTCACACCCAATCGTTTGTATTTCATTGATGTTTTAAAAACTTCCAATTAAAGTTGTATAGAATGTATCAATAAACGAGCAATAAAGACAGTCAAAAAATCTTAAGGCTCTCAGAAGTTAAAGGTAGCTTACTGAAATTATTCAATCACACTGATTGGGAGAAATAAGGCGACTTAATTTCCTTACTCGGACTGCCTACTAGAAATGCGAATAGGGAAATTGTCGACAATTTCAAACAGAAATATTCGGATTTTTTTTTTTAAATTTATTTGAAACAAAATCAGAAAGCATTAGGAAGGAAACACTTTATCTTCTTAGAACTTTCTGGAAACAATGTATTATATAGAATGCGTTTGGAATGAAATAAAAGAATTACAACTGTTTTCATTATATCCTGAATATAATGATTAAAACACAGTTATGAGCTCGTAATATTTAGTCACAAAATAATTTGTGAGTGATAATGTAAAGTAATTTATATAGGCCTACTTTGAGACAAATAAGTAAGTATTAATTATGTTCACTATTTTATGTGACCATGTCACTTTCATCACTTTCAGGAGGAAGCACAAAATTAGTGTAACTCAAATTTCCTTTAAGATGCCTTAATTGTTCGATTTTATCCGTATGAAGGCGGTTACGTTTCTTGGTACAAATGTTCGAAAATATAGATCGATTTCTCTCTGCTGCAGTTGAACTAGGTGGCACACTGAGAACTTGTACTAATATTGGACATAATGGCTGTATGGAGCAGAGACCATGCCACCATAGTCTACTATATACAGTCACGAAGCTTGGGATGATTTTTTTCCAACGAGTTGCATTTCTCCCGATAGTTGCTAGCCGCTTGAAGCGCTGTGAGTACTAGGAACAATAGACTGTGTCACTGCCATCGTGATCTAATACAGGCCGTAAGGCAGGACATGTGACTCGCTTAACCCGATCACGAAGGGCGGCGTTTCAACCATATAAATTAATTGGAATGCATAAAGAGTAACATATATTTCTCTAAAATGTAGTGTAATTGCATTAATAAAATTTAAAACAACGATTAGGGGACACTTCAGACATAATTCCTTGCGAGTTAAGGTGTAAAATTATTTTTGGTGTGAAAATTACATTGTTCGTATGTGTAGGCCTAATACCTGCCTTTATTTCGATTAAATATTGCGAAATTCTTGTACATTCATTTATGCACGATTCAATAATTTTCAGTTGCACCGCACGAATATTTAGATATGTTGAAGTTATAGGTTATGTTTACTGTACCAGTTGCCCCTTTCCGTCTAATTTTAGTGGTCTCCAATGTCCTGTCACTACATATGCATCTTATGTCATATGGATATTATAGGTTATGTTTACTACATTTAACTTATATTCCTATATTCGCAATTATACATTATAATTAAACATAATGTCATGTATGACACCCGTCACACTCTATTTGTCTGTATTTTAATACAACAATTGAGTAATGAATTATTGTATTTATCTACTACCTGAGAGACGAAGTAACACAATCGTACGTACACTAATTTCATAGGAGTAGTATGGTAAATCTTCTGTCTACAATTAAGGAAGGTAGATGTGCTAAATTAAAATCACAATATAAATTCGTTTTTATTGAACCTCAAAGTAGCTTCCATTCTGAACTTGAAGGGTCGTATTCATAGACATTTTTAGCGCGGGTTTCCGGTTGGTGATCAGTGTTTTTCGTATTCATAAACCATTGTTAGCGATAGGATATGATTTGAATTCTGTGCAAGTAACCAGTGGATAGCCGGGGCTAGCTTAGTACGCTCGTAGCGCGTGCTGCGAAATGTCTATGAATAGCACTCGAAATGTTGACGCGAACAGATTATGTTAACATGTAAAATTCTCTTCACATTAAAATAACACAGTTTTGTAATTATTTCTGCAACATATTAATCAACAAGAAGTAAACGGAACTTATGGACAAATTACACTAAATAAAGCTTAGCAATGATAAGCAATAAAGTTATAATATAATACAGTATTTCACTGAGCTCCATACACTGATATAGAAAACCCGAACAAACATTACGGCCTGGTCTAGATCGAAAAAGCATTGACTGTGCCGTATTTCGCATTTTTGTGAAAAGCTATGTAAACTGTGAAATTTTCGTTATCGGTTGTAATAACTGTAAATGGCTAAAATACAATAATTTGAATAATAA
Source organism: Periplaneta americana (assembly GCF_040183065.1). Classification (NCBI taxonomy): domain Eukaryota; kingdom Metazoa; phylum Arthropoda; class Insecta; order Blattodea; family Blattidae; genus Periplaneta; species Periplaneta americana. Next base: position 75,269,195 of record NC_091126.1, read on the forward strand.
TATGGGACAAGGAGACTTTGTAGTACTATAAATTGTAAGAAAAATAGGTTAGAGTTATCCTTCTTCCGAAAGATCCAGGAAGGTGAGTTTATAGAATATAATACGAGGCGCATCCAGAAAGTAAGTTTCCCGATTTTTTCCCCTTGAAAGTAAACGTAATTAGCCGTGTCAATTGCGCATGCGTAACAGATCTATGACGTATCAATCATATGCCAGCCGGACAGGTCCCGCCTGGTGTCAGTAGCGTGGCAGCAGTGGTCCGAAATGGAAGCTCTTATTCCTTCCCCCGCCGCCGTATTGCGCCAATTGAAATTCATCGGCAGCTCTCTCAGGTCTATGGGCCGAACATCATGAGTAAGCAGATGGTGCGTCGCTGGTGTAGGCAGTTTTCCAAAGGTCGTCAAAGTGTCCATGATGAAGAGCGCAGTGGGCGACCGTCCCTCATCAATGATGATCGTGTTGAGCTGGTGCGGCAGTGCATCATGGAATGGAGAACCGTCGCTTCACGATTACGGAGCTGAGCACCCATTTTCCGCAGATATCGCAATCCTTGTTGCATGAGATTGTCACTAAGCACTTGCTGTTCAAAAAAGTGTGTGCCAGGTGGGTGCCGAAAAACCTGGCACCCGAACACAAAATTCAACGTTTAGGAGCAGCACTGACATTTCTGCAACGGTATCACGATGACGGCGACGAGTTCCTGGACAGGATCGTCACGGGCGATGAGACTTGGATTTCGAATTTCACCCCGGAAACCAAGCAGCAGTCAATGCATTGGCGGCATAGTGGATCTCCGGTTAGGACGAAATTCAAACAGACACTGTCGGTACGGGAAGTGATGTGCACGGTGTTCTGGGACAGGAAGGGCATTCTGCTCATTGACTTCCTTCCAAGAGGTGAAACAGTGAACGCTGACCGTTACTGTGAAACACTGCGAAAATTGCGACGTGCCCTTAAAAAAAAGGCGTGGAGTGCTTACTGCAGGTGTTGTGCTCCTCCATGACAATGCTCGTCCACATACGGCTCGGCGCACAGCAGCTGTTTTGACGGAATTTGGCTGGGAGTTGTTTGATCATCCACCCTACAGTCCTGATCTTGCTCCCAGCGATTTTCACGTTTTCTTGCACCTCAAGAAATTCCTGTCCTCCGGTGAGCGTTTTGGCAACGACGAAGAGCTGAAGACGTCTGTCACACGCTGGTTCCATTCACAGGCGGCAGAGTTCTACGACAGAGGGATACAAAAGTTGATCCCACGATACAAATATCTCAATTCTGATGGTGGCTATGTTGAAAAATAGCTGAAACATTGCTGTACCTGTTGCCAATAAATGTGTTCCTGAAAGTGTGTGTTCTTTTTTTTAAATAGGGAAACTTACTTTCTGGATGCGCCTCGTATATATTTTATGAAAATAATATATAAACCTGATGTATTTCATATTTCAATAGTGAAAGGAAGGTGTTAATTTTTTCAAAAGAACACGATATCGAAAGTACAATACATTTTATCGTCTGCTAGGGAAAGAGTCTGTGATGAGGCGATAGTAGCGATCCTGGTGGTGAGCAACTATCTATGGATGCATATTTCAACTGTCTATGTTTGCATATTTAGTAAGTATTAAGCTTCGTGACTGTATATAGTAGACTGTGATGCCACCGTATAAGCCTACATGACCCTTGTAAGATGAGCGCTTCTCCATATTTCATACACCTAAAAAAAATCTGTCCACACTCGATTTTTTGCCAGATTTGCCAAAACCTCCCGTATATTTAGATTTAGATCTGTACTTTGTTTTGGATGAAGATAATGACAGTTTTTAGTTCCTCGTTCGTACTTATGTCTTTCCTCACGGTATCTTTTTTTGTTGGTTATTTACGATTCTTTATCAACTGCTGTGGTTATCTAGCGTCTGAGTGAGATGGAGGTGATAATGCCGGCGAAATGAATCCGGGTCCGGCGCCGAAAGTTACTCGAATTTGCTATTTTTGGGTTGAGGGAAGCCCCGGCAAAAGCCTCAACCACGTAACTTGTCCCAACCAAGATTTGAAGCCGGGCCCATTCGTTTCACGGTCAGACACCACGGTAGCTTGAATGAAGGAATAAGCTGCATTATATTGGCTGAACACACAATTCAAAACGATTTTTGTAAGGACATGCTGAGAAAATCTTGTTAAATTTGGAAACGAGAAAACTTCCCCACAAAATTTACATTTATTCCATCCTTCCTTGCACTTAGGATATCTTCCATATATTCCCAAACCCTTGACCTTCCACGGGGAATATTGTTTTCGCATGATTCATAGAATTAAAAATAAAAAATTACTTAAATTAAAATCCCTTCACAATGCGTAATTAATTAAACGAAAATAGTAAAATACAGTAAATTCTGTAGAAAAACAAAATTGAAAAAAGCAACATATTTACATACTGTATCTTGAAGAATCTATTAAAACTCATAAGTTACAACAATTATATTAATGCCTCACATAATTTAATTTTTGCCAATCACAATTTACTGTAAATAAATTGTTCTTATCGGCTCCAAATGAGAACTGGACATACTCGTAGAACAGTAATGATATAGTCTACTTGTGACTTAGGTATGAACTTAAGCGTGCGCTATTGAAGGCAAGCACCGGTGAAACCAAGGAAAATAGAATACATTGGGTAAAACTACAGTGCGAGACGTGTGTACTCATCCGCCGGTAGAGGGTTGTGCCTAACAGAGCAGTTCCTCTGTATCCAAATGTTCTGTGTTTACATTTTTACCACTTTTACACATAAAAACAGTCCGTAAGTTAGTCCGCCTGGATAAACACTTCTGGGTTGATAGTTGTATATGAATTCTTCCGAATGTTTCCGAAAACAATAAAAAAATCCTGCCCTCAGAGGAAAATATCGAAAAAAAATCAGAATATTTCCATTCTTTCGCATCTCTACTGCCTACCACTACAGTACACAAAATAAGCACAGGCAAAATGATTTAAGTAGTTTTAAACCACTGGCTAAGCAATTTTTAATCGGCAACATAATGACAATAAAATGATATTATTTTGATATTACGTTCCTAGTCCTAGACTTATAAATCTGAAAATGCGTTCCTTTGGTCCTAAAAGGACGTATTTTTTTATAAAGTGTGAAGGGAATTTACTATTCGTTATTACAGTGACCCCTAGGTATATAAGTTCCACATTTGAGCACTGTTGACAGTGACCGCAGGAATAAAAATTTCACTTGTATGCAGTATGACTATACCCTTCTAACAATCTTTTCCCTTATTTTATCCTAATGCACAATATAGGGATACCCTTCGCTATCACCAATGCCCCAACGCAAGATAACCGATAACCACAATGTTGATTTAGCGTCTTTAAATAATGAACAAGAAATAAAGCCGGTGTTGAAGAAGATTTTTAGTCTGCTTTAGAACTTAATCGTCATTGTCCCCTGGGAATGTGTTCAGCCTTGTTGCCAATCATCACTGTAACTGCGATATATTAATAGACATTCCTCTGTTTGTGACAAGCTATAAATACCCAAAAATCTCACATCACATTGAGGCTATGTCTCAAAGCTCAAGTCCATACTACACACTAGTGACTAGCAACTAGGTGACTTGTAAACTACAAGGGAGCTTTGGAAATGTATGCTTGAAACATGGCCTTCTTCATAAACTATTTTTCTAAAAACCATGACATCACAGTGCAGCACTAAATTAAGAAGGCAGTGTCCTATTGCAGTTTCATTACGAGTTATGTGGAAAAGATGACTAAATATATTATAGTAATGTTTAAAACATTGTACAGAAGGTACTAACAGTGCAAGTGTTCAAAGTTAACGTGTTATTCTACATTATATTTACATTATTTCACTTCCAAAACATTTTCAGATTTCATAACCCCAATTTCTGATGAGGTATCCATTTTTGTTTAGTGAACAAGTCATCAATCAAGCAAGCATTTTCGTTTACTAGCTACTACGAACTTGGTTGCTATGCACTATGTAGCTTTGGATCATGACTTCTGACATCACATCCGGCTATTCAGTCAACAATCTAGTTCACTTCAGCTGAAAATGTAGCTTTGAGACACGGCCTGAGTACCATGAAAACAAATTATACTTTATACGAGAAACTATCAACACAGTTCTTTCTTCCATTATAAATAAATAGACGGAAAAGAAGCAGATGTATAGAGAATTTTAGGTGTGTTGGCGTTTGTATTGGACGAGAAAAGCTCCGCTCTATAGTGGAGCTCACGTAATATTTACTAAGAAACTAATATGGCCGTTTTTTCAGTGTTGCCAACAGCTATTATATTTGACCAAATTAGATAAATTCGTAGTTCTATGTAATGAAACAATACTATTTATTTATTTATTTATATTTATTTATTCATTTATTTATATCTAATATTAAAAAGAGTTTTGTCTGGTAAGATTAAATTGATCAGTTTGACTATACATTTTATGATTCATGATACATAGCTTAAACATTTATTTTGTTTGACCATAAGAAATTAGTACAAACTCCGAAAACCGAATACCACCATAAAATGTGTGCTATTTATTTACTATTACTGTATTATTTATTGATATTTATATAATTAATTACGTTTAAATTTCAAATAACACTCGCAAGTAACTTTCGTTCCATTAACTTTGACAGCTTCTTCAAAGGCTTACGTCGATCTCGGTAGCGCAGTCGGTATAGCGCTGGCCTTCTATGGTCGAAGTTACGGGTTCGATCCCGGCCCAGGTCGATGACATTTGTGTTTAAATGCGGCAGGCTCATGTCAGTAGATTTACTGGCATGTAAAAGAACTCCTGCTGGACAAAATTCCGGCATACCGACGACGGTGATTTAACCTCTTCAGTTGCGAGCGTCGTTAAATAAACCATAATTTCTTTTCAAAGGCTTTCGACGCTATCAGTAGGCCTATAACAGAAAGTAACTGCCAGTTGTAGTGTTTTAAGTACCGAAATTGGAAAAATAGTTGACAAAAGAAAATACAACCTGACAACTGGAAAATAATTATAATCCACTAGCAAATGTAGTAATAGGTGGAAATTGTTAGATAGTCGGCGATGTATGGAATGGAGGGAGAAAGGAATTGGGCACGCTACCCCATTATCTCCTGGCCTATTTGCCTCATAAGTAGTGCCTTGTTTATATCACTTGTGAGGTTCAGACCTGTCTCCTGACTAAACAACAGTCGTCTTGCTGTCGGCCGCGGCTGACCTGCTTGTTCGTGAAGTCATGCGCTGTTACGTGGTGACGGTAGTACGTGCACTGAGTAAACTTTTTTATGTTGTTGAAAGTTTTTCGTTTTGGTGTGTTCATGTTTAATCAGTGAACTTAAAACTGCCAGTTCGGTGTTATGTTGCACAAATAGCGTATGAAATAATAATTAAGGATAGGCTCCACATAATCATGGTAAACAGGTTAGATTTGTTTATATGTATAGGTAATTGAGTTACGTCCTCAACATTCATGCTACAAACACAGTCTAGTATATACAGTCACGAAGCTTGAATTGTTGAGGGTACTAGGAACAATAGACTGTGCCGTTACTATTTCGCATTGTTTGTAATGGGGCGATAGTAGCGATCCTAGTGGTTAGCAACTGTCTATGGATGCATATTCCCTATGTATTGAGCTTCGTGACTATATACAAGACTGTGCTACAAATTTAATTCCTTTTTTTTTTTTATTTGTTATACTAAGTATTTTTTTCAGTATGCCTAAACTATATTACAGTATTATAGTTTATGTGTAGTTCTGAAGTTGTTTAGAATCTTTTATATCCCTTGCAAATTACGTTTTACGGAAAGTTGCTTCTCCACTCCTTTGTCAGATCTCTTACATCTTTGTCATAATGTCATATAGGCCTATATTGAATGAAGAGATGAAAGAACAACAGAAGTTCCAATAATTTCGTTATCTTTAAATTAACTACCAATAACGAGCCCAGACTGATATACATATATTTTCTTTTCGAGTATCGATAATTAATATTTTTAACTTTCTGAATAATAAAAACTATCCAAACTCGTTTCGGACTATTAACAATCTTTCACTTTTCTCATAACCTAAGATTTTTTCGACAGTAATCTCAATAGAAGTTTTGATTTATCTAGAGAAAATCAAAACTCGAGTGGGGATAACTTCCCCTAGTGGCGTTCGCTGTATTACGATTTATCCAATTACTCCAATACAATAACATATTAATTGACTTACGAAAATACAGCTGTCTTCAAATGTATTTTGTACCATCTCAACGTTACAAATATTACGCTAGATGGCAGTAGTGTGTCATGATTAGCTGTTTTCGTTATCAGTTGTGCCAACTATGGAATCTTCATTGAACTTGTGGACGGTTACTAGTCAAGAAGGCTTTGTCGATTCAGTCTCATTTTTATTAAAACAGTTGCATTCCACTTCAATCATCCGGATCCCAGTAATCAACGGCACTTGACAGATGATTTTCAATAAATCTTAGTATTAAGCAATCACTGATACGAGACTATCCATAATATCATATAGCAGAAGCTATAATATAACCTAAATAATATAAAAGTGTTAGAAAAGTTTTAATTAGGGATGATGAAATAAACAGGAAAAGTTTTAATTAACGATGATGAAAAAAATAAACATGAATAATTTTAAAAGAAACAATTATTGAAAGTACAATTTTCAAATTTGAAGGTTAAAACCTTGGTGGTTGGTGGTTCAGTTGATGTTATATTGGACGTGTGCGTAAAAAAAGTGAACTCGTTGATGTACATGGTGTATTCACAGTCTAGTATATACAGTTACGAAGCTTGAGTTGTGAGGGTGCTAGGAACAATAGACTGTGCCGGTACTATTTCGCATTGTCTGTAATGAGGCGATATTAGCGATCCTAGTGGTAAGCAAGTATCTATGGATCCATATTTACTACGTATTGAGCTTCGTGACTATATACTAGACTGTGGTGTATTCCTCAACTTATTCAGGATTTCCGAATGGTGCTCTTCATTTATTTGTAAATAGGGTTTCAGGGAAGATGCATAGCTATGACCAGTGATCTTTATTAATTCTTGTACTTGTATGCCAATGCGAGTCATATTTGAAACTGCTGTGCATCGACTGGAGTGGTTTGTAATTTTCTGTTTTTTTTTTTTTTTTTTTTTTGGACGTCCAGACCAGTGCAGAGAAACAAATGCTAGGGAAGTGATAAAATTAAAGAAATGCTAGAGACGCGATAAAATTGTGCGATAAGCAGCCATGATTGGTTGAAAGACGTCCTTTCGTACCGTTTTATTGGTCAAAAGTAGTGTGACGTAGTAGTAGTCAGACTAAATTTTTCCACGGTATTTAAGTAGGCCTATTTCTCATATTTATTACGTAGTTCCACTATTTTCATAGGTCTCTTCTTCTCTTTCGCCCTTGGTGGTCTAGTGGATACCAAGCTAGTCATTCGGTCTGAGGTTCGGCGTTTGAAACAAGACCGAGAACGTTGAATTTTAAGGGAGCAATACATCCTAGGCATCCCTTCCATAGGCAGGGAAGTAAAGCTGTGCTTTCCGTGTCGTCAATTTTCGGAACGCAAAGAAAACCTGTTCCTGATAGAGTGCTCCAAGCAAAATTTGTTGGCCAAGGCACATTAGTACAGAGAACAGTAGGAGCTAATGCAGTAGATTTTTTTATCATCGCTTTGTTATATTTTTTTTAATCCTTTGGTCGTACTGCAGTTTGAAGCCACTTCACACGTTACAACTGGCTCTTTTTGGACTCTGCTTGCATTTGGCTTGGCTTTTTAGAGGACCGCACTTGGGACGGATGCTTCCACTTAGCCTTGCTTTGACACATTCTGCGCCCTACATGTGCGATGATGGGCCAAGCTCGGCATGTAGCCCGGATGGCATTCGTGAATCCGATGAAACCCGGTGGGTCATGCTACCTCAACCCTCTCACGGAGTCAGATCCAATACATGGGAGTTCCAAACCATTTCTATTTCAGCATCGGAAATCTGTTTTACTTCCGAAACTTCACCTCATCCCATTTTTAACTATTGCATATGAGAGATGAAATGAGGGGAAAATGGAGGTGGTTGGTGGAATAACAGAGGAAAACAGAGGAAAATCCTCTGCAACGTGTGCTCTGTCCACCACAAATCCCATCATGACCTGGCCGGGAACCGAACGCGTGCAAACTTGATGGAAGACCAGCATGCTACCGCTTGAGATACAGACTCGTCCCTTGTTTGACTATGTCGTAACAATTATTCAGTTTGAATGGATCTCAACCAACCGTCTCATAATAATAATAATAATAATAATAATAATAATAATAATAATAATAATAAGGGCCCAGACCGACCAGCACGCTACTGGCCTCACGTTCACATACCGAAGCAGAGGTGGACGATCATCCAACCAGAATGGATGTATCGTGTGGTTAGCACGATGATCTCCCAGCCGTTATAGCTGGCTTTCGCAACCGGATTTCGCTACCTATCTTAGCTCTCCAAGTGCATCACGATGCTGGGTGGCCACTGGTCCCATACACTGGCCGAAATTTCATGAGAAAATTTCTTCCCCCATGAGGACTCGAACCAGCACGCATTCCGTAACGCGAACCAACCGTCTAATGCCTAACGTAAAGTTGTCCAAAAAAGAATGAGACGATAGTTGATGGTGGAAAGTCTAACTTTCGTAGCCCGATTCATGAATTCATGCAGGAAGTCGTCTGGACATTCATGTTTATTTTCACTCAACTCGAACCACGATAAAGAGAAGGACCATTATGAAGAACACAACAAGGACGAAGACAAAGAAAATTATATGGTCCACAACAAGGACCACGGCCACGATGAGGTCCATGGCAAAGGCAACAAGGACCACGGTAAGTACCGTGGCAAATACAAAAGGGATCACAATAAGGATGACATGGGCCACAAACACCACAAAAAGGACCACGACAAGGACCAAACTCACGATAAAAACCAACACAAAGACAACGAGTCCATGATAAGAACCACGACAAAGACAAGGATCACATAAGGAACATGATAAAGAAAAGAACCACGATAAAGGCAACAAGAACAAAGCCAAGGACCAAGACAAGGTCAAGAACGAAGCCAAGGACCAAGACAAGGATTACGACATGGACCACGACAAGGATCACAAGGACCGTGATAAGAACCATGGAAAGAACAAAAATAACAAGGATCACAGTAAGGACCATGACAAAAACAAGGACCACAATACAATTTTCTTTTTCTTCTTTTTATGTTGCAACATATGTTTCCGAACCTTCCTCACAGTTGGCGATTATCTCCTGACGAATCACACAGCTACATTCTGATAATTTCTGAAAATGCAGTTATCCGCTGAAAACGTCCTGTATATCAACGGCTTCAGAGCTGCCACGAAACAGAGAAGTGCAGCGTTGCCAAGTAAAGGAGTGAAGTTATGAAGGGAGACATTGGCGCTTGGACATTTAAAAATTCTATCTCAAATTGAGTACCTTGCCAGGTAAAGAGAATTAATTTCGAAGTACGCCCGAGAAAAATTCTTAATTTTAAGTTAAACCGTTCCGTCTGTACAAATTATAAGAACGCTGATTGTAACGTGCTTTGTTTGTCGCATTCCGGAAACGAGCTCAATTGTTTAGAAAGTCTGCAACACTCAGGCACGTAGTTGTAAGAAAACAAACACTCATGGTCGAGCTGTTATGGTTCTTCCTCCTTATTTATTATTAGAAAACACATGATCAGTTTGACTCATTCTTACGGTTGGTCGTTAATAACTGTTACATTGCATTGCATCAAAAGCTATGGTGTGTTTTAGAGATCAGTTCATTTCTTGTTCGCGTGAAGGAATATTTCTGTTTCATCACGTAATTTTTAAGTTGGTATCGTTTCCCTGAGAGCAAACGACTTTCCTCTGACAAATCGCATGTCTACATGTATGCACATTTCTCGTTCCATTTCTCTTCAGTTTGTTTCCTCCGCGAAATATCAATTTTAACCTTCTCGGTATGCTCGTCTGCCTCTCATATTGCTTTTCTATACTCCAAGGATCTCGTTCCTACGAAAAAAATTGCGCCTCTATAACTGACACGCCATAGATATAGTTTCACTGATCCCCTAAAATGTCTTAATAAACATGCAAAAAGTATCTTTCGCAATTAGTTTATGTTAGTACAAACTTTACTTCAGAATTTGTTAGGTGTTTGTTTAAAGTAAACTAATATACAGCAGTTCTATATTTTTGTCACCCTAAGGAACTAATACAATAGTGGTATAACTAAATTAACAATTAAGAAAACCATCGTCATAACTCGACTATTGATCAGATTTTTGTATTCGACAGATATTGAAGAAAGAAATGGGAGTAGGCTACAAGAGAACAGTGCATCAGTTATTCAAAGATTTCAAAAATGCATGTGATTCGGTTAAGAGAGAAGTTTTATGTAATATTTCTTATTAAAGTTGGTATTCCCAAGAATTTAGTTCCTTATTTAAAACTTGTCTCAGTGAAATGTACATTAGAGTCCGTATAGGCCAGTTCCGTCTGATCTTTTTGCAGTTCAGTGGGGGCTAAAGCAATGAGATGCACCATCATCTTTACTTTTTGACTGCTCCAGAATAAGCCATTAGGAAAGTAGGAAAACAGGGAGGGTTTGAAATTGAACGGATTACATCAGCTGCTTGTTTATGCGGATGATATGAATATGTTAGAAGAAAATCCGCAAACTATTAGGCAGAACACGGGAATTTTACTTGAAGCAGGTAAAGAGATAGGTTTGGAAGTAAATCCCGATAAGATAAAATATATGATTATGTCTCGTGACCAGAATATAGTACGAAATAGAAATATAAAAATTGGAAATTTATCCTTTGAAGATGTGTAAAAATTCAAATACCTTTGAGCTACAGTAACAAATATAAATGACACTCGACAGGAAATTAAACGCAGAATAAATATGGAAAATGTCTGCTATCATTCCATTGTCATCTAGTCTGCTTTCAAAAAGTGAAAGTTAGAATTTGTAAAACAGTTATATTACCGGTGTTCTGTATGATTGTGAAACTTGGACTTGACTGCGAGAGGAACAGAGGTTAAGGGTGTTCGTGAATAAGGTGCTTAGGAAAATATTTGGGGCTAAGATGGATGAAGTTATAGGAGAATGAAGAGTTACATAACGCAGAACTGCACGCATTGTATTCGTCATTTAACATAATTAGGAACATTAAATCCAGACGTTTGAGATGGGCAGGGCACGTAGCACGTATGAGTGAATCTAGAAATGCATGTAGAGTGTTAGCTTGGGAGACCTGAGGGAAAAAGTCCTTTGTGGAGGCCGAGACGTAGATGGGAGGATAATATTAAAATGGATTTGAGGGAGATGGGATGTGATGGTAGGAACTTGATTAATCTTGCTCAGGATAGGAACCGATGGGGGGTTTATGTGAGGACGGTAATGAACCTCCGGGTTCTCCAAAAGTCATTTGTAAGTAAGTAATCGGCGTAACTCAGATTGTAGCGCGTTTGCCCTACAGATCCAAATTTTCACCCTGGCGTGGTTTTGATTCCTGCTTGGACTGACTACCCGTCCGGGTCTTTTCCGAGGTTTCCCTAACATAAGCCGAATGTCAGGTAACTTATGACGAATCCTTGGCATAATCTAGCTATCACAATTTCCATTGACCCTAAATAACCTTGTATTTAATACAGCGTCATCAAATAACTATTAATAGTTAATGGTAGGCCTAAATAAAGTGGTGGATCGACGGTATATTGATACTTAAACATCTCAACGTTTATGCGCATACGTGCAATTAGCACTCATGTTTATATTTAGAAATCAGTTATGGAACTGTGTACTTTTCTGCATTTATTTGTTTATTTCTCTATCTTTTCATCTTTCTCTTCTGGAAAATATCCGTTTATCATTAGAGTAGCACTAGACAAATACGCATAGTTATGCTTTCGGAGTTGCCAAGTCGCTGGATCTATACTGACTGTGGCAAAAAAGAGAATACAGGTTTGCTCCTTGACACAATATCAGGCGATACTCTTGCTGGACAGGATCGGAGGAGAGGTGGTTTAAAACTTGGAGTTCTTACATTTTTTCAATATTTAAGATTCCATTTCAACAACATTCTCAATTTCGTTCGAATCATTTAATATACTAGAAATACGGTTTCAGAGTAAAGTATAGGACTTTCGAAGATACTGAATAGAGATGACCAGTCAGTTTATTGCTTCTCTGCAAAACATACGCGACTGTGCCCTGGTGCGGTGGGGGACGGAGACTCTCAATGGACGATAACCCGCTGGCTCTTCGCGGATATGGGAATGGTCACGATATTGGACAAGGACTTGTGGCGGCCTTCGCTAACATCAGAGGGATGTTCATGTTTAAGTGGTATCACAGTTCCTCTGGTGTTCGGAGGCGTCCTGTGTTACCTGGCAACTATAACATATGTGATTTTTTCTGCAGTATCTAACTATGGGAACGGAAAGCAATTCGTAGGATCTCCCATTCATCTTCATATTTCCAGGTGAATTGTAGGCCTGTGCATAATGGACTACCCTGAATAGTATACCCATCATTTGGCCAGGAGAATTGTAGGCTCATGCATAATGGACTATCCTGAAAAGTATCCTGAAAAGTATATTCATCATTTGACCAGGTGAATTGTAGGCCCATGCATAATGACTATCCTGAAAAGTATACTCATCATTTGACCAGGTGAATTGTAGGCCCATGCATAATGGACTATCCTGAAAAGTATACGGATTATTTGACCAGGTGAATTGTAGGCCCATGCATAAGGGACTACCCTGAACAGTGTACTTATCATTTGACCAGGCGAATTGTAGGCCCATGCATAATGGACTATCCTGAAATGTATACTCATCATTTGACCAGGTGAATTGTAGGCCCATGCGTAATGGACTATCCTGAACAGTATACTCATCATTTGACCAGGGGAATTGTAGGCCCATGCATAATGGACTATCCTGAACAGTATACCCATCATTTGACCAGGGGAATTGTAGGCTCATGCATAATGGACTATCCTGAACAGTATACCCATAATTTGGCCAGGGGAATTGTAGGCCCATGCATAATGGACTATCCTGAACAGTATACTCATCATTTGACCAGTAGAATTGTAGGCCCATGCATAATGGACTATCCTGAACAATATACCCATCATTTGACCAGGGGAATTGTAGGCTCATGCATAATGGACTATCCTGAACAGTATACCCATCATTTGGCAAGGTAAATTGTAGGCCCATGCATAATGGACTATCCTGAACAGTATACCCATCATTTGGCCAGGGGAATTGTAGGCTCATGCATAATGGACTCTCCTGAACAGTATGCCCATCATATTTACAGGGGAATTGTAGGCCCATGCATAATGGACTATCCTAAACAGTATACCCATCACATTTGCAGGGGGATTGTAGGCCCATGCATAATGGACTTTCTTGAAGAGTATTCCCATTCAACGTACAGTAGCGTGCAAATTAATCCGAACACGACATATTTTTACATTTTCTGTCATTGTTGGCCTCACAGCTGCTCATACCGCTTTAATTGACATCTGTAGTACGTGTAATTCCATTGTTGAAGGTCTGTCATTATTTTTTATAATGTGACATTTTGCCTGTCGTTTTGTACTTATAAGCATTTCACTTGCGTTGAAGACTTAATACTGCAATCCTGTGTACATTCTGTCGTCTTCACAAATGGATACAACTCCACGAAAACGGTCTAAAATTATAACATTAGCAGAGCATTCTTCTATGACACAGAGGCAAACTGCTGCAGAATGTCACATCGGTTTGGCTACTGTTAATTCGATCATAAAACGATACAGGGAGACTGGATCTATCACACCCCAGAAAAAAGGAAACTGTGGCCGGAAAAGGAAGATTTCACCTGCAGATGATCGTTTAATTGTCGCGAGTTAATGGCTACCACTGGGGCGAATATTCACGTCACAACAGTGCGGCATAGGCTTTTGGAAGCTGGACGAAGGGCTCGTAAGCCTATTAAGAAGCAACTGCTAACCCCTGTTATGTGCAAAAAACGCTTAATGTGGGCAAAATTACATCAACACTGGACAGTGAATGACTGGAAGAATGTACTTTTATCCGATGAGTCTCATTTCGAGGTCCACGGCCACCGTGTTTCTTACGTACGGAAAGGATCCGAAAAAGTAACAGCAGCTCATCTCCAACAAGCACCCAAATACCCCCCTAAAGTAATGTTTTGGGGTTGTTTTACACATGCAGGGCCTGGAGCATTAATACCTATCAAGGGAATGAAGAATTCTGACACATATATTCACTTATTGGAAACCAGAATCGTACCCCAGCTACAAAAATCATTTCCGGATGGCAGAGGTGTGTTCCAACAAGACCTGGCACCATGCCATACGTCTCGAAAAACTACAGAATTCTTCGACAAGAAGAATATTCAGGTACTCCCCTGGCCAGGCAACTCACCCGACATCAACCCCATTGAGAACTTGTGGTCAATTTGCAAAAGAAGAATGCAAAAAATGGATTGTTCTACAAAGGAGAAGAAGATTTCTGCCCTCATTGGGGTATGGTTTCGCGATGAAAAAATGAAGAATATTTTTGGGAAATTAGTGGAATCCGTGCCAAATCGTTTCAGAGCTGTTATTAGGAACAAGGGAGGCCACATAGATTACTGAGGTATGTCTTAGATCCTTTTTTTTTATCCCGTTTGAGTGTTTTTGCATAAGTAATTACGTTGTTCGGGTTAAATTGCACGCTACTGTAACATAGGGTAAAGGTTGGTAAATTGTGATACTAATAATATTATGATAGTACTTTTTGAGAATTTTTTACAATTTTACTGAGCTAGAGAACGACCGGTTTTGTGCAGAAACTTGTCTACGAATATTCCCTTAACGTTGACACAAAAAACTGATCTTCCTCTCGCTCAGTAAAATTGTAAAAAATTCTCAAATAAAACTATCATAATATTATTAATATCACAATATCACCAACCTTTACCCTACATCATATTAAGAACAACGATGTTGTAGGCGGGATTCAAACCCAACGAACTTGATTTAAACAACATTGAAGCTACTCCTTAGTTGTGAACTAATGAAGTACATCACTTACAGTTTTGAATGTAGACCTATATAATGAAAAAACTCTCAAATTTGCAGATTATCGATTGAGTAGTGTTTTCAGAATTCAGGCGTGTCTATATTATTGTGTGAGAGTTGGTGTTGAAGTTTGAAAATGAGGGTTAATTTCATGGCGTGACCTAAAATCGTGCTTCACGTAAACCAACCAGTTAAGGGGACAAGGTAATGTGTCTGTCTGTTCTCAGGCCATGGACACTGGCACCATAAAATCGATGTATTTGAAACAGGTAGGAGTCCGTTTTGAGAGAATGCATTGATAATACTGCAGTTTTAAGACAAAGTAGGCCTATACCTTAGTGATATGTTTAGGTTTCGGTGATTCCCATATGTCAAATGATGTAGTACTTTAATTATTAGCAATTGTGAATGTTTTGGTTTACTCCTTTAAGAGGATCAGGCAAGGGGAAAACCTTCCAATGAGACATCGTAACATTTAGAATAATAGAGAATGCCACAGTCATTTCTAAAACAAATGAGACATAATTTACATAATGACAGTTATTATTCTAATAGTGTTAGAATTTTAGTTTTGAATTCGTAAAACGTTTATGTTTACATAAGTATATGATCCAGTAAATGTTTAAAACTAAATGCATTAATTTTTGTGAAAATTGTAGGAATGATTGGTGACTAGTAAAGCTGAAATTTTGCTGGGGTTATTTCACTTTAAACCTCATCATACAGTGACAGGATTCTTTCACGTGCCTTAAAACTTACACCGCGGACTTCAGAATGAACCATGCTAGGATATGTTAGGCTTGGTGAAATCAGCTTATGTGAGAACTACGGCTAGTGCTTAGCGTCCTCCTTATTGTGTGTTTACATATTGTATTATCAATGTGGACATTCCCATAGTTAATGATTGTGTGAGGACAGTAATGAAAATGCCATTTTTATGCTGACAGAATTACTTACTAATAATGTGAGGCCAGCTTCAGGTAACTGCAGATATTCAGCGTCGTCGTTTAGATAATAGTGCTGATAATAATGGAAAATACCAACACGATTTGGGTGACAAATATTCAAGCCATGAGATAGTCTAGATTCTGAAGTACTCTCGTTCATCGCAGACATTTCGTTCATATGTAACAGTTTAGTTCCGATGTATGTCTCGATTTTATCGAACGAATTTAGGAATTGTATTTTGAAGTAATCGCCATATTTCGTATCCCTTAGGCTCTTATACAATTCTGCCAAGTTAGTGCCGATGCTGTTTAATCACCTACTTTTTTTAAGTGGCCCCAAAAAGAAACAAAGACAAATTCTTTGATGTAATTATGTCTTATTTGTGATGTGGCGTTTTCCTGTTTTGTTTTGTGGTATGTTTCATTACGCAGTAACTAAAGGCCGTATTCATAGACATTCTTAGCGCGGGCTTCCATTGGATGATCAGCGAACTAACGTTTTTCGTATTCATAAACCAGTGTTAGCGATATGATATGAATCCTGGGCTAGCGAAATGTCTAGAGCAGGCCTGCACAAGGTTTGCGCTCTCCGAGCCGGCTCACAGCTCATGAGCGGAATGAAGATATTAGCTGCGCTCTGTATAAGGGTGGACTGGAAGAAGGGGTGATCTCGTACAAAATGTACACAAAAGGAAGTACTATTACGAGTGCTTATGAAATGAATTCCCGTTCAGTGTTTGCAAAACTATCTTGAACTATTATTAATTAATAAAGAAATATTTATTTTACAGAAATAATAGAAATTCTATAGCTACTTAAATGTACAATATGATTTTGTTATATTTTTATTTATCAGTACATCAAAACGAGGTTTTATGCTGTTGGCAGCTGAAAGGAACAGTAGCCTACTGATCGTAATGAAACATCAGTTACAGATGTTCGATGCCTGCCTTTATTAAAGTTGATTGTAGAAAACAGTTGCTCACAAATATAAATGTTGAGCCAAACATAGCAATCATTTTCACAGCCAGCCTGTGTAGTCGTGGATATTATTGCTAATGTTTAGTCTTGTAAAACTCAACCAGGCTAGTAGTATTATTCAAACGATCTTCAGCTCTTAGGTCACATTGAAGATCAATAAGTTCGAGCTGTAAATCGTTAAATGTTAAATGTTATGTTCCGTCTTTCAGATTCCTCCATACTGTACTGTAGCAGTAGGTAAGGAACGTAAAACAGTTACTGAGAATAGGCCTACACACTGCACTCCACTAGATAACTGAGTGGTCGTTTCCCTCTCCTCTACCTATAGCAAGTCTATGTCATTCTGACGTATCTTCCTCTCCGTTTCGGCGAGCGGTAAATACGGCTCTCCCGCTCCGAAGGAGCGCGCGCGCTTGTTGAGCGCTGTTTGTGCAGACCTGGTCTAGAGTCTAGAATGGATCAAATCATGACCAGAGGTTTGGAGAACTGTGATCTGTAGAGGGTGATTCAGGAACAAAGAAGCATAAGTTGAGGGGTGATAGTATGTGCGATTCTGAAGGAAAAACATTACATAACCGTATCACTTTTGGAGAAAGCTAATTTGAAACTGTGAGGAACGGAAACAGTGCAAGTGTTAGTATATCAAGAGATCGTTATCTGTACGTTGTGTTTAATTGTCTATTTCTCTTTACATAACATGCCAAAAATGTCACCGTCAACTTCGATGCACTTTACAACCAGATGCCGTGTTGCTAATTTGAGCTGGTTCGGACATTTCCTTAATGTGGTTATAAACATTTAAAATTCGGCCAAGCAATAGCTTCCTTGTTTCCATTTTGGTCTTGTGGAGACGGCCTCCAGATATGGAGGGTAGCTGCGAATATATTGAATAAGCAGTCGTGGATAGCCGATAAGGAGTAGTCCTCCAGCTTGGGGGTTGGGCGAAGGACTGATAACCTATCACCGTAAAATACATCTTGTTACGAAACCATACAATAAGCTGTATGGTTGTGAAACTTGGACTCTCACTTTGAGAGAGGAACGGAGATTAAGGGTGTTTGAGAATAAGGTTCTTAGGAAAATATTTGTGGCTAAGAGGGATGAAGTTACAGGAGAACTGCACGCATTGTATTGTTCACCTGACATAATAAGGAACATTAAATTCAGACGTTTTAGATGGGCAGGGCATGTAGCACGTATGGGCGAATCCAGAAATGCATATAGAATGTTAGTTGGAAAGCCATAGGGAAAAAGACCTTTGGGAAGGCCGAGACGTATATGGGAGGATAATATTGAAATAGGTTTGAGGGAGGTGAGATATGATGATAGAGACTGGATTAATCTTGTACAGGATAGGGACCGATGGCGGGCTTATGTGAGGACGGCAATGAACCTGCGGGTTTCTTAAAAGCTATTTGTTGTAAGTAAGACTGCGATCTTTAGCCAACTCTACAAACTAATCTAATGGTGTAAGTTCGGGTGACTTCGGTGGGCGAGAAATGACATCATCGCGACCGTTCCAACGTCCAGGATAGGTTTCATTGAGATACGGGATCACTGGCCGGCTGGAATGAACAGGAGCTCCATCTTGTTGAAAGTACATACCAGTCAGTGTTGCCAAAGGGTCATCCTCAAAGTATACTGGTAACATATTTTGCACGAACTCAAGATACCTGCTCCGTTAACACCGTTGTCTAAAATATCTGGACTATGAGATGGTCATCAATAATATCACACCACACGGTAAGTGCGAAACGACGCTGAATTGCTGTCCACATTAGTGTAAGGAGTTTTATCTGCCAAAAGTGATAGCTGCGCATGTTATTTATTCCGTTACGGGCAATGTTGATTCATCCATAAACAGAATGTGGGAATCTGTCGGTCATTATTCATTAGCAATAATCCATTCACAGAATTTCAGCCTCTTGTCTTCATCTCCTTCAAGGTGTTCCACATGTTTGTGATAATACAGATGTAGCCTTGCTCATGTAGGCCTATTGTGCGTCACACTCGTGTTTGTGCAATCTCAAGTTTTGCAGCAATTCTTCTAAAGCTGGTAGTTGGGCTATGTTCATGTGGAGAATGTTCTTCACTTCATTTACATCTTGTTGGCCCTATTGTTAAGATAAAATAGTGGTATTCATCCGGGAGTACGCGTATCCCTGGGAGTATACGAAGAGTTTTAGGGGGGTACGTAAAATTTAAAATAAACATAGACCTACGTTTTATGAATGATCAGAGCGTGATTGGATTACAAATCCATTCTCCACCACAGCCGTTAGTTCCTCTGAACTTCCTTTAGAATTGAAAGAAAATTTTCTATAATTGTCCATTCATAGCGCACTGAAAATAAAATTCGGAAACTTGTCAGTTTATACTTTTGGTGTTACGCTCGCAAATACTATATGGAACTTTGTGACACTGTCATTTCACACCTTCTGCCATTCCCCTGTAGTTATTTATGTGAGCAGGGTTTCTCTGTATTGCCGTCAATCAGAACGAAACACAGAAATCGCTTGAATTCAGTATAATCTCTGATACTTGCACTCATGAGGATTTGACCAAGAATCGAGGAGCTGGTGTGCAGAAAACATCTCATTAACAGGACAGGACCACTGAAGTTAATAATACTGAATAAGATAATTTTTCTTTTCTACTGTATGATATCTATAACGTTGTTAATTTAATTATTTATTTAATAGCATGACTATCTCTTTTATAATTTAAAACTAGGTGACTTAATAATTGATAAATTGTTGACTTTAATTAATTATAATGCATATGTATGATTTGAATTAACAACTTTGGGGGTACAAGCTTGAGTGGAAAAGTCTCTAAGGGTACGGGGAGAAAAAACGTTGAATACCATTGAGATAAAACATGGAAACTGGTAAGAGTACCACGTGCACGCAATGTGTCGAACACCCTCTTCTGTCAGGTACTCTACGATCAAGAAGCCATCGTTGATATTCTCGAAGAGCAGCTCTACGATTACCATTGCAAGAACCATAGTCATACATCATGGCATACTCTGCATGCGTAAAGACTATTGACATTGTAATTTCACTACACAGAATATATTCCTACTTAGTAACTGCTGCAACGTTTCTGACACGGATGAAGTCGTAGAGCTGGATTGGTAAGACTCATCCCTCCACCACTCTGTGTGCAAGTAACCACAGAAACAAGTGGTCAGCATGACAAAGGCGATAATATATTACCTAATGAAATTTTGGTCTGCACCAGTGTGAGCAATTACACGGAGGAAGAAAAGGAGAATCATATCTGTTATTTTCAAATAGCTATTTCTCGGAAACCATTGAGATTAAGACATGATATATTTAAGACATATATTGTCCCTTGTAACTTAGCTGCTCTAGAATTTCATACTACTGATCTGGATGACTCCAAGAATATTTGTTGTTAATAATGAGAATTTTTTATAGCTTAATGCATTTCTATATACAATATAAGTAAATTCAAAGTTTTTATTGCACCTAGAACTATTGACTGTGTTTAAACAATGAACAAATTAATTAATTAAATTAGTTTAATGGCAGACCATTTAATCTGTAGCTTGTTTTTATTTCTTCAATTATTAGAGAACACATTCACTTTTCGTGAAATACAACACAAAATGGAATTGTTATTTCATCAAGTGTTAATTATTATGTCTATACAATTAATTAATTAAGTCTCATCACCTGCCGCCGTAGAAAGAACAAGAAGCTAATTTTTTAAATACAAATAAATTACTCTTGAACCTACAACATTTTACTCATAGCCTACATGACAGTTTATGCTATGTTTGTTTAATTTGTTCACTTTTCAAAGTACATGTTCACTTTGTTTACAACTAAACTCTACCACTGCAAAATAATTCTAACTAGAAAATAAAGACGTGTTTTATAGCTGGGGCCATCCACGAACCCACGCAATAAACATGAAAGAAATAATCAATTTATAATTATGAAATAATAATTTTAATTGTAAAGAAAACTAAAATAACCAAGGATAGCATATCTAGGTTACTGGAACGTTTCGGAGTATATGGATGTAGATATTAACAATAAAATATGGTGTGGGGTCAGAAAAGACCCCAGGTAAGTGTCGAGTGTTGTATAATGTTTTCTTTAGAATCGCCCATACTATCACCTCTCAATATAGCTATAGCTCATTCCTGAATCATCCTATATAGAAGTAATTTCCAGGGCCACAAACAGTAGAATTTTGTGATTGAAACCGAACCATAGATTTCACCATTGTCTTAACTTAATTAAAATTATTTTAATTGGAAAGCATTTTACATTTTTAGTTTTGAGGATTTATGAAAAGCAAAGCCACTGTTATAACCTAACCATTCTGTTCATAGTGCACAGAATGCTACCTACCATAACATATGAGAAAGTTTATATTCTTACATAAAATTCATTGTCATAACTTTAACTTTTTTTTTTGCTGTTATTGATACTCTCTTTAATATCTCTGGTCATACAGCGAGTTAATATTTTGGGTGAACTCCGAAGGCCTGTGTACTATTGTTTAGACTGGTTCTATTGTTGTGAACTAGATGGTGTCTGTAGACGTATTACTGATTTGTTATGAACATGATTTTGGTGATGGATGAAGCTGGTGATATTCAGGGATGCTGTGGCTCGAATTTTCTGAATTTGCCTTACGATTGGCCCTCTGCGTAAGAGACCAACATGCTGACTCCTACACTACAGAGGCGATTTTATAAAAACTCTTTTATATCTCTCTATTGACCCCTAATTTTCACTGAATTGAAAGTTTCAAGATACACTGCATAATTTCACACTTTACACGTGGTTCTTATTTATCAGACATACATTCCGCTCTGTGATCAATATATTCTCATTAAAGTCCATAATTTTTAACTTGACTTAAAATTTTGTCTGCGAATGTGTAATTATCTCAGCAGTAAAAGAATACTTTCTTAGAGACCACCTCAGAACTGGTAGATCCCCTTTTATTTTTATTGTATTACTATTGCATTAAGTATAGTAATGGTAAAAATAAGTTTTAAGGAGACGCATACTTTTTCATACTTTATCGCGTTCCGAACCAATTCATTTTACCATGTTGCGAATGATCCTATGTGTGAAATCATTCAGTTTGCACCCGAATAAAGATACGACAATTGTTACAGTTAAAGAACTGAAAAATGTGAAGAAAATGTTGACAAAATGTGAAATCCATGCTCCCAAAATATGATTATTTTTTTTAAATCCTAATGCACGAAGCACAATGCAAAGTGATCGCCTTTTAAAGTTGCTAACCTTAACACGAGTGAGTCTGCTACAAACGACCCTAAATTCAGCTATAAATACAGAATTAAGCTAATATTTGTCATAAAAGCAAGTGAATAACAATAGATCATAAGCTCCCCATTTTAAAAACCGACTCTTTCCACGTACAAATCTATCTCATTGTCGGCTTTTAGAGATTGGCAGAGACATTTCCTGGAAAACATTAAAGCCATTGTAACAACAGATGTTCATTCGTAAAGAATGATACATCTGGAGATGGTTTATTCTTGAATAATAATAAGAACCGACGTCCAATGGTACAATTTTAAAGCTGAAAGGCGGTTGTGTTGGAGACGTAATTTTTGGTATAAGGCCGGTTTCTTTTTGAAATAGGCGCTATTCACATAGCAGGACAATAAAACTGAGAATAACAGTGCTTTCCTTGACGTAAATGAGGTCGCAGTTTACGAAATTCAACCAGTAATATACGTTTTATGTTTTCGTAATTTTATTTAGGACATCTTACGGGTATAAAAATGTCACGTCACCTGTCTTTCTGGCGCCACACACGATGTGGACACGATAGATACAATATTCCCTAACTTTCCTTCCGCGGTTATCTGCCTGCATGTCCACCAGTCAGCCATCCAGCTGTGTGTCTGCAACGAAATGAGGAAGGGGGTGTCCTGTTTAGTTGCAGCATTGCGCCTTGGCTCTGTACATTCCATGCGTTTTACTAGAAACGTCAGAAGTCTCATCTTTCCCTGCGACCACAATAGTAGTTATGCCTGTATGAAAACCTGTACTTCAATTTGTTCATAGTTTGAGTTAATTCTTAATACACAGTTTGATTACAAAGTAAACTCTCATGCTGATCATGTGACAGGAAACTTCTTTTATGTGGCAACATGTTAAAGTGAGTAAACTTGTATGTCTCAGAGCCAGCAAGTAAAATGTTTTACGAATACATTAATTGTTTTATAGTTTAATATCAAGATCTGTACTATAACTACATGTATGAAGGACTCGTTCAAGTGGATTAAAAGCAATTATTATATAAGAAGTTAATTTCTTCTTGTGAAAGAATTTAGTGCGTAGTTATGGAAAGGTATTAAAAAAGTTTATTGGTCACTTCTGTAATTGTAACAATAATTGTTCCAGTGAGTTACCATTTTCTTCCCACTCTGTTCGAAAGAGATATATTGTTCCTATGGGAATGATGTGCGTTGTCATATCAGGTCCGAAGCGCAGCACTTCGATAAATCTGTTAGCAGTACTTTTCATAAACTTTTAGTAGGTGAACTCTTATAACAGTAATTGTCGAACTGCATATAGGCCTATTTTATTAGTATTTCGTTCCTTTTATATAATGTGTACCACAGAAGTACGGATCTTCACGTGGTATTGTGCTATCCTCGAACGCGGCGCTGGTTGCCGTGTACGGTATCGTAGAGGAATTGTGATGCAATCATGCATATACAGTTAATTTAACAATATATGAAATGACAATGGTTAAAAAATTAATTACCAACTTTATGGAAGGAAGTGCTGAAACTTGCCTTGTCCACACATTTTTGACACCTCTTTAAGAAACTATTCATCATTCGGGGTAGTTCTCGTTGAGAAATATTGACAATCTGTTGACGGATATTAAGTTTCGATTGTTCCAGTTTGTGTGGGTTTTTCTTTGTATGTATGTATGTATGTATGTATGTATGTATGTGTGTGTGTGTATATATATATATATATATATATATATATATATATATATATATATACCCCAGAGGTAAAAGTCGCAGCGATCGGTGAAGACACACGTTACTGCTAGTAATTCTATCCTCGTTGAAAACTGTCTTAATTTCTGTCGTCGAAACATTGGCTGTATGGACTGTGACAGAGTTTTGTTAAAATAAATAGGGAAAGTGAAGGGTTCAGTCAGAGCCATAGTGGGCCAAGCGCCATTTATGGAGAAAGCAAGAGTTAAAATTAAGTGAATACCATATTTTAATGAAGATTGACATATCATTTAGTCTTAATGTGTATACTTTATATTACTTGCTGTCCACACCTGTAGAGTAACGGTCAGCGCGTCTGGCCGCGAAACCAGGTCGCCCGGGTTCGATTCCCGGTCGGGGCAAGTTACCTGGTTGAGGCTTTTTCCGGGATTTTCCCTCAACCCAAGATGAGCAAATGCTGGGTAACTTTCGGTGCTGGACCCCGGACTCATTTCACCGGCATTATCACCTTCCTCTCATTCAGACGCTAAATACCTAAGCTGTTGATAAAGCGTCGTAAAATAACCAACAAAAAATATATATTACTTGCTATATGTTTCCATTGAATTATGGTAATAACTTCACTTTAACCCTTGTTTTCTACGGTTTTAGTAAATGGCTCTTGTCCCACTATGGTTCTGAACCCTTCAAATCACGATCCCTGCCTGTTAATTCTCCAAAGGCTGGGGGAAAGGTATTGATATGTGTGTAGGATGAACAATTTTCTCATAAGAAATGTATCCTATGATCGCCGATTATGGCGAAGCGTAGACCAATTTTCTCATCGTGGGGAGCGATTTCATGAAGCATATTGAGTTTTTCAGAGCACCAATAAAGATTATTTTGTGAATTTACATATACTGTATATGAAGAGTGAACCAGGCCTATTATTAGAAAAAATATTAAATGTGGATCTATTTATTCTTTATGTAAAGTCTTAGACAAAAAAAAATTATCGGCTCCCATACGCAAAGTCCCCTTCGGAAGACTTCGGTTGATCGCGTGAGAGCTTAGGTTTACACGTGAAGGAATTTCTTATGCACGACTCCGCTCTGTTTTTCCTTTATTTTTTTTTTTTTTGCTTGTTGCTTTTTTCTCTCTGTTTACAGGTCAAGTGTTACGAATAATCTATAAATAAGATATATTCAAGGAGTAAATGAAGTGCAAAATAAACATCCTTTCCCTAGTCGTGTGGACCAGGCGCTGCCCGAAGTGGACTTAGACAAATTCACGCTACAGGAGAGCGGTCACTTTTCGTGTCTAAGGCTGTACATCATTCAGAATCCACTCACAAAATATGCGCATACGAAGAGGATTGCCCATTTGAAGTTCATGTGCCACTTAATACAGCTTTAATATTAACAATTTTGAAGCTCTTCGCAAAATGAAAAAAAAAAAATGGTGTTTGGTGCACTATGAGTGGCGAAAGAAACATAGGGCCATTTTTAAATGAGAAAATTGTTGAATGTCCACACAAGTGAATACGATTTCTTCCACGTTAGCAAATTAACTGACCCTGCGATTTTATATTTTAACAGGACTGCCCAACCCATCGAACCAAAGTGTGTATGTCAGAAATTAAGAGTTTTACATCCAGGACAGAGTTACTAGTAGAAATATGTGGCCCCTCGGTCCCCGGACCTAACACCCTGCGATTTTATCTCTGGAATAAATTAAAAGATGTTGTATACAAGGAAATCCCACACATTCTGAAAGAACTGAAACTTAATATCCGTCAGGAGATTGCTGCCATTTCTCAACGAGAACTAAGAGCAAAATATGGATAGTTTCTTAAAGTGGTACCAAAATGTATGGACAACAATGGCAGCAGTTTCAGCACCTCCTTTCATAAAATAGGATAAGCAAGTATTTTTTTTTCTGATTTAATTCCACAAATTTTAAGGGAACTGAAGGGCCTATATGAATAGTTTCAGAACCGCTATTCTAGAATAAGAACGGTAAACGGCAACGAGCGCCACTCGACTTTAACACAAACGCCACGCGCTATTTCGCACTTCTGTATCTCTCCCTGTGTGTTATTCGTTTTCACAATACGGATTGATTTATAATGAATTGGCAATTAGAAAAGAACGAGAAGGAATAAGACGGTTCCAAGGGAGAGCTATGGAAAAGTAGGACTACATTCTTCGTGACAACCGAGTAGCTCAGGTATTATGGATGCCAGTTTGCTGATTCGGAGATGCGCTCGGACGTGGGTTCGATTCTCGCTTTGGCTGATTGTCTAGTTTTTTTTCCCCAGCTGTAAAATGTATATCAGATAATCACATGGCGAATCCTCTACCTCATATTGCCAAAATGATCTCGATGTCACCAATTCCATCCAAGTTAAATAGCCTAAAAGTGGATACAACGTCGTTAAATAATCGACTAGAAACTTCCCTAATAATAATGAATTTCAGATCTATGTGAAACTTAATGAAAACGGAGAGAGCGAAGTAACGTAGTGCTCGGGAATTCGGTGCAAAAGTTACTCTGACCTTCTTTACGTGTTTCCCCCCCCCCTGTTATTTTGTTTATACTTCAAAATTTTCATGTCATATATTCTAAGAAGAGTGCATTTTTAATTGCTTAGAAATCGCTATGAGATTTCATGTTATTCGCCTTATAGTTGGGGAAAACCTCGGAATGAACCTAAGAAAGTAATCAGCACAAGCAGTTGTGATCTCACTCCCAAAAACATCATCAGGACCACCCGGTGATTCTAGGGAAAGTGATGGTCGGTAGCATAATGTAAGTTGTTATGGATTGGTCGAGTGCAGATTTGAGTTCATTAAAGGACAGACGATTTTCTTTTTGCCATTTTATACAATGTGACAAGATTCTTATTGTTATTTATAGAGAATTAAGTTATTTATCATTATGCCTTTTTACGTTCATTAGTAATTTAAAACATTACCCTCTATCTATGTAGGCATGCATGTATGTGTATACAAGGGACAGTCAGTAAGTTTCCGGACTGTACTGAATGTAGGCAACACACAGAACATAGGAAAAAAAGTTATTCAGAATCAAGAAAAAGTCTGTAATCTATACGAAATGCATCACTTGAAAGGCAGATAAGAAGACTAGCCATAAGGCGTGTATGGAGAGATTCCAGGAAAAGTCGCAATAGATCCTTGAACATGTTTGCACAAAATCACGCGTAGAAGCTCAGTCTTAATGACAATCTGACACTGTTTGATAGACTGACTCAACAGGCATGGAAACAATGATATTCAGTGACACGCGCATGTACGTTTAACGACACAATAAATACAAGTGCAGTTCGTAAATATTTTGATTGCACCTTTGTATGTATGTATGTATGTATGTATGTATGTATGTATGTATGTATGCATGCGTGTGTGTGTGCGTACGTACGTACGTACGTATGTATGTATGTATGCATGCATGTGTGTGTGCGTACGTACGTACGTATGTATGTATGTATGTATGTATGTATGTATGTATGTATGTATGTATGTATGTATGTATGTATGAAAGAAATGTCTTCAGCAGAAGCTTTCCTATCTCAAGACAACAGAAAATGATTTCGATCAAAGATTTAGTGAGCAAAGTATATAAATGGTCATACTTGTACATTTACTTTTTAGTGCTACTTAAATCCAATCTTATGGCATTCTGAGAGAGGCAAATATCAATACAGTTATTATTAAAACAGCATCGTAAATATGCTAAGTGATAATTCTGAGTGTGTTTAATTAACTTACTAACCAAACCAATATAAGTATCCCATAACTGTAAGATTTGTTTGATTTCGCATTAATATTTAGGGATACATGGCTGAGTCGAAATTTTCATTTCTTTGCTCCATTGGATTTCGTTGCCGACTGTATCTGTCCAAATTCATAACGATGCTGGATCGGCACTGATCCCATACACTGGCCGAAACTCCATGAGAAAATTTCGTCCCCCATGAAGACTTGAACCAGTGTTGTTCCATAACGCTAGTCCAAGGAGTGACGCCTTAGACCACGCAGCTACGGCGCATAAGACTACCATAAACATGACATGCTTTTTCAATTGATGCTGAGTAAGTAGGTTGTTAAATACCATTAATAAACTATTTCATACATTTCTCTAAACATTTGTAATGCATGAAAAATGAAGATGATCGTTATGTAGAAAGAAAAGAGTCATACTATACCAAAAGAAATTTATTGGAACGTTGATCTTCTTTAGAAATTTTTGGAGTTTTATTGTGAAAGGAATAAAGTTTGATAGCTTCTGAAATCTCTTTCTGCATTCTCGTTGTGCGAATTAATTTTATATACGGTAGTCAAAAATAAATACACATAAGCTGTTGATTTTATTTTGTTGATGTTTAGCTGTCATTTCCCACTCTTCTGAGATTTTTATGGCATGGTTTTCATTTTCTTACTGTACCAAGTGTAAAGAGAATGTAACATATATATACCGAGATTTTCGCGGAAATAACGTTTCCTTCAACCTAAATGCCATACATATACATATGTAGGCCCTATCTGACATGTTATGTCTTTGTAGTCTAGGGAGATTTGACCTGAATTAGTGGATGAATTTTGTTCGTATTTAATATATTTTGAGTCTGTTTACATAGTTGATTATTATGGTTTTACTGCTGAAATAATGCTATTGGTTAAAAAAGTAACAATGAAAATTTACGTGAACTTGACCGTAAATGTTTTATTAAATTATTTTATTTGGTAAGGTGAAGCTACGAATGAAACGATTTTCGTAGGTAAGGTAAAGCCATGAATGAAATGGTATAGGTCCTTTGTACCAAACACTTTTGTTTCGAAGAAACTAAGGAAATAAGGCATTCATTGGCAAAATACAAGCCGGAATGTGTGTCAAAACGACTGCCCATCAATTCGACCTTGCTATACTGGGTCAATGAGATTCTTATTTACAACGTTACTAAAGACTGTTGATGCTCACCTGGAGAATATCAACAATGGGACACTGTTTCCCAAGGTTGTAAATGAAGTCTGAAGAAAAGATGAGAATCTCGTTATGAATAACTTTACTAATACTGTTTTGTATTTATACAAATTTTAAATACTTATATTTATAATTAATTAAATACATTAACGTTACTGTGTAATTTATTAATGGAGCCAAATATATGACTGTTTCGATTATAAGAATTGAATTTTTACGCAGTGCGGAAAAACGAAGGTTTACCATTTTAAACCTTAATTATTATTTAATTGATATTTGTATGTCTTTGAAATGGTAGTTGAAGAAAATAAGTTATAAGGTGGGATATAACTGGTAATATAACTGAATTATGAAATGAGGTTGCTGTTATGTTCAAAATGCCGCGTATTCAGTATAACCACAGTTTAGTATATACAGTCACGGAGCTCATTACGTAGTAAATATTCATCCATAGATAGTTGCTAACAATTAGGATCGCTACTATCGCCTCATTACAGACAATGCGAAATAGTACCCTCATAAACTCAAGCTTCGTGACTGTGTATACTAGACTGTGGTATAACTTCACTGAATTCACTGAAGGAATTTAAGTTCGATTGAG
Source organism: Periplaneta americana (assembly GCF_040183065.1). NCBI lineage: Eukaryota > Metazoa > Arthropoda > Insecta > Blattodea > Blattidae > Periplaneta > Periplaneta americana. The sequence goes on from NC_091126.1 coordinate 75,298,870, forward strand.
ATTTTAAACTTTTTGGATTGTTTCTACCAAGAATCTGTATGTCATTTCGTCTGTATGAATGCCGTAGGCTCTGATACACTAGTCATTTTATTCAATTTGGTAGTGTAACGTTTTGGAACGAAATGAGTAATGACATTTTGGGTGAAGTGAGTGTAACATTTTGGAATGAAATGAGTACCAATGGCACTTTAACTAGTGTTTAGATAATTGACAGTGAAATTAATTAGATTGAGGTTATGTTAGAACAAACACTGAAGTGGTACCATAAGGTACTAAAGGCATCCAAATTATTTCGATCGTTAACTGTTACGTGATATTTAAGAAATGCAACAGTTCAGAAAATAATGTCTTCGCAGTTTACAGCAAATGTGTGTTCCGGTCCTGGTTTATGTTAGCTTTTTGTAGTCCATTTAGTCTTCTGTTCTGTTTTAATCTGGTATGGTGTCTTTTGTTCTGTTCTGTTGTTAATTTTCAGTTCCGTTCTCTTTCGTTTAGTTCTTCATCCAGTTTTGTTCGTTATTAAATATAATTTAATTTAATCTTAAACTATAATGGAATTTAATATAATACTAGTCTTTTTTTAATGAAATTACTCGTATATAATAATTACTACTAACTGATTTGATGACTTTGTGTTGTTGTCGTAGCTGTATCTGTTTAATACCATTATTGTCACTTACCGTACAAACCATATTTAATTCGGCATACGTTTTTGTCAACTGACAAAATTGAAATTTCTTTGCAATTAAACTTCTTTCAATGAAGAATTACTTTTCAAGACATTCAGAAAATGTATATTAATTACTAAGAGAACTACATTACTGGTTTAAAAGCGAGATAGCGACCTTGAAATGCTGTAATTTCAAATAAATCCATCAGATTTGGAGAATAAATTCCAACATATCCATGTTGCATATAAATGTAGATGGTGTCATTAGATTCCTTTACTACACACTAATTTCAGCTTGAGTGAGTCTTTTGAGAGCTCAACATTACGAACTAGTATGTGTGATGTCCTGTGTTCAAATCTTCATACTTCAATTTTTTTTGTAATTTTTCCCCTTAATTATCATATCACACACATTCTGTTAGTTTATATATAAGAAATTTAAAAACATGTGATATTTGAAAAGCATGCGAATGTACAAATTATTGAACAGTAAAAGGACGAATAAAATAAAAAAAGTATTCAAGTGTTTGAATATAAGATCTACATACTAATATATTACGTTGACCACTTTCTGATGGATTACAAGTGGACGGAGTTGTGCAAAACCAGACCAATTAGCAATTAGCAATTTTGTAAATATAGGTTTTGGTGTCATCTGCAGGAGAATAGTTGAAAATACATGGTTTCTTATTTTTCACTCTCAATATTGAGTTTTAGTTCTTGCTCACTTGCTTTTCCTCTATTTTGTATTCTGCGATAACAGACTAACACATAGTTTGTTATTGAAAAATGTACAGCATGTTTTAATGGTAAAACAGTGTTATATTTGCTATTGAAATTATTTTTTTCCATGCACAAACTCAGTTGGATTGAGGAAAATTGATACAATGAATTTTGTAAATAAATTCAACTAAATATCTCAGTAGCCTATCTCTAAAAAATGATTTTAGTGGTTGGTCTATTGTGCATAACTTTGTCCAACTTGCACCTGTTGTGTAGTCAAGAAACCCGACACCGTTTTAAAATATCATTGCTTTGAATATCTACAGCCGTACTATTTGGTATAGATCCCATTGAAATATCATGTTTACAAATTGCGACCTCTCCTTGTAAGTTATTATTATTATTATTATTATTATTATTATTATTATTATTATTATCATCATCATCACCACCACCATCATCATCATCATTATTACGTTATTATTTATTTATTTGGCGTGTATAAATAGTCATTTTCATAATCTCATCATAGTCATAAGTAGAGCTCGGATTTTCGTGATTTAAAATTAGTATTGCAACGTAGTATATAGTTAAAGCCCAGCAAACATTTCCTCTATCTCAGGTAGAAAACTCATTGTCACTGGGTAGAGTCTGTGTGATGTATCTTGTCTCACTGTGAAAAGAGAGAGAAAGGAGTTATGTCTTACTTCGTCTGTATTGTTATGGCGATGGGGGAATGGAGCGATGCCGTCCATCCATCCAGTGGCGGAAGGGACCAGTTGATACATTCTGTAGCGCAAAATAAAATTACAAAATATCTCTCTTTGTACTGTGTAGTTCCGTCACTGAGCTTGTCTTTCAAGAAATGAGTTCCGGTAGCCTGTACAATAACAAGGTTTTGAAAGGAATACTAAAAATTTACAACCCTCCTATAATCTACACCCTCATTTGAAGGGACTTGGTTTTATTGCTACTGAGACAAGATAAACCTTACCAGGTATAGTTCGTTACTCTCTGGTGAACATTGACTCCGAAGTCTATTCTCTGATTCCTTGACAATAGACGTAAACAAAAGGAAGGTTACAGTACCCTTCTGACAGGTAACAAAATCTGTGGCACGGGGTTTACACAGAAAACGATTCTTTTCATTTGAAATACCATATTATGTTCAGCAAATCCTCCTGGAATTATTACTCTTGGTTTCACAAGTAAAGAACCTTCGTTGCAGGGTTGGGTTCAGGAAGCCATAAATCTGACTGACACGCTCCCCCAATTAGAGAAACTGTGGGCAAAGATACCGCCAGGAGACCGCCGAGAATGCTGTGTTGTGAATTTTACATTTTTGAAAGAATCCAACCAGTTGCAAAAGAAAATACATTTAAAGAGTCCAGCCAAGAGCAAACGTGGCAACAGCTTCCCCTAACTGGCCTGTCAATCACTGTCATCTGTGCAGATGTGGTGTGAGGCCAGGGTTCTTTACTTGTGGAGCCGAGAGTACTATTATTATTACTTACCTTACATATTGTGAGACACAACTGTCATACTTAAACTCACTGTTATTTTTTACTGTTAGGCAATGAAAATTCGAGCCCTAGACTCACAAGTGATCAACCATTCTTCATTGCTATCATACCTATGACAGCTACAGCGACCATTATACAGAGTGATTCACGACGATTTACCGTCCTTTACGGAGCTTATTTCCGAAGACATTCTAAGCAAAAAATGTCGTATAAACATCAGCCCTTTTCTCAATATTTACAGAGTTACGTTTCGTTATTGGAACGCATTGCTGTGAACGCATGATCTTGGCCAGCGTGCAGTCAACAGCCAGCGCAAGCGCTGCGGAAATCAAAGATAGCCGTATGCAGTTACGTAGAGCGACGAGTGCCGTTCACAAGCGTGCGGCCAAGTGTACTCAAGCGGACGGCGACATTTTTTAAAATGTGTTGTAAACTCTCCAAGACTGTAAATTAGGATGCAAAATTGAACTGCAAATAATTAAGTCTGTGGAGTGGTGTGATTTGTAATAATTGTTGTGATAAGTGCGTAAGAATAATGTAATTTTCTAGTTAAAAATAGAAAAAAGGTGTCTGTACGGCCCACACCTGTGGAGTAACGGACAGCGCGTCTGGCCGCGAAACCAGGTGGCCTGAGTTCAAATCCCGGTAGGGGCAAGTTACCTGGTTGAGGTTTTTTCCGGGGTTTTCCCTCAACCCAATACGAGCAAATGCTGGGTAACTTTCGGTGCTGGACCCCGGACGCATTTCACCGGCATTATCACCTTCATATCATTCAGACGCTAAATAACCTAGATGTTGATACAGCGTCGTAAAATAACCCAATAAAATAAAAAAATGTCTGTACGAAGCAACTAAGGAGTTCACAGCATATTTTTAGCTTCATAATACTTGCTAATTAAAGAAATGATGCTTCTAAATGGTTCATTCTCTATTTGTATTATTATTGTACCTTCAAACTAAAGAAAAAAAACGTATTTTACAAACAATTTTAAATTAGTGTAACTCTGAAAATATTGAAAATAGGAACTATGTTTATATAGCACTCGTTGCTCAAAGTGTCTTCAGAAATAAGCTCCGTAAAGGACGGTAAATCCTCGTGAATCACCTTGTATACATTTCTGTCATGATCGAAATATCATAATTATTACCAATGCATTTACCACTGTGAAATCTATATTTAACAATCAGTATCAGCATTCGTCTTCTTAATCGTTGCAACTGTCACAGTTATCGTTACCATAATAACGACCTCCCATCATCATCAATCTCATCGTCGTCGTCGTCATTATTATTATTATTATTATTATTGTTATTATTATTATTATTATTATTATTATTACTTTTACTCTATATTCATATTTGTTCCCTCGGTACTGAGTAGTTTGGGATGAAGTTTGGGTAATGTGTATTTTTACACACGGCATTGATTGTGTTGTTTATAAAGTGCACAACGTTTATGTTGTGTGTTTGGAACACCCAGATTTGATTCTACAAATTTATATGACTTCTGATTTATGGATTCCCATTTCCTCCTCATCTACATTTCGTAATCAATATGTATGCCTTATTATCATAGAATAACTTAATAAATTTGCATATAGCACTAATACAGTATACAGTACTAATTGGTGTATAATAACAAAAAGAGTTTTGTATTTGTCACATATGTACGAGCAATAGTAGCTATTGCAGTGGATGTGTTAGTAGCCGTAGGATTAGATTCCTTTATCCAGTCCATCCAAATTTGTTGGTCATGTTGCTTTTCACCTATGTCACATTCGTATGAACAGTTTTTGTGAGCTTTGAAAACTGTTATGTCTTAAAATGTTATACTGTATTTGCAGTTGGGAACGTGTTTATGGGATACATTACATTTTATCATGGAAATTTATTGTGTGGCTACACATCTTATTCGCTATAATACTCTACAAAACTCTCTAGTAGCATGGCTGTCTTTCCCGTCAGTGCCCCCATGTAGGGGTCAAGATGTCTAAGGATGAGGAACATAGTGGTCAGGGGCCTCTCTGGAGGAGGATGTCTCGTAGTGTGAGCGACTCAACACTTCGCCATCCTCGTCCCAATCTTACGCTGCCCCTTCCTTCTGTTACTTCTCTCATGCAATTTAAGGTAAGAAAGATGGTTGACAGTTCCCCCACCACATTTCTGTAGTTGTAGTATTGAATATGATACTATATATGGAGTTTATGTTGTGTGGATGCATTTTCAAGACCCTTACACTATAGTCCGTAATTGTTGTTGTCAGTGAGTATAAACTTGTGCTAAAATTTCAGAAAGAAAATATATTACTGTTAGAGGGTTCAGTAAAGAATTGTTCCTTCTTTGGAAATGGTGAATTTTTTTTTTTTTCCGAATAAAAGCCAAACTAATCTCAGAGCAATTTCATTAACCATTTACTGATGGTATGAAGTAGTCCATTACAAGTTTTGGCTTATTGATTTTCATGTGGTAATCAAATTTTCAGGAACATAATATTTTTGTAAAGCATTCGAAAATAAGTGTACCGGTAGTTCAAAGAATCATTCATGTCCAGAGGAATTTCGCTTAGACTTAATTCACTTATTGCTATATGAAGAAATATATATATTTTCTCGTGTACTAACTATGATGATTATCATCTACCTTTTCACGAATGTGATGAAAAATTTATATCACCATTTTAAGGTCAAATGTAATGGTTGCAACGCTAGGTGTGACACTAGGGTAAAATGTTGCTTCTTGTGCAGAAAGTATTGTAAATAGTATTGAAATAAATTTTATACTTCCCTATATAACTTTACAAGTTCTATTACACTGGAAAAGTAATATTAAACAATTAATTTTGTTCATTGCGTATTAAATACATTTGTAAGTTTGTTACGAAATATTTGGGCAAATATGGCACAAAAATTAGTGTCCTATATTTTTTGTCAACAGTATTTATTTAAAATAAAATGCATTAAATGTAGAAAATTAAATTATTTAAAACAAACGTATTACTGGACATGGCTTACACTCACCTCAATTTCATTTTGTTCATAAGCAGCAAGCATTTCTAACATACACAACAGACACATTATGGCCTAGAAATTAAGCGACTATAAATAATAAATAAAGCTAAATAGTATAGCTTGTTGCTCTAATTTGTGTACTAAGAATCTCGTTTCCACTTACTGTGCTGTTTCTTTTTGCGTTTATCTCAAGCACATTTACAGCATTTTTTTATTGTACAAAAATTAATGTTTAAGAACCTAACGTGCCAAATCTGTTTTACTGCAATAAATCATTAATTGGCTTGATACAAAAATAAACAAAAAATGGAAATCAGTGTATTTTAAGAAGTGTGGTTTCCATTAGAAATTGAAGAGGTGGGAGTCCAAACTGGCCAAGTCCAAATGAAATGACAAGTTATGAGAACAATGACAAAAACTGATAAAATAAATTTGGCGCCCTTAGTTTCTTTATGCGTTTTATCAAACGGATCTATGACAAGACTTAGGAGAGTTTGTTAAATAAACTTACACAGTTATATATAGCCTTGGAAAGGATAAATTAAAACGTGATTAAACCATGTTAAAATCTTACAAAAAGGACCTCTTCAGTTGTATCTTCAAAATGTCTGAAGATAATATGATCTTGAAATAAGACAAATATGTTGCAATGGGATCACTACGCATTGCCCCAGAAGAAGATTAACAGCACGAACATGACTTTATACGCAATATGCGACGCTCCCAAATGAGAGAGAAATGCGACTAACTAAATTTATAGACAACAGACAATATTCCTTAAATTTGTCAAGCAACATCTCTAACAATTCTATACCATCCAATAAACGTCCCGAAATATGGTCTCTCCAAAATGTAAAGTTTCTAGCTATACCAGTGTTCGAGGATTAACCCATTCAAGTTGAATTGTAGATTTTTGGGGTTATACTTATCTCACTTGATTTTATTTCAGTTACACACAAAAAGTGTCGTTGTAGTATTGTGTTCATAAGATTATCCGAATTCATTCCCAGATTGTAGCAATGTAGTTTAAGTCTACAGAATTTGACACTCGTCTTTGAGAACTAAGAAAACGAGAACCATATTACAAATGATAAGTACTTCAAGCAACATCAAGTGGATATTTATAGGAGTTCCTTTCGATTCATAAATTAGAAATTAATGTGTGGTAAAACACACACCACACTTTTTTTGCGTTTTCATCATATGTCAAATGTCCACACCTGTGGAGTAATGGTTAGCGCTTCTGGCAGCGAAACCAGGTGGCCCGGGTTCGATTTCCGGTTGGGGCAAGTTACCTGGTTGAGGTTTTTTTCGGAGTTTTCCCTCAACCCAATATGAGCAAATGCTGGGTAACTATCGGTGCTGGACCCCGGACTCATTTCACCGGCATTATCACCTTCATTTCATTCAGTTAAAGATGTTAATAAAGCATCGTAAAATAACCTACTAAAATCATATGTCAAAGAAGTGAAAAGTAATTACGTGATGTGAACTCATTTTCCTTGGTTGGGAAAAATATGGAAATAATCAGATTGCCAGATATTCTTTTCTCAACTACAACTAAGGTGTTTAGCTAGCCAAAGATCACGTGATAGTTAATAAGCAGGTCTACAATTTCCGCTTGAAGCACTAAAGGTCAGCATCACTGAAGTTGTTACTTTGGTGAGCAGTTGGTTCTATCAAAAGTGCAAATTTACATGGCACTGATAGTTTCACTAAGTCAACACATTGAACGTTATTTTGTGTTTAATCCAAGATTGAGAGCAGTTAAAAGCCACTGGAGTAGCTCAGTCGTCTGAGTCACTTGCTGCCGATCCGGAGTTGTGGTCGGGCGTGAGTTCGTTTCCCGCTTGGGCTGATTACCTGGTTGAATTTTTTTTTCCGAAGTTTTCCTCAACCGTAAGGCGAATCCTCGCCAAATAGCATCTCGCTATCGACCATTCCCATCGACGCTAAATAACCGAGTAGATGATACAGACCAACTTAAAAAGTAAGAGTAATAGAAGTCATGGAGCTCAAACTAAAGGTTCTCAATTAGTTCAGTAATGACTTAAAATAGTAAATCTGTCTTTCAGAACCTAGAGTTAGATTAAGTAAGTCCAAAAAAATGGTTCATTTCTATTGCTATAACAATGTTTAATAAGTTACCACAAGAGGTACATGAAATATTATTTTATTTTATGTCTATTGCAACAAACTGTTGCTCAGGACATTAATAAACGATCGATTGATTGATGATACAAAATTAATTTCAATAATTTGAGTGCATCAAATGTTTGTATTTTCTTTACTATAGTAACAGAGAATATTGAAAATGGATCCATACAGTCGTTGACTTAATACATACTTTTGAAAAATCGGGTTGAAGAAGACTGGGGCCAATCAGTTTATTTTTACATTGTCTTGAAGTGGCGACTTCAGTGGAATAGAGGTATTAAAAGTATGTATGATGAGTGAAACAAAATCAGTCACATATTTAAATGCTGTATAGTTGAAAACAAACAGTTGATCTTACAAAGTAAAGCAAATGTGAAGATATTTGCATATTTACGTGTATGGCCACACTTTTATTTACAGTACAAGGATATATTTTCTTGTTTTAATACTTGATATTTCTTGTTTGCGAAACATGAAAGTATTTTGTCAACCATCTTAATTATTTTAAACTAACTTGTTTCTTTCTCGTCGTAGAAGTGTGAGAATATAATGAAGGGTAGGCAAACATTAGTATTGTTATTGCTATAGAATATTTCCTATATTTAATATGACGGAAATTGAATGCAAGAGTTATGTGATATGTGCGTACATAATATTGACTAGCGTATTACTGTAAGGATTGAAATGGTGGAAAAGTGTCTTTAATAATTCATTGTACTCAGTATTTGTACATTTTAGTTAAGAATTGTAACTGAAGTCAAGGATTGGTCCAGTCAATCGGATTTTTCACAAATCAGTCATTGCATGTAGAGTAGAGATTTGTTGCACACACATTACTGTAGGTTTGAAGTGCAAAATTTGCTTTGTACTAGCAAATGTTTCTGTAATAGGCATGCCATGTAGGTATGTTATTTTGTAGTAGATGAAATTTCTTATGATTATAATCATCTGCAACATCACCACCCTCACCACACCACCACCAATTTCAAGCAAGTTAATTGTTACTCTATGATAAGAACTATTAAGTCTCATATTACAAAACTTACTTACTAACGAATCGATTAATCAATTTATTAATATTAATAATAGGCCCTAACATTAAAAGTTATGTTAATGGTGGTGGCTATGTATGGTGTGTCATGAGTGAGGAAAGAATTATCAGACCATTTTCATTTCAAGAAGCAATTAATGCTAATAGTTTTCGAATCTGATTTTACACTCCTTTTTTTATTACACATTCCTTCAACTGGATTTTATCACTGCTTATACAGCAAACATTTCCGTACAAGAAATTAATAATTAAGTTGCGCAGGATAGAGACATTAATGTTAATCTGTGACTTCTGACCTGACAACCTGTGATTTTTTCATTGAAAGATAAACTAAGAAAACAAACTCACGAAATTTAGGAGATCTCAAGCATTATAGTTGTTAGCAGATTGCCTATATTTATCAAAGGGAGTGAGTGATGAATAACATGTTAATAAGATGCCAGAAATGTGTAGAAAATGATGGCTGACAATTCAGCATGTTCTTGGTTAAATTAAAGTGGACGAGTACAAAATATATTACCAGCGTCACTTCAGCATACTGCCATTCTGGCAGACCACATTGTACTGAGACACTGAATACTAAGATTTCTTACTAACAGAAACTTAAAATGCAATTAATTTTCTGATTCTCTTTGGAATTAATTTATTTCTTCTAAATAAAACAGAAATATATGTTCAGACTTCACACATATACCTGTATGTATAGAATATCTTGATTTATTGTCATAATTATGACAATGTATGTAATATTATAATTAAAATTATATAAATTTAATAAGGTATGAAATTAATGATAAATGTATATTTAGAAACTAGTTTTCATAGTTTAGTTTAATTCTATATCATGGATACTTACTCTGTATACTACTACTACTACTACTACTACTACTACTACTACTACTACTACTACTACCACCACCACCACCACCACCACCACCACCACCACCACCACCACCACCACCACCACCACCACCACCACCACCACCACCACCACCACCACCAAAAACTACTCACATTCCAGTCAGAATTTTTTGTGTTATTATTGGATTATTTATAATACATCCTTGTTTCTTCTCCTTAAAATAATTTTCTGAATCAGATCTTTTACAATTATGGTACTGAATAATTCTTCGTTGTTCTATATACACTTTTAACACTTATATAATCACTGATTAACTTTACAGCTTCTTTACCATGTTTACTTTTTAGGAAATTACCAGGCTGACTAATTTTCAAGTGTTATTTTTCATTGTCCAAAGCACTAGGCTTTAGACAATGAAGAATAACACTTCGAAACTAGTCAGAGAGGTAATTTCCTAAAAAAGTTAACATGGTAAAGAAGTTGGTTAATCAGTGACTAAATAATTATTTAGGATTTATATGTGTATGTAGTAGACATCATTAGTACCTATAATGTTGTTGGGTGTACTTCAAACGATCCCCAACATTATGCCTTTATTATACTCAAACCTACCAGAATCATCTCTGCTAACTTTATACCACTATCTCCTGGAATATTATAACTACATTACCACTGCAACCATTACAACCAATAAAACCATCACCACCACAGTTACCACCATTTATACTATAATTTCCACTAATACTACTACTGCTATTGCTACTGCCACCACCACCACCACCACCACCACCACCACCGCACGTATTGCAACCATAGTAACTACTAAACCATCAACTTCACTGTTACCTTCAAAAACCACCAAACTACCATGAACGCAGCTACAGTTAATATTATCACAACTACCATTAACATCACTACCAGTGGCATAGCGTCAATGTAAGCTAAAAAGCTTAGCTTCCCCAGTTAATAATAATTTCATAATAAACCTGCAGTCTATGGACAAAATTATTTATTAATTTTAATAGAATTTATATTTACGCGTTAAATATTGTGATGCGGCAGCTCAGGATGATTTGTGATGCAGCAGTAAACTAGAAGCCTGCACACACCAGCTTCCAAGCAGACTGGTTTCTCACACTCATTCTTCTGTGTAACCCATCCCGCAGATTTTCCATCCCTTTCTAACTAAACTACCCTGGTCGCAAGGCTATCAAGAAGCTAGCTTTAACATTGAAAATAAGTATTTTCCGAGATCCCTTTTCATCAGTTGTGTTCAGTTGAAGTGTTAGTGTGCATTGTGGCTGATATAATAAATAATGAGTGAAATAACAGTTCCTGACACCAATTTACTTGAATTTTTTAGGACAATTCTATTATCAAGACTGACTTACGAACAAAAGTGTGATCTAAAAAACAAATGACCGACTCCCTTGCTGTCAATGAAGGATACAACCAAAAGACAGATGCATACATACGTAATGATACTAATACTGTATCTATTGACCGTTAATATTGTGATTCCTCTATGACAGGGAGTGAGCTAATGTTATACGTAGGCCTATACGTGTCTATTTGTTAGAGATATGTGTAAACCGTGAAATCATATTTTACTACGTACCATTTGAGGTCATGCCTTATTGGTGTTACTTACGAGGTTCCAACCAATCTTCGACTGCTGACTTGACATTGACTACTATTTATTTTAAGACTATATTTTAGTATTACGTTTTCTCATATTGCATGAAAGACAACTTGAATTAGCTTCCCCTGCTCAAAATTTCATGCTACGCCACTGATCACTACCACTAACATTATCAACACTACCGCAAACTACCACCACTACCATCACTACAATGTACACCAAGGCCACTGCTGCTAATACCACCACCACCACCACCACCACCACCACCACCACCACCACCACCACCACCACCACCACCACCACTGATACCATTAAAACAATTCCCTATCATTAGAATTCTTATCCCTTTTTTGTGTTATAACTGATTTTTCATTTGCAACAAATTTGTACTATCCCTAAGACACCACCATTATCGGATCAACTAATCTATTATTATTATTATTATTATTATTATTATTATTATTATTATTATTATTATTATTATTATCGTCCTCATAAATGTGTTAATATTACTAATCTTAATATATTATATAAAATTTAGTGTTAAGTGTTTAAAATGAAATGAAGGTACGAATAGAAGTTTCATTTTACTTTTTATATTGGGACTACAGGAACTAGCCAGTCTACATTGAAATCTTACTCTTGGTTAGCATTTACATGAAAGTAGAAATAGTTGGATTTTTTTTTCTCTCATTGAATTGACACGTCTTTGCCACCAATACAACATCCCACAAATTCTTCAATTTAATTTGTTCATAAACTTTGCTGTGATTAATTATTACCATTCCTTGTCAATTTATGAGCCGAACTCACCGATTATAAAACATCTTAATCATTGCTATGAAGATTTTTATGTTCCATCATACTTATTAAAGTAAGAGTAAGAAATTTGTTTATTTCCACATGCTAGCAAATATTTATGTAAGAACTTGCTTGTATATATACACATAAAGGACTACACTTTTTAAAGTGTAGAAGTTCTAATAGAATATATAGAATCCTATTGTATACGTGTATATTCAAAAACACGTAGGTCCTATTTAGTAAACGGTAATGGGGGAAGGAACTACAGGTGCTAAACTTATTATTCGGTCAGGCTTTAAATTGAATATTTAAAAACTTTAATAAACAATTTGAAGCAAGATGAATACATTATTGCGTATAAAAGAAAAACATTTGTACTACATTCAAAGTAAACAATATTATCCATTTTTCCAAATTGAATCTGATATTACAAAAATCAAACTATTTATTTTTTATCAACATAAACAAAAATATCACAGTCAACTTAATATTCAGTCAAAAGTTAGGAAATCAAAAATATACTTCTTCATAACAACTGCAATAGGAAATTAATGCCTTCTTGGGTACCTGTTCTTCTGGGTAACGTGCTGCAATCGTTTGGGCATACTGGCTACGATCCTGCTTGTATATGTTCCATTAATGCGGCCCCATTCCTCTTTCAGTAGTCTCTCTAACGCTTCTTTTGAAGAAACTGGCATTTTTCTCAGTCTTCTGTTCAGCTCATTCCATAGATTTTCTACAGGGTTGCAGTCGGGAGACCGGGAAGTCGTGTCGATAACTTTTGGACAGTTATACAGTAACCAATTGCGCACAATATACGACTTATGTGTGGGTCGTTGTCTTGGTAAAATTTAAAAATATTACGTATTTCCAAATTTTCAGCACTCTTGTGTAAATTTTGTTTCAGGATTTGGAGATACTGTTCCTCGTTCATGTTACTGTCGATGAAGACGAGCTCCCCTACTCCAGCAGCTGACATGCAGCACCAAACCATAACCTTTCCAGCACCATGCTTCACAGTTGGTTGCAAGTTATCAATTTTCATGTCTTTTTTCACCTTACGCCACACCATTACCCGACCAGCCTGACCAAAAACGCTAAATGGACTTTCGTCCACGAAAATGACGTTATTCCGTCATACTTCATCCTTGTCAATATTGTTGTTTGCAAACTCAAGTCTTTTCTTTCTGTTAACTTCAGATATCAGAGGTTTTTTCCCTAGCCACTCTTCCATAGTAACCACTCTTTCTTAAAATTTTTCTAATCGTTTCAGGGTGCACATACTTTGAAGTTTCTTTTGCTAGGTCTTTTGCTAGTTGGGGAGTATTTATTCGAGGGTTCTTATTAACTTTCCTGATGATCAAACGTAAATCTCTGTGTGTTAACTTCCTTGGTTGCCCCCTCTGCGGCACATATTCAATCCTGTCTTCATTCTCATATCTTCTGATTAGGTCCCTGACTGTACTCATTCTCATATTGAACATTTCTGCGATCTCTCTATGTGTACGTCCCTTCACATGGTGAAAAATAACAAGCTGTCGCTTTTCAAAACTAGTATTCTTACCTTTGCGCCCCATTATTATAATAATCTTGCAAAATCGGACTACAAGTCTGCAAGTGCTAACAGCAAGAAGACAACTGAAGCATATCACTCCCACCCTTCACTGTGCAGTGCTTGCAGACGACATAGTAAACACAGTGAAAAGGGGACCGTATCACACTGACCGAATATTAAAATATACACAATTTATTGCTTTTTATATTCAAAAGAACAAATTATATGGTATATATTAATTTTGAATCAATAACTGCTCAATATTCTTCTATCGTGTGTTTCAATTAATTAATAATACTCTTTATGATTTTTGCACTTACTAATGGATTCAAGTTCGAAAATAATGAAATTTAAAGCCTGACCGAATATTAAGGTGAGTACCTATATATTTTGTGTAACAATGAAAACTAGTTCCTAAGGTTGTTAGTCGATTATTTTTTTCTGGGAATAAATCTGAGAAATTGAATGCAATAACTTCTTCTTTCTGCTAATTAATAACCAGTAGGAATCCATCATTCAATTTTTTTTTCAATTGGTTTAGAAAATATCATATGCTGTAGGCCTAATGGAATTCTTCGTAACTAATTGTTCGAAATTTCGTACTTTTGAAATGAATTATGGGTTGTTCCATGTGACTCATGTTATAGCTAGTCTCATTTAATGTGGGAATTTAATGGGTAATGAAAACTGTAAAAACATGCTTAAACAATGGTTGATATACCCGTGTCGGAAAACAATAACACTAAATACTGTTAAATCAAAGTTGTCATTTGTTTTGTTGTCATTTGCATTAAAAATATAACTTGTTTGTGACTCGCATTACAAAAATATCTCCCACTTAAATATTCCTCCTTCATTATCATACAGAGTCTGTTCTGTTTGTATGCTGTCCAACATACATATTTTTATAATAAAAGGAAAACATCTAGGGCAATAATGCACACAACATAAAATAGATAATTAAGTTACAAAATTAACAGAATATAATTCGTTTTGTACTGTACATGACTCAGCATTCATAAACTTCACATTAAGTGAACAAAGTTTGATATTATTGTACATATAAAAATAATCGACACTTTTCTTCATTAAATTTAATCTTCTGTCCACCACTGTGGAGTGCGGTTAGCACGCCTGACCGTGAAACGAGTGGACCCGGGTTCAAATCCTGGTTGGGACAAGTTACCTGGTTCAGATTTCTTTCCGGGGTTTTTCCTCAACCCATTAAGAGCAAATCGACGCTGGGCCCTGGATTCATTTCGTCGAGATTATCACCTTCATATCATTCAAAAGCTAGATAACCACAGCAGTTGATAAAGCGTCGTAAAATAACCCCACTCTAATCTTCTAAAACTTATCAGCCAAAGAAAGAACAAACAAAATACTAGACGTAAGGTGAACAAAGAAAGGCAACCTGTGTTACTTTAAAAATAATATTACGACGATTGTACGTCTTTTCCCACATGTATTTAAAATATTTTTCCTGACATGCAATTAGGTAACTGATAACCAATAAGGTGTTTTATAGAACACAATACTACCATGTGCTGCATTGCTTATGAATATTAGTTATGACTTTATGACCTCACTTGGTCTTAGGTAGTAATCTGAATTACGACATTCGGAAATTTTAGTTCGTTGTTACTGCAGTTTATAGCACTATAAAGTAAACACATTTTCTTTCTTCAGAGACATAAAAAGTTATCAACATCCCACGTCCTTTCCGTAAGTACGTGCTGGCACTAGCAATCCTAAGATCTATTGTTTTAGCTTGCTAGCCGCTTGTGCGCTACTGTCGCATCAACTGTCGAATGCTGGTTGGAGTTGTGCGACTGTTTTAGACTGTGATAAGTACGCATTAGTTCATCGAGAGAAGCGAGAAACCTTTGCTTTCCTGTGACATTTTGGTAAATACTACTGTTTTCAAATTGAATTTATAATTAAGTGTCGTATATGCCATTACGTTTCTGACTTATCTCTACTAATCTTTCTTATGTGGAACAGTCTTCGATAAAAGTATTGTTATAATTGTGTTTCCTTTTTATTTAAGCGAAATATAAGAGACTATCAAACAATGAATACAAGAGAATTAAAGTGAAAAAAAAAACATCTGCACAAATGTGAAGTGGAATGAGAGAGAAATTGCAAGTGTAATTAAGTGAATTAGATATTTGATTTTTTCAATGTTATGGGTTGAGAGTAGTATGAGGGGTACTATAACTGTAGGAGTATTATAGAAATAAATATATGGAAAGAGGAATAAAATAGGAAATTTAGGAGTGAAGCGAAGAGAAAGGGATCAATACGTAAATAAACAGAGGGTAGGAAAAAAAAAAGCGATGTAAGTGTTGTAAAATAGAGTAAACGAAAAAGTCAGCAAGTAATGTAGGAGAAAATAGCTGGAAAACAATGATTAAGAGTAGGTAGGATTTGAGGGTAGAGAAGAAAATAAATAAATAACGCAAATTATTAAGGAAGGAATATGCAATATTTAATAGGTGAGCGAGAAATGGAAGGGAGACAGTCTAGGTAGGAGGGAGAGAATAGAAGAGCATATAGAGGGAAGGACATATAGCAATTCAGTCTTAACTGAACATTAGAAAGTAATCAAGAAATTCTCGGCAAAGAATACACTAATAGAAAGAGTTGTATGTATTAAAGGGATGGTGGATCGAAAAACAGAAATGTGAAGGCCCACCATAACTGTGAATTGTAAAGTTGACTGACAAATAAATATATCATATATATCATATCATATTTAAGCGAAATATTTTAAATTAATTTTGGCGATATTATACAAATATTATTAACTCTTTTCGCGTAGAGAGGTTCTTGCTCTTGATGCATATGCATTTTGAAATATATTTTGTGACTAATCCTTTAAAACATTGAACATGCATGTTATTTACAGAAGTATTTGTCCATAATTTGAGTTAATTTTGTCATTTGCACAATATGCAAGCTGACAGAAGCACATTTCATTTAGCACCTGTGTTTGCATTATGAAGCAATTATAGTAATTTTACTCTCTTTGAGTGTGAACAATAATTTTAAAAATACTAATGATAAGTATGTAGTTTAATCAACTTACCGTCGCACTTATGTTTTGCATGTGAATACTTCATGTACATAATTTAGGAAATTCGTTCATAATAGTTGAAATATTTTATAGTGGGTATTTAATAGACAGCGGAGTTTAGGTAAACCTTCTTTTATTGAGTTAGTATATCACATTGTTATGCTTTGTGGATATTTAGATTTGAATGCTGCATATGAATTCTTATATTTAATGAAGTACCACAAATTAAGTTAGAAATTACTTTTGCAAATTCTGTCAGCAGTGCTAGTACAACCAGCGAATTTACAAATTGAAATCCCTTCGGTATTTACAAACAGTTTCGAAAAAAAAACAAACAAACAAACAAAACAGAGACCCAAAGCATTCAGAAGAATTTGGTATGCAAAAGTGTTCACACTCCACGTTTCTTTTTGAAATTTTTACTCCTTTGGGAAAAAAGTGTGATGAATGATCATCTTTAAAAAAAAACGAAGTGGAAAAATGTTTAAAATCATATCAGTTGATGAAAAAAGTGAAAAGTTGAAAATATTTTTTGAGAAGTACAATAGAAAGTTAACTCTCTCTACAGTATATTAAGTGACAACGGACTTAACTTTCTCGTCAAAAGCACAGAAAAACGTTAATTGTATATTGTGAAGCCAATTATGGAGCATGGGACTTCTTACAGGACTGAAATGAACAGTTTTTATACTTGTTCATGTTTTTTTTTTAACTTAATTACAGTAAAATACGAATTAATCCTATACCTTCTAATATCAGTGTTTTCCAAATATATCTTAGGATTTCAAGTCCAATTTTTAGTTGTATGGAGTGTGAACTGTGTAAAGTTAACGCCTTTTATAGATAACAAAAAATTTATTTTGGGACCCAAAAGTCTGCTGTCTAGTTATTTGCATGAATGTGTGCCCTTGTGGTAGATGTTGCTAATACAATTTGAAACTGTGTTCTTAGAATAGTATTCCTGTATAGGTACTTTCTCCAGTTTCCTATGTTTCATGGAGGGCAAATAAGTAGATCATTAGTGAGATGCTTTTGATCAAGTCTCTGGTTATTAGAAAAAGGCACATAATTATTCTGTTAATTTGCATGCATAAAATTCAATAAATTTGCGAAGAATGATTGATTTTCATAATATGTGTATGAATGTATAATGTGTTTTGCATGATGAGAATTTGAAAGTTATATAATTATATTTTGCAGTATTTTAATCGACGTATCTGGTATTTCAACCAACTCTAAATTAAAATGTAAGACATTTTACTTGTCTCTACAAAGTATAGAACATGAATAACTGATTGTATAATGCTCATGGTACCATTAGTTCAACTGATAATGCTACCAGTACATATTTCTTTTGCATTGTTTTATCTGTCAACTGATAATAAAGCTGCATGTTTAACCATTAATCTAAAGAAACCAGTACATAATGTAACTTTAAAACAAAAGTGTAAATAATGTGTTTTTTTTTTTACAGTTCCTAATAGTATCAAGTATTAGATTAATCCTGGAAGTGTATTATTTCTATTTATAATTTTAACCTTTCTCTCTGCATAACGAACATGTTACATAACATAGTATTTTACATGTGAAGACAGCAAATTTCTCTATGTGCTTGTCCTTTGTATTCTTTTCGTATTTATATTGATCTTGTTAATCAAACATGTAGGCCTAGTGCAGTGGCGGATGTAAGAAAGGCGTAAATATTTGTCACATTTCTTATTTATTAATAATCATAATACACCTATAATTTGTGAATATTAGAAACAGTCGTCAAAAGGTAAGGTATACTTAATATTTTGTATGATGCTTAATTTAGTTTACATGTGAACTTTTTTCTGTTAAGCTGAAGAAACATTTGTGTAATATGTAAAATTGTTCCTCCATTGAGTTGGTGCAATTGCAGAATATAATAATATCAAAAAGAGGACATTATATTGCTAATTTATGTGTACCAGTACTGTCAAAAAGTTTATCTGACATTGCAGAAAGTTCCTGGTTTTAAAAGTACGTTGCCAACGAGAAAGAGTTTGTGGATCCCAATACAAGAATTTAATTAAATCAGTTTATAAAAAAGTTACTTTACTTATTTGAAAGTATTGAAGCCGAGTGTTTGCTGACTTTCACTGTATCCAGAGTTGGGTCGATGGTCTAAATCAGTGGTCGTCAGCACTCACTGAAATGGGTAAAGGGTAACGAGTGCAAAGTAATATGCACCATCATGCAGAAGGGAGAGGTAGAAAGCATACCCACCAGCAGCCACGGATGCACGCCAGTGCAATGTCTTATGCTTGGATAAGACACGCTAGCTCGAGGTTGCACTGTTCTGATGACTGCGGGTCTAAATGGTTCTTTAATTTGTTGTCCTTTTAATAATTTTTTGGTTAGAGGAACAAGTAGTGTTATCACTCAATTGGTACTGTAAAATAAAATACAGGATGTTTCCGGGCTGGTGTTACAAACTTTCAGGGATGATGGGGAAAGGCACATGTATCAATTTGAGATAAGGAACCCTGGTCCGGAAATGAGTGAGTCGAAAGTTACAAGCAAAAATAGTTGTGTGGAAATTAAATAATTTTAT
This sequence comes from Periplaneta americana, assembly GCF_040183065.1. NCBI lineage: Eukaryota > Metazoa > Arthropoda > Insecta > Blattodea > Blattidae > Periplaneta > Periplaneta americana. The sequence continues at coordinate 75,318,522 of NC_091126.1, forward strand.
TCCTCTGTACACCTTATTTATGTGTATTTATCTGTACATCTTACACATACTGTATTCATCTCACGTTGTTTACGTTGTCTACTTACAGTATTCCATTCAGTGTCTGTCTGAGGTGTGGGGACAGGAAACTACACTCAAGCAGTGCAAATGGCGTAATGTGTAACGGACGTGGTCGGTCCTGATATGCATGTCTGTAGACAGCAGTGTATGTGTACAAGTTGCAGTGTCCAGTCGATCAGACCTAGTGAAATGGAAGAGCGGAATATGCAGACATGATTTTCGAATACGGATGAGCCAATGGGAACAGTAGACAAGCTCACAGATTGTATCCAGCCAAGTACCCACATAGGAGACATCCGGCTCATACCATCTTTCCATGACTGTTCCAAAGGTTAAGGGAAGGAGGGCACGTGGTGCCAAATTACAATTCCATTTCCACACAACTATTTTTGCTTATAACTTCCGAATCAGTCATTTCCGGACCAAGGTTCCTTATCTCAAATTGATACATGTGCCCTTCCCCATCATCCCTGAAAGTTTGTAACATCAACCCGGAAACACTCTGTATATATGAACAAAAAATTTAATTAAGAAGAGATTTATCCATATTTGTTATTTGTAGTAGTGATGGGAGTATTCGAATAAAAAAATACGAATTATTCGATTCTTGTAAGATCTCGAGATATATTTCTCGAATCATGAACAAGTATTCAAATATTTTGCTCAGATGGTAGATGCTGCGAGAAGTGAAGAATGAGAACAGAAAGAAAGAGTCCTGGTATAGACATGACCTAGAAGGTCCTGGTATAGAGAAGGAAATTCTCGAGAACACTGATTGCTTATCAATCGTATAAATCGGCTAACCTAGCCTCCAAACATGAGTTAGCTGCGTGCAATAAACACTTGCTCCAGATGACACCTCTCTGTTTCACCCCTCTCCTCTTCCTTTCTCTTGTCTAATTACGGAATTCAGCCATACAACATCTTTATGGAAATTTTGCAGCAGTATGTGATAGAATAATTAAAAAAATATAAACTGTGCATGTACGATAAACTGCTGTCACTGCTATTGTTATCGCTGTTATGCTGAATTTTGGATAAGAGAACTGAAAACCTACTGCCGAGAACTATTCGAGAACAACCAAGATGAGTAATTAAATTGTTATTCCAGTGATAAAAGTGTTTGAGAACTTTCACTCAAATAAATGTTTCGAGTCTTAATATTATCCGAGAAAAGATTCATCAATTCTTAAAATTATTTGATTCTGCCCATCACTAAATTATAGTATTCGTGTACTGAATTTTATGTGTAAATTAAAATGATAAACTATAAATTACAGTTTTAAATTGTATTGAAATTATTGGAGAGTGTAAAAAACGATTCAGAATAATAATAAAATAATTTATTAAAATATAAATGGTACCTACATAAATATTTTGAAATAATGGGAAATGAGTGATTTCTCGCAAAAGAACATTAAAATTATCTCTCTTTGAGATACAAAACACCACTACACTTTGACCTTCATTTGTCACCCATTTTGTTATGAGGTAGTGCTGTAGTATTTTGTCATAGTTTTATGAAATAATGTACGTATATCCAAGGCTACTGGAGTCTTAAGCAAATTTCAACATTACAGAATATTATTTTAGAGTCATTTGACAGGAAGGCACACAAAGTAGCTGTTCAAAATATCACCATTGACAGTTTTCAAACTTTGTAGTAGCACACAATGAGATTCCTGATTCTTACAAAGATACCTAACGTTAGAAAGACAATTAATCAGCTGATAGGCCTAATGGAAGTAAAGATGTAGGAAATGTTACATAATTTTCAGGAGGAATCTCAACTTTAATTCCGTTTTGTGAGGAACTGAAGCTTTACAAACCCTTAATTTTTTCTTTCTACAACCTTATTTTCTCTTCTATTCCATTCTTTTAAAAGTGTAATGAAAACACGAAGAGATTCTACAGAAATGCATTCTCAGTATTTTGAATTATTTATAAGTAATACTGATGCAATTAAAAGTGAAACATATATTTAGTTTACATAGTGGTTGTACTTTACTGTGTTAATTGCATGGAATAGGAACCTACAGTATAAACCCACTATATATTACTTCCTCTATCAGTTGAATGAGTTTGATGTACGTACATTTATTGGCTTAGTACATGTCTGGTGAAAGGTAAGAAGCTCGAATAGTAGCCTCGTTTGTAGTTTTTCTATTTGTTAGTTACGTGATGCTGTCCTGACAATGTATCTTAGTTGAGGTGTTCGCTGACATTCTCTACCCATTCTGCCAACAGTCTTCTGCATCTTGATTTCAAAAGCGACTAGGGGAACAGCTTTCTTTATATTAATATCGAAACTCACCGACTGGAAAAGTTAATGACACCAGTCTTTACGTTAATATCAACATGGCAGACCAGTATTTTTGTATTCTTTATATTTTTAACAAGTAGATGAACTGACTGATGCATCATTGTCGTCGTATGTTTGATATTATAGGTGAAGTCTGCAATGATGCAGTTTATGTTAGAAAAATTCATATTCTTACATATATATTTTTTATAATTTTTTAAATCAAATTTCACATTTATTATAATTATTACAATCAGAAAACCACAAAAATATATATTAAATTAAATGGAAACAAAGATACATACAAAACTATTATATACATAAAACAAGAATGAACAAGTCAAATATTTAAATAAAACAGAAATATTAAAAAATATATATATCTGAATTTCTTATTTTTTAATGTCAGTAATGTGTGGGAGTTAAATTCAGTGATAAGCTTTAATTTATTTTAATTTATTACAAATATGTGGTAGTATGTACTTGTAGGTGAACATCCTGCAGGAGTTTTCGAGAGTTATAATAATACTGTATATACAGTATAGGTATTCAATTATATAGTGTGTGTGCGTGTGCGTGCGTGTCAAAGAAGGTTTTGGATGGACACTTTTTAGGGAGGAGGAGAGTTGGTAGACTTCGAAATCACCGGGAGGATATGGTCCGAAAGCATGCTGTTTCCCTGATTCATATATAGAAGTGGAAAGCAGCAGCAAGAAATAGAAATGAAAGAAGGAAAGTCATTGGGGAGGCCATGGCCCAAAAACGGGCCATAGTGACTTGATTGTTTGATTCATTCATTGTATGTGTGCATACATACATGCATACCATACATACATTCATTACGTGTGTGTGTGTGTGTGTGTGTGTGTGCGCGTGCGTGCGTGCGCCCGTGCGCGCTTTTTTTTTTTCAATTTCAATTCAACATTAGAAACGTTTAGTACCTTGAGCCATATAGTATGCAACAAGAAATAAGAAAGACATAATAGCCAAAGTATCGTACTTGGAATTATAAACTTATTAACAATTTCACCAATTAACATGAGTAGGCCTACAACTTTCATTGTGAGTATATAATTTTCTATGTTCTTTACTTGGAACGAGGTTATCTCAGGAGGTAACTTCCAACATCCTCGTCTTTTCATGTGAAATAATTTTCATATAAAATTAGAGAATTTACTGGATATTTATTTAATTTCTGCAATTTATTCAAAACATCGGCTTACAGCATTATCAGTCTGAGAGTTTAAGAATTAGAGAACACTTACACTTAGTTTGGATTTGAAACTTCGTAATTCTTAATACATGCATTGTATATCATATTTCTTCAAATCATATAATGATTATAGAACTACAAATAATATGTAGCCTATTTAATGGCATTATGTTTTGTTTTATCTCACAGAAAGAACTGAGCTTATCACGCAGAAGTAGCAGAGTGTCCCATAGAAAAAGTTTCATTTCCACAACATCTCCAACACTTCCAAGATGTCATTCACCAATCTCAGGTGAGCCTTTTTATGATATACAATAACACTGATGGAAGCTGAGGGAATAAAATTAACCGTGTATTCATAAAGGGCTAACCTGTCCATTTCAGGGACTTATCTTAAGTGATGTTTTCAGATTTTTAAACCAATACTAGGTGGATTTATAAGTCGTCATGAATCATATCTTAACCAGAATCTCCCTTGTGTATAAAAGAAACCTTTCCAAGTATGGTTTCAATCCAAAACCATGGTGTCACGACGATTATGAATCTTTCAAAATGCTTTATAATATTACATTAATTACTAACATGAAAAAGGAAATATTAGCAAATATGAGTACATGATAATGGGTGTTTTCATTTTCAGGGAGTCCCATAGAAAGTCCCAGAATGTCACCAAGCCAGCATTTCGCGTTTGCTCCCGTAAAAAGGTAAGTAATGTATCTTATTATGTGACATATTTCAGCAATGAAATTACATTATTATAAAAGGTCTTTAAAATAATAAAAATCCAAGCTGCAGTACCCAACAACTTTTGTATTGTGTGAAGTATTGGCATCCATTAGGAACAAATTGACTGGAACATTTCGGGAAAACGTATATTATACCGTTTTGTCTCTTCAATAAATGGTCGCCCTGAGTTGCGCAGTTGGTATAGCGCTGACTTTCTGTGCCCTAGGTTGCGGGTTCGATCCCGGCCCAGGTCGATGGCATTTAAGTGTGCTTAAATGCGACAAGCTCATGTCATTAGATTTAGTGGCATGTAAAAGAACTCCTGCAGGACAAAATTTCAGCACACCAGCGACACTGATATAACCTCGGCAGTTGCGAGCGTCATTAAATAAACCATAATTTAAATGTTTCAATAAATTATTGTAACATTTTAGCTCAAGGATGGCAAACGGGAGATAGGGGGCGAAATTCAAGTTAATAAAATTGAAGACGTATCCTTCATTATTTCGATGAACCTTTCAGAGCAGAATGATTTACATAATTCCACTATTGAGATTTAAATAATATGTATTATGTAAGTCCTCAGCACTTGATCGTCGTTGGGTCCATTGTTGAAGAAAATGTCTGACCTTAAATTTCTTAATTATTCTTATGTGAAATTATTATCCAGAAATGTATAAAATCTTCTAGGATCCAAATACTATTGTGCTCTTAAAGGGCGTTCCTGATCTGCTTCTATTAAAATAATTCAAGGCACTTGTGATGTCTTTAGTAGTTGAACGATTTAATTTATGCAGAGAACTAGAGGATAATAAAAGCTTAAACAATGTCGTTTTACCTCGACAAGAAAATGCAGACATAAACTGCAAAATATTCATCATGCTTAGTTTTCACAGTTCTTTGTAGTGTTAGTGTCCACTATCAGTGATACAGGGTCTTATTTTTTTAAATTTTGCTATATATGGTTCATTGTGATATTTATACTACTGGAAGTATTCTACAGTTTTGATAAGTAAAATTATTTTCTCTTTTATTGCATAATTTCGAAAATCCCACTGACTGAAATAAAAAAAAATCATTGAACCTCACTTTATTGCACATTTGCAATAATATTTACACACCAGTTTTATTTTTTGAGTTAGGCTTATCACAGGCTAACCCAGAACGATGGGGTGAGATGATGATAATGATTATGATGGTGATATACAACCCATACAAACAGTAATAAAGGAAGGTAACAGTATTTAGGTTCTTCAAGATTAACAAATGAATGACTCATTCTTTCCGAAGAAATAGAGAAATAATGGTTATAGTAATATATTTAGTAACACATGTTTCATGTTCTTGTTCATTTTCAAGTCAGTTTCAAGCTTATTGCATAACATATCTATATATAAAAAGAAAGAGACATACAAAATAAGATAAAGACATCAACAGCTGATACTTCGAATTTAGTTTTTATGAGCTATTTCTCCTTTACGATTTATTTTGAGCTGGAGTACAAATGAATTTACCCCTTAGTTTTATTAGAACTTACTTTTTAAAAACAGCGGACTGAAACTTGCGTATTTGATAAAGAATACCAAGTGATAAAGTATTTTGTGCCAACATTTGCATTTGAACCAATAGCTGGCAGCATCTTTACCCAGTTCCTGATACTACTCATCTGTTTTTTTTTAGCATTATCTCGGGGGAAAAAAAAAGAAGCCCAGATTTGTTACTTACCTATTCTTTGTATTTATAATAGTGTAATATCTTCAATGCTTTTTTGTTCTTGTACATAGTGGATAGTGTTTACAAACTTCGGAAAATACCAAACCTCGTAAAAAAAATAAAAGGCAATTGGGCTCTATGTATATATTCTCTGTAATTCAAAATGCTGTAGTATTTTCAATGCTTCTTTATTCTTGTCCAAGGTGGATAGAATTTACAAACTTTGGATGAAACCAAACCTCGTAGTATGAATGCTGAAAAAAATACAGAATCTCCAGTTATGACAGCTTATCAACACTTCGTTCCATATTTTTATTCCAAATTAGGGCAAAGCTGTGACCACAAAAGCATGATAAACATTTTAGGAACTCTAATCCTAAGAAAACTTTGTTTTTATAAATCTGCCAAACCTAACATGACAAGTCAGTCAATGGAGACAACTGTAAAATTATACTCCATTGTCTTACCTAATCTCAAACTTGTTCCAAAATCACTTGCAATTCAGAAAAAAGAAAGCATAAACTTTTATTTTACCATACAATGCTTGATTCTACTTATATTAGTATTGCTGAGTAATTTGCTGAAGACTAAGAGGAATAATGTTGCAAAGTGTAACAATGATTCCCTTTTCAAGACAAGGTAAATGTCAAATAGTGTAGGTGTATGGACATTCTAATACTAATATCTCCTTGATGCCATAGATACTGGTAATATTATTGTGTGGCCAAATTTTTACTTCACACTTTATTTGATAAAATGCCAGCAAGTAGGTTATGTATGTATCATCCACTTGAATCTTCGCAAAATAATTCAGAGACATAAATACATTTCAGAAATACGATACATTTTACATTATATTTGCTTTTAAAATTGAAATATCGTGTTCATTGCACAATAATGTGAATATGTGTATGTTATTTTAAGTTTTCCATGTCTTAAACTGTCGACTTGACTGAAGCAACTGTGATGTACTGTTTATTTCGCAACAGTGGTAGAAACTGCCTTTAGTACAATGGTGCTGCTATTTTTTACAACTCATATTATTACTTCTATAATATAAGATAATTACTAAATTATACAGTGTGTCTCTTATTTCCTCACTCCTAAGCCGTACTTTCACTGTTTGCAGATTCGTTACCGGCTTCCATCACACAGCTTGTAAGTCAGTCATAGAATAATATTTTGGATAGTCACTCATTATTACCACTGACTTTTAATACATTAAAAATAATAATGGTAAAACAAAAGCTTTTTATAAAAAAAAATCTACTTGAAATGTTGCTTTAATTAGGGTTTCTTGAATCAAAACATGTCGCCTCCACTTACGTTTTCTATCTTAATTCTTTTAATCTCTGTAAATTTTCTAACAAATTTATGCACTGGAGGATGAGTAAGAACTTAGACACCTGGAATACTCTCTGCAAACGGTTTTTTGCACATGTCAGTTAAGTTAGTGAGTACATGAGAAACACTCCCTGTTGCATAGCAAACAAAGCAAACATCCATTTCAGTCACGAGGTCACTACACAAGAAATTGTTGTTTATATTGTCTGCAAGACACAACAGAAATCTTAACTCCCTTCTGTGGAAGGGACTGGATGGGTTCATTTGTCTTGTGCCGGTATTTGTGCTATGTTATATTATTGTTGTATCAGGCCTTGATCTTATCCAGTGTACATAATGTGAAGCGTGTATGGGGAGCTCAACACAGCTTCAGGAATAAGTTCCATTTAGCAGTCAGGGGAAAAAACTGGGACACAGGATGCTTTGTACATTGACATAATTTTGGACATCAGATGTCTGTATTTCTAGAGTTTTCCGCATGCGTGTGTGTGTATATATACACACACCCATGCTCACAAAGATTGGTATTAAAACTGTGTCAAAACATAGTTTTAACTTTGTTTTGAAAGTAGAGATTGTACTTTGTTTATGTTACTTTCTCTAAACTGTAGTGTCTTAGAAGAGCTTACATACATCTCTGCCTGCAATTGTCACTCCTGCAAGAGTGCTACTTTCTTTATTAGAACAGGCGGAGATCCAGTGCCTCCCACTCATGGCAGCTATAATTCAGTATGATAAATTTGTGAACGCAGAACTTAGAAATCACTCTATGTTGGTAATATTTTTGCTGAAAAGATCATATATAGATAAAGATTATTTCACGTTGGTCTGTGCTTGTTTGGTGCGTCAGAATATAAGTTCTAATTTATTGCTTTCCTCATTAATTCTTCTTTGTAATTTTATACCAATATGCTACATTAAGACAGGTCTGTGAAAAGGAAAGAAGTTGTCTTTATAGAGAAAATTCTCCTGAAATTGAAAACTGACAAGCGTTTAATTTGAAGTAAAAGATATAAAATTTGTGGTAATAACTGATAACACATTTGTGTTTAGTGCCTAAATGGAACAAGGTTTATTTGTGTGTATGTATATATTATATGAGATGCTCAGCACACAAATGGCCCAACCCACAAAATTTGCATATTGAGTTTATTGCTTTAAAGAGCTCCTCATATTGTTCTCTTCAAAGTGTAAATCGGCATAATCATCATTCCTAGTTTTTCCATGAGAATTCAGCAGAAGTTTAATTTGTATATCGCATTTCGTTCACTGTTACAAAGAGGTAAAGTGGAAATATAATTTTGTGGGTTGGGCCATTTGTGCACTGGGTGCCTCATATTATGAACAATTTTCACGGATTTATATCACATTAGAGACTTGTTGCATTGAGTCCAGTTTTTGAACCATTTTCTTAAGAATGCATTACACTGCATCACGCAAAGAGAGTATTAACTATATTGGTGAAATGATTAGGAATTTCAGGTTTCATGTAAGTACTATATATATATATATATATATATATATATATATATATATATATATATAAATAAGTAAAGAAACATATTTTTTAGAACATACGAAGTATTTGTTCTTTCATGACGAAACTGCAACAATGAAACATTTTATTTGATAACAAAGTTGTAAATTTTTCTACCTTAAATAAAGTGTGTAATGATTTGTTAAAGGTGATGCATTTTAGTTTCACTCTTCACCACACATGCGAACTTCATAAGAGGAACTGAAGGGTAATTTGAACTGAAGCATTATATAACACTGCTCATAAATATGTTACATGTGTATTTCAGGGGTGATGGAAGAAGATGGTCGGTGGCGTCATTGCCATCATCTGGTTATGGAACAACTCCAGGGAGTTCAAATGTCTCAGTAAGTTGTCAGGTTAAATATATACATCGGGGTTCACCTCTAACTCATTTTTTCAGCTTTATCTGACATTGGCTGAACTCCCATGTTCATATACAGGGTGATTCGCGAAGATTGTGCAATAATCTATGACAGAAGAGTTCAGAAGTGGACTTTTAACTCTAACCTATGGAAAGAGGAGAAAGTGGTATACTACGTAATACTGACGTAGTACACCTCCTTTCACCCCCTCCTTGCAGTGGAGCATAACTAGGCTACTCGAGACAGTGGTGGCATTTAGCTTACTATTTTTAGCAATATCTGTGTCGAAGGGTGTTCTTCATCTCTCTCATCAGCAAAGCACTATAATCGGCCACTGCTTCAGTTCTTTCTTGAAATCGCCTCCCACCCTACAAGCACGTAACCTGTGTCTTGCGGGATGCATTTCTTTGAATCTCCCCAGCTTATTGTTTTGAGCACATCTGCTCTAGGATGTGATTTCTGGCATTATTCTATGAAAAAAGTTTATATAAACATATGTCATTTTTTTTTAATTCAGTGCGTTATACCCTCCTGAATGTTAAACATAAACGTAGATATTATGAAGGTTTAAGCATTTAAATTATTTACAACAATGGTACTGGGTGTATTATAAATTCATTAAAGAACATTCACGTTATTACTCACCTGAAAAATCTATATTAAAGCCAATTTTCGAAAAGCTCACCTTCTGCAGCAATGCACATAGCCGCCCGAGTGTCAGCTGCGCTTGCCGGATCCCCTAACTTCCATGTTTGGATGCTAGGTAGATACATTATACCCATTTCACCGGCATTATCACCTTCATCTCATTCAGATGCTAAATAACCGAAGTTGTTGATAAAGCGTCGTAAAATAACATACTAAATAAATACATTATACCGGTGCTGAATTATCTCTAACCACGACCCTGATATCACGAGATTTTGTGTCACTGCTATCAGCTGTACTGTAACACATACAGCTCCAGACGTCCAGAGAGAGAGAGAGAGAGAGAGAGAGAGAGAAGTTCACAAGAATTCGTGTTACATAAGAAAGAAACTATTCAAAATTGGACACATGTATATATGAACTTTTTTCATCAGAATGGATCAGAAATCACATCCTAGAGTATTGCACAATCTTCGTGAATCACCTTGTATACATATGACTATTTTATTTAAATTTGTGAAAATTAATTACGTATGTCTGCTTAAACTGTATAATTTTTAAATGAAGTTAAATGTCTCAATTTTGGGTTGGTCGTTAGGTAGTACTTTTTCAGAAATCTTCTTGCAAGAAGTAAGCATGTTGCTTCAGTATTTGTCCTACTTTAAAATTAAGACATACATTGATACAAATCATGAGACATTTTGTCTGTAATCCAGTAAATGGAAGTTCATCTTCTTATTTCGGTGCACATTAAAAAATTTCATTCAGGTACATCTTTTGAATAACAGTTAAGGAAACCAACTATAAATGGCAGTATCATTTGCAGCATGGTGAAGGAGCTGTATTTTGCAGAAACATAAAAACTTAAAATGAATATATGTTATCTTCGTGATAATAAATTTTTAATAATGTTTTGGAAAAGGACTGATTTACTTTCCGAATATATAAAGAGAGAATCGTTGAATTCTCCTCATGTTTTAGTTATTTCTATTTGATTTCCGGATGCCCATTGTTTCGAAGATTCTTTACGTTTACAAGGGTCATAAAATCGTGACCATACATTTTATTAAGTGTTCGATATTAACCAAATATAGTTGTATAGGGTATGGGGTAGTACATGAATAAGACTTTGCAGATGGTCTGGTAAAATGAAGTTCTAAACCTAGTAAGAAAGAAAGTTGTTGTTTATTAATGCTCTTGGCTTTGTATAACATTAATTTTCCATACCTAGAAAAGAAGTATGGAAATAAAAAAATTTAGTACAACTCTCTTTGAAGAAATTGATTTAAATTAGACTTTCAGGTATTCCACCGTATTCTGGAACTTGACATTTCCAATGTTCAGGAACTACATAAAAGTTCCATCAGTCAACCTCTGTTGAGTAATGGTTAGCTCAGCATATAGGGAATTATAAGTATGGACATTGTGCATTGGTACCTTTGTTGTAGCAGTGACTTATTTCATTGACCTTCAAACCAGCTGAACTGACATCAGCATGAGGTTCTGCCTCTTTCCCTAGAGTCGGCGCTGACATCGCACCAGCAGTCGACAGCAGAAATACTTTTAACAGACTTGCTAGTGAATAGGAATTGCTGCTCCATCGTTCATGGGTGTTAGATTATACAGACCTCTAGCATTTGGAAGTGGAATCAAATGCTAACTTAATGCGTACGTACAAAAAAACAGAGCCAGGAATTTCACTCAGTGTCCATTCTTATTAATCCCGTCTGACCAGACTCTCTACCAGGAATATTTTCATTAACATCTGCTATAACTCGCAAAAGCCATCAAATCTTGTAGTGTTGGAAAATGATTTCACATCTAACCAAGTTAAACTATGGAGTAACTTTTCAGTGGGTACCATCTCATTGTTGTTTATCTGGTAACGAGAATGCCGATAATCTTGCAAAAAAGAAAGAAAAATACTAAAAACACTGCAGAAAGTCTGCTCTTTCATTACTTACTTACAAATGGCTTTTAAGGAACCTGAAGGTTCATTGCCGTCCTCACATAAGCCCGCCATCTGTCCCTATCATGAGCAATATTAATCCAATATCTACAATCATATTCCACCTCCCTCAAATCCATTTTTATATTATCCTCCTATCTACAACTCAGCCTCTCCAAAGGTCTTTTTCCCTCCTAATGGGTGGAGTCCAATCATACACAGATGCTTAGCCAGACAGTCGTGCTCTGTGAGAAGTCAGTATCATGGTATCAAAAAATTAATCACCTGTATAAAAATTGACCTACATTATCTTGTTGAGGTACAGGTAGAGAATGGAAAATTCTCTGTACCAATTAAAACCTTATACCCAAATAACCAAGAAAGTCTGCAGTTTCAACTTCAGACTTCTCATAGAGCACGACTGTCTGGCTAAGCATCTGCATATGATTGGACTCTATCCATCAACTCTGTGTCAACTCTGCAACCTCCAAGAAGAAGTGGATCAAGATTATATCCTATGATATCCAGCATTTATTAATAAAAGCTAATTTGTGGAAAATGCCAGAGCGCACAAGAGCAAAGAGCTTCTTTGTTAACAGCTTAGCATTAGTAAACAACATTGAGTTATACCTGAGGGAGTTATACCTGGAAGCTTGATTTGCATAATACACGTCACTGTTCGTTAACAGAAAACCACAATCTAAGTCACACATAGTTAGTGTGCATTCACTGTTGGGTGCTTGATGGTTGTCAGCTGACTTTGAGGTGTGTGGATATAGAGGGAAAAATTGGATCGGTGTCTGGTAGAGTTCCCAGGTAGCTCAGTTGGCAGAGCGTTGGTACGTTTAACCAAAGGTCCCGGGTTCGATGCCCGGCCCCGGAACGATTTTTCCCCTCGAAATTATTCAACATGAATTGAATTGTGTTACTAGTAACAGATTGCAGTGATTTCGAAATTTCATATGATAACACTTTTCAGAATTTTTCATTTTGTCATAGTTCCAAAAAAGATGACAAAATATATTTAATTTTGTTTAATGATAAAAATCTTGTTCATATTTGTTATAAAATGTTGGTATATTAACATTTAACAGAAAAATTTCCTTCGAAATTTTATTCAAGACTCCAATTTGAAGAATTAAAGGAAACATAAATTGTAATATTGCCTGCTGTTTCAGTCACAGTGTTCAAGCCAGGAGCGATTGCATCAACTACCAAACATACCCACATCTGAAGAACTGCAGATGCTGACATCTCACTTCTCGTCAAATGACAGCAACCCTAGTCTTGACGATGAAGGAAGGAGATCTCCATTTCACCGTCCTCGATCTCGGAGTCTGAGGTAAGTAATCCGATCTCTTAAGTTTCAAATGTCTGCAAGCTTCACATGTGTGGTGACAATTTTTTGTAAATAGTGTCTAATGTTGTACATTATTTTCCAGTATGAGGATAGGTCTATTACAGAAATAAGGTACAAACACGAATATTACTTGATAAATATTTGTGGAAATAGTAGTAGAAATCTTTACTTTTAGTGTATGTGTATAGAATGATGAATAGGTAATTTCTAACAACAGAACGAAGTAATGTTCTTATATAAAATTATCGTTTGTAGTGTAAGAAACTTTTAGCTCTATCTCAATCACATGCTGAGAAACACCTGCCTTTCTTTTAGTTCAGGGAATAAACGCGTAAATTAGTCAGCAAGTATTGACCATGTCAGTCCGTCTTTACCTGTACTTGCTCTGGTTTTATGAACAGTTACGTAATAGTACCACTTTGATAACTGAAACGGGTGCATTATATTTAATTGTTGATTATAAGAAGTAGAATTCAAGCAGATAACTCTGTGCTAAGAACTTGGCTCAATATTCTAGAGATCTTCAGTTCAATTTCCAACTTTGACTAGTACGATTATTTTTCTTCCTACACTTATTCTTTTCTTTCTAGAAAAACTGAGGGTTATGACAGCTTCTTTCCAAATCATTTCCAGTATTAATCATAATGTATACAGGGTTGTTTCCGATCTCTGATAACGAATTTGAATGACGTCATGTGCGTCAGGAATCACACCGACAGCTGAATTGCGGTGAGAGGTGACAGACCAGTAGTGAGTGATTTAATAATCAGGGTGCATGGTGTATCCCAGTAGCATTGCCCAAGAAACTCGAGCCTTTTTGGAAGGGGTACATAACAACCCTTTCCAATGCCAAGTACAGTTATGTGAAAATCATAAGAACCTGCAAAAAACGTTTCGTTATTTCCAAGAATGGCATCTTGCGTGTACCTAATAAGACTGGCAAAGCTTGGATGGGATTAATTCCAGAGTGGAAAAAGCAAGCAAATTCACTTCCCGTCACAAGTCACCACACTCCACGAGATTATACAAATTAATTCCATTCGAGCTTTACCAATCTTATTAAGTACACAGAAGATGTCTTTCTTGGAAATAACGAAACCTCGTTTATTGCAGGCTTCTTTTATTTTCACTTAACTGTACTTGGCATTGGAAAGGGTCGTAATGTACCCCTCCCAAAAAAGCTCGATTTTCTTGGGAATTTCTGCTGTGAGTCACCGTGCACTCTGACTATGAGATCACTCACTACTGGTCTGTCACCTCATGCCACAGTTCAGCTGCCGTGTGACTCCTGACTCACATGATGTCATTCAAATTCGTTATCAGAGTTCGGAAACAACTCTGTATACTTCATTTTCATCAACACAGAATTAATATGGCAATAAGAGCTATTGAATAAAACAAGTGTTCTTGTCTCAGATCAGTGTATTTTCTATGGCATCAGTACTATACTCTGTTGCAAACATCCTGCATATGACCTTCAATGGCTTCATGGCTGCCATGAATCACAGGAGTGCAGTGTTGCCTAGTAAAGGAGTATTGCCATCAAGGGGGACATTGGTGTTAAGACATTTATTTGATTCTGAAATTCAGTAGCTTGCCTAGTATAAATAAAATGAACTTTTAAGTATGCAAAAAAACAAAATGCAATTCTGGGTTAAACCATTCCCTATCTACAATTGAATCAGTTATTTCGAAAAAGTAATATGTACAGTTCTGCGCAAACTACTTCAGTAGCACCTATTTACATTAATCAGACTAAAAGTCAGTTTCTTATTCATTTCTATAGATGATATATGTAATTTATTTTATGATTTTTAAGAATAATATGTTATAGGAAAGGGTAAAGAGCACTCTGGTTGAAAAAAAGTAACATGCGCGAAAATGTCACATGTTACATTTTCGAAATAACTGATTCAATTATTATAAAAGCTAGGGTTGTAGCATAGTGTTCGAGCTTGTTACATTCCCGAGCACTGTTGTTTAGAACGCCTGCAACACTTAGACATGTAATTATAAGTAAACAAACACACATTGTCGAGCTGATTCACTGTTATGATCCTTCCTCCCTAATGTTGCACAAGGAGCAGGTCATTTCTCCTTCGTGTGAAGGAACATTTCTGTTACATCATGTCGCTGTGTAAAGCAAGTGGTAGTGATAAAGGAGTTCACAAGTTTTTTTTAAATAATCCAGCATTGAAGAAGAAAGTAAATTTGACTTCAAAATGTGTCAGGTTTTAACTTCAGAACCATGTAGTGTGAACCAATCTACGATGTCCCAAATATGTTCAGAAGCAAAACAGTTCAGTTTGAGGACTCTTGTTTTCCACTCACCCAGAAAACATATAAATGTTCGAAAGGGGGGGGGGGAAGACGACTTGATGAAAGACGTAGTACATAGAACTGTTTTTTTAATTTTATGATCATGGCGAATTTCCAATGCCGAAAAGATAATTTGCCGGACAAAATTTCTTACACAGGTTTCCACCACGTCCACATTGAGGATATTAAAAAATTTAGGCCTCAAATATCGATACAATAAAACTAATGATGAACCGAAATTACTTATGGTGAGAAGTAATAGTACTGCATAAAGGTTAACATACCTTCGAACACTGCACAAAATTCGAGTTTATAATGACAAGAGACCAATATTTTACTTAGTTAAGACCTGGGCAAATAAAACACACATTAAAATATATTTGGAAAAAACTCCTCAAGAAATGGTGGATTAAAGGTAAGACAAAAACAGGACTTTTACTATAAAGCAAGTGGGTATTTGGATCTAAATTGATGTCAGGTTATTATTATGAAATCATATCTCTTACAATTAAAGACTAGTGTTTGAACGAAGATATTAATTATTTGGAATTTCGAACACCTTGTCTAGAAAAAACTACATTCATTAATGGTTACAACAAAAAGGAATCATTTTTCATAAACTGAAACTAAATTTGAATTACTAAAATGTGTACCTACTGCTGTTCAAATATCAGCAAATAATATATAGACTGTACAGATTTGCTAATGAAAGAAGTAGTCGAATAATGCATTGCTCCCATACCATTATCAATATGTCGCCATTGGACTTACGTAGCTCAAATGAAGTGTCAAGTTGCCAGGAGAAACTACATTTAAAAGTGTGGACATTGAAGGGCTTGTGCACGAAGAACTCGACAATATAATAAAAGAACAATGGGCCACCTGTGTAAAACACTCAGAAAATTACAGGAAGAGAACAGGAGATATATTAGAACCTAGGTACATTATAATAAATTTAAAAGACAGAGAACAGTTACAAAGACTGATAGGAGTGATGAAGACAAAGTAATTGGAAACTGATCTCTCTTCCTTCTCACTTCAGTATCTCCATCGCTCTCTTGCATGAGACAGCAATATTACAATGCCGCAGCGATCTGCTATTGGTTCTCTTCATATGTAGGAAGTTTTCCGTAGATCATAACATGATATCACATTGAGCAGAATTACATTTTTATGCACTATGGAGATCTGAGCTCGTATCATGCCATTGTCCAAGGTGCAATCCATGGATCAAAATTGATCCGGGGAACTCACCACAATTTATTTGTCACAATTACAATTCGTCACACAATTACAATTCGTAACAATTATGATTCGTCACACAATTACAATTAATAACAATTAAAGCGGATTCACCAGAATTCATAAACATTTTTCAATATACCATAAAATATCGTCTTATTTATTTTACATAATGTATTTTTAACTTTTTCCTTCCCAGAATAATGTATTGTTTCTATATGAATGGTCCAGGGGAAAAACACGTTTCGTCACATTTTGACAATTTTTTAGGAGAGCGTTCACAGGCTTGCAGAACTAACATTTTTTTTTTCCCATGTAAGCCTTTCCTTAATACACTTATAATGTGAAACCAGGCAAGTTTTTCCTCCTGTATGAATAGGGGATCTTACAGATTTCAATTTGAACTGCCAGATTCTATTAAAATTTAAAAATTACTAAATTTGAACTAAACTAGTTTCTACAACTTTCCAAATCCGAAGTATTTTCATTACTTCTTCCACTGTAATTTCGTAGTATTTTTAATATTATGAGTGATGAAATTAGATACACTAAAACCGAAAGAGGATGCTGTAAACTTATATATATAATGGTTTCATGTTTACCAAACGTAGAACCGTCAAAAGTTGGTTTTGTGGTGTTGTGATTCAAGTTGTGAGTGTAACCTCATTGCTAACAGTAACACATGACGAGACCAGAAACATAAATGGACCTTTAGATCATTCCTGTCATATTGTTGATTGGGGAAGATTCGAGGAGAAACAGTGTATGGTGTCTATGAAGGAAACAGCAAGTACTTCTAGAGAACTAATTTCCTCCATTCTTCAAAATAAATTGCAGAAAGTGTCAATTGAAGGAAATGTCAAACTACCAAAAAATCAACCATTAAAAGGATGTTGTGCTTCACCGGATGAGAATATCTGCCTCAAGAACCGAAAACTATCAACTAATTGAACATCGTAGCTAAAAGGTATACCAAAACCTTACATGGTGATAGATGGTTCCTCCATTTTGAACCAGATAATGAAAAAAAAGTTTAATTTTTGCAACCGACAGACATCTAAATGAGATATCAAGGAATCATTATTGGATAATGGATGAAACATATAAATCTGTGCCAGCAATCTTGCTACAGCTTCACAGAATACACGTGAAGATTCGAAATCAGTGGTTCCCTGTTATGATAGTGAAAATATTTATTGTCATCAATATCTATAATAGTTATGATGTACCACCACATTTCTGTATACGGGTTCCACCATAACTTTCTATTACATTTTCCTACAATTATTATGAAATTCTGACCGTCAGTTTAACTAATAACTCCACTAATCTTAATATTAAATTAACTTCAAACAGTCCATTTCTCCTTACTGATCTTAAATATCCACCATCTGTTATTACTACTCTTAGATCTTACTCCACTCACTCCACTCCTGCATTCTATTCTTACTAATATAATTTATCTATAATTATGGTCTTTCTACATCCCATCTTACTCTTCCTACTTTAGCCTGTTACATTTTATACATTTCAATTATTGCAACAATCTACTATTTTTCATATAATATATTCTATTGTTGATTATTACTCTTTCACAATATCGTTCTTAAATTTTAACTGTCTGTCCTACATAAAATCTCTCCTTAATTACACAAAAGAAAAAAAATCGCTATACCTATTTAACAGTCAACCTTCACACAGCTTTACTCACTGGGTCCCTCTTCTTAATACACATAATTTCAATAATCTTGATAAATCTTGAAATGAGTTTCAAGTTCACTTTAGTTTGTTCATCCATTTCTTAACCTCAAGCGACACTCATAATAAAAACACGATTTACCAACATTACATCACCATACTACTATAATATCATATGTTAATATCAAATATCATTTTCGTTTCTGACATTTTTATTTTATGCTGCTCATGCACCAACTTCTTAGATTGTAAATTTTTTGGCCCTTAATTATACCGTCAGTGATAAAAGACTGCCGGTTCCCTGTTATACTGCTGCTGATGGAAAGAAAGAGCAGAAATTCTCGCGTCTTCCTGAATTACAAACAATATAAGGAGGAAGGAAACATTCTGGATTATCTTCGGTCAATAGACCATAATAATAGCAGGAAACTTACAGTAAAATAACAGGAAATTCACTATGTGGGTAACTAAATTTTTGTTAATGAATTCAATTTCACCCATTCAAATTGTAATCAATGAATCACCCGTGACCAATTCAAATTGTTACTAATAAATCACCTATGACAGATATATACCTGTGGCGAATATGAATTTGTTACGAATTAAGTGTGACCAATTGTAACAACGGCGAAAAATTTTGACAAATTCCCCTAAATCCGATCAAAAGAATTTCAAACTGTTTATTATTTTTTTTTTTGGCAAAAACATCCTGTCGAGAGTACACAGTTCATAAGTAGATTGAAGCTCGAATTCTGAGGGAAGGTAGAAAGTAATGTGACCACTAAACTCGGCTTGTCTGAAAGTGCTTTCAGTGTACAATAAAATGTGTTACATGTGGTATAATCACATGCCCTTATGCACCCTCTGAGGATTTGTGAAGTTGAAAATTTTCAGATGATAATGTTGTAGTGAAGTCTCTACAATTGACTGTAATTTCTTTTGTAGAAAATATTTTCCACAATGGGTGTTATAGTATGATGGATATTATCACTCTGTCTTTGTACCCATCTTAATGAATACCCTTCATATTGATGTGTGATACAGATTACCAAACTGGTAATATCTTATCATTACTAAATGCAAAACACTTGAGTAAAAGCTTTCTAAGTATTTTCTACTTCAGTTGCCATTATTAAAGTTTTGAATTGTAATTTTATATGTTACATTCTGAATCCTGCTAATATGTTCTTCTGATACTTTACGAAATTAAACTGTAACATATGCAGAATTTTAATTTTGGAGAAAAATATAAAGCAGTGTAAGAATTTTCTTATTACATTCATACCAAGTTCCTTATTTTAAAATATTGTACATAAAAGTACACAGACGACATTCTTTCTTTGTATTATCTTCAACAGTGGACATTAAATTTGCCATTTTTACAGTTGTAGTATTTTTGCGGAAATCTTGTAAGAGGAGACAAGCTTTCTATTTTAGTATTTGTTCTATTTTAAAATTATAATATTTATGAGCATACAGACATTGATATAAATCATGTGATTATATTATAACTTCAAAATGTGAGTTACAAAGTTGATGGTACATTGTGATTTGGAATTTTCACGGTGATCAAATGGTGCAAGGTTTTTGGGTATTTGCACTGTGTTCTAGATATACAGACGTCCAAAGTTTTGGAGCTATATGTAGGTTCCGTTATCGGGGAAAGTAAAGGGGAACAGAGAAACATATTTGTTGGATCTGTTACGAAGAGCTATTCTTCAGGATGGACCCATTTCCACACCTTCTCTCATTTTAAGGAGTCGGCATGTAGCTCCATAATGTTGGATGTCTCTACATCTTGAACACGATGAAAATGCATAAAAATTTCTCACCATCTCGATGGTATATTCCTTGCACATTCTTCTGTATAAAATTTGCTTATTATAGTCTTAATTACACACTACTTGTTGCATTGCTGTAGTTTGACTGCATTATATTAAGAGTGCATAATATATAATTTAAGTTATAAAAATTGATTTTAAAATATAAATTTTTCAAGGGAACAGTGTGATGATATGGAAAGGAGAAGTAATTTGTTACTAACATAGAAAATAATGGATTTCATTTAAAATTCTTTTTACTGTATATGATTCATTTTGTTTTCCCTTTCGTTTGATCTTTCCAATGACAACTTTGGCTTGAATGTTTATGGAAATTAGGAAGGAGCTTTCCACAGGAGGTGCCACTCAGGTTCCTGATAAAGGCATTTTGTTTTACCAACAGTTATTTTCTTTTCTGTACTGACAGGCAAAATGCACTAATGAGGATGGTATGTATATTCATTCCCTCAGCTGCTTCATTGGTAAGAATAGCATTTAAAATGTAAGAAGTTTTTAGCATCAGGTAAACGAAAAACTTTAGCATAAAAATCCGTAAAATTTTTAGAGATATTATCACTTCTTACACCACAGTAATTGTGAATGAGGACTGATATAATTCGAAGTCTAATTCTCATTCAGGAAATTCAAGATTCCTCCCCCCCCCCCATGTAAATAGGTATAATGTGTCAAAAAATATGTATTAAGATATTCCTCTTTCTTTTAAGGTGGACGAAACATGTTTCTATGAATGTTGAGTGGATCAGATTAAATTTGTTTGCAGTGACCTCGATTTCCTGCGTAACATATGACTTCTGAGAGATATTAAAATTAATCTAATGTTCTCTGGTATAGGTTTCGTATATTAATTTATATGCAAGTAGATATTGTATTTTTCCAATATTGTGGGGTATCAGTAATAGTCATTTTGATGACAGTCTGGTTCAGATTTTCTCTCCTCAAAATACAGTGCACCAGATTTGAACCTCACTCATAAGTGGCACTCTTACTGCACACAGCTGCACTAATAGTTTGTCATGTAGCCCACAAATTAGTTGGTAAATGAATCTCTTGGACAGTCACTAATTGTTACTTAAAAATAAGAGTAATGAACGAAGTTATTTAAAAACGTTCCACACAAAGGGTTGCAGTATCTAGCATTTCGTGGATTAAAACATGTTGCCTTCTTCTACGCTTTTTGCCATGTACATTTCTTTCTCAGTTTTCTAACAAGATTGTTCACTGTAGGACGACTAAGAACTTGGCACCTTGAAAATTCTTTGTATATCTTCGTTGTTCTTGTAGGGCAGGTTTAGTACATAAGAAATGTAATTAAATAGTTCCTGTTGTATAGTAAACTGAGAACCATCCACTCCAATTACGCGATAATCACAAAAAAAAAAAAACAAAAACAAAAAAAAAAAAAAAAGAAAAGAAAAAAAAGAAACCATTCATTGTGACTGCGAGGCCTAGCAGAAATCTAAACTTCCTTTT
The DNA here is from genome assembly GCF_040183065.1 of Periplaneta americana. Classification (NCBI taxonomy): domain Eukaryota; kingdom Metazoa; phylum Arthropoda; class Insecta; order Blattodea; family Blattidae; genus Periplaneta; species Periplaneta americana. Next base: position 75,340,308 of record NC_091126.1, read on the forward strand.
ATAGGGACTGGGTGAATCCAGTTGTTTTATGATCGTCGTGTTTCATCATATTGTCATCTCTTGCACTGATTTTGGCCAATGTACACAGTGTGAGGCACTTACGCACAACCCACTCACACCACAGCTCTGACCAGTGGAGTAGTGCTGAGTGTTAAGGTTATAAAACAGGTGCTGTGCATTACATAATTAAAACATTTAATCCTTTCTTCATTTTCGCACATCATCAGTATTTTAGAATTTTCTACACGACCCTCTGGCCTCAGAATTATTAAAACAGATTAATTAAAGAAAAGTGAGTGCAAAGGACTCAGATGTAGAAACCAAGCAACAAGAAACTAAATTACCATGAGCATTAAAATCTGAAGGAAAACCAACTTAAGAAATTCCTTGTTGAGATTATGCATGTACGTGTATCTTGCTTGTGTAGCAACAGCAGGATAGAAATTTGCACTTATTATTTTTTAGTGAAGTCAGAGTAGTAGTGTTGCTGGACACAAATACAGGTGATATTTCTTACTTTGTGATAATGTTCAAAATATACATTTGAGTTTTCCACTTTAGTACCTATAATATTTTTTTCTGTTTGGTTAATGCCACCGGAATCTTAAGTATTAGATCTAGGCATGATTAAACTAAAATCCCGATTATTGTAGCTTCTGTTTTCTCAACAAACACTCGAGGAAAAATTGCAGTCATAACTTAAATATTATCATTACTTCAGCATAATTTTTTTAATCTTTATATTAATATTGGTAGCCACATAAGAGTAATGTTTGAATTTACATAGTAATCTGTGAACAGTATCTCATTTTATTTTAAATTGTCTTGAAACTTAACTGTTGTTAGGATGCTATGTATTACAGGGAAAAAGCAAGATACCATCATTATAGATCACTCCTGAATATATTTCATTCAGACGGATATATTATATTGTGATTGCTAATCTATCAGTGCTACTGGGTTGCGCAGGTTAACTTTCCGTCTCACAACATCGTAGTTCATAGTTATACAGAACTTTAAATTTTGAAAGTTTCAAATTATTCATTCTGTTTATTTTGACATTACACAAACTACATTAATGTTACAAAATATTGATTTAACATTTTGGAGCGCATAATGTTGTCAGAGCTTCAAGTGTTTGGTACAAACAAAGTTTTGTTTGCAAATATCTGTCTGGGAGAAAATCCATGTACTTCTCTCAGGCTTAAAAGACATTTTAGTGAAAAAATATAATAAAGATCATGTTCTGACTTCATGTGTTGTATAAATTTTTTCATTATAGCTCATTTGAGAATTTAGATTTTTAACATAATATTTAAAAATAAGGAAAAGTTTAAAAAAGGATGTGTATATAAAAATAAATTATGGTTTATTTAATGACGCTCGCAACTGCCGAGGTTATATCAGCATTGCCGGTGTGCCAGAAGTTTGTCCCACAGGAGTTCTTTTACATGCCAGTAAATCTAAGCATTTAATCACACTTAAATGCCATCGACCTGGACCGGGATCGAACCCACAACCTCGAGCACAGAAGGCCAGCGCTATACCGACTATGCTACCCAGGCCGACAGTGTGTATGTGATGTGTAGAAAACTTCACTCCTGTTTTAGTGCTTTGTTATTTCGAACTAGTTGGATGTATTCTAATCTAGAAACATATCTCTATTAATTTCTCTTTAGCCTGCAATAAAACAGTATGGCACGAGTTTTTTAGTAAATGCAAAGCAGTTCGTAAGTTAAAGAACTCTGATAAAGACTGCATAGTTTAAATTTTTTTTTATTTCCTGTAAGTGAGTTAAAATCCCTTTGTCACCACCGCAACCACTAGAGGACTGAGGGTAGCCCCTGGCTTGGAGGTGGGACTGTGTTTGCCCGCTGATCTGGGGCTGCACTCAGACATGAGTTCTATTCCAACTTGGACTGATTAGGTACCTGGTTGGGATTTTTCCGAGGTTTTGTCCAACTGTAATGCAAATAACTGTCAGTTCATCCCATGGCAAATCCTCTGTCTCATTTCACCAAATTCCATCTTACTATCACAAATTCCACTGACACCAAATAACCTAGTAGTTGACACAGCATCATTAAATAACGAATTTTTCTCCAGTAATAGGTATCTACATGTTGTCTACATATAGGTAGTCTTGATTATTCAATGAGGACGGCGAGGCCTCATATATGAATATATATATATATATATATCATTAAATAATTTGCAAAAAGAAAAACCGAATGCTGGATTTTAATTTTCCCTCGATGCTGCATTTAGAACAATTATTTCAGGTAGAGAGAAAAAAAAAACTTATTTGCTTCGTAATAAAATCCAATATCGTATGAGAACCAAAGTAGAAAAAGAGTAGTACAGATTCTATACTAATGAATTGATGCTGGTAATACACAGCAGATCTGGAATCAAGAGATCATAATTTCCCCACCTTTGTTTTATGAATAGGTTTAACTTTCTTATAAATGTGTCAAAGTGTTAGATAGCCCCATAATGGTCTAAATATTGAAAATGTTTCAGATAAGAGTTTCATGAACAGTGGTCCTTTAAAATGTATTATATACTAGCGACAAATAACGTAACACTACGTAAAATATCAATTTAACCAACATATTACCTTTTTTTAAATTATTTTCCCATTGTTCCCATTTATTTTTCTGTTGAGAGAAGCAATTTTTTTCTGCCTCTTGAGGGATTTTTCATGTCAGAGGATAGCACTATACCAGTATTCATGCAAAATTGTTCTCTGAAGTAAGTATTGTCATTACAGGAATAGAATTTATGGTTCCACAATTATTTTCTTCTTAACACTGGCCATATTCCATGTTATTGTTGGTGAAATTGCAGTGGTTTAGATTTTTCGGTTAGTTTTAAACTTTATTGTGTGCTGTAACATGCCTTTATATCCAAAGAAATTTACAAGATTAATTCTTTTGATGAAATATGGCTGTAGTAGGCCTATGCAATGTTGGCTGGGTGCCCGACAAAAATTCTTTACTGTTCAGGAAAATTTTTGAAGGTGTAGAGGACTTAACACATTATCTGCAAGGCTTGGGAATGTCATCAGGAGAGAAATATCAGGAACGATCAGTTCCTGGGCTCAGAAGTTTGATGAGATCACCATAATACTGTTACAAAGCCCGAAATTGCCTCCAAAAGAAGATGGATGGTCTGTCAGTAACAGAAGAGTAAGAATCTGACCTCATCTCTAGAAGAACAAACAGGAATTTGTCTGACATATTAGCATTGAGCAGCATACATTTACTTTCCTCATCAATATCAGTTCAGGACAGAGGAGCATTGAAGGATTATTCTCTTCACACAATTAGAATATTTGTCTCAAATTCTCATATTATATCTTTCCCTTTCCATTGGGGGTTGGTAGCTTCATGATTAAGTTATTGCTCAGCAAACCAAAAGTCTGTGGGTTCAGTTTTTTTTTTATAGGACAATGCATTTCCTCCATTGATCTAATCCTTCTGGAGACTCTATGACATGAGTTTACTCAGCCTCTAGAGTCGATGGCAATTCGGAAGGCGGTAGTCTGCTAGCGTTTGTGTCGAGAGAGACAGATAGAGAGGGCAAGGCAGAGTACAACATTGCCACATCCTACTTCACGTGCACGTGCGATGCAAATAGCACAGGAGAGAATTAAAATTATCAAAAGACAATAATGACCTTAGCCGTTGATTACTGTAAGCATGACACCAAACAAACCCTGTTCCTTCACTAACAATATTCTTTGCACGGTTCTCAAGCCCACACCACATGCTTCTGCAGTCGTCTCTTGCACGTTGGCAACGTTGCAGCCAGCATCAAGATGGCCGGCAGCGTTGTGCTCGTCAACGTTTTTAAAATAATTATGCAGTTTAAACAATATTTTCCTCACCTGCCTGTGCAATACTTGTTTTTTTACAGTCTCTTCTTCCATTTATTTATCTTACATACACACAGTAAATGTTAGTTTTACTTATTCAATGTATTGAAACACTCACACAAACGAACTTGGGAAGTACTTGTTACAGACTGATTCCGATTGGTTCTGCTGTACAAGCTTGTGACGTCACATGCCAGAAATGCTATGGCGCTTATAGCAGCTGACTGCCTTCCAAACTGCCGTCTAGTGTAATGCATATGAGTACCAGGGGTATTAGATGGAAGGTAAAGGTGGAAACATATAGAACTGGCATCATTCTGCTTCTAATGTCAATTGTCTAGAAAAGGTGGAAGCCTTAACCTCCCACTACCCTATGGCGGAAACACGTAGGACTAACATCATTACTGCTGCTAATGCCAATTGTCTGGGAGAGGTGGGAGCCTTAACCTCCCATTATTCTGTGGGACTTAATGGCCCATCATAGGAATACTTTTAACTTTTTACCTACCTTTCTATCAGGTGATCTTCTTTTCTTCTTTTTCTTCTTCTTCTTCTAAAACAAGGATGTAGACTGCTACCGTAGCACTTAGACACAAATGACCCATTGTGTACCACATAATCTGGAAATTAATCCAGAAGACTGCAGTATGTGATCAGCTTTGCCATGCTACTGGGTTTTATTTCCTGAAATTCCTCGGGAGACAGCATGTTTTTCTCTAGATAGCGATGCCTGATTTGGCTTAGACTTGGACAATCCAGCAAAATGTGAAGTGATGAGTCAGCCTCCATCCCATATTTTCTACAAGTTGAGTAATCACAAAGCCCCCGGATTCTTAGGTTCGAACCTATTCTGTTGCTATCTTGTTACTTTCGAAATATCACTGTTCTTTTCTGTTTTATGTACAAATGAATAACATACTTAAATTTTATAGGACTTACAAAGACCTAATTCATAGGTTAGGATCTAAAAGTACCTATTTTGCTAGTTAGAACTTAAAAAGTAGTAATTCGTTTTGTTTAACGTAGGCCTATAGGCCTACATCTGTACTTGATTTATTTTAAAGTATTTGTGGAACTCACTGAAATAGTATTGCCATTCTTTGCAGCATACATACATTATTGTAGGAGGTGTTCTTGGGAAGGAAAGCTCTACAATATGGCGAAAATGGATATCAGAGGACGACAGTCTGTAGAAACATGGGATAAATTTTAAAAGAAAAGGTGTATGTCAGATGTGGCGCAATTACGTATTCATGACATGACCTAAACTAGTCAGTGTTCTCTCCACCTATGGCGTGAGATTCGTTATCATTCAGTAGTGAACTAATGATACAGAGTTCAACTTCGTTATACAGCTGCTATTTAGATTTATAATGTTATTACAACGGGTATTTTAATATATATATATATATATATATATATATATATATATATATAATAGTTATAGAAATATATTAATAGCATGTTGCTTATATTTAATTTTTCCCATAAAGGCCTAGAAGATTTAAAATCCTAGAAAAATCCTAAAACGTGGTTTTAAAAAGTCTAATTTTAGTTTTTTAAAATCTAAAAATCCAGGACTTGGTCATCACTAAAGACCACTATACGCAGGTACTTATTCAGATGGCAGTATCTGGTCAAATGTCCGATTACCCATTACAAAGTTCTCCTTTCCAAAGACAGAAATTGTTTTGTTGAGTCAGGTTTTTGTTCTCCAATAAGGAGTTTAGCAAGTCTCATGGCTGATGTAGATCTCTAGGCTCCTAGTAAACCTTTTGTCAGGTTCTTCTTTACAGCCTGTTTCATTATACACTTAAAGATGCCAACCCAGAATTCTAGGCCATAGCATTGGATGGTAGTTCCACGCTTGGACAGTAGGTAGGCTTGTTCATTGCCGTACACTCCACTGTGTCCTGGGACCCAAATGAGTTGTACAGGTACTTTATTTCTTCTGGATAGGGTTTTCAGAGTAGTTCTTTATTCTTCAGCCAGCCTGGAGTCGACTGTATGTGCACTTAGTGCACCCAGTGGTTATCAGAACAAATATAAATATTCATGACTTGACATGATCTATTTAGGTTTTCCTGAGCACAAGCTAACATTGCAAACACTCCAGCTTGGAAAACCGTAGCATAATGACCAAAAGGGATAGATATTCTTGCTCTAGCTCTTACATCATAAATTCCTGCGCCAGTACCACTGTCAGTTCTGGAACCATCAATGAACCATATCAGACTACCAAATGGGAACCTGTTAAGGTAATCTTCCTCCCACTCTTTCTTGTTAGGAATAATACAAACAGGAGGATTTACATATATTCAGTATGAATCATACTACTCTGTCTCATGACAACAGTGGGACTGATTTCCATTGCCTTTTCCAAAGACATGTATTGCCAAGTGTTCCAGCCCTTTCTATCCATTGACCAAGGTCATGAGAGTTGAGAGGCAGCTAACATGGCTCCTTTTTTGATTGCCAGATCCAGGGGAGGCAAACATTGCAGGAACTTGTGAGCCTTGATTAGTGAAGTCCTCATGACTCCTGTAATACCTAAACATGCAACCAGTTATACACTATCCAACAAAGTCCTTGCTTGAAAAGTCAAGATCTGGCACCACCATACAACTGCTGTGTACATAATCATGGGGCACAAGACAGCACAATAAATCCAATACAGAATTTTCGGCTATTGCTCCTAATTACATCCAAATACTCATCTGCATGCCCAAAAGGCAACAGTAGCTTTTTGGTACGATATTCCACATGAATTTTCCAAATCAGTTAGGCATCAATGATTACTCCTAAATATTTAACTTATTTGTTTAATACTAAATGCTTATCAAATAAAGAAGCTTCTACTTTCCTTTTCTTCGTAAACAAAACTGTTTTGATTTTATTTGGACTTACATATAATCCCCCTCATGCACAAAGTCAGCACCCTTCTTAAAGCTTTGTTTTGAATCTCAAACAGCATGTTGACATGACGCCCAGAGTCAACATTATAAGCCTGATATAGATCATCATTATAAGCCTGAGTATAAAACTCAGCCCTATTAAGATCATCTATAAGATCGTCTATCACTGGACACCACAGTAAAGGTGATAAAGTACCCTGAGGACATCTTGCGAAAGACAGTTATTAAGCTGTCATTACGATGTTCTTTAACAATTCGCTGAGAGAGTAAGGTTATTATCCACCTATTTAAGGTGTTTTCGATATATTTTCTCTTTGTAGCTTGACATATGGAATTAAAGGATGTATTATCAATTGTTCTTACGATGTCCAGGAAAACCTACAAAGCACTGTGATTCTGTTAACCAATCCTTCAGTCCTTCAAACAAGGTGATGAAGGGCAGTATCATTGGATTTACCAGATTGGAAGGCATATTGTTTGTGATGAAGTGGATGCACTTTCAAGGCATTTCTTACATATCTGTCAACCAATTTTTTCAATGACTTTGACATAAGTTATAATACATTAATCAGTCAATAGGTTGGGTAAAATCATTTTCCCCTGTCTTTGGTGTGAATACGACCCTCATATTTCTCCAGAATTTCGGAATGTATCCCGTTTCAATGCAAGATCTGAATATTCTTATCAGTTTAATGACAATATCCAGTCCTTGTTGTAGCATGGCTGGGTATATACCATCCTCACCTGATGATTTGAAGGGTAAAAAGCCACGAATAACCCATTTAACTCCTTGAAAGGACACAACTTTAGAAGTGTTTTGAAGTCAACTGGCCTATATTTCTGTTTTATCTTGCTGAATATCATGACCCGAGAAATGCTCTTTAATCGAGTGCTTTAGCGTCTCTTACAATTACTTACTTGATTGAATCGAAATGACTCATCAGCAATTATGAAATAACATAACATAATTTTTCTAAAATGAACTATTGGACACTTATAATTTATATGTAGCGATAGTTCTGGAGCTAATTTTTATGTTAGATTGAACACAGATTGTGAAACCAGATTGAACACATTGCAGAATCATTTATCTTAAAGTCTTCACTCTGTTCTGTTAGTGGTAAAATATATAGGTAATTAATATTATTGTCTACATCCTAATCAATACATCATTCGTCTTTCTTTTCTTTATCCTATATGCTCCACATTTCCTGAATTTTGTTGAGTGCCAGTATTCTGAAGGACACTGCACTGACAAGCAAACATTCTCATGGGGGGGGGGGGGGTAAAAAAAAGTTAATATTTTTCTTCCACCATATTATTAATTTCAAAACAATTGTTTATACAAATTTTGGCCACTCGAGCGCAATTACGAGAGCCCCCCCCCCCCCCAAGAAGTAAGTTTCTCTGGGGTCGTTTCCAGAAGGAAAATACAAATTCTTGGAAAGATTTATTGGAATAGATACAGCAATTGTTGAGCTATTTTTCAACATATTTCCCACCCGAATTGAGACATTTCTCATACCGTGGGATCAACAGAGACGTGCAGAAACTGTCACAAACAGTTCCGATCCCAGGCAGCAGACTTTTACTACACAGGGATACAACAGTTGAACTCAAGGTATGATAAATGTCTCATTTCTAGTGGAGAATATGTTGAAAAATAGTTCAACAATCTCTGTATTTGTTCCAATAATTGTGTTTTATTTCTGTAAATGACCCCAGAGAAACTTACTTTCTGAGGGGCCCTCGTAATTATGCTCGAGTGGCCAAAATTTGTATAAACACTTGTTTTGATACTATTAACATGGTGAAAGAAAAAAATAACTTTTTTATCTGCCCCCATGAGAATGTTTGCTTGTGAGTTTATTTTTGTACTTTTATCCTGCATACTGATTCAAATCAAATTTCCTGGTCAGGTATTGGCAGAAAGTTGTTCTGGATTCCGATGTGTAAAAATGGTTTAATTTCTTGTAAATGAAGAACCAGTGTTAATGTATTTCATCCTAATTTATAAATTCATATGCTTTGACTAGCCATTTGTTGAGAGAATAACAAGACCACAAATGTGTACATTGAAGCTCCAAAGATCTTTCAATGGTTATGGTTTTATCCAAAATATCAAAATATTCTCTTAATATATTCTTGCATTGATTATATATTATTAGTATGGATGTAAAAGTGTCATTAATATCCTCTCGTAAGCGTTGTGTTTAGAAAGGCTATTGGTCCCATACTGGAAACTATAATAATAAGAGAAATAAATTTAACATTAGGACAGAATGTTGTTCTGGATTCGATGTGATAAAATTTGATTAATTTCTTGTAAATGAAGTACTGGTTTAGTGTATTTCATCCTAATTTATAATTTCATAAACTTTAGCTACCGGTAACCATTTGTTGAGGAGGAATAACAAGACCACAAAAGTGTACATTGAAGCTCCAGATGTGCTTTAATATTTGTGGTATTATTTAAAATATCGAAATGTTCCTTTAATACATTCTTGCGTTCATTATAATATATTACTAGTATGGATGTACAAAATGTCATTGACATCCTTTCGTAAGTGTTGTGTTTACGAAGGCTATTGGACACATATTGGAAATTATAATAAAGTGAGAAAAAATACAACCTTTTATCCCTTCTACAACTATATATCAAGGCTAGATCTTATCTTATGTGTTTTAATAAGAGATTAACTTCAACCATTTCTATTCTGAGATGTATTAGTCGTTTTTAATTTTTATCTATTATCTACTTGTGGAAATAGCAAGAATATAAATGTATGTGTAAAGTAGTTAATATAAGTAGCTGTGAGGCTAGTGCTGCCAGAATCAGGTCGGTGTTTGTGCTACAATATAATGAACCATTTTTCAAGTGTACTGTATGTGAAATCATTCAGGACATCCTCTGTCAAGTGTTTCCAAGTATTATTGATAAAAATTTAATATGATATAGAATTGGAGAATACCCTTTTTTTGCATCATGTTTACATTTACTTTAACTGAGAAATAAACAAAAACATAAAATAAGAGAGAATCTATTATGTTTTTTCTTCCGTCAAGTATACTAAAAATCGCATGTAAAAAATTAATTAGATTGTTTAAAAGGGAAAACATATAAGTAATTACAATCTTTAGATGCAAATATTTCTTACGTAAAAATATTGGATTAAATAATAAATTACTATAGCAATCATTTTTTCACATAAAAAGAATGAGATAATATGTTTTGTATTTTGATACTGTACACTTTTGAGGCCTTTTCACTAGCTCAAAGTGCTAACACTTGTTCTGTAAATGCTATATGATGATTATTGTAATTTTATTCTTCATCAGTTTATATCTTGATGTGAATATTTTTTTATTGTCATGCTGCTCACTGTTTTATCTTCTCTTGGTGTACATGTGTGTGAGTTCAAATATTTTAATTTTCATGTGGCTTGGATAACTCACCAGGTTAAATACAGTATTGTTGAAGATTTACACTTTTCTTTAAAATTATTCTATCCATTAAAAGTAATATTCATAATTTGGGAAATAAAACTTTGTAAGTTCTGTTTTATTTGCCGTGCACCACTTTTTCTGCAAACAGGATTATGCTGAAGATGTTATGTTTATTTGCAGTAGAGGATCCTTGTTGTAAACATATTGTACTGTGGTTATTATTTTTCAGTTACTTTCTGTTAAGATAGGAAGCGAGTTAATAAATTAGACAGATTGACACATGTTTCATGTAGATCAACTTGCGTCAGTAGTACACTTGTTTCAACAAGGATTCTCTTAATTCTGTAATTGTGTCCATGATTGCTGACACTGAATGTTTGTTTCATAGCTTGGCCTGGCTCTGTATCGCCACACTAGAGTAAGCTTCTTTTCATTTCTTTAATAAATTATAAGGATGTTCAGCCATCTTTTTCAGTCAACAAAGGTATATTTATCCTTTGTTTTTTTATAATTTTTTTAGTGAAACTGGATGCAATTTACTCTTTTTATACTGAGATTTTGAACTCCTTATATTCGTGCAGAAAATTGATTGTTTTTAATCAAAATACAGTTGAAAAATAACGAAAGTTTTTGTTTCATCTAAAAGTTTCCTTTATGAATCGTCATCAAACATCTCAAATTTCCTGTGTCGTTATACTTTCATAGTGTTAGTTGTAATAGTCTATATAGAAACTACATAGTAGTGACTTAAAAAGACATGTTTTACATAATATTGTACCAGTATGCTAAATTCTATTCTGCATCTATAACCCAGGAGTTTATGACTTTTCATGGGCCCGAAATATATCAGACATTCAAATATTTTTAACGTTTCAGTCAATTTACATTTCTTGGTGACTATTAAATCATTTCTATGTAGAGAAGTGTCTTTTCGTTCAACAAATGAAGAAAGAAGATAGATGAACATCCTTGAAATGCATGTCTCAAGTGTATTGTTACGAATTTGTAGTTGATACAGTCAGATTAAAAAAAATTCCCTACTAATTTTGAACACGTTTATAACTTTACACATCTTGCACCAAGTAGCAAGGCCACATCTGACTATATGAACTTCAGTCCTGAAAGTAGTGTGAATGATGTTTGTTTTTAAAACTGTTTTCAGCAGTATTGTAATGAGTATAATTTATTTACTTTTAACTGTCATTTACAGAGCATATAAGGTACATTAATCACCTGCATGTTAACTATTAATTTTGCATTCGTGTGTGACTTTATTGAGGAATTAGGTGAAACTGTAGCAACATGATTATATTCTTTCTTCTTAAGCACAGCATTAAGTTTCTTTATTTTGTGTTTTAGAAGTTATAATGCATAATCTTATTATTGCAGCTAAAATAATTATATACAACATAAAAGTGAAATTATAAAGAAAAGGGACTACTAAACAGTTGTTATTGAAATGAAAACAATATCATGTCACCTTAAAGCTTGCTAGAGATAGGAATCAATTCTAAGTGAAGGAAAGAAATAATGAAAAATGATAGATCTAATAAATGTTTTGAAACGGATTGGTAAATAAGTACTGAGAAAAAAAAAATTATAATCACCACCACCACCATCACCACCATCACCACCACCACCATCATCACCACATCACCACATGAAATTCAGAAGATTTTTATAATTATATGATTTCCCCCATATATCTCAATTTTCCTTCATTATTTCTTATATATCACTTGCTTGTTTCAGGAAATATAATGCATACTATTTTCTGAAGGGGGAACTACAGATTTGTGATAGTGGTAATTTAGGAGCGCTGTGTGTTTTATGCATGTTACTAAGCACCTGATCAATTTCACTGGAAAGTCCGTCCAGAAACTTAAAAATATTTTGATATTTTAAGTTGTAAAATATTTTCTATAAAATCATGCAAATTATTGAAAATTTTACTTGTATATAATGCTATCCAAGCAATCTGTTGCAATAAATAACACCTTGAAGTTCGGAACACATTGGTGTGTGCGATTTTACCGTGATCAATTCTGAGGTTACTTGTAGCAAAGAAACGATTCAGAGATCTTTAAATATATATTGTGCTGAGAGCACTTCGTGGTGGAAACAGATCCAAGGTGTGGGATTTGAACATGCTTACAGTTTGGACTGTCGTTCATACCACAACTTGTATCTGCTTTCACGTATCTATATATAATTGACTCACAGCATTGAAGTACTGTTAAGTATGAAGTTTCACTGCACTTTTGATTTGTATGCACAAAGCTTGATCACTAAGGGCTTGCATGAGTTAAGTAACATGATAGGTTCTGTCTGTCTCTCTCCCTCTGTCATAATTGCACTTCTGAAGTAACTGTGCAGATTTAGCATAAATTTAGTTTCTTATTTCATGTGATGGCATGGTATTTTTATTGTAATTAATTGACATAGGTAGATGATTTTAGTTGGGTGGGAGCAGGAATGGACATTTGTCTCAAATTGAGAATAATGATTTACAAATATTGTATTAAATATGTTAGAGTAATTACGCAATGCCCAAGTGGCGAAATGTGTGTCAAAATGATACTGTGCATTCAAATGAGTGCATAATATTCATCTGCTATGAAGTACTGCACTGTTTCGTTCTTCTGGTTACTGGCTGCATTTTTAATAATTGAATAGATATATGACATTTTACGAATATAAAAACAAGCTATAAGAGTGTATATTACAGCTCAGAAATCATGAAAGATACATATTTTAACTCTTCTTGCTGTGAGCCAATTACTATATAAAGAGAAACTGTCACTAAGAGAAGGCGAAGTCTTGTAAGAAAAAAATTGAAGAGTCACTTAATTTCCCATAGAATTTTGAAATATAACTTTCCTTACTGCTTATGAAGTTCAGGGTTTGAATCACATTTTCGTAACATCTTTCATTATTTATTTACTTCATTGATATTTTTCAATTGCAGACTGTGTCTTATTTTAACACATTGTTGACCGGTACCATGCCTCCAGCTGATTACCCCAGTCCAAGGCATTCTTAACAGAAACATTGGTGAAGCCCACGGTTTTAAGTAAATTAATTTTACTTTACTAAACTGTAAAGAATTTTGATGAAACTTACGGAGCATATTCCTGAAGTAGGCCTACTCTAGTAGTTTCTCAGGTGTGGTAAGCTGTGTAAAAGTCACCTCTATGCAGAATTCCACAGTTTTTGCAAATGTACCTTGTTTTACTGTGCTTTCCCCTAAGTGAACAAATTCTCCCTTTCTTTTAGGTGAGATTTCCACCAGAAGATGTTCTTTTATTTTTATAGAAAGTCTTCTTTTATTTTTATAGAAAGACTTCCTGGTGGTCTTTGCATGGGGCACCTTCAGAAATGTCGACAGGGCCAGACTCTTGTGTGTCTTCACTGTCACTAATCCACTCTCTTGCCACTGCCAGTAAAAACTACTTCTACTAATTAATCAAGTAGAAGCCTATTTTATTGTCCCGTTTCAGAAACTTTTGCAAGATGTTGAAGTAGGATAAGTTTTGAACTGCCCGATCAATGTTTTTAATGTATTTTAGTATATTGTATAATGCACTTAGGTTTTTTCATTTCTTCTCCTGACATACCATCTTGTTTGTCATATAGTGTTAATATCATCTGAACTGGCCTTTTGTCTTTCCACACAACATGCAAGATATCCCTTTTCTGCGTGAATGTCATTTCCTTGCTTTGAAGACTTTTGGAATATTTATCATCTGAACTGGCCTTTTGTCTTTCCACACAACATGCAAGATATCCCTTTTCTGCGTGAATGTCAATTCTTTCAGTTCATTTGGCTATCCCTGGTTTTTTGTAGTGGTACCACAGTCTAGTATATACAGTCACGAAGCTCAATACGTAGTAAATATGCATCCATAGATAGTTGCTAACCACTAGGGTCGCCAATATCGCCTCATTACAGAAAATGCGAAATAGTACTGGCACAGTCTATTGTTTCTAGCACCTTCACAACTCAAGCTTCATGACTATATACTAGACTGTGGTGGTCCCATACCACATACTCTTGTTTTGTGTCCTTCAATTACATGTCTGCTAATTTTACACTATTATAATAGTTATCTTGCTATAAAGAATGTCCCATAACCTATCTAAAATAGTTTTATATTAACGTTATAGGGTTGACCAAAGTGTACCGTTTGGATTAGTTCACATTCTACAGTTTGTTACAGAAATTCGTAATAACACAATTACGTTTTTAACGGTACATCCTATATTTAATTTCATAAATTTGTTGTACTCTTCATCCTGATTCAAATGATTTAAGGATGAAGTGTCATACTGTATCTTTGTATTCACGTCATTCATTAACAAAACAAAAACAATTTAAAGGTCATGTGTACATTTTTAGCTGTTTCATGAAAAAAATATATTTTGAAATGTAAATTTCGATACAAATATTCAAATTGCTTCCTCTCTTCTGCAATACACCTTTCAAAATAATTTTTTGTATACAGTCTTGTGACATTTCCCAGCATTTTGGAAGGAATACATCTGCATGCCTCCAAGATCTTGTTTTGCAGATTCTCTATATTTTCTGGCTTTGTATCGTAAAATTGTGATTTTAAGTGTACCCAAAAAAAGAAATACAATGATATTAGGTCTATATATGGAGAGCGTGATTGTCATCTTATTGGTCTTTTGGATGTAATCCATCTTTATGGGAATTCCTCCTCCATACATTCACAAATAATTGCTGGATTGTGCACTGGCGAAACCCTCTGCTGAAAGAACATTCAAAGTTCTATCTTGAAGAGGTAGTTCTGATAAGAAATCAACCAGAGAATTTTGAAGATATTGTAGATATATGGCGACTGTTAAAGTCTCTTGGTAAAAGTATGGACCTAACAAGCGTCTATCTAAAATCCCACACCATATATTAGTGCCCCAAACTTGTTAATGATTAGTTTCTCGCGCCCAATAGGGATTTTCTGCAGCCCAGCTTTGTGCATCATGGCGATTCACTAATCCATTGTCACGAAATCTTGTTTTATCACCCATGAAACTTTAAATAGAAAACTGGGATCATCATCTATTTTAATCATTGCTTGAAAAAGCAAAATTCTAACATCTGTCATAGTCTGTATACCCTAAGATACTGCACTAAATCCAACTTGAATGGATGCTACTTCAAAATCCAATGTAATGAACTTTTGGATATACCTGATTCGTTGCAATATCCCTTATGGATATTTGTGGATTTTGATCAGCATAAACCATCACTGCTACTGAATTATTATCTTGTCACTTTCTACTTATGTCCTGGTTGTTTATTTGATATTTCTTTATCACGACGAAGTTTTTGTTCAAGTCCAACGAAAGTATTTTTAGAAGGTTGTCTTCGTTCTGGATAGTATTCAAGATAATCTGCAACTATTTCGTGAAGTTTTCCTGCACTTTCTATAAATAAAAAATCATATCCACATATTCTCCATTGCTCTTTTAGTAACAAACAGCCAAATGATATGAGAATTTATTGTCATGGAAACATCATGGACTACATAATTAGTACTTTGATTTTTATTGTATCTGTAAATTTAATATTAATTGTAATTATAATTGTAATTGTATTCTTAATATTGTAGTTGTAATCCCCTGGTAGAGGGGAAGAGAAGGCCTGTTGGCCTTATCTCTAACAAGTAAAATAAATAAATAAGTAAATAAAAAATAATATGTGTATTAAAACTTACTTTTTCAAAAATATTTTTCCATGAAATAGTTAAAAATGTATACATAACATTTAAATAATATTTTTGTTTTGTTAATGGCCTGGATACAAAGCTATGGTACTTCATACTTATTTAATTTGAATCACGATGAAGAGTGAAGAGAGTGTCCCATTAAAATACATTTGTGTTACTACCAATTTCTTCAACACTCTGCATAATTGCCAACTACTCCAAATGTTAGGTTTTGTTCAACCCTAAAACGTAAATATATATTTCTTAGATATACCAGTACTAAAATATGTTAGTTATGGGAGAGTCCCAAAGGTTATGGGGCACAGTATATATATATGCCATATACCAAGAAAAGGTTCGAAGACAGATAATATGGTTTCATCTAACATTTTTCCCTCATCTGTATAAATCATATTGAAATTATATCCAGCTTCAACTTCGGATGCCATTTTTACCAAAATGCCACATTGGCCACTGCCATTGCCACTGAAATTTAAGGAGAATGTAGTCTAAAAGAAGTTGAAACTTGCAAATCCATCCTGCGTCAGGCTGAGCTGGGAATTCTCAGCAAAGTGTAGATATGTGTGAATCTTTTCGAAACTATTACAACTCATTGCTTTAGGAAATACTGGCGTTACTGTCAAAGGATCTGCTGACCAATAATCTTTCGACCACCTGTCCCATTAGTATTACCAGTACAAGGATTATTTTTATGTCCACTTCTGCGACTTCACACCGCTATAGATATTTAGAAGAGATTTTTGCAATGTTGTGTTCTGTTGGCGGTATAAATTTGTCTATGTAACAAGCAAGTCAATAAAGTAAGTCATCATCAAAAATTATACCTAACACTTCCCTTATATTATTAGGTTAATTATGTGCTACTGTCATTTCTGGTTACCATACACTGGTGGAACATAATTTTCTATCCACTCATGTGCAGTAACTGTGAAATGTTTATTTATAACATGGCAAAAGACATTAGTTTACTGTTTCCCTGTCAGAATCAATTACTAGTATTGATCTTTTTGGCAACTTAATGTCCTCATTGTCACTTACATCACTATTATCTTGCGAAAATAATTCCTCTGTTACAAGAATTTCATTATCAGTTGAGCATTCTGACTGTACATCGAAATGTAATTAATAAATAATTCTCGTCATCATTCAAAATATCCTACTTACTAGATAGCTACATCTTAGAAAACTCGAGGTTCTCTGGCTCCTCTAAACAGCCAGTCAAAACATGCACAGAAAAGGATAAAGATTGAAAGAAAATGAAAGAAATACGAAGTCACGTGACCTTACTAAAGGATACAAGTAACCATACAACTACAATATATACTTTCATAACCAGTCAGCAACAGTTGGCAAGGAAAATACTGTATGTATCGATACTGAACCAGGCAACAGTGTGTTAAATTCCCTGTAATTAAAATGAAAATGAAGTTTTCAGTGTATAATTAAAATAGTATTTGGAATGTTTTGCTTCCTGTTTTTATTTTGTATTCATAAAGGAATTTTTAAATAATTTTTTATCAAATTTCTGTAATATAAGATAAATTAAAATTATTTTAAGATCTGTACATCAGAGTGCATTGCATAAAGTCTTGAATTATTGATGCAGTATTATGTTAAAGATTAATCGACAATCATTCCCCGAGCAGAGTTAGACTACAGTTGAGTTGGGTTTTAATTTTGTAACATTATAGTTGAGAGATATGTTTATTAAAATCAATTATATTTGGACCACTCGACTTAGGATGGAGATATTTAAATTTAAAGGGACATGACAGAGGAGTGAAAAGAAAGGTAATGATGCGTACATTTTTTTTTCATTGTAAGAAAACGGAAAGCTCAATTAACAAATTGTGAAATTTACAATTATACTGCACTTGCTCTTAAAATTCCAGTTTTTTTTTTAATTAAGTAGAATGCTTTTATATTTATGCCTTATGCTGAGTCCATAGTTAGCTTTTCTCACCTGTAGTTGATTTTTTACAATACTGATACAAAATACTGGTTAAAGAAAAATTAATTTCGTAAGGCCTTCATATTTAGTAGTATCAATTCATATAGATGCTTTGAGTGTTACAGACTTAGTGGAAAATTGTAAATCATGAAATAGATAAAGCTAATTTTGAAAATTAGAATTCAAGTTTTTCTACATGATGTATAATTTATTTTACATCCATGCAATATTCAACATTTGACATATAGTGTGTTATGTACATTTTTATTTTATTATTATTTTTAATGTTATGAACTTTAAGAACTTGAAACAACCATGCTGTCCTTACATAGCTAACACAATAGTCCTTATTGATATATCCTATTAGGTGCTGTTTTTACTCTTTGTCCTGTTTGGAGGTCAATGAATTCTAAGTCATGTTGCTATATAAATATGCATGGGTTTGATGTGACTTGTACGTGCAGCTCACATGAAACTGATTATATTTTATGTTGTATTTTACAGTAGTCCAAGTCGATCACCTGTAGTGGATGATGAGATAGTGATGATGAATACTTTATATAAGGAAAGATTCCCCAAGGTACGTAAGTAAAAATATATGCTGGTAACACTCAAGTATATCATACCTGAGTATGTTGATTCAAGAAATGTTTTACTGTAAAAAATTGATGTATGTTGTAATATATCAATGATTGAGTTTTTGTAAATTTATTTATTGGGATTTATCTCCATGTGTTTATGGAAGATTGTTTTATCAATTATTCGTTTTTGTTGCATATGAAAATTTCAGGCTACTCAACAAATGGAAGAACGCTTACAAAGTTTCATTAACGATAACAAATCTCTTGATGCTAGAGAAAGTTACGAAAATATGCCAAAAGATTCCGTTCCAATCGTCAGGTTCGTTCATCATCAAGTGATTGAAATGGCAAGAGATTGCTTGCAGAAATCTGAAGAGAAACTTGTTACAAGCAGATACTTCTATGAGATGTCAGAGAATTTGGAGAGATTATTGTCAGAGGTATGGTGTTTTAATCTGTATCTTTCAGTCTTATTTCATACAAACAGGACTGTTTTATGTATGTTTTTATTATCTGCCTCATATATTCTGAGAATAGTTGTGGATTGGTGCTATTGGGGAAGAATTCTTTGTAGTTTAGTTCCATACATCTAGCCATTCAGCTTATGCATATCCTGTGTTTCTGATATGAGTATAAAAATAGTAATATGTAGGAACAGGGCCAGATTTAGGTATAGTGCCGCCCCTAGGCAGTGCTAAAATTTACCATCCCCCAACTTTCACAAACAGTTCATGAGCAGCTATTATACAAGTCGTGTTTAGTTTAAATTAATTTTAAATTAAATGTTACAATTCAGAAAACAATAAATTACTGGAATCAAAATACATGTATCTTACTTGTGAATTATAAAGATTTACTTCGCACTTTCTTCACAAAACATTGATGATGTCATCAAAGTCGATCTGACGAAGCACATCAGATTAGATGCAAAGAAATATATTCAAACTTATTTATTATTGAAACAAAATTGAGTCCTTTATGAAGGGCAAGCTGTGGTTTATTTTTAAGCATTGGTTTCTTGGTGGTATAATTATTATGAGTATTTCTTACTTCAATAGGAAATATAAAGTAAATTGAAAAATAAACTCCAACTCTTGCGGAATAAGCCTTCTGTATCGAATTATACAGTGCACATCCTGGAAAGTGATTAAATAATATTGTTGACGTTATATTATATTGGAAATGTACTGGTAACTGAGAGTTTTGGTTACCATTCATAGCAATAATGTAATAAACACACATCCAATTTTATTTTCAACAATGCATTCTTGTTTATACAAGCAGTTAAATTTAAGCACTTGCATAATATATATATATATATATATATATATGTATATATATATATATATATATATATATATATATATATTTTAATGGACCGAAGTACCAGTGCCGGAGAGAATTTTTCTCCGTTCCATTACTCTTACATCACTTGCATAATATAATAATGTGATACCAGCATTACAACATAACTATGCAGCTGCACACTTTCCTTTTACTCTCGCCATGGTCACGACCATGTGATAACAAAACAATATTCGACTTCCACAAGGTGTTCAAGAACAAACTTCAGAAAAGATTTACTAACAAGTCTTTTAAAAAGAAATTTCACTGTAAAATTAAAATGTAAAAATACAAAAAGGAACAGAAAGAGAGAGAGAAAATCCCCCCCCCCCCTGGAAATTTCCGCCCTAGGCAACTGCCTAGGTTGCCTAGGCCTAAATTCGGCACTGTGTAGGATGATGCGTTTTAGGCTACAATAGAATTTTTATTATGTTCTTTAAGTAAATTTAAGCTATGGAAAGTGTTTAGTGTCTGAATTTAATGGAGTTGACAGTAATGTTGGACTCGTGAACAAAATTACAGTGGAATATGTATGATAATACTTTCTTGTGTTAAATTCTAACATACCTTGTTTACATGTTTTGACCTTTTATGGGTCATCTTCAGAACTGGTCGTTGCTGGTCTTGGCGCCTCTTGTTTTGTTTCCTGTGAGTGTGTGTTCATGTGGTGTAAAGTGGAGTCAAACACTCTTTGATTCCGTTTTACACTGCACGAACACACTCTCACAGGAAACAAAACAAGAGGCGCCAAGACCAGCAACGACCAGTTCTGAAGATGACCCATAAAAGGTCGAAACATGTAAACAAGGTACGTTAGAATTTAACACAAGAAAGTATTATCATACATATTCCGAAGTGATACAGTGTTAAAAGTTGTGTAATCAAGATGTAAAATTACAGTGTATACCGTAATATTTTGTAAAATTTCATATTTATGTAAAACACGTTACCTGTGTTTTTTATAACGTGTATATATTTGTGTTTGACTTATTTAAAAACTTTTATGTTAGACGAAAGAGAAATCACCTGAAGCAGCTGCAAGATTGACTGGAGCTATTAAAAAGCTACTTCTAATAATATCAAGACCAGCTCGATTACTTGAGTGCTTGGAATTTGATCCTGAAGAATTCTATCATTTACTTGAGCAAGCAGAAGGGCAGGCTAAGACATCTCAAGGAATAAAGGCCGACATTCCACAGTATATCATAAATAAATTAGGTTTGAACAGGGATCCTATAGCAGGTACGATTTCATTTTCTTACACGCAGTTTCTTTACAGATAGAATTACACTGTTACAGATTTAAAAATTCAGTATCATACCATTCCTTCTAATCATTAAAAACCCGTTTTTGACAAATTTGAGTAATTTGGGCTGCAGTGGACATTTGGGTACTTCACATAGAGATTAATAATACGAGGTTTAATGTGGAACAAAAAAAAATTAGCGCCAGTGTGTTTCAGAAATTAGTACGAAGTATTATAAACCAATTGTTCCTGATGAAAGACATGTTCTTACAGTGTTATCATTCAGTAATACTTGATTATATAATCATATGAAGTATGGATTATGCAACTAGTTCTCTCCACATTTCATTTGTTTTCTAATATCACATCTATTCCATTAAGAAACAGTATTTAAAGAGTTCTCATTTTTATACAAAATTAATGTGGACTATGTATTAGCCTAGATCATATATGTAACAGATTGCTCATCCCTATGTTAAAATTGGCAGCACTTTGAAGAGAACAACCACCAGGATCGCCACCCATCCACCGTAAACGAACATGAGATGGCAGTACAGTCGCTAATGAAATTCAAATAGGAGTTATGACGTGACTCCTTATGTAACAACTAGATGACAGCATAGTAAACCTGACAAAAGTTGTTACCGTCAAAGCCTATGAGACTGAGCAATCTGGATATATATGATCTAGGGTATTAGTAAGAAATCTCTTACTTAATTTTTATTGAAAATGCGCAAATACACAAGAATACTTTACCACTCAGTGCAAGTCATTAAAAAGAAAATATAGCTGATTGTGTAATAATTGTTAGCATTGTTTTATGCTGTCTTTGTCTCGTTAGTGACATGACAGTTCAAGGATTGATATATTATTGTTCATTAGTTTCCATAGTGAATAAAAATTCATTTCTTACATATGAGGTAGTGCAATGCGAGAAAATATGTATTTATTTTTGTAAATTCACAATTTTTGTTCAGATGTGATCAATAAATACTGATTTCGTCTTTTAGAACTGCAAGAAGATCTGAGTCAATTAGAAACTACGTGTTCCTCGCCAGAAAAATTTCGATTATGTATACCTCAGTCAACACCAAAGGATGAGAAAGACTCAAAGGTACGATATTCTACAGTATTATTTCTTCCTTTATTTTCAGAATGTAAATGTATGTGTATTTGCATCCATGTGTGTACACACCACTGGCATATTCTAGGAAGCAGTACTCATGCTCCAATGCCTAAGTCAGCCTTGGTTCAGTTTCCTGATTGGATTTTTTCAGAGGTTTTTTCCAGCTGTAATGTCAGACCTAAGAACTAGTCTATAAGGTCTATACTATACAAGTCCATTTTTTAACAAGTATTTTAGTATATTATTTTAACTTTTAGTCTATTAATAATAGTTTATGATTTGAGAGAATTTTGCATCCAATCCACTAGGCTGTGTTATAGAAGTTTCTGCTTTCCAGAATATAATGTAAGACCTTGTATTTCGTCAAACCTTTTGGCCAAATCAGATTAAGGTGGAGTTTCATAAGCTTATTCCCTGTGTGGAAACTACTTTTTTAATTAATTGTACAGTTTAACTCTCAATTTAAATACATGTTTCCTAATATGAAATGGTATCTATATAGATTGGCCTAGAGCAGACGTGCCCATGGCGGGCATTTTGCACTTTGTGCCTCCGTGCACCCATGGATGGGTGCTGAAAACTGTTGCAAATGTAAACAGACAGTGTCGCACATTCAAGCGTAGTGTAACCAAGAATGAACATCACTGGTGGTTTGTAAAATGGATAGGTCCACTGACACGGCATTCATTTCTGTGTTCATTTATTAATTCATTCATTCTTTCATTTACTTATTTATTACTCGGATGTTTATTTAGTTACCAGTACTTTTTTCTTTCTTTCTACCTTTGTTTGTTTGTTTATTCATTTCTTCCTTTCTTTCTATCTTTATTTCTTTGTTTCGTTCGTTCTTTCTTTTTCTTTCTTTCTTATTTAATCTGGTAGAGATAAGGTCATCGGGTCTTCTCTTCCACTCTATCAGGGGATTACAACTACAATATCAAGAATACAATTGAAATTAAAATTGGAATTAATATTAAATTTACAGTTACAATAAAATCAAAATACTAAAACATTACCTGATTAATAAAGACTGGACAATTTATTGTATAATTTAAGAACAAAGAAAATATTAGCTGCTGAAGTACAAATTAAACGTAGAATAATTATCTAGGTATGAAATCACTGGAGATTGAAGTATTTTATGCTACAATAAGAGAACTATTTACAAAGAGAACAGAACAAATACCAGCACTACATTTAAAGTTATTCAAGATTTCCAATGAGAGGAACAGTTTCTTTCTGTTCAAACTGCCGAACGTGCCAAATTCTTAGTATGTGGACACTCTATTATAATAAAAACAAATATAATGTTGAGTCACATTACAACATCAGACATTCTACACCTATGGAATAACGGTTAGCACGTTTGGCCGCGAAACCAGGTGACCTGGGTTCGAATTCCGGTCGGGGCAAGTTACCTGTGGGTAAGAGATGCTAACCCAAGGGTGCACTGTGCTGACGACTGCTGGTCTAACACATAAAGGACATGATGATGATGGTGATGCATAAAAACATATGAAATCAGTTTAAACATAAACACATTTTATGTATTTGCGTTGTGTAGAAGCATTTGGAAAAGTGTCTATTTCTGTTACACTACACATATGTTCAAATTTTCCAGATTGTTTTTGAACAGATTTTGGGCCATCCATGCTTTCTCGTTTGCCTCGTAATCTGTAGGATGCATCTTCACACCATTGAAACATTGAGGCTCTTTTTATTTTTCAATAAATAGTGGCCGTAGTCTATCAGATCTATCTGCATTCATAGCGAAAAGCACTGAGACCTACTGCTTTTTCTGCCTTTCTTCACGATATGGATCACCCTTTACTGCCAATTTTGTATCCAGCAGCAGATTGTAGAAGAGGCCAAATTCATCGGTATTGTAAATGTCTTTCAGACTATATTTCCCTATTGTCATTGGCAGGTTACTTTTCTAATGCTATACAGTAATTTCGTTGACATTGTTTGCTTCACCAAAGACTTTTCGCCCAGAAATACCACACCTCTCCAAAGTAATACAGTCACTCTGTAGATACTCATGTTCAATTTCTTTGCGAATTCTAGTGTTGTTTCTTTCAAAATTTTACCAGATATAGGCACGTTAGGAGTGTATTATTGGAACCAAATCATAATGTATTTTTGATGAACATGATGTGTGGGTCCAATAAGCTCTTTTACAATAATTGAATAGGTAAGTCCGTCAAAATTTGACTGACATGCCCATTCAATTATTATAATGTATTTTTCCAATTCAGAGAACTTTCCATCCTGCACTTGCATATGTTTTTCAGTGCTCGAGCTTTTTTGCCGAGAATCATAGTTAATGTTGATTATGGCAAATTAAGGTGCTTTGCAATGTTCACCTTTGCTTCATTTGGGTTGTTTCTCACGTCTTAAATTATTGTTAATTTGTCCTGTATTGAAGGACACTTTTTTTTTTATAGCAAACTCATTTTGCACAACACTTCTGATACACAAAGAATGAAAGACTGCTACTCTGTTCTCAGATCACAATCTGCTGTATTATATTTTTCCCTCTTATTTTCAGAACAAGCTTAAACTTCTATTTTGCATCACCAAATACCGATACGGATTCCACTTCTTCTACTTAGTTTCTTGTAACAGTTTACATCCTCTTGCATCATAAACATACCCTCCAGTATCCTTGCATTAGACCTACACATCATGCTGGTCACTTGGTGCACAGGATTTAAACTATAAAAACTGTCACATTTTGTTTCTCGGTCTGTACAAATACAAAATAATTTTCGAATATATATATTGTTGGCAAATTTAATCTGCCAATTTAACATATGAATCGCTTTATAAAGAAAGGGGCATCAGTCACATTTTTTTCGAAATTGAGTTAACATTGAATTTCCCATCTTGAATGCTCAACACATCATTTTATCAAGAAAATAAACCAGTCCAACATTTCTTTCATTGTGATATTGTGTTCGGAATGTGAGCGTTTTGTAAAGGAAGAGGCATCGGTCTGGACAGTTTTTATTCATTTCCCAGAACTTAGCTAAACTGGACTGAAGCCCATTCTTTATGAAGCGATTCATATACCGGTACTAGATTGTAGCTAATCCAGCCCTCAGTAATTCGGCCTCTCAATTATTATCTGGCCTCCTTCAAGTGTACTTCCCATCACTTCTGTCATAGTTTTCTGGGAAATTTGCACTGGCACCGTGTGTTACACTGTTTTACTTATACACGTATATACTTATATATGCATACTTGCTCCTGCCACATGTGGAACATTCTAGTTTTGGTTTAGAAGTGCCAGTGGAGTGGTTGGCGCAGCTTATAACATTAAATTTAATGGCATTTTTAAGCACTCTCAGTAATCTGGCACTCTTGTTTATCTCTGCGCAAGGAGTGGCCGGATTAGCAAGAGTCTAACAGTATAAGTGCAGAAAAAAGCTTGTGAGGAACAAGAAAAATTTACTAACAAGTGAGAAAAACATGTAAATGAATAACTTACCGATACAAGGAACAGTTTTACATGGAAAATCGAAAGAAAGTTCGAAGTGTAATGTAGAAATGCGAAAACTGTACAAGTGAGAAACGTATATATGGGGTTTTACTGCGGTGATGAAAGTGACAACACAGTGTAGGGAAAAGAAGTGATGAAAGCATGGAATATCATAACTCAACAGTTTATTCAACTGACTTGAAGGGTATTTTAAAATTACTTATTTATGGTAATAAATCAGTAGGTAATTGGCCATATTGTTTGTTTGTTTTTTTTTTTTTTTTTTTTTTTTTTTTTTTTTTTTTTTTTTTTTTTTTTTTTCCCCCCAGTAAATCACTTAAATTTTTATGCATGCTTTCATTATCCCTCTCTTTCTCTGCCAGCTTGGCACTTAGACTCATCACCAAAATGAAAGTGAATTAAAAAATTACTGGTATATCTGTTTATGATATCAAGCACTGAGTCTAATAACTGCGTAATGTATCCCCTTGGTAAACATACTCTCATATTTCCCCCTTAGTGTTTTCAGTCACAGAACTTCAGAAAAATGGGGGAGGGAAGAGAATGGTACAAGATAAAATATGGTACTTTTTAAGGAAAGGAATGCAATAATCAACTTTGTTTTAATACCATGTAGTGTGATCAGTGCTTCAGTTTCCAGGTGGATCAAAATATACATTTGTCTCCTTGCATCTCTCGTGTCCAACTTTATCCCTATTGACATTATGAATCAACTTTCAGCGTGAATCAGAATCCATGTTAAAAAGGTGTCCACTCTTCGGGCAATTCTCCTGCTACTGAGAGAAATTTATTTCAGCCATACAACATTTTCCTTAAGTGAAATTATTATTTATCATTACTAAGTATGTGATGGCCGAAATTTTGTAAAGATTGAGGAAAAGAATTCCAGACAAACGTCCTAATGTTGTTTCCATCATTAGCATTACAACCAATAATTGCGATGTCTACATTAAGTTGACATGTCTTGGTGTAATAATATTTACGTGAATTTAATAGACATTGAATTTATATGTTTGAGTACTTGTTATAGTCTGTATTATATTGCTAATTGGAAGTACTCATATTCTAGGTTCCTTCAGAAGATGATTTCGAGATTGTTAAGCTTATATCTAATGGTGCATATGGAGCCGTGTATCTAGTGCGTTTAAAAGAAACGCATCAAAGATTTGCTATGAAAAAAATAAGCAAGAACAATTTAATGCTTCGAAATCAGGTGGATCAAGTGTTTGCAGAACGAGATATAATGAGTTTCACTGACAATCCATTTGTTGTCAGCATGTATTGCAGCTTTGAAACAAAGGTAAATATTACAAAGTTTAAGGCATTGAATTAAAAAAAACACAAAGTATTGATATTTTGTATTTGAAGATTGTTTTAATGTTAATATTGAACATTTACTTAATCTCTTCGATAGTTTAATGAAATTACAGGTGTTGTTATTTTTAGACAATATCGTTTTTTTATTGTAAATATTTTCTTAGTTTTTTAGAGATTGATAAATGTAGCGCTCAGAATACAAGTGGTGCAAGTCCAAAAATTAAACATTTGCTAATTTAAGGTTTAAAAGATACAACAGTATAAGATCTTTCAAACGAATAATAAAATGAATCTATTGTTTAATGTTTTGGCAGTAGATAGTAGCACTTTACCAGAACACTGGAACAGATTGCCATTTTTTCAGAGGACAAGTGAAGTAGTCCACCTCACTTAGCAAGTTGTGCTATTTACTTTGTGGTTTGTTCTTATATTCAGTAATTAATGTTATTTTTATTTGTGTGATGAATTGAAAAATTATTTAAATCAAACTAAATGTTAGCAGTACCTGATGCAACTGGAAGCAAGTGAGATACTGAAAATGAAGGTAAAGAAAAAAAAAATTCAGGTTATTAGATATGTATTAGTTACGTTATGGTTATGTTACAACTGTGTTTCATTTTGTTTTATGCAAGTCTTCAAGTGATAAACTGTTGCTCTTATTTGTGCAGATTATAATATAACTATTAGTAAAATATGATACAAAAGTATGGAATTGAATTAAATTTAAAAGGGGGAGGGCTATGACAGCCCTGGCTCTGCGACCTGAAAGATCTATTGCTCATCCCCGCCATAATATCCTATCAGTCCAATAGTTTGATGTTCTTAATGAACTCATACAAAAGTACGAGGGTAAGTCAATAAATAAGTCGCGAATGTCGGTTTACCAAATACAATTTTAAATTCCACGCGCATATTTTTCCAGTAGATAGCAACATATGTATGCTAGACAGTAGAGGCTGTACTGTATACTGCAGCCCATGGTCAGTCAGTGGCAGCCAGTGCAAGATGGCGGGTGTGCTTCATGAGTGTACATGAGAAGAACAGCATGCAGTTGTGCGTTTTTTGTGGGCCAAAGGACTTCTACAGAAGAAGTGCATTACGAAATGCGTCCCATGTATGGTGAGAACTGTCTATCACGGAAAGCTGTGTTCAGATGGATCCAAGAGTTTAACAAGAGATGGCGAAGCATCAGAGATCGGGAGCAGCCTGGTCGTCTTGCAGAGGTGTCAACTGAAGTCACAGTGCAGCATGTGAAACACATCATTCATAATGACCAACATGTGACGATTGATGACGTAGCCATGCTGTAGATTGTTCGCATGGAACTGGTTACAACATCATGCATGAGGAACTGAAGTTTCGTAAAGTTTGTGCACCCCTGCCAGTTGTCTGCTTAACACAAAATGAACAGAATGGGCCTGTCCTTGCAGCACCTCAATCGGTACGGTGAGGAAGGAGAGAACTTCGTACAGCAAATTGTTAAAGGGGACGAGTCGTGGGTTCACCACTTTCGACCAGAATCCAAATGATCCTCCATGGAATGAAATCATTCTGCCTCCACATCCAAAAAAAAGTTCAAGACAATTCCATCAGCCTGCAAAGTTGTGGTGACCATGTTGAAATTTCAACCTAACGGTCAGACTGCGAATGCCCTGTCATACTGCATCGCTCTGTGAGAACTGCGACAGGCCATTCATTGCAAACAACCTGGACTCCTGACAGCGGGCATGATTCTTCTGGATGACAATGTCTGCTCACACACGCCAGACAAACCTAGGAGCTGTTGCTAACATTTCATTGGAGACACATGGAACATCCACCATACTGTCTCGACTTAGCACCCAGTGATTTTCATCTTTTCGGGCCTCTAAAAAAAGTCATTTGAGTGGCCGCCATTTTGAAAATGATGATGTCGTAACGCAAGAGGTAACTGTTGGCTGTGACAGCAGACAAAAACTTCTTTGCTGCTGACTTTCAAGGACTTGTAAAGAGGTGGTATGTGTCTGAA
The DNA here is from genome assembly GCF_040183065.1 of Periplaneta americana. Classification (NCBI taxonomy): domain Eukaryota; kingdom Metazoa; phylum Arthropoda; class Insecta; order Blattodea; family Blattidae; genus Periplaneta; species Periplaneta americana. The sequence continues at coordinate 75,369,378 of NC_091126.1, forward strand.
TGTACAGAGTGAATATAATGAAAAGTGTAATAAATTTCAGGCAGTTACTCTGAGCACTATTGTATCTTTACCGTTTTGCGACTTATTTATTGACTTACCCTCGTAACTTATATGAAAACAGAATAGAATATAAACTTATTATGTCTTTTTTTTTCAGGACATTATTTTAATTGAATAGCCGCCCAGAACAAGGTAGTAACCAGCAAATAGGAAATTATTCTTCATAAATGAGAAGAAATGCATTGTACTGTAAATACTTTTAATTTTGTAGAGCAAGATTGACAATCTGATATTATGCTGATTTTAATATGAGTACAAGGATTACCCACAGTGCATCTTTTACAACTTTGATTGACGAAAAAGTCAATTTATAAGAAATGGGGGTTACAACCTTGTTCTGGGCGGCTATTCAGTATTTATAATTAATAAAGATAGAGAAATGTTAAAATTGTGTAACAAGTGAAAATCGTAAGCAAATGATTATTTTAATTACACTGACATTATTGCTATGTGAAATAATTGAGCATTTTCAGGACACAAGTGAAGCAAGTCCATGGTTTATTTCTCATTATTTAATTTCAGCCATAAATTTTGTTTCAGGTATTTATATTCCTATCATGTAGGTTAAAGGGTATTTTGTGTTTATAAATAAATGTACATTGGATGAAAAATTGTGCTACTGATTTTTGTATTTGATTTTTTCTAAAACATTGAATATCTCACTAACAGTGTCTGTGATTTGCACCACTTGTATTCTGTACGCCTCAAATGTCAGACCCATTCAGGAACTTCCTATGTGGAATTTGTCTCTTGGAAACATTATCCACTGCTATGTAGTTTTCTGTACAGTGATGTAAATTATTATGAATTATGGAAATATAATGAACTGAGATAGACAAATGGGAGTACAAAAGGAAACATTCTAAATAAATATTTGTTTCACCACGATTTCTACTTGGTCTTGTCATGATTAATATTTGAATGTTGGTTGTACAGAGCCAACATTCTAACTAATTATTCAATGATGACAGTCTCTGAATTACTAATTGTCTTTGTTAGAAGTGAAGTAAAACTTCGTAATGTTGCAGAAACATCTCTGTCTTGTTATGGAGTATGTAGAAGGAGGAGATTGTGCAACACTGGTAAAGAATATTGGGCCACTTCCTCCTGATATGGCCAGATTTTACTTTGCCGAAACAGTTTTAGCAGTAGAGTACTTGCACAGCTACGGCATTGTTCACAGGGATCTGAAGCCAGATAAGTAAGTACCACAGTATTGTTTTATTTTTTAGCATGGAATAAACATAATTTGAACATTTAAAAGGAGTTGATGTCAGTAGACTGATGCGAGCTGTAAAGATGTGTCTTTGGATTTGTCTCATACAGGAAATTATTTGTCAAAATGTATGGATTTCTTAAATGATGAGTGTAAATAATTTAAAGGCCAATTTCACCAATGCCGATAATTATTTTATCCAGGTTTTTGGATCGATAAGCTACGATGTTGTTTCCTTTCTGTTTCACCAACATAATTATTTTGGTTTTCTGACATTATCTTAGTTTATATTATATCTGTGGAAGATTGACCAGTGAAATGGGATTATCCAAGAAAACTGGCATAAAAGAAAATGGCACAGGCAATTGGAACACCTAACAAGCTAGAGGGAAAATGATAGTGATGATGAAATGTGACAAAGAATAGAAAAGAAAGTGCATAGGTGGAGGTTCTTCTAATTTACTCAGCACCGGTCTTCTGCATCCAGCCCAGCTTGGAGTGACATATGAAGAAGTTGATCCTTAAGTAGTAGTAACCTGGCATGTAGCAATCTGAATCTGTTCAATCTGTCTTGCCTGATGTTTCAATGTATAGCAGTGGTGACTAACTCAGCTGCTCTTATGAAGCAGCGTGAGCACTCATGAGCAAATAAGAGCAATGTTGGAAGTCATGTTCAGAAATCCCAAAGATATTACAGGAATAGATCGGTGATAGGAGAGTCTTGTGATAATGTGAAGGGTCAAATTGAAGAGGAATTGAGTCCACACTTGTGGAGTAATGGTTAGCGCATCTGGCCGCGAAACCAGGTGGCCCGGGTTCGATTTCCGGTCGGAGCAAGTTGAGGTTTTTTCCGGGGTTTTTCCTCAACCCAATATGAGCAAATACTGGGTAACTTTCGGTGCTGGACCCTGGACTCATTTCACTGGCATTATCACCTTCATCTCATTCAGATGTTAAATAACCTAAGATGTTGATAAAGCATCGTAAAATAACCTACTAAAAAAAAAAGAGGGATGGAAGTGTTTCCCCTTTGCTGCATCCATTTTATCATGATACGAAAACAAATGTAAAGGTGAACTGTGTATCATATATTGTGTAAGCAGAGGAGTTTATATTTGTTATTCTAATTACATAGCTATTATTAGCAATATTATCGATTTATAGTGCACATATTGCCAAGCAGGCTGCAGAAAGAGGAGTATTTGAGACTCTGAATGGTCATTCGCTTGATTTTAATCCACTTTCAATTCACATTAAAAGTCGTAACTGTAGCTTTCATGTACCATAGGGCAAAACACGAAGTCAAAGATTGTAATCTCTAAGAAGATTACTATAACAGAGTGAGCACTGTAACAAAATTGTGACTTAATGCTTATATTCATTCGTTTGTTCAGCCATCTAGCCAATCATTCATTCATTCATTCATTCATTCATTCATTCTGCAGACAACAGGAATAAATTCCACTTACAGTTGGTAGAATAATGCCAAATTGTGCTGTATATTACAAAACAAAATATACAATCCCATTAAGTCTGAGGATAAAGAAAAATATTATGCCTACATAAAGTTACAAATTATAATATAAATGTTAATCAAACGGTGTGCATAAAAGTTCATAAAGCAATTTTGTATAGATTGTGTTGTAATGTTAAGCTAAAATTCAGAGAGTTATTTTTAAGAGATAGGAAATGAAACATGTTACACATTTGAATTAGTGGTGAGCATTTTAATACCAGTACTTTTGATTTAAAAATGGGAATTTGCAGCAATTTATAGTTCTTAAATTGTTTTCACTGCATTAAAACTAATATGTTGTAATAGTTTATTTCTAATAATTACACTATTAACAATTTTATATAAGAATAATTAATTAAAATAGATCTACTATGTTTCTTAAAATACTTATATCGAGGAAAACACTTCTGAATTTTTTCTGTGTACAGTAATTAGTATGATTTTTATATATAGGTGACCATACAACTGAAACATATTCTAATTTGCTATGTATTAAAGTATTATAAAATAATTGCAAAATATGTTCATCCTTAAAATATCTCTAGAATTACAAAAATAAAGTCTGGTTGACCATAAACATCATTTGTGATCTCATTAACATGGTTTTGAAAATTTAAATTGTATGTAAGAATTAAACCTAGATCTTGAATAGAAAAACACAGGTGAAATTTTCAGAATTCATACAGTAAACTTATTGAATATTTGGTTGTAGAGATGTACTATGAAAACTTACGAAACAGCATTTTTAACATTCAGTGCAAAATTATTTAGTATGAGTATATTCCAGGTAACATGGCTGTGCAGATCATGTGATGCAATCAAAATTGAGCCATAGCTTATACATTACTATGTGCATCTGTTTTCAGCGACTCCATCCAGATCTCTGCTGACACTTTTCTGGAAGCATTCATGGAATTTTCCCATATATGTCCTAAGTTCGAAGAATTACGAACAAGTCAATTCCTTGAGAATTGATAAGAGTGCCATACCTTTAAAATGAAACAAATTGTATAAATTGTATTTATTTATTTATTATCATTTTCAAGCACACTTAATATAATTCGTTAGGTTGTGCATATATGGTTCTTCCAATTTTCAGACAAACATAAACCAGTTCAGTTTCACGAATAACGCACGTGATATTATTCTTTAGCTCATTAACTGTTTCTGGCTTGTTGGTATAAACCCGTGATTTAACATAACCCCATAAGAATTAATCCAGTGGCGTTAAATCACATGATATTGGGGGCCAGTTAACATCACCACACGAAATAATGAAGTCTCTGAACTTCCCCCTCAAAAAGTCGACTGTTTCGTGAGCAGTATGACATGAGGCGCCATCCTGCTGAAACGAGACATTTCTGCGATCCATACCTTCCAATTGAGGCTAAAAATAATCCCTTATTATATCCTTGTATCTTCCTTCATTGACATTCAGAGCCTGTCCTCGTTCATCTTGAAAAAATGTGTACCAAAGTCCACACCAGATGGTAACCTTTTGGGGATGAAGTGTTTGTTCTTGAGTCTCCAATGGATTCCTAATGCTCCAATGGCGTCAATTTTGTTTGTTAACGAAACCATTCATTCAAAAATGGGCCTTGCTGCTAAAGATGATTTTTCGGCTAAAAGCAGGGTCAACTTCCATTTGCTCCATAGCCCAGTCAGAGAATACACGACGCAATCTATGGTCATTTGGCTTCAGTTCTTGAGTTAAAACAATTTTGTAAGGGTGTAACTTCAAGTCCAGATTCAAAATCAGCCAAGTTGTGGTTGATGAAATACCCAATTCTTGTGCTCGCTGAAAAATTGTTTTCCATGGATTCTTGCATACACTCTCACGAACGCCGACTATATTTTCTTTGAAGTGTTTACGTCATTCACGTACAGGCGTTGTTTGATTTGCAATAGAACCAGTTGCCTCAAATTTTTCGATCGAACATTGAATTGTTCTCTTGCAGGGATGATTACGCGCACCATACACTTCACGTAATGCACAGAATGCTTGGCAAACAAATGACCCGTTTTGATAATAAATTTTAACGATTTCTACTTGTTGTGGAATGGTGTAACGTTCCATGATTATTTGTCAACAACAACTGTAACCAAGGGGAAAAATATGACTGCTTTAGCTTCATAAACATGGCAGTTATATTCTGTTAGAAGTAGGTCACTCTTATTGGAAGACCATATATGTGCTATTTCTTTCTACTTATAATTTTTAATTTTGATTGTAACTCCATTAGTTTCTTATTTTCAATAAAATTTGTGTGTTTTTGTATAATAAAGAAGAAATGCGCACAAGTGTGCATAGGATGTTTGTTCCTTAGTCTTCTGTGCTAAGTTCGGTCACTGTTTTTGGGCACTTGGTACACTGCAGGACGTGGTACATGTCACAACTTTCACCACAGAATTTACAGACACGCTTCTTGGACACTGTATGGAATTGTGTTGTGCTGCACACTTTGAAGTGAAATCCATGCACTGCTAGCCTTGTGACTACGTTCCTCATGCGTTGATTAGTCCCAGTCCAGCTTCGGTCGACCATGGTGCTAGTGGCGTAGAACTTGTCGTCTATGTTGTTCCTTTTCTGTGTATTCTCTTCTAGAAGTTGTTTGTACGCGTCTGTGGAAGGCAGAAGTAGTGAATACCGTAGATCCTCGATCAGAAAGGGTTCCCTTGTTAACACATAGACCAGCCTGGATGGTGTGAACTTCGACACTTCGAGTGTGTTTTTGTATGAGTTCCAATAATATATCTATCTCTTGGTATGTCATGTTAGGCTTCTATATTCTTCTTTCTTCAATGATCATAGTTCTTTATGGTAGCAAAACACTCTGTATAATTCAACTACACCATTGAGATAATCATATTAATTTGTTTTTACTTTTGCTAAATTAAGAGTTCGTATGATGCTAGTCAGTTTTTATTTCAAGATAGCCTCATTTCCAGGAGTACCATAGTGCAGAGATGATGCTGATTTCAAGATGAGAATTTTGAAGGATTAAAGTGAATTGAAAGAAAATCTAGGTTTCAGAAAGCTAAGATAATAAATGTTGTGGTGAACACAGTTGAATGTTATCCGAGATGTTATTAAACGAGTTTTATAAAACTATGATAACAAGTATATTTACCGGCATTGGTGAAAATGACCCTAAAATTGCATTTGTAATATTTGCAAAGAATACCTGTTCTGAACCATCTGATGGAGGTCTAAAACTCTGCTATTTTGTGTTCTTAAAGCATATAACTCTGTTTAGATTTCGTGTTTGATTAAATTTAATAATAAAATATTAGTGCTTGATTGAAATTAAATGAAATGTGATGCATTGTTAAATCATTTCAGCTTGTTGATAACAGCGTTGGGTCATATTAAACTGACAGATTTTGGACTAAGCAAGATGGGTCTTATGTCTTGTAAGTATAAAAATAGGATATTGCAGACATTGTCAGAATAAAAATCTTTGGTTTGTATTTGTTTCAGTGCAAACAGTGCATGGGATTTTCGGTGTAATTTCAGTGGTTCCATGTTGATTATTTTGATTTCAGTGGCAACTAATCTTTATGAAGGTTACATAGACAGGGAAACCAGGCAATTTTCTGATAAACAGGTGTTTGGCACCCCAGAATACATAGCTCCGGAAGTAATATTGAGGTAGGTTTCCTTAGCTGTAAACGTAATTTTATTACATACGGCAGTTTTAGACATTTCTGTCTCAGTCTGTTATCAGATATGAGTACTGTAGTGTTAAGTTAGTTTTATATTTTGTGTATATATACAGACCGAAATTTGACAAATGATACAGACTATGTTTCTAAATAAAAAAGTACAAATATAGTTTCTTATAATCTCAGAATTTTTTTCCCCAATTATCGGTAATTTACGAATCCAGTGTTTTCGTTAAAGTTACTAGCTTAAAACAAAAGACATTTGAATGCATCGTGTTTAGAAAGACCAACGATTACTTAGTTGTTGGCTGATAGCGTTAGTAAGCAGTCATTTATTTCCATTATTGAAATGTATATGGTAGAGATGGACGATTTTATATATTTTAGTTTTCATTAATTATGTGTTGCACATCTCATTTATGGATAGGTTAAATGTAGTTTGGAAGCAAAAATTCGTTTATAGCAAGAATGATTTCCAAATCATAGACTTCTGAATTGACAGTCATTTTTGTCTGTTCACAATTGACTACAAGACATTGGAATTTCAAAATTTGACTACCTGTTCTGAAAACCTGTCCTTTTTTTCTTTCTTATAATTTAAACTTTGGCATTCTTTTTTAAGATTTTTTGTTTAGGAACATGACCTCTATCACCCATGAAATTTCCAATATCTCTACTGTTTACAACATACATAATTATGTAATATATATTAAGTACTATAAGATTTCCAGACTTTTTGTATAATATGAGTTTAATCTGTTATGAAACAGTGTATTGTCAGAAGATATATGTTGCTTTTTTATAGGCAGGGTTATGGCAAGCCAGTGGATTGGTGGTCAATGGGTGTAATACTTTATGAATTTTTAATTGGATGTGTTCCATTTTTCGGAGAAACACCAGAGGAGTTATTTGCACATACAGTTAATGGTAAGTGATTAATAATGTTTTATATGTTTGTGATATTGCTATGGACAATACTAAACAGCTTCTTGTGTACCAGATGACATTGAGTGGCCTGATGACGATGACTGGCCAGTCCAACCTGAAGCGAAGAACATTATAACAGCATTGTTACAACAAAATGCTAGAGATCGTTTGGGAACTGGAGGACCCCAAGAAGTGAAGGAGCATCCATATTTCTTTGGAGTTGATTGGAATTCTCTACTACGGCAAAAGGCAGAATTCGTTCCACAGATTGACCATGAGGAGGACACAAGTTACTTTGACAGTTAGTAACATTTTTCATTTTTACTCATAGTGTAGATTACCTGAAACGAAAATAAAATTACCGATGTCTGTAGGTTCAAAAAGCCAGCCAAATGGTATAGTTGTCACTAAAATTTTACACTTAATGTTACATCTCATCTTTGTGGGCTCTGTTTATTTAAATCCTGGAAAAGTGATTTGTGCCAACCATTATGTCTTCTCTTGGGGGGGGGGGATTGCAGTATACTTATTTACGTTCACTAGCAAAATTATAAATTAAATCAATTAAAATAGTAATAAACTTTTATAGAAATTCTAGTGAGAAAAACCTGAAATTTTCAACACAAAAAAATACATCTAAATCTTGTAATACATATTATATCAATGTAAAAGTGCTACCATTAAGTCATTATACGATGTACTATGAGTGTGCAAGATTTCAGCCCTGTAACACTAATAGTTTCTGAGATATAGGTGCATATATGCATAAAAATGTTGTTTTAGAAAAACCTCGTTTAAAAATTAACATCAATTTCTGTTATCCTTACAGTGGTCTTCGAAACACCGGTTGTTTGAATAGGCTTTTTAAATTGATTGTACCACCTGCTTCTCTCTCTCTCTCTCTCTCTCTCACTCACTCTCTCTTTCTGTGATATTTCACAACTGACCACTGACTGCTGGCATATTTATGTATAAATACTAAAATAAAATTTACTAAACAAACTAAACAAAGAAACAAAAACTAAACTACCATAAAATATAAGCAACACTCAGTAGTGCTCAAAACAAACTAGTTACACATGCAAGAAAAAGAATCAGTATAGAATGTGTTTATAGTAACGCAACTGTGCTATTACACATACTGCACTTGAGGTCTCCACTCGGCCACAACATAACTAACTTGATACCCCTTAGAAAGCCACCGGTGTGGCTCAGTCGGTTAAGGCGCTTGCCTGCCGGCCTGAAGTTGCGCTCGGGCGCGGGTTCGATCCCCGCTTGGGCTGATTACCTGGTTGGGTTTTTTCCGAGGTTTCCCTAACTGTAAGGTGAATGCCAGGTAATCTATGGCGAATCCTCGGCCTCATGTTGCCAAATACCATCTCGCTATCACCAATCCCATCGACGCTAAATAACCTAGTAGTTGATACAGCGTCGTTAAATAACCAACTAAAAAACCCTTAGAATGTGAAATAGACCCGTCCAATCCATTGTGCTTCATCAGGAGCAAGTAATGAAACATCTGTAATACAGTTGTATGGAGTATTATTATTATTATTATTATTATTATTATTATTATTATTATTATTATTATCATTATTATTATTATTATTATTATTATTATTCGCGTCTTGGTCTAAAGCATCCTGCCTAGGACTCGCATCACAGAATGCATGCTGGTCCTCATGGGGAAGAAATGATCATATTATAATTTCTGCTAGTGTATGGGGCCAGTGCCTTCCCAGCATCGTGTTGCACTTGGAGAGCTCCAATAGATAGGGAAATCCGTTTACGAAAGTCAGCTATAAGGCTGGGGGCTCATCGTGCTAACCACACAATACCTCCGTTCTGGTTGGATAATTGTTCACCTCTGCTTCGACATGTGGGTGTTAGGCCAGCTGCAGCCAGCTGGTCGGTCTGGGCTCTTAAAAGGGCTATAGCACCATGGATGATGATGATGATGATGATGATTACTGTTATTATTATTATTATTATTATTATTATTATTATTATTGTTGTTGTTGTTGATAGTGTTATTTTTTCCCCTTGAGAAACTGAATTTCTCATATGTTATTTACTTTGTTCTAAATTATAATGCAGCTCTTCCCATCATTTCTATAATGTATTTAATAAACTTTACCCCAAAGAAGGAGCGCAGCAGTGGCGCGGTTAGGCATTTCACAGCGAGCCAGAAGGTCGCGTGTTCGATTCCTGATAGTATCGTGGATTTTTTCCTTTGGCTGCACTTTGGCCCTGGGATTTACTCAGATTCCAACAGAAAAAAGTACCAGGAGCATTTTCTTAATAGGAAAGACAACAAGCACCATAGTACTGACATCTCTACTGGTACTAATCTCGATTGTCTAATAAAGGAGGTAATCTTAACTTCTGCTACTCTATAAACCTTCGTGACCCATAATAGGAGTCATTTACCTTTTATCTTTTAGTCTAGATCTGTACTCAACCCATGTTTACACTGAGTCATAGATTTATAATAAACTTGCCTGTGGTTTATATCAGTGTATTAAAAAATTGTATTGGCGTACTGTATGTGTTATCACTTCTGTAATTTCTCCCTATGTTTCACAGCTCGTATGGATAGATACAATCATGATATTGGAGAAGACACAGATGATACTGATGACTCTCCACTATTTGGTTCCTTCTCATCATGCTCTCCACAGTATCGCAAGGTACAGACACGATTAGGAATGTATGAAGAATTGGAGGATAATACAGCAAGGAAGTCATTCTCACGGGGAGATTCTGGTCAATCGGACCACTCTGAATCCTCGCCATCCAACTTGGGCAGCACTGTGGATACTCCTGAAACAGATGGTGTTGACTTCCAGAAGAAAATTATAGCAAACCCAACTACTCCAGAGTCGTCTCAAACTGAAAGTGATGATGTTTCACCACAGATTCAGAGGAAACGAAGGCTTCATAGCAAAGATTCCTTACCTAGATTTTCAATTTCCATAGAAGATAACCGCAGCAGGTAAGTTATTTTGTTATTAATTTTAACAAATGAATGAGGGAATTTACCTTGATAGAAAAAATTGATAAATATTGGTGGGCCCCAGAAGCATTCCAAAGCACTGACAAAGAGAAAAATTCTTTGCCACCAATCCCTAATGTTTGTAGTCAGTCACATTATTGACTGAGATAGTACAATTATCATTGTAAATATATCTAAAATATACTTTATATGTTGGTTTTGTAATGTTCCATACCTTCAAATTCCTAATTTTCACTCTCGATTATTTGTTGATTGATTTTCTGGCATATCTCTCTTCTTTGTTTCCTTATTGAAACCTCTCTCCAGGTCTTCGTCCTTCCTCAGGTGGTGTCGACGTTAAACATTTATTTATAGTGCATTCTCATCCATCTACAGTATTATGCACCTAAATAATTATTTTGCTCAGTTTACTTCATTTGCATGTTTGGAAGGTATTTTTACTAGTGCTGTTGATCGATCAAAATATTTAATCGATAATTATTTCAGTTTAATCGGTTAATCGGTAGATTAATCGAGTTTTGATCAATTTGAAAAAATGTTTTAATATACTGTAATACACAATTATTGTTAAATTTAACTTGTGTTCAGTTATAAGCATAGGTATTAAATGTTGTATCTCTGTATATATTGTATCATTATATTACAAAACAACTATTTTAATTATTTACTAACATATTTGTTATGAGGCTTATAATTTATTGTGTCAATTTCTCCGGGAATTTTTGAGACAAACATAAATAACAAAAAGTATGAAGACTCACCTAGTTAATACTGCTTCAATCGTGACTTTAAAAATGTGAGTGCATTCACATGCTCCGAATTAAGTGCTGCTCTACGTTTAGTAACTATGTTTCCTGCATCACTAAACACGAAACAACTTTTTTTCTGTCAAGCACTTCTCCACGATTGTTTAATTTAAATCCAAACGATTCACGAGTTTGCCTCTCAAATTCTCATATGACATAATGGAGTTTACACTTTTCACAGACCATAGAAAACTGATTTTTTTCTTTATCAAACTAAAAACACAACCTTCATATACAAACTCACTACTGCAACTGCAAAAGTACAGCGGTAGAAACAGAAGACTGGCCCCTATTGTAATCGAATTACCAGATTTTATAGAAAGAGAAGATAGTTACGCTCTCACTTGCACACAGTGTAGACATGGCTATTTTATAAGGGATGAGGGGGACGAATCCCAGAAAAATATGTATTTTAATGTGCTAGGAAGATGAGCTGACAACAAGGTGGAAGTTTTCTTGGAAAAACATAAATCTTAATAAGGGTTTCGCATTGTGTTTCAACTTTCAATAGAGGTAGACTAGGTCACTGCCCTCATATCTTCATCTCTTTCTGAAGTGCAGAGAATTTTCCTATGCTACCTGCTTTGTAGTTAGAAAATAACAGTATTGTAAGCTTTTAAGTAAGCAATTTCCGAGAGAGGAATATTGTCGGAATTTTTAGTATGAGTTTGTATTAACAAAATAATAATTAATATCAACTACAACCGATTAATTTTAATCGACTGGATTATTCAATTAAATCATCCCATAACACTAATTTTTACCTTTACCATTGAATTACTTATTATTTGTTTAAATATTAGGATTTATTTATTCCTCCCATTGTTTTAGTTGTATTATTCGTTTCTGGTGTCACATGATGCACCCACGTTTCATCCCCTGTAATGATACAGTGCAAGAATGGCGCTCATTCCTCATGAAACCACATCAAGTGCATGAGAAACAATCCCAGCCAAGTGGCTTTGTGATCTTCTGTGAGTTGCCTTGGCACCCACTGTAAACACATCTTTCGGTATCCCAGCTGCTCATGATCGATAGTGTGCACACTGCGCACTGAGATGTTGAGTTCCTTAGCAATGTCAGGAAGTCAAATGCGACGATCGTCCTGAATCAGACCTTCAGTACAGCACACATTTTCATCTGTGATGGACGTGCTTGGCTGGCTGCATTGTTGGTCATCTTGCACATCTCTCCTGCCATTACCGAACTCAGTGCACCAAATCTACAACTGTTCCCATGACATGACATTCACACCATACACCTCAACAAATTGACATTGAATTTCTGCTGGTGAGGTGCCCTTCAGACGCAAATGCCGAATCACACTACGCACTTCCACATTTGACCATGTTTTCGTGTGCACAACTATCTTACAACTGATATTACGAGGGTCTAGCGCAACATATGCGTCATCTAATGGCTGCGTGATAATGCTGTGGCCCTGGCAGAAAATTCGAAATAGAGAGGAATATGTCACCTTTGAGATCTCTTATTACCTTACTTTTTTAATCACCCTCGTAGTATTCATATATCAAAATAAATTTGTGATATACAGTATATGAAAGGACCTTATGACTTTCAACCAATTAATGATGTAAACAATATTTTACCAAGCATGGCGGTATAGTGGTCGACATGCTTTTCTTATATTTGGAGGTCTAGGGTTCGGTCCCAGAGGCGACTATCCTGACTTGGGTTTTTTGTGATTTCCTCTCTCCAGGCGAATTTCGGAATAGTACCTATTAGACCAGATTCACATCGATAAAAAGAGGACAGAAAATATGGACTTAGATTTAGACTGAGATCTATATTATGCTTTAAATTGCGTCAATGTCTATTTTATTACAAAATAGAGTACAGGTTTAGGTTTATATCATATTAAAGGTATGTTAATATTTATATTATTACAAAATAATTATGAAAAAAACTTAACAATAGTGATTTTACAGTTAGCTACATATTTTGAAAATCATGGGAACTGTAATAAAATTATTAAAGAGAACAGAAAATATTATCTATTTAGATTTACATTCTCACCTCGATTTACTTGCTACCTCTTAGCAACGACCATAACATGGAGGAGGAAAGGGAGTTGCGATCGTTGGCAAAGAGTATATTCCATCGATGCTGCTGCCACCTACAGGAAAATTACTTGAAAAGGCGTCAAAGCAGATAATTTAAAAATATCAGGCATACAAGTTACGAAAAGGAAAACATTTCTTGATTTTTTTTAAATTCGTCTGGATCTCGGACAAAGGCCTAAAAAGGAGGACATACCCAGACAGAAGAGGACGTCTACCATTACCCACTTTCTTTGCATTCCTGTAATCCTTCATTATCACATAATACCATATGTCATCCACCTATCTACCACAACATACCTGCCATTTATTCAGAATGTGTCACAACTAAGTTGTGCTCCACCCTATCATGAGACAAGAGGGTTTGTAACTCTATGCAGCATAAAGCAGCAACTATTGATAATAATTGGAAATACACTTAAAAACATTCCTATTTTGACTATTTTGCTACCTTTTAACTCAGGTGACATTACTCACCACACTTTATAATGTCGTCTGGAATCCGAGATTACAAATTGTTTAGAAATTCATTAGTAATATCTACCTCAGATGCATGAGATTTATAACTCCTGTAATCAGTTAGCAACAGAACACACTTACGAAGGAGTAAGCAGGATGTTGTGACAGTGTTTAGAAAGCATTATTAATTTTTAAATAACATGATAAACTTCTGAAAATTACTTGGATATTTTTAAATACCGTTGTTCTTTTTTTTTTTTTTTTCATATAGATTACTTTTCTTTGCAACACTAACAAGAGAACTATTAATGATCTTACATAGAAAAAACTAATATTCGTACATCGAACATCGCTATCATCCACAGCAGATAGACAAACACATAATAATTGACTGCCCATGTTAACTGTGAAGTCACTAATTTAAAGCAAGAATAAATGGTTGTCGAAAATTTGAGTAGATAGTGCTCACTGAACTGGTACGGAGTGTCCATTGCATAATCTTTACATGTTTCTAGACAGAGTTGGCATTCATGGAAGATGTAAATTCAACTGCTCTCTCAAAATACGCATCATTATTTCTTAATGCGGCATTCCAATAGGTTTTCACAACCTTACAAATACTATCTGCTGTGGTGATTTATGTGCACAGTTTGAAGCGAGGTTTCGATATGAGCTTATTAACAGGTCCCTCGTAAATGTGTAATATAAGACTGTTCGTGTGTGTAGGTAAATATGTATTTGTAACAACTTTTTGTAACACTTGTAATTGTAGTGCTTCACAAATAGGGTGTGAAATCTTATGTACTTTATTATATTTTGTTTTCTCTTGAGGACATAAACTCATTTTACCCTCTATTTCATGTGCCTGTAGTCTGGATTTGGAGCATTTCCAGGAAATGGCACCAACAGAAGACAGAACACGTAGAGGTGCAGACACAAGCACTCAGAGAATGTCTTTACCATGCAAACATCGATCCAGAGCTGTCATCAAGAGTGCATCTGCATCAGGTCTCTCCCTCATGATACCTTCTGGTATGTAGCTTTTCTATTAGGAAATTAGAAAGATGGAGACAAGTTTCGGCTGTTTAAACTTCTTCATATACTGTATGTGATGAAACCTAGATTTTAAATTTTTGACTGGACTAGGCCTACTCGAAATGAAAGCAAAATCAAGGAAAATGAAAAAACAAGGAAATTAAAATTTACATAGATTTTGATGTCCCACACATTCAAGTAATATCATATTAACACAATATAAACAATTTAACTTTTGCAAAATACTGGTATACTAATAACGTAATAACTGTTGTAGGTAGGTAAATGTATTATCTTAGGATTATGAATAATAATAATAATAATAATAATAATAATAATAATAATAATAAAATCATTACGGTAAATAATATTACCTACAATTTTATTTATTCCACATGTCCATTAAGGTAGGTTGTTTTATTGCTTTCTAGTTCACACTGTATACTTCATTTTCAACATTGCTGGGGCAGTCATTACATTATCATCACAATCAAATCTCATTAGGTACTTGCTAGTATTACCGATGCCTTCCAGTGCTGACAGGAAAGTTGTTGGGGATTCACTGTTCCTTCATCTTCCTCCTCCTCCTCCTCTTTTTCAGGTGCATCAGATGCTAGCTTTCCTTCTAACATTTGTTCTATGGTCTGAACTTCACATGTTAAGATTTCATCATTACAGCATACATATTCTTCATGTGATAACAACAGCTTCTAATTGATCCCATTAGTCTTCTGTCATGTTTAATTCTATTGTACTTTCAACCCTCAGAGGCCCACTTCCATCCACATTAAATCCAGCTCTATGAAACAGATATTGTTGAATTCGTGATTGCTTCCCGAACCTCTGCAATGAAATGCAGAACATCCAGAACATTTACCTTAATCAGAGACACATCATGAATTAACTTGTTAATTGCCCATATTGTTTTTCTCACAAGGCGTTTGCTGTAATAATGTATAAATGACCTGATGAATGTAGAATAATCAATAATTGAAGCGTCGGCTGGAACAACGTTATAAGTTACATTTGGTAAAATTTACAGGAGCTGCAAAAATGTGTACACGTACAACGTTGGTCTTATGGGGGAGCAAACTTTTGAGTGGACAAATTTCATGTACTGCATTGATGGACAGTTGCAAGCCAAAGAGTATAGCAAGGTAACATGACATACAACATTATTACATGGAAACACGCCAAATGAAAATTTTGTATCTTACAACGTTGTTGCAGCCAACGCTTCAATTATTGTTCACTAAAAGCTTTGTCTGAACATAAAATCAAGGAATTACACAAAATGGAGAATGTAAAATTTAAAATTATGGTTTATTTAACGACGCTCGCAACTGCCGAGGTTATATCAGCATTGCCAGTGTGCCAGAATTTTGTCCCGCAGGAGTTCTTTTACATGCCAATAAATCTACTGACATGAGCATGTCGCATTTAAGCACACTTAAATGCCATCTACCTGGGCCGGGATCGAACGCGCAACCTCGAGCACAGAAGACCAGTGCTATACCAACTGTGCTACCAAGGCCGACTTGAGAATGTAAAATCAAGGAAAATTTATGACATTGTTCTTATATTAGTTTCGGTGGGACTTTTAAAATCGGACATAGAAACAAGGAAAATGTAAAATCAAGGAACATAAAATCCAGGTTTCACTATATTATGATTTTACACTCAATATTTAGTTTATATTGACGATAAACTTTTCTGATAATTTTCCGTAATTATTCTGTAGACCTTTTATTTTTCTTCTATTATATTCTCTGCAGAGCCATGATCATTTAGTTGCTTAAACTTACTAGAAATTGGCAAGGTATGAATGAGGGGAAAATGGAGAACAGGACTTTATTTTAATAGGCAACAAATGAAAGACTAATACAAAAACATTTTCTCAGAAATGCAATTAACAGATTGACACACATTTACTATGATGTAGCTCTTACAGAGTATTGCAAGTACTATAGACCAGCGGTTTCCAACCTGTGGTCTGTGGACCTCTGGGGGTTCACTAGTAATTTGAATGGTGTCCACAGAACCTAGATCATATGTTTTCATGTGGTATTTTAATTAAGTTTATCTTTTTCATATTTTCTGACTTCTCTTAGATTTTTGGAATATGTTTTGCTTATCTCGGACTTTTCAGATCTGGTATTTAACAGGAAAGAGATTGTTTAAACGACATCTCTTTGCTTGCAAGTTTTGCTTTGTTTTTAAAATTCTCAGAATTCCAGTTCTCAGGTTTAAACTTTAACAGTGTTCACCATGCAAGATTTAAACAACGATAAAGAAATTAAATTGTTTTTTTCTGAGAGTTATCAGTCGAGTATCTATCCATTTACCAATCTCAGTGACTTTCTGGCAATAAATGGTGATGGTCACTTGTCGGATATCATTAGCAATAAAACAATTCTTTCATTAACATTAAAATTAAGGAAATATCTTCCTTCTTGTAATGGAGAAAATAATTGTATGAAAAGCTCCTTCTTGGTGACAGAAATAGTTTTCTCGTCAAAGTAGAAGAGAAGCTGTTAGAATTATCACAGAATTTTTTCTTAAAAACCGTGTTTGCTACAATCATTCTCTTGCAATCTTGGTTTCATGTACGACACATGAATCACGATGTTTTGGAATTGCAATAAAACACTTAATGTCACATGCATCAACATACGTGTGTGAATGTACATTTTCTGTTTTGATTTTCTTGAACAACAAATACAGAAGTAAAAATGTGGAGTTAGACTTGCAACTTAGAATATCTACAGATTGAGCTAGACTTTGCTAAACTTACAGCTGCAAGGCAATATATATAAAACTGGTTTAACAATGTATATACGTCTTCCAGTGCCCAATATTCTAGTTTTTGAAAATTAATTTCAAAGATTCTCTCCAACCTTCTCTGTTAACCCACTGCATTTCCTCCAATCTTCTTTCCCTCATTGTTGTTTTAATTCCATGAATCCATGTAGTATTGAGTCTCCCTCTCTTCAACCTCTCAGGTGGCAACCATTCCAACACTTTTTTTTTTGGTAATCGTTCTTCACTCATCCTTTTTACATGACTGTGCCATTGCAATTGCTTATGTTGTACATAATCCAGTATTGAATTTCTTACTCCCATTTTATATTTTATTATGTTGTTCCTAATTTTATCTCTTTTTGATATTAAAGCCGATCTTCTCCAAAAGTCCATTTCCATAGCTAATAATTTAGAAATTGTTTGATGTTTCAGGCCAAGTTTCTGTTCCATATGTTCCTATGCTTCTTACTATTGCTCTAAAACTTTGTGATTTATTTTCTTTGGTAATACTTCTGTCCCAGAGAATGCTATTTCAGGTTGATATTGCTGATTTTCCCATTGTTATTCTTCTTTTGATTTCATGATCTTGTTTCCCATCTTTGGCAATTATTACTTCAAAATATTTATAATTTTCGCAATGTTTAAATAGTCCCATATCTTCTTCTAATATCAAGTCTTGAGTTTAATCCTGTATTGTCATGTAATTAGATTTGTCCATGCTAACAGTTAAACCCCATTTTGTATATTCTTCCAAAAGTTTTATATATATATATATATATATATATATATATATATATATATATATATATATATATAAACTGATTTCATTTTCCACAGCAAAGACCTGCTACAACATGAAATAATTTTGTATTTATAGTATAACATGCCAATGGACCTCAATTATGCAAAAACATTTTAAAGGGTCTGCGAAAATAAAGCATGAGCTTCAAAATGTCCATGATATTGAAAAGGATAGGAACCACTGCTATAGAAGTTCTATCAACAACATTAATCTGATAGTTCAATTTAATATGCCTAATGCCAAGATCGTCGTCTTCCAAATAAACTGAAAGAAATTAAGGAGAAAATACACATAATAAGGTATTCAAATCCAGCAGCATGGAGACTAAGCAGTTATTGTTGTTGCAGATGATTCTCCTCCTCAACCAGTCCAATCTCCTGGAGGATCAAGTACTGCCAGTTCGAGGGATACTTCACCTTGTCGAGAACTCTCCCCTCTCGTTACCAGCCTCAAACCTCCTATCATAATTCGAAGGGGTCCACGTGGTTTTGGATTTACCGTCCATACTATCAGAGTTTATTATGGAGATACAGATTTCTATACAATGCATCACCTGGTTATGGTAAGTATTGATTGTTCCCTGTTCTCTCATGTTCAAAATTTTCTTAGAAATTGACATTGGAGCCTTGGTTCTGAAGAGTTTGATGTAAATATGTCTTCTACTAAACTTGCTTTCTGGGTGTAGTGACCCTGAAGTATTCACGTGTTTACGTCAAAAAATTTCCAAACATGGTTTCTGATGTTCAGCTATCAAAATTGAACCATAATAGTGTAGTCCAAATACATCCTATCCAATAATTAGGTAGAGAATGGAATGAGACAGCCTTCATGGAAAACCACGTTACCTGCTACTGTCACTCAGATTTCTCTAGTGACCCTTCGATATAAGTAGATGTATTAACGTAAAAAAATATACTTGTGTACTGCTCCTTTATATAGATTTGTTGGTTGCTAATGTTACTTGCTTTTAAGTATTATCCTAGATCATATATGTAACAGATATGTCGGGGTTATAGGCTTTGAGGTTAACAACTTTTGTCAGGTTTACTAAGCTGCTATCTAGTTGTTACATAAGGAGTCACGTCATAATACCCATTTGAATTGCATTAGTGACTGTGCTGCCATCTCGTGTTCGTTTACGGCGGACGGGTGGCGATCCTGGCGGTTGTTCTCTTCAAAGTGCTGCAGATTTTAACGTAGCGAGGAGCTATCTGTTACATATATGATCTAGGGTATTATGCACTTCCTTAATAACGTCACAAGTTTTAATGTATTTTCCATCCATGAGGATTTTGTTCTTGCATAGAACACATTTGAGAGAAGGGAAGATATGTACAGTATTCTATAGTGCCCCTGTCTAATGCCCTGGATTTTAACTTTCTTTTAAAAATTATCTGATACATAATATATATTAATAGCAAATTGAAGGACAAAAATATGGTCAAATGCCATAAGTAATTAATTTTATTTAAGTTTTCATTTTTTAAATTACAGTTATATAGGATAAAATAGTTTCTCTCCCATGTTTTTTTTTATATTTTAATTGGTTATTTTACGACGTTTTTCAACTGTTATGGTTATATGGCGTCTAAATGAGATGAAGGTGACAATGCTGGCAAAATGAGTCCAGAGTCCAATGCCGAAAGTTACCCAGCATTTGCTCTTATTGGATTGAGGGAAACCCTCGGAAAAATCCTCAACCAGATAACTTGCCCCAACCAGGATTTGAACCCAGGCCCTCTCGTTTCATGGTCAGGCGTGCTTACCATTACTCCACAGTGGTGGACCCTCCCATATTGGTACAAAACACTTTTTATCCAGAATTCTAAGTTAAATGATTAAATTTCTGTTGATTAGATTTATATTTCCATGTTTTGACTCTCTTCTTGTTTTTGAATTGAACTGTTGGCAAAAAAAAAAATTAAAGAAGTTGGAATTGATTTACAAAAATTTTATGTTTTTAACTTTCCCTGAAAAAGGACTTGATGACTAATACAATTTTTAAAATAAATCACTTCACTTTCTGTATTAATGTTTGTTATTCTTGTGTTATAAAATAAAAGAACACATTATGGGAATCATAAGGCTTCTTTCTTTATATGTCTTGCACAAATATTTAATCCCTTTAAATTTGTAGAGTGCCACTTTTATGTTAATATCTGAATAGAGCTAGCACATCTTGCACAGTCTTTTACACAGGTGATATATTCTTGCATTATATAAGGTTTTTTAAAGTTATCAGAAATCATAGATATTAATATAATTGATTATATTATTAACAATAGTAAGTGAATAATTTCTTACATTCGCTGCTGGAATACACATATTTGTAAATGAAGAATGCTCAGATATATTATTACAACAGAATATATTCAGCTTAATGTCACACTGTTAGCTGATTGTCTAGAACATCTACTTTCTGCGCTGATAACCTGGGTTCAAATCCCAGTGCGTCCAAATGGAATTTGTAATTTGTGGTTGGCAGATATGGTGCTCAATGTAGGTTGTCGCGGGTACTTCCATTTTCCCTACTGGCATCCCATCATTGCTTCATTAATCATCACCATCACCATCACCATCACCATCATCATCATCATCATCATCATTCACTGCTATGTAGTTCGTCTCTTTTGTTGCACTGTGGGCAACTCTGTGGTATCAAAAAGAACTACAGCTTTGGCATGTCGCTCATAGATGAGAACTCTTGGATGAGTGACACATGAAGTCAAGTACCCTCCATTGGATAAGAAAAAGACACTGAACTTAATAAAGAGATGAGAAAAACAGAAATAAGATTGCTATCCACATCTGTCAGAATTCCAACCCAGAGGATATTCAACATAATGCTAAATTACAAACCTAGTGAACTGCAAGATATCAGAAACCCTCTATTTATATGGGAGGATGAATATTCTTGACGATGGGAACAGACTGTCAGTCCTAAATATATCAAGTGGATAATGGTGACAGTAATTATAAATAAATAGATTAATAAATAACTGAATGAGTGAGTAAATAAATAAATGAGATGAATGGATGAATGAATGTGATTAGAAGTAAATATTTTTGGTATTTCACCATATGCTGAAACTTAATACTTCCAGTGTTTTGGAACTGCATACATGTTATATTGCCCTGAAGATGGAATATTTATGCAGTTTTGAAATTTTGCAGACGTTAAGTTCTAGCACATAGTGGAATATCTAAAAGTCTGCTTCTAAACCTAGTTACTGTGGAAGCCTAAAATCTAATAAATAATATGATTTGAATAAGATTTAAGAACTTGTCATGTGTCTATAGGTTCCTTACTGAAGTCCTAACTTTGATCTCATTTCAAGGATAATCATGTTTTTAATTTTTTTAATTGATATTTCAGTCAATTCTTTTTCGTTTTTTAGGCAGTGGATGATGGGAGTCCAGCTTTTGAGTCCGGTGTGCGGCCAGGAGATCTCATTACTCACATAAATGGTGAAGCAGTGCAAGGCCTGTACCATACACAGGTTCTGCAATTACTACTTTCTGGGGGAGACCATGTGACACTACGCTCCACTCCTCTGGAGAACACCTCCATCAGAACAGGTGGCCGCAAAAGAGAACCATGGCAAAGCAAGTTAGCACGACGAAGCATGCATCGTCAAAGGAGACAGAAACGAGAACACAGTGACAAGAGGCGAAAGTCTTCCCTGTTCCGTCGCATTAGCAGCAAGAGAGCCAGCGTGGAAATGCAGCAAGTAAGAAGAATTTTTAAAAAGCAACATAGTATTGCACTCTCATGACTGGTAAAAATGTTAAATGCAAGGAAAAGTGTAACAATTTTACAGGGTATCTTGTAGAATAATGAAAACTCAATTGGTTTCATTTGAGCAGTGTGTATTAGTGTGTTGATGTGGCAAAATTTTATTTTTATGCTTTTTTTTCTTTAATTGGCTTAATAATTACTTTACACTGATGCCAAAAAATGATTTGCGTATGAAATGATTTTGTTCAGTTTTTGCTTTTGCTAATGAATGCTACACATTACGTTGCAGATATGGTTATTCTGTCTATAATTGAGTCTACACTTACATTATGATTTGTCATAATTTGAATTACCATTGTTCTCACATCAAGAAGAGAAAATAGGTGATGAGGACGACATCAAAAATAAAAATAAGAAAGTGATATTATTATTATTCGTTCATTTGTTCATTCAGTGTTCTGCCCAAGGGCAAGTCTTTCACTGCAAACTCAGCTTTCTCCAGTCTTTCCTATTTTCTGCCTTCCTCTTTGTCTCCTCATGCGATCCATATATCTTAATGTCGTCTCTCATCTGATATCTTCTACTGCCCCCAACTCTTCTCCTGTTCACCATTCCTTGAATTGCATCCTTCAGTGGGCAGTTTCTTCTCAGCCAGTGACCCAACCAATTCCTTTTCCTCTTCCTGATCAGTTTCAGCATCATTCTTTCTTCACCCACTCTTTCCAACACAGCTTCATTTCTTATTCTGTCTGTCCACTTCATACGTTCAATTCTTCTCCATATCCACACTTCAAACGCTTCTATTTGCTTCTCTTCACTTCGTCGTAATGTCCATGTTTCTGTCCCATACAATGGCACACTCCATACAAAGCATTTCACTACTCTCTTCCTTAGTTCTTTTTCCCTAGGTCCACAGAAGATGCTCCTTCTTCTGTTAAGAGAAGTTGTTGTTATTATTATTATTATTATTATTATTATTATTATTATTATTATTATTTATGAGAGTTTGAATTTACATATAATTGATTTTTTATTGTTCACCATTATTATTTGTAATACACAACTAGACTAAATGATCTTCCCAATTATAAATATATGTCACCCACACAGAATGAAAGTTAGACATACAAAATTGGTAATGACGGAAAGAGAAATTCTCAAAGTATATGTTGGTCTACCTCACGGCCTAAGTATGCACTGTTCACTGCCAGGGTGATATGAGAGAAAATGGCTACCACTGAAGACAGTAGAGCTTCATGTCTCCTGGAGTTTCACCTTCGCAGGTCTGTTATTTTTGTGCAACTTAATTTCCGAAGCAAGTTACTGGTAGATCCACCAAGTCGGCATTCATTTCCTAAGTGAGATCCCAGGTTTAAGGAAAGGGGCTGCATCTGTAACAGAAAGTCAGCTGGCCACCTAGAGAGCAGTGGAGCAGCTCTATGCAAGCTTCACACGCAGCCTGCAAAAATCCACCGTGAGAGACTGTATAGAGCTTAGTAGAGCATAGTTCATAACTGTCTACAGCATCACGACATTAATACAATACAGTGCAATAATATACCATAGAAGACTGTGTTGTGGGTTCTGCACAAACAGCAGCATTGTCATCCCTACTAGTGTCCTACAATGTTCGAACATGAGAGAGGCAACCAAGACATTACAAACTTCGTCCTATTTCATATGAAGAACTAATCACAAGACTTGTGCTAAAATCCTTAAGCGATTGAAACAGTGAAGGGATGGGAGTGGAGGAAAGCTAATATTTTTATAGTGAGGTGGAACAAACATGACAGGACTTCTTCTGCAGACCAAACATTGACGACATTTTGCAGACCGAACACTGGCCATACTCGACAAACTTGAACTGAATGTAGCACCCGTAATGCACGATGGTAATCCCTACTGACTACAGTTGCTGCAGGCCTTGAAGGCAGACAATACTGTGTTCTGACATTTTTTCTGCACGAGTATGCAAACTTTAGTGGAAACTGATGATTTTGCAGAATCTTCGGGTTTTCAGTGACAAACACCCTTTGGGTAAATTTGTGTAAGGTTAACAGACATAATGTCGGAATCTGAGGGAAAAATACCGCTCATGCCTGTTTGGAGCACATGTGTGACTATATTCTGTGCAGTAACCCATGAGAAGATGTACAGACATTTCTTTTTCGATGAGATGATGATCACGGGAATTTGGAACCTAGACAGGTTACAGGAATGGTTCCTGCTGCAACTGAAAGGAAACAGTCCCAGTTTCATCTTCCAACAGGATGGCTCACTCTCAAACACTCACTGGGAAGTAAGAATTCATTTCAATGACTGACTGTGCTAACAGATGGATTAGCTGTACTAGTTTTGATGATGATGATGATGATGATGATGATGATGATGATGATGATGATGATGATGACGACGACGACGACGACGACGACGATGACGATGATGATAAACCTGTGTTGGCCTCAGTGTTCACTGGATCGGTTGCTCTTTGATTTCTTCTATGGGTGTTGGTCAAATATCGAATCTACATGCCACCATTACCACAGACCATGTTTGATCTGCGAGCACATATCACTGCAACCATCGCAACAATCAATCATGCTCTGCTGCAATGTGTCTGGCAGGAACTCGATTACAGGATGAATATGTATCAAAGTTCAAGGGGTTGGTCCACATTGAACATGTATGATGTACTGAAATAAAACTTCGAGAGCTTTTCTTTTCACCTGTATAAATTTTGAATATTTGAGTTCAGTAAATAGCTTTTCTTTCTTTCTCTTAGGGTTTTTTTTTTTTAATGGAAGAGCCTGTAACTTGCCGTTATTCACTCCGACTCTATGGGCGTGGCTTATAGATGTCGCTAGTGCCAGGAAGTATAGACCACTTAGCAGTGGCGAAGCATACATTTATAACAAGGGTAGACATCCAAACATTTTTAAATCCCATAAATCACTTCTTAATAAAATTAAATTGTATGCAACATATAATTACTTATATCATCTACTTCATTCCTTATTCTTTCTTGCAGCATGTCAGTCATGACTCTATCAAGTCATTCTGCATATCGCTAGAAGTACCTCTGAAACTGGAGTTGAAGTGCAAATGATTTTTTAGATTAATTTCCCCTGTTTGCTGAATCTTTGTCTTACAACGACCATTTAGTGGGAGTTCTTGTTTACCTAAGTAAGTAATTACTTGGATAAGTGACCTAGAATTTTTCTGTTATTAGCAACTTTTTATTGTGCTGAATAGCAGCATGGCGCGAACTTTCTGATAGAGCATGTTCAATTCGATTTCGGCCTAACATATGAAAACTTTCATTGTTCTTTAAATGTTTTTGTGAAGATTGATGCTTCCACACTTCACGTTCAAAATTTTTTAGTGTTGAGATGTCATCTTTACTTCACTCAGATTCACCTCAAAGGAAACAATGCAATTTGTATTTGTGCTACCGGTCAACCACTTGTATTTTGGATACCATTGTGTTTTGAATTTCCTTTTCACAGTACCATCCTTCTGAATTATATTTAAATTGGGAGTAGGTTTACGATTTTTCATGTTGCACTTTTGTTCATAAGATAAGGACGAGAAACCTGTATATAATAAAAAGTCAATTGAATCAGAATTGCTTTGAGCACACATTTTATAAAAAATAACTGATAAGTAATAATTCACCATAACATTAACGCTTGGCGCACTAGAAATTCAACTTTCATTGTAGCAATGATGCTTGCCAGCCACGCTAGGTGCGAGAGAACTGAGAGAATATTGGGAATGTCTCACAGCATTCCTAAAGGCTCGTCTCCACTATTAAACATTTAACAACAACATGTTAAATATAATATGTTGAATTTAACATATATATGGACATTTCAAGTCTCAATTGACTTAAAATGTTGACTGAGTATGTTGAAGTCACTTTTAACATGTTGGCATATTTTCCATTGCTGCTGGAAAACATGTCAAATCAATTCATTTGCTCGTGCAGCGTCGGTACAGTTCGGCAAAGTTCGTATAGTTTCCATAGCAACAACTAATTTCCTATTTTGTGGTGCGTATCTTGATTATTTTTATACTATCCTTGGTGTTGGCTGTAAGTTGTTCGAAGTAATGGAATGGACGAAAGAAATTACTTTAGAATAAAATTAATGCACTGATGAAAAGACCTTGTTTGTGGGATGTGTCTGCAAAAGAATACAGAGACAAAACAAAGAAGGCCGACTGTTTTAGAGAACTGGAATTATTATTTAATTATTCTCGAGAATACAATAGAGAATTTTTTGCACTCTTGTCATACGCTAAACGTTAATGCTATGTTGACGTCAGTAATGGTCGTATTTGGTGAGGTATGTTAACGTTCGTAAAACTTCGGAAAAAATAATTATACGATATTACCCCCTCCTTTAACATCTATCATGTCGTGGATCCTATGATAATCAATCAATTGCGCTGTAATTTTTTTAATTGAGATGAAATGGCTGCTCTTAAATTGTGTCTTTCTTTGATGTAACAGATAGTATTTTTGCAGCACTATATTAAAATCTTGTTCTGACATTCTCAGCAAGTTTTTGAATCCAAATCGATCTTCAATTTTAAGCTCGTTTAGAATGTCTTCTGCATAGTGTCTTTTACTAAGATATTGCCACACCCACATTCTCATTTTCTTCCTTTTCAAGGCCTTGTAATAAGCAATAGAGACAATTACAAAAGCCAAATCATCATCTGAGTCCATTGTCCAAGGTTTGAAAATAAGACACTTTCTACATTAAAATCTCATGGACTGTTTATGGTGGACTACGCAAAGAAAATCAAGTTTAACATGTTTAACAGTGTGGACAAAGTGTTAAATGAAATTAGCATTAACATGTTGGGATGTTAATGGTTAACAATTTAACATTTAGCATGTTGTTGTTAAATGTTTAATAGTGAAGACGAACCATAAGAGGTTTGATGGCGAGCTGTGCTACGCATCCACATGTTACTTGGTCCACACGCTCGAAACCAGCTGAATGGCAGACCCAAAGAGATAGTGTAAAGTCATAACCTCCGTCTCTCCCTACAGCAGGTCGGGTCAGTGAATATTGTGGAAGAGTGTGACTTCAGCAAGCAAGCTGTCTTGCAATAATGAAATCATGTTGTCTGATCGTAACTTCGTAACCCCAAATATTAATATAGCTTAGAATTTTAATTATTATAAACACAGATAAATTTGGATAGACACTGTCTCAATGTCTCATACCACGCTTCACCCCTGCCACTTAGTTCGTCTGAGACTATCCAGAGTGCACCACAGGAGGTGGATGTACATTACACTCGTAATTATTGATGATGATGGAGAATTGTTAAGATGTCACAGGCAACTGGAGTACCGAAAGAAAACTCTTGTGTTGTCTGGACCATGAGTTTGCCAGCACAAGTTACAAATTCAGGATGGATCATCCAGGATTTGAACCCGGACCTTCCCCCCCTTGCTTATAAAGTCCAGCACTATTATTGAGCCACTGTGGCGTTGCACATATATATATATATATATATATATAAGATCATTTAGCCTAATCTTGTATTTAGATAACAGGATAATGGTGAAATATAAAGCAGAATTGGTATTCTTGGACATTGCAGAGTTTGCGAAGACATAATGGCAATTGAAAGTTCAGAGCCATAGCGGTTCAAGTGCCATTTATTAAAAAACGGAGAAAGCAAGGGTTGAAGTTAAGTAAATACCATAATTTAATGAAGATTGACACATCATTTAATTTTAATGTGCATACTTTATCTTACTTGCTGTATGTTTCGTTAAATTATGGTAATCACTTTATTTTAACTCTTGTTTTCTTCGTTTTTAATAAATGGCGCTTGGCCCACTATGGCTCTGAACCCCTCAATTGATTTAAATCTGCGAGCTGTGCTGAGATGTGATTGTTACTGTTATTTGAGCAATTCAGTTGTCTTTAAGTCATTTATTTGCTGCTCTTAATATATGCATCTAATATTACTGCAACCAATTTAATGTTTTCTCATTCACTGTTCCATTATTTTTATAAAAGAAAATCGTATCACTTAACAAAGCACTTCTCAGATATATCTCGCTTTTGGCATTCGTCCTTTGAATCCATCACATGCTGTGGCTTTGTGAACAAATGAGTTTAAGTAGCAGCTTATTTGCTTTTGTACATTTTATTTTATATTTACTTTTGTTTCTCTTCTTATCTTTTGCAGCCTATGAAAATTACTTGCCCACTTTCTGCGCCTGTTGTTCCAGCTGATTTAATGCCCCAGTTCATGGTATGCATGCAACATATTGCAAATTTTCATTTTTTAAAGCTTGTTATAATAAGTTAATAGTGTATTATATTTTTAGTTATTTATTCTGTACAGTATTGTAATATTTGAAAATTTCCGCATTATTTATATTTTCTTTCGCATTCTACGTAGTATAACGCGAAAGTATTGCAATATTGTAAAAAATGGATTTCGAACATTTCACGGAAATTCACATGTTCTGTATCTCTGAAACCGAGAAAGTGAATTTTGTGTGTCCATTTGCATATGAACTTTCTGTGAACTATGTTCATATTTGGTGTCTATGAGTCAGTTGATTTGTGAATGATGCACATGAAATATAATTATTTTTATTTAAAAAATTAAGAGGTCTTATTTGAAAAAAAAAAAATGAAGTAGTTGTTACTCGACATGAGTCCTTCCATTTCTCTTCTTGAATATTAATCTTTTAGACAAAATGAAATATCAACTGAAAACATATAGACTATATAGTTCCAAAAGCAAAACTTTTCAGAGAAATCAATTATTATTTACAGAATTGGGATTCAGATGTAAACTTGTTTACACAAAACTTTTATATGTTAAAATATCCACATGAATTACTCTGTAAAATTAACGTGATTATAGCCATTAAGGAAATTGTGCAAAAAAAAACATACATTAAAACTGTACAATTTATAAACGAAGTTTGTTGTCTTATAGGACACCATTTATTCTGTATTGATATTAAGATTTGTATTACAAATTTCAGCAAAACACATTGTAAACAGAGGGACATATTTCAATAATGTAAGTGATACAGAAAAACAGTAATTTACCTTGCTACCCACTGATTTTCAGATCGCAGCCAGTACATCATCTCCACCCTTGGTGACGCCCACAAGAAGTTTTCAGTCATTACCAAGAACATTATCATCTCAAGATCTGCCAGGGTCTCCAACACATAGCAAAACCCTGCGCTCACCACCAACAAACCGCATCACATTCTCCTCCCCTGAGTCATCACATTCTCCTGCTAACTCCTCCCAGTCCAGTTCACCGAGCTCCTCTGCCCCTAACAGTCCTGCTGGGGTTCCTTCAGGCACCACAGTGCACTATCAGAGACCTTCAACACTGCACGGACTCAAGCATAAGCTGCACACTGCTGCCAAGAGCATCCACTCTCCCAATCGCAGGAAATCTGTAGGTCACATACCACTGTCCCCTCTTGCAAGAACACCATCTCCATCTCCACTCCCATCCTCCCCAACTCGCTCTCCCAGTCCATTAGCATTCCCTGCTGGTCATCATCCAGGTAGTTCCAATACTACACAGTCATACAGTCCAGGCACTTCTCTCTCAACTCCAGGTTCAGGTAACAAGAAGGGATTTGGAAGACCGAAGAGTGCCGAACCAGGTTCCCCACTTTTGCGTCGTGCCCTTTCCCCAGATCGCCTGCACCCCCGGAGTGCAGAAAGCAAGAACAAGCCAACTCCTTCCTCTATCAGTCCTCTGTGTAATCCAGCTCTCAAGGTAACAATTTCGACAGCACCCAGGGTCACGATTACATCCCAGTCTCCCCCCATCCCTTCTAGAACAACAGCAGCTGATTATGGGAGTGCAAGCACTCAGATGGTCACATCAAAACCACCTGAGCACCCACTGCTAGCTCGTCCAGGCAGAGACATGCCTGGAGAGCGTAGAGATAAAAAGATAACTACAGATGCTCACAGCGTGAGTTCCCCAGATGAAGAGGAGCACTTAACCAGTAGAAACACCTTACCACTAAGTTCAGTGAATGTTAGTGTGATAGTGCCATGTGATAGAACCTCCCAGCATCTGCCTCGCATTGCAGAGGAGAAGGACTCGCCCACAGGTTCTAAAGAAGAGTCCCTTGCAAAAGAAATACCATCCAGTATTGATGTTCCAGTAGTGAATGAACAAGAATTTTCGAGTTCAGTTAAAACTGTAGACAGTAGCTTGAAAAAGTGCAAGGTGGACAGCAAGGCTTCATCGCAAACCCAGAAAGGAAAAAGTAGTGATGCAAAGGCAGGCAAAATTGTGGAAGAGAAGGCTGCAAGCAGTAGCAAGTCTGAGATGAAAGTACGTCGGAAGGAGAGCAGCGAGTCTTCTAGCAGCAAAGCTGAAGTGAAAACTAGCAAGCCTGCCATTCCTGAAAAAGATGGAAAATCAAAAGCTGCTGATCAAGCAACCAGCTCTCGGGGGGAGGGAGGCAAATCCACTGCTCAAGAAAAGAGGGAATTGTACCGGGTGGGTTCGAACAAGGATTAATTATGTTGTCAAAATTGTTCATTGAAGTTGTGTAGATGTCTATCCAGAAATTGAGTGTGCATATGTTGTTGCTGCTTTTGACAGCATGCATATATTGTAAGTATACAAATATGTAAATAGTGTTTGGATATAACATTTTTAAACTTTTAATTGATATTCTGTTACATAAAAGTTATATACTACATTGTGTACACTTGGGCCATGTGCACGTAGTTGTAAGGATTTCCTAGCACCTTTAATGATTATTTTTATTTGAACTCGAGAGATTTGTTGTAACATGTGATTCGAATTGCATTCATTATTAGAATTTTTTGGTGATACTTGAAGCATAAATATATTTGGTAAATCTGTTAACTTTTCTTTCTTAATCATGGAAAATATTTTTTTCATATAGTTGTTTTGTTGGTATTATTGTTGGCTTTTACTCTGTTTTGTAGAAAGATTCCCAAATGAATTACTAGTACATGCTCCATCAGAGTGAATTAATGTCTCTTATATATTTTATGTCATAACCATCTGGAATGTGTTTTACATTCGCAGTTTAGTATAATGTTCTTTGTCAGCCACATGAAATATGTACGTCATGGGAACCTTGGTTATTGGTTTTAAACAGATGAGAATGCAGCATTACATAGCCGATGAAGGCACAGTGCTTGTATTTTGAAAACTTTTATGAGTTACCCTTTTATATATAAATATACGGGGTGAATCCTGGGTATATGCTCATATTCATGGGCCTTTGTTATGATTTTATAACACTGTAGATATGGTCACATACCTCTGAAGGTGTTGCTTCCTTGTCATGGCCCAAATTGAGCACTTCACTCAATGACAAGTATGGGGCAGAAACCTGTTTAATTTTTTATTATTTAATTAGCATAAATGTATAAAGACCTTAATTAATATTATTACACTATTACGCAGAAGCTCTTACGATCTCATTCACAATGACGTTGATAGTTACTGTTGGAAAAGTTTTTGTTTTCAACAAGAAGAAAATATCTTGGAAATACATATGGTACCATTTTTAACCAGATCTTGATAATAATTTTGTTTACCTGAAGAAAATACCTGTTAAGTTAACGAAAGGTAAATTTTGTAGGTATATTTAAAGGTAAAATTAAATATATGAACTGTGAATCATTATATACTGATTTTTGTATAATGTTCAGGTTTTACTTGGCATTAAAATGAGCTGTTTTGTTTCATGTCTTGAGAAAATAGAGAGTACTTGTATAACGGCAATAAGGTATTCTGGTTATGTTACTCAATCCTAATTTGCATAAAAGTACGTAATACAAACAAATGAAGGGATGAGTATGATGTAATCCTAAGCCACAGAGACAGAATTTTACAGGAGAGCCTGTTAGAAGTTTAGAGTCCAATGCTGTTAAGTGCGGTACCAGTATCATAATTTCTTCAGCATATACTTATGTTATTTGTTGAGTAAATTTTATATTTTACTAGTAGCTTCTCCATATGTGTAAAAAATGAACTCGTACAAAAATCTATGTTTGTTAGAAGTGTGGCTTTGGACTATCTCAATCTATCCCCTTCAAATTATTGAGGCAGTTAAGGGTTATGTATGTTCTTGATAGAAAATAAGAAAAGTTTATATTGTTGACACTAAACTGATCTCATATTTCCAAAACGCAATCAGTTAAGCATAAATATTGTGTGAGTTACTAAACTGGAAAATACGACTTTTTTATCATGTGAGAATATGCATCTGTGTGTATGTATTAATTTAAGTGAGAATGTTTGAAGTAAGTTGAGTTTAGTGCCACTTTTATATTTAAGTGGTGCTTTGCATGGCTTTCAATTTGTAGTACATACCGAGATTATGGGCATGTGAAAGTGAAATATACAAGTCTCTGATACATGCTGATATATTTGATTTTTCTAAAAAGTAGTCTTCTCATAATATTTATATTAATATTCCATCTTTGAATTTAATGTCAAATGTTGGATGTATGCAGTTTACAGCAGCCATGTTATTATAACTGATTTAAAGTATATCATTTAGATATTATTAAATATTATTGATCACCACAACTTTTCAAAATGCTGTAAGTCTAAGTTTTGAATGTCTTTTTTGAGCAATATTGGGGATCGTGTCTTTTTGTGGTCATCAGTTAGCCATAAAACTATTGGGTATCATTTTGTATTACAGAGTACTACTATTCCAGTATTTGAAACAGTCTTAAAAGCCATTGTTATCCTTAAAGCGAAGGATCAGTAAGTTATGAATCTACTCATGAATTTTACAATGAAGGGAAGGTTACTTCATGGACTTTAAGAGTGATGTTATATATATACTAGAGTGCATTAGAAATCTTGCTTGTTGTTAGTCTTATTATGACAGTGGAAAATTATTTCTTTGTAATACTGAAAGTAAGTGAAAATGATTATTGTACTATTTTGTATTTACTAGTTCTAGTGACAGTTAAGGAAACCTTAAAAATTTTATTGTCTTATCGCTCAGTTATGAATTAAAGTTGAGCTGTGAACGATAAATTATTAGCTGAAATATGTATTTATTGAAAACTTTTATTTGAATTACTTTTATTGCCCTTGTAGGATTAGGTAAAACTCATTTCGATTTTCAATGATGTGTTTCGATATTTTTTAATTTCATACAGAAAGTACAATTTTAGTTGCCCCTTTTCTGGAAAGCAAATAACTGTTAAAAAAAATATGCGAGTTCGTAAAAACAATATGCGAGTTTGTAAATATAGATATACTTTCGTTAGCAAGTAGTAGATAAACGGAAAATTTAGTCACTGGGGCTGTCTAAAATCAAATAAAGCTGTTCACAATGATAAGCCACCATTGCTTCCTCCTTCAAAAACTATGTTTCTGGAAATTTCACGAAATTATTGTTCATAATGTGTTGTTACTTGTAAACATGACACAGTATAAAAGTCAGTTCGTATTTTTTTTTTGTTCCCTAGAAACAGCCAAGAGATGGGTTTTATATCCTGTAAGATTGCCAATGCATTTCCACTTATGTGGAAAGATTGCTTTAATAACGTGATGCACTACAGAGTTTTTGTAATTCCTACAAATTTCATTGAATCTTCTTGAGCATTTTACATCAGTCAGATATTGTTAAAATACATGTGCACAATTTTTTTACTGATGAACATGTTGAAGAAGTAATGACTACTTCACTGTAGTAATATAAATTCTGGTGGTAAATTAACTGACTGACTAATTTCGACGTGATTTTTTCGTTATCCTCTGAATCCTAGTGAGCTCGAGCACTACTATCTTCTGGTTTCTTGTTCAAAATATACAGGAAACCCACTACCAAGGTAAAACACATACACATCTCAAATCACCACACAACACAAACACACGGCATTTCGATCCATGATACAGACTAATCAACATTCCTATGAGCCAACAAGACTATAAGGAAGAAATACACAGCACAGGAAAATGGATACAACCCCAACATAATAGACAACATCATAAGAAGGACTAAACGCAAACAAGAAAACAGAACACAAACACAAGAACAAAATAAATACATTATACTAACATACAAAAACAAAAACTCATACAAGATTGCGTCATCTTTCAAGAAACTAAAATACAACATTGCATACAGAACAAAAAACATGCTACAAAAACACACAGACAAGACACACAAACAAATATAACTAAACTATAACTATCATGCAATAGTTGCAATGACTTCTACATTGGACAGACTGGAAGATCTTTTCAAACACGTTATAAGGAACATATCACAGCCATAACCAAACCACACAACAATTCAACCTACGCAAAACACATCACGCCAATCACAACTACAGCAACATAGACACTGACATGAAAATACTACACATCCAGCCAAAAAAAACAGAAACTTGACAATCTAAAACAATATGAAATTTACAAACACACAAGAACACATCCACAACACATTCTGAACACTCAACTGAATTTTAAAACACACACCCTTTTCGATACAATCGTGAACACATCCCACCACAACAAGAAACCAGAAGATAATACTGGACCTCACTAGGATTCAGATGATGACGATAAAACCACGTCGAAACTAGTCAATTAGATAATTTACCACCAGAATTTATATTAACACAGTGAAGTAGTCATTACTTGTTCAACACGTTCATCAGTGGTTATACAAGTATTAAAGTAGTGTATCCAAGAAAGAAGAATTTGTTTTAATTGTTATGTTGAAAAATATTCCCACAAATTTTTTTTTTTATAGTTTTTGTATAAAAATAATTACTACCTCTTTTAGTAAACATTTATCTGGGCCCCATGTGAAGGTAATTTCAATTTCCTAAAGTTTAAAATGAAACTAAGACTCCCTATAATTAAATAGTGTATTAGTCAGTATACTGCATTAATAAAAAAAAATAACATTGAACATTTGAGTTTGTATTTTCAATTTTGCACGACATAAAAAAACAGCTTTCTTAATAATCATACGTGTACATGAATATAGCATTTCATGCATAGACCTGTTGAGAATATTATGTGCAAAATTTCATTATTTCAGGTGTAGCCATTCACATTTCTGGTAAGTTAAAATGTAAAAAATCAGGTTTGCGGTAAAGTCAGTTTAAAGTTTATAATATGAAATTCCGAATATAGTAACCACTTATAAGGGATAAACTGAATTTCTAGTGTAGAATAAGGATATTGTGCTGAAGTCTTAATTACAGTAGTCATCAAGAAACCGTAGATTTTTTACACCATATTTAAAAAGATGAAAATTACCAAAGTTGGTCAAAACTCAGTAACTCGTCCACTTAATATTTTTCTAGCAATGACATAAATACATTTTTTATTCTGCAAGAAAAGTTGAACAGTGTTTTACAGTGAATGAATGACTGGAAACCTAGAATATTTGTGCCAATTAGTTACAAGAAGGACATTTCAATTTTGTGTACTGCTTATAAATTGCTGCAAATGGGTTATAACTCTTCAAGATGGAAGTGTGTTCGTTATAAAGGAGAACATTTTTATATGTCGTCAGGCTCTCTTATTTTCTGAACTATGTTCTGTGTAAGTCAGGACCGTGAATCAACTATCCGAGTTTTCTTGTATAACCATCATTTTCTTTACAATTCTCTTTAAGTGATTTTAGAGGTTTGTTGTTTTCTGAGCTGTTAATAACTCACAATTCATATATTAAAAATATATAAACTTAACTTGTGTAGTTTTCAGCTTTATATAGTGTGATGTGGAGTTGAAGTTGTTCAGTAAGGGTATAAAATGCAAAAGATCATATTCATGCAATAACACGAACATTAAAATCATTGTTGATGAAAGTGTACACTCTTCGACATGGAGATTGGTTGCTGTTCAGAGACAAAGTCCCACTTCAAGCTCAGGAGTCGTGTACACTTTGTTCACTAACGTGCATTTCTTTAATTTCAGTATCATTTTACTCAATGCAGCCAAAGTAAAACTTGTATTTTATTCAACGTTGTGAGTTCGAATCCACTTTAAATGAAATACATTTTTATTTATCTTTTAAGCACTTATTACTGATTTTAATTAATTATGGTTTCATAATTAGGAAATTTACCTCTGATTGAGATTCTGGCTGATATGTATGTCTATTATGAGCCAGTAATCTTACTTGATGATATGTGTCAGAGGAAGAACAATTCTTTGTGTACATCTGATGTCTGATTAGTGTAACGTGTAGCTAATTGGCGATGTATGCAATGGGGGAGGGAAAAGAACTGGTCACTCTATCCCATTATCTCATGGCTTAGTTGCCTTATAAGTGGTGCCTTATTGGTTCTTTTATGAGGTTCAGACCTGTCTTCGGACAGTTGACTTAACTACATACAGTTAGGAAATTATGGTAGGTAAACTGGATAATTTTGCACCAAAAACTGTAGTTACAGAACTGAAATTGCAATCTCCTAAAAAGGAAGCGAAAAAAAAAGAAAAGATAATCTGCATCATTACATAATAAGACTAGATAAAAAGAAAAATTTAATGTGAAATAAAGAGCCTTTTTCCCTTTCTGCTCGTACATAATATAACATACATTAGAAAATTCAACTTTATTCTTCTTAGTTAACAATGATGGCAACTGTTAGTAGTGTATACTGACGGCAAAATTTAATAAAATATTAATATGGTTCCTTAAACCTTCCATTGCAAGTACAGGACATGCAGTCTGGTCGACAGAAAGATGTGAATTTCATTCAAGCATGGTAAGCACTAGATCTATTGTGTACGAGTTGTAAAAGCGTGACTTGTAAGTAGTAGTGCCGGAGTTCAATTCTCGGTTACTTGAAAGAAATTTTTATATTTTTTTTATAGGCCTCATGTCACTTGCTTCAATGATTTTTAGTTTATAATCGGATAGTTAACATGGCTGGTTGTATTCACATCTTGCCATGTCATCAGTTTATGCATGCATACCAATACAAAATACAAAATTAATAGTATTTAGTAGCAATAATAGTAATTTGTACTCAAAATAAATTAATTTCGGTAAAACTTATACAATAAATAACATCTAAATCTAAAACATGGGAAGAAAGAAAAGAAACAATAATTGTTCCGAACCATTTCCTTCTTTAGAAATTCGATGTTGGCCTAACCATTGTTTGTTATGATCACTTCTATACAAACGGTAAATTGCATGACTAGTTCTATTTCCATCATGAAGTCGAGTCTCGAATGTAAAGTAATTCATGTGTGTTTGTTTCTATTTTTACTTTCTTCCATCATGATATTTTGAAATAAGGAAATTCCTATAAAATTAGCATGTTTGAATATTACTGTTGTGTATAAGCTAAATTACAGAGTTGGGAATTTAAATTTAAATGAAAACCAATAACACTGTATCCTAATACATTAAAAACAGTCGTCCCTGGCATGCTGAGAAGATCACTATGTCCCAGAGTTCCTCTCCACTGATGTCTACCACAGCTTTAGACGAAATATCTGGATGTAACATTGCCAGTAGACCACGTCCACTTAGCCTGGAACAATCTCACCCCATTGATGCCAGCCGAGAAAGCCTACATTAGAACATTAAAAATATCTTAAAATTTAAACATACAGTAGATTCGAACCCTGGACTTTGGAACGAGAAAAAAGAGCTCTACCGTTAAGCCAGAGAATATGTCGCAATGTGACTTCATCCTCAATGCATAATTTTTCCCATGTGAATCTTGCATTAATCCAAACGACACAGATAAATTCACACTACAGGAGAGCGACCATTTTCCGTGTCAAAAGATGTACAACATTAAAAAATTTGTTTCCATATTCATGATCAAAAATTACTACTTAATACAAAGCATTCAATAGGAAACAGGTTTCACTCAGGTAAATGTCGTCAGCCTTTTGCTGTTATAGATAATGAGACTGGTAGGGAAATAGTGTGTACTTTTCCCCTGGATTGAGTGCGGAAAGAATTTGTTTTGCATAGTATGGATAGATAATACAGGCTGAAGAGACGTTAAGGTTGGAACAGTAGTTCAAATCTGACTTCATTCAGTGCAGTTTTCACTTGAGTTCGTGGCAATGCAGTACACATTGGAACAGTGAATCTTCATTTACGATACATATGTTTTGAAGAAACTGTACAAAAAGTTTCATGCTATATTTTCAGTAGTCGACAATTCCAGCACTTACTGTAAGATAATCCAATAAATTACATCTGTAATGTAGTGTATAAAGGTGAAATTTTATTGCTGAAAACTGACCATTGAATCACCACTAAGGGCTCTTACTTGCTCATGACACTTTTTGAATGGTGTCATACTAAGCAGAACCTTTTTCCAGGCAATGACCTGTTTCTGGGTAAATTTTGATGTTAAGTGAAACATTTTTTAATGTTTCCTTTATTTATTTTAAAATTGTAAATGGTATAAATTTATTGATCAATCATTTGCGTCGTAAGTTTACTTGATTTGTGCATGCTGCAATTTTTTGTTATTGTGGTGGGGCATGAAAAATTCATCCTTTTGCGCATTTCTGATAAGGGAAAGGAATTAAAACCTTTGTTAATTTTTTACCGAGATATTGTTAGACATTAATTTTGAGGAATTCGTGTGAATTACATTTTAAAAATTTCAGTTTCTGATGATGATGATGATGAATTATTAGATCCGTGATATTTATATACAAATATTAATAAACCACATTATTGCGTAGGTAATGAATTGTTTTACCTCTACACTAATAGGTGGTAGAGGACTACAAAGAAGAAACATAAAATGTTTTAATTTATATTTCTGAATATTTCAGTATTGTTTTGCCTCACACACACATATTACAAAACTTAATTTTAAT
This sequence comes from Periplaneta americana, assembly GCF_040183065.1. Classification (NCBI taxonomy): domain Eukaryota; kingdom Metazoa; phylum Arthropoda; class Insecta; order Blattodea; family Blattidae; genus Periplaneta; species Periplaneta americana. The sequence goes on from NC_091126.1 coordinate 75,408,369, forward strand.
GAAGTAACTATATTTGCAATTAACCTGCAGTTGTGAGCGATTTCACTGAATTAAAAAATACTTTATGGATTGATAAATATCAGAATTATATTCTTTTTCACATTTCGAAAACAGCAGAATGGCTCATGCTGTGTTGTTATTTTATTAAAGTTATGCCGTATTAAAAATGACATGGTATGAATGTATTTTCAGCATGACACACCTATCAAACTTTAAAAAATCTTCATGTCCATAATGAATTACTGTAAACCACTTTCCTCTTCCCTGAATTTGAACATGTACCTGCTTCATCAGTTAAATTTGAATGAAAACTTTTAACCATATCCATAATACTTGGTTCATTCTCAGATAGTAAGTAATACACCAAGTCTTGAGCTGTTGCTGTTACATGAAACACTCTCCACAGACATTCTCTTACTATCTTATTATCCTGTCATTCTAATAAAAGCAATTCCTGTTAAATATGCTTTCATTTATTTGCTCTTTGCTTTCTCTTGAAATAAGTGAGGAGCATATATTTCAGATTGTCTGGATAAAGAATTGTACCAGTACTTGAATTTCCCTGTATCTGCTATGTTCTGAAATAGTCCAGACGACTTATTGTAAGACAGGACTGTTTCCTTCATTTTGGTAGAGATTTATTTTATTTATCAGTAGTTCCTTATTCGTATGAAGAAAACGTGTCTGACACAATGAACCATGAAGTAAATTACATTTATTTCGAAATTATTTCCGTTAATTTATCAATTTAAATTGTGTGTTATTTTTTCTTAAATATCTGTGCCATCTGTTCGTGTTTTTTTTTTTTTAAGTTTACTGATCAAAACCATATACGTATTTTGGTATTCCATACATATATAGGTACTGTACATTATGTCTACTAATGTTCTTTTCTATATATAACGATAATTAATGTTCACACTTCCTTCTTTTTAACAGTTATCAAAACTATGTATAGTAAGAAATTAGTGAGCTTTCTTTCTAAACTAACTCTAATAGGTTTACTTGCAGCCATGTTTGTGCATCCTCATGTGCAGTTCTCAATAATAAATTAATAGAATTGACTACTTTTTAAGGATTTGGCCCATGAAGAATGCAAAATTATCTATCTTCGTTATTTGTAAATTTTACCTAGAGTGGTAGTTTCTTGGATTAATGACTTTGCTTAGAGCAAGTGAAAGAATTTAATGTCGCAATACCGGTATTTCTACTTTAGCACCCATTTTATAATGTGCAATCAAAGATAATAGCCATCCTTTAAATTTTTTTATCTACTTTTTCTATACTGGTTGTGATTGACGTTTATATATTACCGTAAAATGGGGTAACTTGAAACGGTGGTGTAACATGAGCCATTTTTACGTGTGTTGTTATTTTGAAGTAGTGTGGCAACACTGAAGACATATATCTAGTGTTGTGTATGCTACAGGTGACCTACATGTGGCTGTATGTTGTTGTGATAAACTGTCGAAAATATATATAAAAGGTAAGGATAATATACTTAAATATATAATAAGGATAATTAAGATCAAAAATTGGATGCATTAAAACTTTATTTGCTGTGATAACACCATTTAATTTAGAGTAATATTATTGCTATTATGTTCTAATCTCATATTAGCTCAATGGGAAGCCATGTTGAAAGTTGCAGTATGGCCAACATATCTCAGCCAGAATGTAAAATACCCCAAATTGACAGCTTGTGGGGTAACTTGTGACAGTGGCTCAAGTTACCCCATCATATTTATTTTTAATAGTAAATCACAAACTATTGGAATTGCTTTAATTTTTAGGAAGTTACAATGCCAAGAAATCCAAAGAGACATCCTGGGGCAAGAAAATACAAGGATTATAGCAAGGAAAGTTTGCAGAAAGCCATTGAAGCTGTCAACAGTGGAAAATCGACGCTGCGAAAAGCTGCAGAAGAATTTGGAATATCCAGAGCCACAATAAGTCGACGAATAAATGGGGAAAATGCTGGGAAAGTAGGCCGACCTTGTGTATTGTTGGAAGAAGATGAAAGGTCATTAGTTCAATGTATCACTGCTGCTGGTGAATGGGGGTTTCCACTCACATTATTTGACATAAGATTACTTGTCAAGTCATTCCTAGACAAAAAGGGAGTAACAGAAAAGAGATTTTGTAATAATTTGCCAGGAAAAGATTGGGGCATGAGTTTTCTTAAAAGACAAAAGAATATTTTGTCACAGAGACTGTGTCAAAATGTGAAGCGTGCCAGAGCTAATGTTGATGAGGAAACTGTAACAGCTTATTTTGATGAACTACAAACCAATCTAGAGGGAGTTGATGCTCATCTTATCATTAATTATGATGAAACGAACCTTACAGACGACCCTGGAAGGAAACATGTTGTTGTAAGACGTGGCTGCCGTCATCCAGAAAGGATTATAGACACCACTAAATCTAGCACTTCAGTAATGTTTACTGCGGTAGGTAATGGAGTATTGTTACCTCCTTATATTACCTACAAGGCAGAGCACTTATACAATACCTGGACAGAGGGAGGCCCAAAAGGGACTGTTTTTAACAGATCAAAGAGTGGATGGTTTACAATGGAAATATTTGAGGACTGGTTCAGGTCCATAATTCTACCCTATTTTAAAAAATATGATACTGAAGCTCCAAAAGTGCTCATTGGTGACAACCTGGCAAGTCATGTATCACCCTGGGTGATAAGTCAATGTGAGAAACTAAATATAAGATTTATATTATTGCCACCAAATAGTACTGGTATTTGCCAACCATTGGATGTATCTTTTTTCCGACCCCTAAAAGCTTATTGGAGAAGTGTCTTAGGGGAGTGGAAAGAGACGAATAGAGGAAGCATTCCAAAGGATAAATTCCCTTGTCTTCTCAGTAAGTGTCTAAATGCTATGACTTCAGACTGTGAGAAGAATATTAAAGCAGGTTTTAAGGCTACAGGATTGGTTCCCTTGGACAGGCAGCAAGTGTTGAAAAGGTTGCCTAGAACAACAGTGCTTTCCCAAAGCAATGATGAAAATAATATAACTTGGGTTTCATCCTTAGAAACTTTGCTTCAGGAGAAGAGATCAAATGAAACACAGCCTATGAAACAAAAGAAGAAAAAATTGAACATACCTGCAGGTAGAAGCATTGTGCAAACTATGCTCAATGATGACGTTGAACAAGGTTCGCCAAGCCAAGGGACAGTGAAGAAAGGTACCGGTAAGGAAAGGAAAGGAAAGAGAACACACAATGAATCTCATCTCAGCTCTTCTAGTGAAGATGAAGGTCTCTTTTCTGTTCACGACACAGATTCTGATGATGTGATTTCCTTTTGTTCTTCAGGCAAAGAAAATGAAACAGAAGGCAGTGAAATACCAGAACAATCCTCTTCCAATGTAAATACAATCTTCAGCAGTGACAGTCCTGTTCATAGTGATGATATTCTGAGTGGTGTATTTGTTGTTGTAAAATTAAAATATAATGAAAACACTAAAAAAGAATGTGTGAAAACATTTTATGGTCAGGTTATTTCAAATGACAATGATGGGCAATGCAGGGTGAAGTTCTTACGCAAATCATCGAAGAACAATAAGATATATATTTTTCCCATTGTAGATGATGTTATGAAGATAAGACTTGACCAAATTGTGTCAACAGTGAAGCCTTTAGGTGTGTCAAGAGGTCGATATACCTTCCCTTTTGAACTGAGTTGAGAATAATTGATTGTCTTGCAATTATGTTAAGACGTTTTGTTCATTTCTGGTTCCTTACTCATTTATCAGAAGTTTCAGTAATCTTATTTGATGTCACTAAGTTTTCTTTTTAATTGTCTTGTTATTCCCAGTGTCACATGTTACCCCATTGTTTCTCAACATGCTCTTTTCATAAGAAAAAAACATGCGGCTCATGTTACCCCACTTGTAGGTCTAACTTGAGACACATAATTTTTAAGCATTAAAAATTATTATTTAGGGTACAATATTAAAAACCTTTTAGAAACAGCATCTACAAGTGTAAACTAATGTATAAAAGTACCTATTTTGAAAGATTACCAATAAATGTGTGTGTTCTGATTTGATATTTGTTTAATCTGGCTCAAGTTACCCCATTTTACGGTAATTTTTATCTTGTCACTGACGCTTTTGCAACAGAATGATCTGCCTAAATATTAATATGACAGGCATTTGGGTAATAAATAAGAAAATTATATACCACAGTTCCTTTGGGCTTCCATAGTTGAGCAAGATTATTATACAGTACATGTGCCTCCCTGACAAGCAGTTAGTTCAACTATCCCTACTCGATTCGTTTGAAGATCATCAGTTTCGTAATTTACTGAGCTCTGGTGGAATCATTTTGAAGGGCATGATGTAGTACTTGTGAATTGAAGCAAAATTTATGTCTTAGAACTAGTTTAAATGGTAATAACTTATTTATTTTATTTATTTATTTATGTTAATTTATATTAAGTAGGAAATTTCATACGTAAATTAACCTAAGCCACAATATCAAATGATTTATTAACCTACATTTTTAAGGTAGTGTGTCTGTTATGACTATTTTGCCAGCTTAACAGTCTAACTGTGTATTCAAAAAGATAGTGTATGTTGTACATGTAAATCAGTTGCTAACAACTAACAAATAAAACCTTATATTGTTAATCTTAAGTACTGTAAAGTAACTTTTTCTTTCATTTTTTTAATTCGTATTGGAGAGGAAGATGACAATTAATTCATCATTATTTAAGATTTTTCTTATTAGTAAATCCATATAGGTACTTGTTATAAAACTAAGAATTACATCTGATAATGAATTAACCTCTTTACTATTATTGATATCTCTGTTGCGAAGTTGTATTATAATACATCCCATTCATTTTCCATTCTCTCTATATTTATAATGTAATGTGGATGTTCTTTTTATTTATTCTAAATTTTTAATTGTATATAATGTATGTAACATAAAAGAAACTATTTTTGAAACTGGATGCAATCCACTGAAAATTTTATGGGTAATAAATTGATGGTTATTATTTCTGACTGAGATTATGATTGTAACCACTTGTTTATCATGAAGTGTCATTAACTTAATTGTGTAAGAAAATGTCCAAACTTGTATACGTTCTTGTGCCATAATAATAGAACAGTTTTGGTAGATGTGTCAATATAAAAAAGAAATGTTAGAATATGAAAATCGAATTAAATTCATATTAGAATTTTGTGACATTCTTTACTATACAAAGTGTTGCAGTTATATGTGACATTATTTATTATGGGAGAAATTTTTACTTTTGTTCGGATGTTAATTAAGGTAACTTTGAATAATATAGAGGGAGAGAAAGAAGCAGGGCTATATCTAATGAGCTGGAACAGCTGCTGTAAAATTTGTACAGCAGAGTTCTTATGTGTCATACTTTTATATTGTTCGTAGAGATACCAAATCATGATGTTACAACTCAAATATTTAGAAGTGGCCATGGAAATGAAGAGGAGATAAACTGTTATAACTGAATGAACAAAATTTAGAATATTGGTGCTCTTATTTAAACAATTTGTGAGAGATAAAATCATCGCCAATTGCTTGTTCATTAAATAATATGGATTTCAAAATTGAGGGCCTAAAAAATTCGCATTGTAAAGAATTTGTATGAGAAAATTGGGCTAACAAATTCGTCAGTGCAATGGAAGGATCCAATGGCATCATACAAAGATTCAGAGCATGTTGCATTTGTTTTTTTTTTTTTTTTTTTTTTTTTTGAGCAATTTGTAATTTATACTAAATTGAGGTTTTAAGTATATCATGGGCTAAAATGTTGAACAGATGTTATTTTGTTGTACAAAAGTGTTTCTCTTTTGAATGTAGAGGTACTTGAACGAAATGCCTTAGAAAAATTGGACAAAATATTTTCTTGAAGAAATTGTGTTTTCATCTATGATACATTTAGTAATATGTCCTCTGGGTACGTTACTGGCATTCCACAGAGTATCTTGCCTGTAATATTTCTTATTTTAAAAATGAAAACATCTTTAATAAAATTAATAAATTTAGTTATATAATTATGTGGTACTATAAAGAGGTCATTGAAAGTAAGAGAAATATTGGCAGCCCAAGAAAGCGATGGACACAACAACTCTTTAACTGAAAACTGTGAGACTGGAACAAGCCTTAATGGCTTAACCCGTGAATTATTGATGATGATGATGATGATGATGATGATGATGATGATGATGATGATGATGATGATGATGATGATGATGATGATGATGACGACGACGATGAAACTGTTTTTTCACAAATTTCATTTCTGCACCTGATATTATGCTGTAAAAATATTTACATGCAGTGGCTCCCTGTATAAAATTGTTTTAAGGACTTGTTTCTTGTTGATTAATACTGAAACTAAACTAGTATTAGATTATATAGCAGAAAGTTCCAAAGTTCCTGTCAGAAACTGTATTTCTCTAAGTTTAACCAAAATAATTGCAAAAAATATGTTAATTCCTCGATTACAAAACGTATTTTATTTCCCCCCCCCCCCTTTTTATGAAGGACAGGCCCAAAGACTTGCACCTTGGCCTGAAGTTTATTGTGCTTACCACTGCTGTTCTGTGAATGATATTTGTCACTGAATTGTCATGCTCATGTACGAATACAGCACACTGTACCATAAATTTAACCCAGACTGCAGTAATGATGATAATGATATGTGAATAAATGATGGTGAAATGAGTTCGAGGTCCAACGCCGAAAGTTACCCAGCAATTCTGCTTCGGTTGGTTGAGAGAAAACCTCAGAAGAAACTCCAACCAGGTACCTTGTCCTAACTAGGAATGTATTTTACTTAAAAAATGTCAGGATATGAGAGATGAGAAAACTGACAAGTTGAAATGAAATGAAGCAGATGCAATTATGCAGGGTAGAGGTATATAATAATTTATTTGTTAGACCAGTCAAAATCGAATATACTGTATTATTGAAAATTCTTCCTGTCATAGCTGACTGCCTAAATGACAAAGAATACTATACTAAATTTACATTTCTTGGTATGGTGGTGAAAGTTCTAGCAATGGAAAATTCTGCTGTCATCTAGAACTTTCAGTCAACTAAGGCGCCATTGTTTGCATATTGAAGTGGATTATTTTATGGCACGTCTCTGACCAAGAAAGATTGAGATGATGTGATATTTTGCACCACCGTGCATTAGGTGGTGGGTGATGTGTTGTGCATTTCAACATCTAAAGTACAATTACAGGACTCCATGCTGATGTTTAAAGTCGTATTGTTCTTACCTTGATAGTAATTTAGTCAGTTCACTTAATTGCAGGGCCTCTATTCAAATTGATTCACTGTCATGAACATCACTATCAACTGTTAATATTACTTTTTTAAATTTTTTAGTTGGTTGTTTAAAGACGTATTAACTATTAGGTTATTTAGCATCGACGGAATTGGTGATATCGATATAGTATTTGGTGAGATGAGGCCGAGGATTCGCCATAGATTACCTGACATTCGCCTTACAGTTGGGGAAAACCTCGAGAAATACCCAACCAGGAAATCAAGTGTTAGTACTGTTTACTCATCAAGATTCACTCTGATGCAGTTTCTTCAAGAGAATTATTTATTATTGCATAAATACGAACATCTTATAGATTAATGTATAATGGTCCAGTGAGGCATGGCATTCCACACTATTTGTCAATTGTTTGTAAATTTATTTTCTATTTAATAACATTATGATCCTTCCATACATATTTATGGATTTAAAATAGTTGTATATATTTATATCTATATATATATTGAAGTTTTATTTATATTTAATGAATTTGTACATTGTACTTCTAAGTTTATATTTCGGTTAAATTAATTATGTTCAGAGGTGGTTATAAGTTTCTGTTTGTGAGAGACTGAATACAGTATTAATAACATTGTATGTGTGCATGTTGAGTGTGGAGCTGGATAGTAGCTCAACAGGAAAATCATGTAGCTTAGGTAATTTTACTGTTTTTGTTGTACATCTGACTCGTGCACCTCGTGGACGACACTGTTCAGTTTCACAAAATGTTGCTGCATGCAACACCAAGTGCATGTTGTGTATACATATTGATTGTTTCTTTTAGCTTTTGCTTATTTACTGAAGAATGCTTTAAACATGTTCTGCTACAATGGATGTGCATAAATAAAATAGGTGTGAAATGTGACCTGAACAAGAATTTGTGATTTGTACAAGTACAACATTTGTTACTGTTCAAGGTGGTGGTGGTTGTGCTCTATAGTTGTAGTGGTGATGGTTGTGTAATGTTGGTTTTCTCATCATCAAAACAACATTGTTCACCAAACTATGGGAAGTGGTTGAGTAAAAAATGTTGCCATAAGCATATGTTCTGATCTTGATTTATATTATTTCCTTGCTCCTTGTGAACTAATGTACATCCAGTACCACATGACCTATCTGTTTTATACACTTGGTGTTACAGTTCTTCTAGTGTATAGGTCAGGCTTGCAGAACTGGGCAACAATTGTGGCATTATGTCACTCATTGGAATACGTCACTCACCCCTTCCTTCCACCCCCGCGTCATTGACTTGGTAGGGAAGGGGGTTGTATTCAGTGTCTGTCTTATGTGATTGCGTACAGGCCACAGATACATTGTTCAATGCCGATGGACTGTGAACGGGGAACCATGCTTTCCACCCCTCTCTCGCCAGTTCTGTATCCCTGGTATAGGTCATAGATAGAATACCTTAAAAGATTTTTGACGTGAATTGCGTAATTCTGAGATTCGTAATTCTCTTCTGCCATATATTTTATTTGCAGTTTTACAGTGTGAGTAAGTGGACCATTTCTAGCTCTAATATTTTACAGCTATTATAAATGTGTATCTTGCCTAACCTGTTGCCAAGATAAATAGAACTTTCTCTAAAATAATAATTTATATTGAAGGATGGGTGGAGCGGAGAAAAATTCTCTTCGGCACCGGGACTCGAACACGGGTTTTCAGCTCTATGTGCTGACGCTTTATCCACTAAGCCACACTGGATTCCAGTTCTGATGCCGGATTGAATCCTCTCAGTTTAAGTTCCACCTCTTAGTTTCCCCTTAGTGGCCAACCCTCATTCACTGTGTCACAGATGTGTGACAGTGGCACACTGTCCAACACACTATGTGCAGAGGTGCACTCATTATGAGTGACTAAGTGGCCGGGAATTTTTCTCTGCTACATTCATCCTTCATCATATGATAATGCAGAATTCCTGCACGGAAATATCATACGTACTTCGGTACATCACAATAATATGATATACATAAATAATCACTTAGTGATTTAAGACGGCACTCATTCCATCAGATCCCGGCCACTTAGTCACTCATAATGAGTGCACCTCTGCACATTAGTGTGTTGGACAGTGTGCTACTGTCACACATTTGTGACACAGTGCATGAGGGTTGGCCACTAGAAGAAAACTAAGAGGTTGAGCTTAAACTAAGATGATTCAATCCAGCTCGGAACTGGAATCTAGTGTGGCTTAGTGGATACAGTGTCAGCACGTAGAGCTGAAAACCTGGGTTCGAGTCCCGGTCAGGAGAGAATTTTTCTCTGCTCCACCCATCCTTCATCATATGGTAATGCAGAATTCCTGCACGGAAATATCATACATACTTCAGTACATCACAATAATATAATTTATATCGTTTAATTTACATACTGTACTCCAACCACGAGAAAGTCTTTGGGGACTGAGACGAAGCAGGGTAATGCTGTGAATGAGTGTTGATGTCATAAGATGTCATAAGGTCACACATGTGGGTACTCGTATCTGTATTGGCTAGTTCTCACAGCACAAACAATAACATTGATACACACACACATATTGATACTATCCTAGTTACAGAATTAGATCACTGTTAATCTCCTGGTCTTTTAATCTCTCCATGCAGGAAATAACATATGCAGGAGAGCGCATGGTTTTTAAACTGACGTTATAACGATAATATTATCTATCTACTTCGCTCCAATAGATGACGCAATAGTAAGCACATTCCTTTCATGTTTGATCTCCTAGTTGGAGAACAGTACTGTAATTCGGAAGATAGTTCTAATGGCATAGTTTCTTTTTTATTTAGTGTGCTTCCTAACTATATTATGCTACAGCTCTTGAAGAGACTTGACTTCATCCTTTTTTTCATATCTAACTAGGCAGACACTAGATGGAACTCCTGGGGTTTGAGGTCAATACAATGTCAGGCTTGCACCCACAACAGAGGATGTAACATAACGATAGGTGTATTCTCTATTAATTAATGGGACAGCTATTGCCGAATCTTGAGAACTTAAAGGCATACTGAAACTTTTCTAAACTAAACTTGTCTATTTGAAAGACACTTTCAAAAACATATTATAGATATATTCATTAACAGATATAGATATAAACTTGATTAAATAATGATTACAAACTTCCTAAATGAGTACGACAAATCATAAACTCAGAACGCAACAGCAAAATACGCAGCTCTGAAAATTACCGCCATAAACTCCTATAACAAAAAATGACAACAATGCCGGAACAGGTCTTTGAGAGACCACATGTTGTCATGTTGTTGTCACTAGAAGCACTATTTCATCGAAAATGTTTGCCATTCAATATGTGAAAAAATTAGCTATGGGATGTGTTTGGGCGATATATTAAATTAACAATATTACAAAAAAAAGTCAGTATTACAGTTTTTTTGTCCGGCAGTGTAATAACTCATTTGAAGAAGCCTGTACACCTGACTAGCACTACTAATTCCATAATTATTTCTACTTATTAGATTACTGATGAACTATTAAGTTATTTATTTAATTTAAATAGCTTAAAAGTTATAAGTGTTAAAAGAGTGTAATCAAGAATGGATTACCAATATTAGATTACTTGTCTGAAGCACCTCAGCTGCAGTGACACCATTGATTACCTTTGGTCTTCTAGATTTCTTTTCTTCTCATTGGCAACAAAACCAGTCTCCTCAAACCTCTCGAAATATAGCTCCGTCATTACGAATGGAACATGAATCTTCTCTTAAATTATTAATTGTCCTGAGTTTTCTCAAACCTTGAGAAAGACCATTATGGTTTTCATAAAAACATGAGATCAGCTGTATTCTAACATATAATGATAGAACTGTGGCTTGAAATTAAAAAAATCTTGTACCAGTACTGATAAAATCATTAATATTTTAATGAACAAAAAGGTAACTATGAAAATGCAAAAAGTAACAAATGAAATACCCCGTTGTTTTCCCAAGAGAGCGTTGTTTCTTTTCTACTTCAAATATTATAATTTTTATAATGCTTTTAAAATTTGCAGTTACTTTTGAATGATCCTATATTTTGAAAAATTTTAGGTCTCATTGGGTTGAGTTTTGTCTGCTAATTTACTCATTTATGATGAAACAAATAAGGCAAAAAACCCAGGGAAAAAGTAATTGTACGGAGCAGTTTTAAGCTCTCTGAAAGAATCATTGACTACAGAAAGAAATGTTGTATATAAATCAGAGCATTTGCTCCATATGTGGATAGAAATTGATCCTAAGGACACTCAATTTAATTGTTCAGTCAGGATGGTTTGAGGTACAATTTTCGAAGGCTGATTTCACTCAACAATGATTCCACACCTGAAAACATTAGCCGATTGTTCTAAAGTCATAATATAATAAAAAATAATATGGCAAGCCACATCTCCGTGAAAGTCATTGAAGGATGTGAGCGAATAAAATACTATTTCTCTTGTTACCTCCAAATGCCACTCATCCATGCCAACCTTTGGACTTAGTTCCTTTTAGATTCTTGAAAGAGAAATATTAGTAAGTGTGTAAGAATAAAAACCTGCTTCCTAAAGATATGTTTCCACGTAATTTAAAGAAAGCCCGTGAGAAGCTGCATGACACTATGGCTCAAAATGCGATTAGTGAATTTGAAGCTAGTGGCATATCTCCTATTGTTCTACAAAAAGTGATGTTACACACTTCATGGAACCGTGAAGCTCAAATAGAAAGATAAATCATCCACTTGAAGAGTTTCTGAAAGAAACAAGGCTGATAGACTTCAACAAAAAAGAAGAGAGAAAAACTTTATTTGACCAGGCTCTAATGTGACATCAGGCTTCTTGAAAAAACATGATAATTAGGGGGCGGATGTTGATGACCTAAAAATCTACTTAAAATGATCATTAAAATGCCCTTAAAATAATGAAAAAAAGACGTAGAATTAAAAGAAAATGACATTTAAATATTATTCACTGTACTCGCACCACAACTTCTTAAAAATGAGTCATCTTGTTTCAATGACTGCCCTGCAAATGTCGGAAAGAGGAGGCATCTTGCTGGAATTTGACTAAGATAAAGGAAAAGAGCATGCAACAAAATTAAAGTTTTAAGGGAAAACTATACATTTTAATGAATGTTTACAATGTGTTTCAATAAGGGGTGGTCCATGTCAGTGCCTTCATTCTCCCTCTCCTCCCGTTCTTCGCTTTTGTTATCAGACCTTCCAGATGGGGAGATAAATGACAAAACAAATTGTGGGCGCAGCGTACATTCTTGCAATCTTTGTGTTAAAAATACTGTCTACTGTAGTACATCCCTTCCGAACCATACTGGGGACACAACGTCCTATTGTCCAGGAAACTGTGAAAGTTTCCTCCCTTCCAAACATACATAAATTCTAAAGACATCCTCGTACCAGCTGTCAAAATCCTCACTTAAACTAAGCTGTTGTCAAGCATTTAATATTACTTCTGTTGTGTGAGGTGAAGCCTTCAGTGGAACGAGGGATGGAATTTAGAGTTTGTTCCAAACTATAAAACTCAAACTTCACTGTTGTTCACTTATTCAGTAGGTAATTATTAGTAGGGCCTACTACTCATCTATTTACTTAGAAAAAGATTTAACAAGCCTATATGTAAAGAAGGAAGTAAAATGCATTCAAAATGATCTAAAAGTTCTTCAAGATATTAAAAAATGCCAAAAGAAAAAATGTAAAAATGACTTTTTAGTTCAAAAAATGCAAAAAATTCAATATGGAAAACTAATTTTTTACGTTGCTATGAACATGAAAAGGATTTCTATATTAATAGGCATCGCCCTAATGTGAAAAATAAGAAAATGACTTTTCATCAAGATCCGCCCCCTAATGATGATAAACTAAAGACACAGGAGGAACTATTGGAAAAGAAGAGAGAGCACAGAGAGAAAGCATTACAACGATCTCCCAAGAAGAGGAGAGCTGAAAGCAAATTATCATCACTAGAAGAAGATGGTCAGTATTAGTGATATCCAACATCATGAAAATAATGGAATCATTTAGGAACCAGATATCCAACAGGAATGACTACAAGTTCAGTGTGGAGATTATGTTTGCATAAAGTTTATTTATAATGAGGGGACAGAGAAGAAGGGAAAAAAGTATTTTATTTGAACAATGTTATGTCTAGCTTATGAATCGTATGATTGCATGTTAATGAGCAACTATATACGACGTTATACAATATGTGTAAATGTTTCTCTTTCCAGACGATATTTCTGTAGAGATAAATATGTTTTTGAGTGATTTCAAACTAACGTGTGTTGATCTGTGAATGTTCAGTTTTTGTTACACAAAGTTAAATGACTTCAAAAAGCAATTGTATCACATTTTGTTCGTTACTTTCCGGTTTTTTGTAATAAAATTATCAAAATTATTTTTTTTTAATATCTTCTGTGTCCCAAGTAAATGATATATGAGTATTATGCCACAAAACTAATGCAGTTGTGTATTCTGTTCCAAGTAACTCCACACGGAGAATAAATTTGGAGAGAGTCGACTTGGGTAGCATAGTTGGTATAGCGCTGGTCTTCTATGCTCAAGGTTGCAGGTTCGATCCCGGCCCAGGTTGATGGCATTTAAGTGTGTTTAAGTGCGACAGGCTCATGTCAGTAGACTTACTGGCATGTAAAAGAACTCCTGTGGGACAAAATTCTGTCACACCGGTGACGCTGATATAACTTTTGCAGTTGCAAGCGTCGTTAAATAAACCATAATTCATTAATTAACTTTGGAGAGTATTAACAATTAATTTTACAGAGCATTAACAATTAACTTTATTCTTTGTTTAAGAACCAAATTATTGTTTTTTATGTCAATCAGTAATACTGGCATATTTTGAGTCTTATGAAATATTTGCAATGAGCTAGAATACAGCCAATAGAGTAGCTAGCTTGCCTTGTACAGCACTCTGGGTGGTGCAAAGACGAAATTGCGATAGCCATATTTTAAGGTTGATACACTCATTCTCATGTTATAAAACATTATTTGGTTGTTATGATAGATTGTTATATGAATGATGGAACTCTCCAAGTAACTTATATGTCTTCTGTTTATAGAATGTATAAAAGATTTTCTTCAATTTCTAATTACTAAATACCACTTTACTAATATATTGTCCATGTAAATTTTTCTTTGTCATGATAAAATATTTTTTGATTACTGAGAAATTAAGAACACTGCAACAGGGACAAGTAATTAGATTATAAGAGAAGTAATTGGCCAAATATTTTAGTTCCTATTATACCTTTGAAGTGAAGCCATCTTCAACATTAACAATTTTTCAGCAACTCTCTTTTGTTGTTGGCTCATTGTCCTTATCAGGGGTGGCCACTCCTTATGAGCTAATGAGCTGTAGCTCACTAATTATTTTTATTTGACTCAATAGTACTTTCACTTTCGAACTGCGGGATTATAAATGAAATGGACGAAATATTTGAAACACTCACTTCTTAACTAGCTATGTTGAAGTGAATAGGCCTATGACTGCCGAGTCAACATATTATTTTATGAGCTGAAATTATGCAGCCTGGTGGATGCCGGCTGAAGATACAGCTTAAAAATACTTCGAATGCATGTGCGAATAAAATATGTCATCATTGGCCGCAACTTGCCTCTACAAGAGCTGAGAAGTTTATCGCTCTTCAGAAGTAGATTGAGGTAAGAAGTGTGGGGCTTATGCACGTGTTTTAACTGTTCTTATGTTGTGCTTGTTAAACCATGGTGGACACAATGAAAAACCTGTTAAAAAGGTCTTTTCTGCAAGAACACTGGGAGGGAGGGGCGGGGGAGTGCAAATGAAACAGTCTGGTAGGCCTACTCCAAATCTAAACTCACTAGTAACACAAAAAGCTATAGGTGGAGTGAAGAGGAGCGCGCGCGCGCACACGCGCACACACACGCACACACACAGTATATGTATGTATATACACACATACATACATAAATTAAAACATCAAAATCATTTTATAACATGTTATACATGTTCCTTGTTGTGTAATTGTGACGGATGCCACTTGCAACACTGTCAGACAGTCTGACATTTTGTCGTTCACTTCCAGTCACTAGGAGATGGTTCATTGTTAATTTATGGGAGACTAAGTCCATATTTTCGTTATCTGAAATGAATTTTTCTAATACTGCTGACTTAACACTTTCTCCTGTTTCCAAAACAAATCCAGTGTCTAGTAAATTTAATGATTTCACATTAGTTTTAGTGCGTTCAGTATATCACAGAAAACTCAGATGTCACTGGATTTGAAATGTATGTCCGACCTATATTATACATTAATTCGTAATTCTTTCCGTATTTTCTGATTTTGAGGGCCCATGTCATTGACGAAGGCACGTGCTTTAAAACCAGAGGCATGACAAGAGATTATTTCTTGTAATAATGAAGATGATATAGTACAATTAAACACATAATAAATTGGCTGCTTCCATTTCCACGTCAAACTACGAACAAGTACGATCAGAATATAATTGTGTGGCCTATAGAAACAGTCGCTTGTTGGATTGTAAGAAAATGTCACTGTATATTTTCATTTCGTCCTAACACAGCACCACATTTTTCTCAATTTCATGTAAGGTATGTGCAGGCTGTCATTATTGTTTAAGCTAATTTTGATTAAGCCTGGCGGACACTCCAGTCTAAATACGTCTACATAAAGTACGTGGACTAGGAAAGGGGTAATTTAGACTAGTTCTTACATATTCTGAAGCTCCTTTCGAAGTTGCATGAAGTGTCACTACTGTGATATCGCTACTGTCCCAAAATATACATGGGCTAAGAGTTAAGGTTTTACATTGGCAGTCTGAAAAGAGTTGTTCATACAAGGAATTATTTAAATTTTGAGAGCTCATTGGACCATATTAATAAAACTGAAGGATTTCCTTCGAAGCAAGAGGTTGAAGTATAAGGATGTGCTCCGAAGCAAGAGGTTGAAGTATAAGCATATGCTTCAAATTGTAAGAATAACCTCTACCTTATCCTTCGACCTTATGCTTCTAAGACAGGAGCATGTGCTCATGAATGTTGTTGTGTCGTTTCATGTTGCAGTACTGTGTATTTGTCGGCGCTCTTTGTCAGCTGAGTGCGGGTGTTTGGTTTCATAAAGAAATGCGATAAGCAGCAATGGTAGGCCTTCCAATGATATAGCAAGTTTCCTTCTGATGCTAATAAACCACACTCATTTCAATCACAGTCCCGCGCCGTGGCGTCGTGATCTAAGGCATCTTGCCTAGGACTCGCGTTACGGAATGCGCGCTGGTTCGAGTCCTCGTGAGGGAAGAAATTTTCTCATGAAATTTCGGCCAGTGTATGGGACCAGTGCCCACCCAGCATCGTGATGCACTTGGGGAGCTACGATAGGTAGTGAAAATCCGGTTTCGCAAACCAGCTATAACGGCTGGGGGATCATCGTGCTAACCACACGATACCTCCATTCAGGTTGGGTGATCGTCCACCTCTACTTCGGCATGTGAACGTGAGGCCAGCGGCCGGCTGGTCGGTCTTGGCCTTTCAGGGCTGTAAAGCCGTGGATTTACTTTTACTTTACATTTCAATCACAACTAAATAAGGATTCCGCATGGTTAAAACTGCATCTTCCGATTCAGACAGCGGTAGCTTTGTGCCCCTTGAAAGTACAATTATATTTTTTAGCTACACATCCTGGAATATTAGAAAAAAGTGACAAGTTCCAGAAGTGAAAAGGAAAAAAGGAGGTAGCATTTCTGAAAATGATAAAAATTATTGTAAGAAAATTCGGCATACTAATAAATTCCTCTTAACATGCGTCTTTGAAGTGCCCATAATAGCATTATTAAATATTATAATTAAGCCTACTATAAGAAATAGTGATAGTTAATTAAAGTTTCTACGTTAATCTGTGTGCATCAATAAAATACGAGTAGTAAAATTATACCAATGCAGTGACGTGAATATATTTGAAGTCCTTTCAGTGGCAGGTTCCTCTTGCTCTTCAGTATTTTCATCTTCATTTAAATCCTATATATTGTCTGTAAAGTCATAATTATGGTCATATAGGTACTTCGCTAGCTTACATTATGAAAAACAAAGCAACAAACAATATGAGTGTTGGGACGTTTGAGGCAGCAATTGTACAGAAGTATTGTAGAATGGGAAACCTGCTTCTTAGTTGGCCAAAGGAACGTTCTATTATAAATAACTGTCTCTTTATTTAAAAATCCGATTTCGATATGATACCATGAGCCATGGTTCGAAGCCATCACCCTATAGGACAGTATTTTTAAATTCACTGAACACATCACGAACTCATGAATTTTTCCATATTCTACAGTCAAGAACGGACCCTGGCCAACTAACTGCAACACTAGTCAAGCATTCTTTTGCTTTGCTTGGAGCTTGCAACATACTCATAATTTTATCACCATACCACCATGCAGTGTATGTTTAGCAATACGCATGAGTGCGGTCTAATACATTGATTACACTCAGAAAATTTAATTTCTATAACTATTCAGGTTTTGCAACAGTTATATCTTGTAATGATGATGACAACTTGAGCCATTTGTTCGCTTTTTCCGTTTATTTAAATACATTAATAACAGTTTTACTCATAGTGGTCCGATGTATACCCATCTCTTCTGCAATACCTGATTGGAAACTCCGATCGACCATGAACCGCAAAAAAAAAAAAAAAAAAAAAATATCTTCATCTTTATTTCCAAGGATTGCTGGCTGGGTGGCTGACTGGCTTTACGAGGGCTGGACCCGAGACAGATTCGTACACTTGAGCATGCTTTGGTCCATTGTGCGCCCTGTATATGATGATTGTCCAAATCCGACAGGTGGCCTGAGTGGCATTCGTGTATCTGACACTGACAGGTTGGCCATTCTGTCTCAGCCCGAGATATAGCCAGGTCCCATTTCGCGACGATAAACCCCAGAGGCCGGAGCTCCAAGCCCTTCCTATATCAGCATCGGAAACCCGTACTACTCCCAAGAATTCACTCTAACCAATTTTTACTATTGCAGATATAGATGAAATGGAATGATAGAGAGAAACGGGAGTATCCCGAGAAAACTCTTTGCAACATCTAATTTGTCTACCACAAATTCCAACACGACCTGGCCGAGGATCGAATCCGGGCCTCCGGGATTATAGACAGCACGCTAGCACTTGGGCCACTCCTCTTCTCTCCTGTGTTTCTTCCAGAAAATGAGATGTAATCCATTGGATATTTTCTTCATTAAGTGTATGTAAACTGTTATACTGCTCCCTAACAGTAAACCAACGTAATTTGTAGTATTTTTCACGACGTAATGCGACTAGTAATTGAACCATCTCAGTAAACGACAGAGATGAGTCTGCTTCTGACCAGACTTCACTTTTTAGAAGGATATGCTTCTGAATCGAAGGTTATGGTTCACTTTATTCATACATTTTTTTCTAATTCTGAAGCAAAAGGTTGTGCTCCAAGCAAATGCTTCTTCCTGTGAAGCAAGTGCTCTTTTCCTATTGCGTCATCAAGAGCAGAAGGTTTTGCTCTGCATTTTATTATTAAAATCTGAAGCACATCCTTCAAAATAGTAAATAGTAGAGTAAAAGGATATGCTTAACTTTATTCTTACGGCCCATTTTCATGTTCAGAAATTTTGTTTTTCAATTTCAATATTTTGTCATTTGCTTCTTGTAGTTCTGTTTTGACAAAGTACATGTGACAATGGAGTTTTGTATAATGCCTCTTTATGGTGGTAATATGAAACCCTTTAAGTAGTTTGGAACATAACAAACATATTACATTTTCTTCCTGTGCACAATAAAAGAATTTCTCTTCCCATTCTTCTACAAATATTCGTTCTGCTGCACTCTTTACGTTTAATGATTTGGAAACAGACATGCTGATTGTCAGTTACAACTACTTGTGTATGTAACTCTGCCTGTCCTATGTGGAGTGAGTGCAGATGGAGGGATGCAATAGTAAACCTTTCTCTGGAACTGTCCTGCGTAACTATGACGTAAGCTGCCACTTGCCACATGAAATGCCGACCACTGTATTATGCGAACAAGTTAAATGTCCCAGTGTCGATGACAAATGACATCACGGACAGTGGGGGTGTTTCTATTCTATCTGCCTTGCTCTCCTTTATAGTAATTAGTACCACATAAGAAATGATTTTATTCTGAATCTGAACTGATTGCTATGTGGCATTTTTCTTTTCATGTTCAACATGTTTTTCAGATGATTAATCTCCCGCATCTATTTGTAAATGGCATAAATCTTTCTTCACTTCCTCATCGTGGTACTTACCATGAAAACGTAAATCGTGTGTAACAGAAAATGTCACACATGAAATTATTGAAAAGATTACCTCTTTATTTTCTTCTATGATATTCTTAGAAAACTGGTTAATTTGGATGTCTACCGGCACGTCCTGTAGGAACAATCTTGCAGCTTCAACAGCAGTATTTATGCCACTGGGTGTTTGTATCTCCTTTACAAACCTCATGCACATCTTTAGCCTATATTTCTTGAAAGGGCTTATTATCAGAGTGACCGAACCCCTCTGACCGCACTTTTATTTGGTGGAAATAAGATACAATATTTGCTTAAGATATATGGATTATAAGAGGAGACAAAGGGGAAGGCAGAAAATGGAGAAAGCTGGGTTTGCAGTGAAAGACCTGCCCTTTTGCAGAACAATGAATGAATTAATTAATTTGGAAAATGCTCCCTTTAGGTGCCTGGAGTATGCCAGTCATGGAGACTACGTCTCCAACCATTGATGATTGAATTTCATCTTTAAAAGGGTAGCATCTTCAGAAAAATTAAAATTATGGGTCTTAGGTGGAATCCAACAAGGCTCCAATATTTTAACAATTTCAGACATCAGAGCTGTTAAGCAATACCTATAGTATCTCACAGTTTGTTTGATACTCCTCGAAAGATCTTGTTTACGGTATATTTAGTTTAGCTCCAGAAGTTACGTGTATTGGGAGAGGGCTTGATAGAGTGAAATAGTAGGCCTAAGTGGTTGTAAATTGTTTGTTTATGAGTAGAAGGTAGACTTGTGAAATGTAAACTGTAGCTGGAGGTATGTACTGTCTTTCGCATGTGTAAGTAATGACAAATATATCGCGAGAAATTACAGTATTTTATTTACATCACATTTATAGGGATTCATTTTGTTAAAACTTTGAACTTAATGAATGTTTGTCTAAACTTTTAAATATGAAGAACAACAGTGGGCACTAATTTTTAGGACAACATATTAAGAATATATTGAAAATTAAGGTTTTTAAGTTAATTCACGCTAGTAGGTGCCAATGGAATGTACATTTAATTTTTACAGCGTCCCTGCAGAGCTGTTCTCTGACGCGATTTGAACTCTTTGAAGTGTTAACCATCTTAGTGCCGACTCCCTTGCCATAGTATTATGTGAAAAATTCCAAGTAAATATACACAAAAATGCATCACGATGAACCTTTCTCTATGCTCTTAGCACAACAAAACAGTGGTCTTTTGCTGTCTGGAGAATAACAACAAAATCACGATTGGATCGTGACTGGCAGTTCTAGCAAAATTATAAAATCACGATGTAATCGTGATTGGCACTTAAAGGGTTAAGTATTAATATCAAGACCAATTACACATCTTACAGTAAAACTTAATTTGGAGAATTGTTGACAAGGTGGAAGGAATCTCTCTCCACAACTGTAGGGAATTTCGTAAGCTCGGAAAAAATTTAAGAGGTACCAGTACCCGGTATACAAATATTTTTGTAAAAAAGTATAGCGAGTGCCTATACAAGAATATTAATTTTTCATCTGATGTTTCGGTATTGTTAACAAGTAAACGACATCTACACTAAGGAGACCGCCCGTTATCTTTTCGCAAAATCGAGCGAAAAATGTAGGCGATATATTGGATAGTTTTCTCACAAACTGAAGAAGATTTCATTTTTTGCAGTACTGGTACATTGTTCCTTACGATCATTGGGAAGGCGTAATGCTGCCCGAATGGTCAACTCCTCGAAGGACAACAAAAGTAAAGAAAGCATACCAATCATTCACCCCCATAAAGGGTTAGTCTCCCTTATCCAAATGTAATCAGCCTTCGTACACAAAACAAGTACCGGTATGCTACCGGTACTTGTACAGTAACTAATTTACAAATTTTATGAAAATCTGCTAGATAGGAGAGAAATTGTATTAAATTATTTTTGTATAAATTCATTCCTATAAAGGGGTAGTTTTCCTTATGCAAACGTAATTAGTTTTCGTAGACTAAACAAGTATGCTACCTGTAACTAATGTACAAAGTTTTATAAAAATCTGTTTGATAGGAGGGAAGTTATGATGCTGTATGTAGCTATACATTCAGCTCTATAAGGGAGTAGTTTCCTTATTCAAACGTAATCAGACTTCGTACACAAAACAAGTACTGTATGGTACCTACTTGTAACTGAGACGTGTAGTTGCAAAATCAGATACATCACTTTTTTTTTTCGAAAATGAGTTGTTATATTTCATATCTTCATATGATTCTACAACTGCTTTAGCACTATTATGCTCCAAAGTCAGATACATCACATGGATTTGTCTGATGAAAGAATAGTATTGGTTGCAAATTCTTGGTTCCTTGCAAAAGTCTTTCCTTCATACTGAAAAATTATGTTTTAGTGATGTATCTGATTTTGCAACTAAACGCCTCAACTAATATGCTACATTTTGTGAAAATCTGTTACATAGGAGAGATGATTATAATCAGGGGCGATTTCTCAGGGCATGCTATGCTTGCTGCACAGGCTGCACATGCAAGTATAACAACGCTTGCTCTTTTCTCGGAGCTACAGGAAAGACGTAGAAATAGCGAGAATATAATGAGCGCGCAAGTGCCTTCTTCCTTGGTCCGTCCTAGGCGCACACGCTTCTGTTATGAGTTGTTTGAAACTCTGATCCAAGAGCTATACCAACGACTATTTAACGTTACACAGATCAGTATTGACAGTGTGAATGTGCTGTGCAATGTATTGTATGAGTGGAATGCATATGTTAGCTGCTGCATATATTATTAATTCTTAAACATTAATTTGAAGTATTGCAATGAGTTCGGAGTTGTGTGTTATTGAAACCTTATTATTATATCCATTTTCCCGAAAGACTATACAAGAGAAGACAGACATAGAGAATAAGTGCGCTCGTTCAGTGCAGCTCAATACAACAATATGCATTGGTCGGCAGGGTCGAAAAAACTAAATAAACTATTTTGTTGGCCATGTTTGTTATATTATATTGAACGTCTACATCTTATAAGCGAATATGTTCCATGACTCATAATGATTTCATAATTATAAAATAAATTATTTATGTGGGTCTTATTATTTTTATTAATTATAAATTATTATATCCTCCCATCTTACCCTATGAATAAAAGAGCAAGCCTAACTTTCGTGACTTTCATTCGCCTCTGGATATAATTGTTGTATGGATTCATCCCTATAAAGGGGTAGTTTTTCCTATTCAAACGCAACCAAACTTAGTAGGC
Organism: Periplaneta americana; assembly: GCF_040183065.1. NCBI lineage: Eukaryota > Metazoa > Arthropoda > Insecta > Blattodea > Blattidae > Periplaneta > Periplaneta americana. Next base: position 75,431,227 of record NC_091126.1, read on the forward strand.
TACCAGTACACAAAACAAGTAGGCCTATGTTATATGTAACCAATATACTACCGTATATTTTGTGAAAATCTGCTAGATAGGAGAAAAGTTCTTATTTTTGTTTACATTTACCTCCTATAAAGGTGTAGTTTTCCTTATCCAAACGCAACCAGACTTCGTAAACAAAACAACTATGGTACTGGTACTTATAACTAATAGATTGTATTTTGTAAAAATCTGCTACATAGATAGGAGAGAAGTTTCTTTTTTGTATACAACACCCCCTATAAGGGGGTAGTTTGCCCCATCCAAACGTATTAAGACTTCGTAGATAAAACAAGTACAGTACCGGAATGTTATCTGTAAATAAGATACAAAGTTTTTGTGAACATCTATTATATGGGAGGGAAGTTTATTAATATATTCCAGCTACTTTGCCCATCCGTTCCACTTTGCGGTGGTTAATTTTTATTTTACAGTTCTCTGATTTCCACCATACTTTCAGTACTGTATCAGTAGGGAGTTTGTGAAGGAAATATGAATTATTATGTACATAAGTTAATTTACGTTTTAAACCCATTGAAAATTATTACTTAATCAAGAAGGGCATGGATAAATATATAATAGGATGCGAAACTGCGGTCAGCAACATCTGGTGGCAGGGGGCTGAAATAAGATGATCAGCGCCCAACATCATAGGTCAGCGTTGTCAGACAGAGACTAAACGGAGTGGAGCGCTCCACTAGACTCGTTGCGTGCTCCGGTGTTTCCACAGACCTAAGCAAGTTCACGCTCCGATCTAGCTCCACAACCAGTTTTGGAGCTTACAACTCTGACACTATTGTCGTAGATGTGAACATTAGAACTACGTGTTGGGTACATTACCCAGAGTTCTCTATTTATCCATTCGAGATATTGCTCGAGGAGACAAGATGGCAGACAGAAACTTGTTACTAAGTGAACATGAAGTGATACTACTTGTATAGTGATGTTTATGGACGTTGTAAAAATAGTGTTGTTGAATTTATTTATTTTTTTTTCTTGGGTTATTTTACGACGCTGTATCAACATCTAGGTTATTTAGCGTCTGAATGATATGAAGGTGATAATGCCGGTGAAATGAGTCTGGGGTCCAGCACCGAAAGTTACCCAGCATTTGCTCGTATTGGGTTGAGGGAAAATCCCGGAAAAAACCTCAACCAGATAACTTGCCCCGACCGGGATTCGAACCCGGGCCAGTGTTGTTGAATGTATTGTAAAGTAATAGTAATATAATAAATTGAACTATCTAAGTAGTTCTTGGAGACTTTTCCATTGCGCTGTACAATAAATACCCAAAGAATACAATCCAAATTATCTAATCTTTTGCTTTATTTTTTGTCTCTATCTGGTTATCTTTTAATTGGGTAGTGTAAAATAGATCGTCTCTTTTATCTTCCTGTTGGCTCCGGTAAGAATTTTCAGTAGAAGATGCTGTGAGGAATAAAAATGTATGGATGATATTTATAGACATTTCGCAGCACGCGCTACGAGCGTACTAATCTAGCCCCGGCTATCCACTGGTTACTAGTACAGAATTCAAATCATATCCTATCGCTAACACTGGTTTATGAATACGAAAAACGCTGATAATCCACCGAAAGCCCGCGCTAAAAATGTCTATGAATACGGCCCTAAATGTTTTATTTTAAATTGGGTTAGTTTTGAATATCGACAAGGGTGAGAGAGAAACATAGGTTAAAGGTGTTTGAGAATAAGGTTCTTAGGAAAATATTTGGGGCTAAGATGGATGAAGTTACAGGAGAATGGAGAAAGTTACACAACACAGAACTGCACGCATTGTATTCTTCACCTAACATAATTAGGAACATTAAATCCAGACGTTTGAGATGGGCAGGGCATGTAGCACGTATGGGCGAATCCAGAAATGCATATAGTGTGTTAGTTGGGAGACCGGAGGGAATAAGACCTTTGGGGAGGCCGAGTCGTAGATGGGATGATAATATTAAAATGGATTTGAGGGAGGTGGGGTGTGATGATAGAGACTGGATTAATCTTGCTCAGGATAGGGACCGATGGCGGGCTTATGTGAGGGGGCCAATGAACCTTCGGGTTCCTTAAAAGCCATTTGTAAGTAAGTAAGTAAGTGAGAGGGAATACTTCCTCCCCAGTTTAACATTTTCGTCACCAGGTGCGCTCCTAAATGCATGGAGTAATTAGTTACTCTTTTCGCTACTTGGTGCGCTGCTAGATGTAATAACGCCCATAGACAAATAAATAGAAAGACCCCCAACTCAATGCATTACCTTCGACACGCTATTGACGCGACGTCGAGACACTTGGCGGCAAAACATCGGAACTAAATCTCGTTACACATAGCGGCAGAATGCAGAACTACATCCCTTGTTACACGGCCCGATCGGTATTACAGGTATCCGTTATGCCAACATTAGAGCACGATCGGTACTGCAGATACCTATTATACCAACACATACTGGTATTTTTCATATCGCCAAAGGAGTGTGTAATGGTTTATCAGTTTAAATAACATGTTTAACCACAATATTTATATCACATTTTTGTTTTAACATGTGAATATAAATATAATGGTTGAACATGAAACTGAAAACCATTAACACACACCGTCATTTAACCCTTTTATTAAATTAATTTATCAAATTTGACTAATAAAAGTTTTTGCATCTTCTAGATCAAATATGTAATTGAGATACAGGATGCGAATAGGATAGGATACTTCTCTCCAAAACACCTTAAGCACTATTTTTAAATAATGTTATGTATCATGTATTGGAAGATAAAAACAAAGATTGACTTTGGAATACTGATTTCGAAGTTATTATTGGTCAGTTATATAATTATAATTCGCTCTTAATTTTTTTATGTCAAACATTAGCTTGAAAATAGTCATAAGATGTTTTGCTGTGACATAGTACAATGCACGTTCATAAACATTTATAAAACACCACTTTATTTGTTTTACACCGTCAGAGCTGAACATCTATTTTTAAAAGTAACTGCCATTAGTTTAATATATGGATATTAAAAATCTAAGTAATCAATAATCACCACTGATAAAGAATACAAAGAAAACTATTTGTCTACAACAGACATAAAATTAACTTAGACTTTTAATAAAAACACCATTAAGAAATACAAGTAAAAAAATTATTTTTCATTCTCTGATGTATAGTTGATTCAAAACACTGAACATATTAGAAAAAGTGCAATACAATTTATTAGAGATAAGTCTATACTTCGCAACATTTCCTAATTTTGAGCTTTGATACTGAGTGTTTGATTTGATTGTGGCCCCATTGCTCAAAATATGTTGTTGTTGTATTCTAATGCCAGGGGTTTGACAAAGTCATTTGACCTCTTGCACTCCAATATCTTTCGAAGATATTATCATGGCCAGCCACTGAAGCACAGATTTTGAGGTGTTCCGAATCCATTTCTTGGTTTGAGTTAGGGGACTGATATATTCCAATTCTATGGAGGTGTTTGTTTGGCCAGACAGTCATGGCCTGTTGCCAATCTAAATGCAGCTACAGACGATTTTAGTGGTAAATCGGGAATTAACAGTGGATTATGATGCAGAGTGTTCCATTTTTTCCCTTGAGATTTGTGTTATCAAATTTTGTTTGTTGAAGTCTAAGTATGTAGATTTAATAAATCTTTTCACAGAGTAATACGTAGATTTAGTAACAGGTCTGTAAGTAGCAGTGCTGCCCTTCTTTGCTAAAGCATCAGCATTTTCGTTTCCCAGGATTCCACAATGGGATGGTATCCACTGGAATACAATTCTTTTATTGAGTGATATTAATTGAGAGAGCATTTTAGTTATTTCTGCTGTTTGAGATGAAAGTATGTATTTAGAGACTATTGATAGAATAGCTGCTTTGGAGTCTGACAATATAACTGCATTCTTAAATTTATTGATGTGGCATAGAAGATTCCTGAGACTTTTACTTATTACAATGATTTCTCCGTCAAAACTTGTTGTTCCACATCCAAGAGATCTATAAAGTGAGAAGAGACAAAATATTGTACCATATTTACTCTCTTCTTAGCTGATGTTATACGACAAGCATTCCATTATAAAAAATTTAGTTGCTTCTGTACCATTAAAGTAGTCCTGCCCAGAAATCCGATTGGGGGACTATTTTGCTGCATAGAATTGGAATATATCAGTCTCCTAACTGTCCATTGTGCTACTCAAACCAAGAAATGGATTCGGAACACCTCAAAATCTGTGCTTCAGTGGCTGACCATGACAATAATTTTGAAAAATACTGGAGTGCAAGAGGTCAAATGACTTTATTGTCAAATGCCTGGCATTAGAAAACATCAACATATTTACTCTGGTCATGATAATATCTTTGAAAAATATTGGAGTGCAAGAGGTCAAATGACTTTATTGTCAAACGCCTGACATTAGAAAACAACAACATATTTACTCTCTAAAAATTCTAAATAATGCACCCAAATCTCACCAGTTGCAGAAGCTGCAGATTCGTATCGCTGCCACTGGACTCCCTCCTATGCCCTATAGATGACACAACTGAAATGCTCAATGTACTAGTAATTATTATTTGTATTTATATTACTATGTGATGTTAACTTAGGGTCTTAAAGATCGTTAGATTCATCATTGCCCTATATATTACAAAAATTATATTGCTCATAATGTAGAAGTCAAGTACTCTACTTTTTTTTTTTCAGATGAATGAATGAATTCCCCTTATTTTCCTTCAATTAACTGAAGAAATCAACACATTAAACGAAATGAGATAACAATGATAATAATAATAATAATTCATTTTAGTACCGAGGTCATGGAAAGCATGGGGCTCTACCTCCATGCCCCCCAAATGCCTTCTTGGCATGTTACGGGGATACCTTTACCTTTTACCTTTAATAATAATAATAATAATAATAATAATAATAATAATAATAATAATGATGAATGAAGTCCATTACCATACACTTGTCAACAAAATTAAACACAATTTTGTTAAAAGATAAAGACAATGAATGAAGCAATTATGTTAGGTGGTGAAAAAGGTTAATGTAAGTAGGCTGGTGATGAAGTGGGTCGTAGTTCTTGAGTGGGATACCAAGCATCCCTTGATGGAATGGCCCCTCTTAGTAAGTTATATCTGAAGTCACCGTTATACTGATTACTGCAAAAATGGCTTGCACATATATAGGCCCTTCTGTAAGGATGAGGATTTTCTGCCACAGCTGCCCACATGTGGTACCTGTTACAATCAAAATTCTATTATTTTCTTAAAAAAATACACAAACCAGGGTTGGTATTAATTTAAATTAATGATTTAATCATGATGTAAATAAAATAATTTTCATTTTATTTACATCAAATAATTGTTACTACTTAAATCACAGATTAAAATTATATGCACCTAACATGATTAAGATGAGAAATTAACTTCCTGAAAAAAAATATATAAACGTTTTTACATATGACTGTTCTGCTGCTTCTTAAAACTATTAGCAATATATATGAGTAGCAAACTTGCATCTCTGCAATGAACAAAATATTTTCTATGGTGAAATATATTTTTCTTCCTATGAATTCATATAAAATTTCACCACAGAAAAATCTTTGTTTATTACAGACATATAATTCTAGCATTTTCTGAAGAAATGGACAGGTTTTGAATGTTTGCTTCTCATATGTCTTTTCCCAACTCCTAATTAAGGAGCAACAGAACACATGGTACAGGTAGTCAAGTAGAGCCTACTTTCCTACTTTCGGAATCACCACCTAATTAAAGCACAGTATGATGCTGAGGATTGAAATGAATAGTTGTAGCTCATAACAATATTCAAAGTAAAAGTTGCACAATGCCAAATAGACTACGTATATATTCTGAATACACACAATGCTAAGCTCTTCTGATAAATTTATTTGTAAATATTAATCTCCCTAAATAGTTGAATTCTTTTCTAATGAATAACAAACTGAGCATAATATCTTGCCTAAGTCTAAGCTAATTATTATTATCATTAAGTGCAGGTTATTAGTGCTGTAACTCTTCATGTATTAATAATGAGGCCTATGTGTAAACATAGTAAATTATTTTTGAAGAGATGTTGTTAATTACTTAAAATAACACATTAACAAATTACACAATTATGTAGGAACTAATGCACAAATTAAGTTTAAATGAATTACAAAAGAAGGCAAAAACTCATTTTAATAAACAAATATGAATTTGACAAATAATTCTCACTTAAATTAAAAAATCACTACAGTTTACCAACCCTGACTATTTACTGATGATATATAAGGATATCTTTGCATTGAGCTTATGCCAATGCCATTGCTTACCTTTTAAGCTGTGCTGCATTACTTGGCGCAGGAAACAGGAATAACCAGGTCTTCTCATTACTAACCCATTTCTGACAGTACACTGCAGCACATTCACAGTGTAAAACTCCGCCATTTGTCTTTCTATTAACTGAAACAAACCAGCAGTAGCCTAGTATCATATAGTGCATTAATAACACTACATTTCATAGAACAATTGAAGGATTGCAGTATAATCAACGTTTGTGAAATATTCCTGGAAGAATTCTATCCAAGAGTCTATAAAAATAATAAATATCTCCGGCAATTTAACTCTTTTTATTTTATCAAAATCATTCCAGTAAAGGTACTACTGTTAACTGTAAAGTCAAATTTCTAAAATATAGCTTTTCGGGAACAACACTTCTTTACTATTGCGTTACCAAGCTAAGGTACCCCCGCCATCCTTTGGTAACGCAACTGTAAAGAATTACACCGAGAACAACATATTTAGTCATATCAGATTCTGTCCCACGAATTTTAAGATGTCTGACCAACTTAACTTAGCTATATACAAAAATAAGATGTTCGTTCATACCCAAAGTGTATATTAACTCTGTTAGCTTACCTTTAAAGCTCTTGGCGTAATTGTAGTTAGGCCTAATACACAGAAATCATTTCATCATGTGGTAGTGGTAGAAGGAAGGTAATCGCGTTCTGAAGTTTATCCCTGAAAACAATTACAGATCTCAGTTTAAATTAGAAAACATGACGGTGCAGTTAAGCTGCATCTACACGGTTCAGTTTTTCATGCTCGTACGCACGCAGTCTGGGAAGAATATTGAAAGAATCAAGTTTAAAGCGCATGTTGAATTAAGATACATTAAGATTTTCTATCTACAAGGTACGCCATATTAATATTAAAATACCAAAATACCATGTGATGGAGTGTAAACACCGATTATAGTTTCACTGACCAAGTTCTGCAGCAGCGAAAGCTAAAATAATATATTATCCTGCACATTGTGTGCACTTCCGTTATTATTAAATACCAATCTTGCAGGCATTGCTTGAATGTGTGAAGTTGAAAGAAAATTTGAACCGTGTAGATGTAATCTCAAACATATTTCTTTCTTACCTTTAACGTTGCGAATTATTTCTTGTTGCAGGAAAGCACTAGTAACTTCTCAATTAACTCGATCTGTTCAAATTTCTTCCTTAAGCAGCCATGTTCGTCCATTCCATAATTTATTAGAGATGGGTAAAAAATAACACAACAGTTATTTTGGAACTGTTCCGGTCTCGGAACTGTTGCAAAAATGAACAGTAGGTCGGAACCTGCTGTTCCGAAATAACAGTGTTCCGACTCCGAGCTGCTCACTTGCCAACTGTTGCGGGCTCGCAGTACCGCGTGGCACAAGGTATGTTCCGACTCCCTCGGAACTGTTGCAAAAATGAACAGTAGGTCGGAACCTCCTGTTCCGAAATAACAGTGTTCCGACTCCGAGCTGCTCACTTGCCCAGCTGTTGCGGGCTCGCAGTACCGCGTTGCACAAGGTATGTTCCGACTCTGAGATAACAGTCGGAACGTCGGAGCTTGTTCCGATGAACCAACGACAGCTGCAATTACACTGTACTTGAAACTCTCACGTGGTTGGAGGGGGGCGCATGGACATTGAAATCCTTGCGGTGGCGCGAACTTTAATATCAACATTTGTAAGACTGGCCAATCATCTGTAATGTTATAGTAAGTATTAGAGTTGGGCAACACGATTCTTTTTCAGAAGTCGATTCCAACGATTCAATCACACATTACGAATCGATTCTAACGATTCGTTCACGATTCTTCTCAGTTTGCGATTCCAACTATTCTTTTGAATCGTCAACGAGTTCACGATTCTTCCCAGTCTGCGATTCCAACTATTCTTTTGAATCGTCGCAAGACACTTTCCTTTGCAAACCACGCGTAGAACAAAAAGTTCTACATCTCTCTCATAGATGGCATAAGAGGCGAGACATTGGATTGTCTCTTTCCCACTGGCTGGAACCATTCAGTATGAACTCCATTAGTCTACAAAATTACCCAAGATAATTTCTCTAAATTATAATTTATCAACTGAACCTTATTATGAAGTACATTTTTTGCATTACATCTCTATTTAACTATGCAAATTTCAGGTTTGTGTTCATTATTTTCCATACTTAACAAATGCAGTACATATTTTGATTTCACTCTCGCTCGGGAGCATTCGACACGGTTCGGAAATGTCCGTTGACAGGTTACATCAAACAACGAATAGAATCGTGGGTTACGATACCATGCCGATTCCTTCATATTCTTTTGAATGACGATTCGTTACGATTCGTTTGAACGACGATTCGTTACGATTCTTTTGAACGACGATTCGTTGATACCACGAATCGATTCTTACGATTCTTTATTATTAGTCGTTCGAATGAACGATTCGTTCACGAATCGACCCAACTCTAGTAAGTATTCAATAATCTGTAATATTGATTCCCGCTTTATGGTTTATTTCACCATTAGTTGACTAATTCTGTTTTATAAACATTCTACAAAGTCATAAAGTACGCATACTATTATTAATTCATTGATCAGCTGATTCTATACAAAGGTTAAAGTCGTAAATGGTAATGAGTGGTTTAGTTACAATGTCTGTATGTCGTTTGTTGAGGTTAAGTCTGACAAGCACAAGTTTTTGTGCTATCTTCTCTGTTATCAAAGAACGACAAAAATGTTGTAGCATTATTTGTTGGAAACTACCCATATAAGTAATGATTTGGAGAGCGAGGTTTAATGCGAAGTTTAAATTACACTTTGGTAAAGATGCGATTCCAACATTTTACTAACCCACTGCGGGGTTTCCAGGTTTCAGTATTGCCAATATATATCTTTTTTATTTATGAAATTGTAATATTTATTATTATTATTATTATTATTATTATTATTATTATAACTGTGCATTAAGAAAAGTAAAAATAAAAATTAATGATTTGTTTTTTTTATTATGTAATAGAGAGAACAGAAATTACATACCATATGTTTTAAATGTTGTGTTATTTTTTTTTAGTTGGCTACCATGTCTTTATAACTTTATGTACGAAAACAAAGTGTTGTATTCTGTCCTTGTAGTCAACAGCTGTGTAATTACTAACATTAAGCTTTTGAGTTCTGTCCGCATGCACAGCAATTTTCCAAAATCGATTCGAATGTGCATTGCAGTGCCATCTATAGATAAGAATGTGTACTATGTCATGCCTATGAGTGCTCCAGTGTGAGCTGCATGGTGTTATTTGTCTATTGTGAAGAGGGAGGGTACTGTACCGTTCGTTTGAACGACTCAACGACTCCGACTCATCACCACTGGTGACTGTTATTTCGGAACTGTTATTTGGAACATAGTATTTTTTCGGAACCGGAACCGTCGGAACTGTTCCGGGAAAAGAACAACTTCGCCCATCACTATAATTTATACAAGATTTAAACAGAATAGGAATGCCAACATCCAACAATTGATCAACTGAACAAATGAGGTTAATAGGTCATACACAGTACACTAATATGGCTACTTTGTCCTCAAATGAAAATGCAAAATAACTATATAGTAATAGTAATAATAATCCAAATATTATAAAACTGACACATTCTGTAAATAATGGATATTAATAATATCTGTTTAAAACTGTCATATTGGCAAAACTTATAACCAAAGAACTTTCGAAACCAAAGAGTTTTGTACTGCTAGTTTTACAAACTCTGTGATCGAAATACAGCCAGCGCTGTCCTGACCACATGCGGCAAACTATGGAACATCTATGAGCATCCAACATCTATCATTTGAGTTAAACCCCCCTGATAACGCCCCTCCTCCCAACAGGTGACAGAAAGATCAATTTCTACAACAGCGCCTCTAGTATATGTTACGGGAAACTCAGTAAGTTTCGCATCCTATTATATATTCATCCATGAAGAAGGGTTTCATATGAGATAAGCTTATTTTAACTTGTACGCAAATCAGTCCAGCATAATTTCCCAGCGCTAGTAGTAGAATATTGCTTCACCATGTTGGCAACTATGAACGCTTTTCTGGACAGGTAGTCTAGCCAATATAGCTACTTTGGCGCTTAAATCTGGCGACTTTTAACTTTTTTTCGGTGACAATTTCTTTTAACTTTTCTATAGCTGAAATAGAGATATAGCGAACTTTCAGCACCCACAAGCGACAAAAATAAAACTTTTTCTATTGATATTAAGAAACCTAACTACTTTAGAATTGCTGTTTGGAGACTATCTATATTCATCCGTTGGCATCACTGGAGATAGCGCTCCCGTTGACACCGTAGAAAACGTTAGTCGTTACGTTGGTTTCACCTGGAATTGATGTTGTGGCTATGTGTTACGTCTAAGTGTGCGTGAGAGTAATATATTTATTTGCTCTCTTTATTTGGGAAACTCGCAGCGGGATGAGATTACTGTACTTGGTTTAATCATAATGGAATACATGGCAAAATAATGAGTGCTGAAGCAAAATATAACTTTATTAGAGGGCGGCGAGAAACAGCTGATCATAGTGCTCATTCAAATGATGTGGAAGAAGATAATGAAGGCGTGGAAGGAGAAGGGAAAGTGAAAACAAAATTAATGTCAATGTGGTGTAACATGAAATATGGTAAGTTTATGTACTATCGGTAAACATCACTTGCAGGTTCTGACTGCGACAGTCCATAGATACATTTAACAAAAATTAGCTGACCTGCTGCATGGAACATGATATGTATGTTTTTCAAACATAAAATCATGGTGTAAGAAGTCATCTGTGTATTAGGTCTCTCATTTTTAGGCTTGTTAAATGTAAAATTGTGAAACTAGCGCTGAGATAGTTCCGGTGATTTTGGAAGTGAAGAGCGGAGATGCGGTTGATCGTAGGTATATGCAATGTGTAACAAAAGTCTACACTAACCAAACCTAACCTGTCACAGATTCGTATATGCAAAGTGTATAAGCGGAGTACGAAGGAAAATACCTCAGCGCTAGTTAAGCCGAGTTAAATCTCAATGTTAGCTGAGTGCCTCTCACCGGGAAAAATTTGATTATTTCGTGACAGCCCCGTTGTCAGTGACAAGGTTAGGTAAGGTTTAATGAGGAGGTAGTGAGAAATGTCCCTATTGTCGGCGATGAGATTAGGTAGTCTAGTCTGATGAACTAGATTAGCGACAAGTGGTTCGCGCAAAAATGACACAATTGAATATCAGGCCCAGTACTATTATTATTATTATTATTATTATTATTATTATTATTATTATTGGGTAAATTTCAGAACACGGATTCTTTCCTTTCCCTCTTACTTCAAAATTTCAACCTTGTGCACACAAAATAAATTATTGGCACTGAAAAGTGCCTTTTGGTAAGCATGATGATGCGCATTTGACAAACGCAGACAAATCTGCTCTTTTTAGTATTTCAAGATATAATTGTCAGTGACGAATCCGTATACTAAAATTTTTCCGTTGAGTCATATGTACCGTACACAAAAGAAAAAACTGAGTGCCAACACCAATTTCGCACCAAAATAAGAGTGGAAAGTTGCTGCGAAAGAGCAGGTCGGAAGACGTGCGGACAGACAGGATCGCACCGTCAAGGTGAAAGGAATAGCAGGGAGGGAGGGGCAGCATATACATCTCATTTCCTGCGTTTCCTTACTGGTCACGAAGAAAAAGCGAGTTTTCATAAAGTAAAATCAGTGATAGGTTAGATTAGTTTAGTTCAAGCTTTTGGTATGCTTTGTATATACTCGCAATTGCCTATGAATGTGCCCTTTCGAATGTGTCTTCGACGTAGCGATCCCACCTGGCTGCAGCCCACTTCTCCACTGGCCCCCACTTTCACAGCAAATTTACTGTCTTAGTTCAGTGCGAAATTGGTGTCGGCACTCAATTTTTCTTTTGTTTGTGGTACATATAACTCTACTAAAGTAGATGAATACTTTTGTACCTTAACGTCGTAATGCAATTATTGTAAAGAATTCCATTACGTTTAATAATTGGTACAGGAACAGAGATTCATTGGCGTAGCTCAGTGGCAGGCGCGTTTTCCTGCTGATCCGGAGCTGCCCTGGGGTGTAAGTTGGATTCCACTGGGTGCTAATTACCTGGTTATATTTTTTCTGAAGTTTTTCCTTAATATCATGACAAATGTCAAGTAATTTATGACACACCATCGGCTTCATCTTGTCAAATATAATCTGGCTTTCGACAAAAACCTGCTAGTTGATACACCGTCGTTAAATAACCAAGCATAAAAAAAAAAAGGAACAGCTGCAAATTACTGTGCATTTGGTGCATGAATTCAAGGTAACTGTCTCATATTTTCTCCCAGAAGAATTAATCAATGAGTCAAGTTTTAAACAAGAAAGAAAATCGGAAGTAATAAATATGTTACAACAGCATTGTGTTTCATTATAAAATGATTCAGTATTTCACATTGAGGGTGTGTAAATGTAGTTCCTTTAGGGCCTACTATTAACTTGGTAATAAAGAAGAAAGTAGGTCTATTAGAGAATATTACAATTGAGAAATGTGAAAATTTAATTTACAAATACATTCAAGGTAGAAAGTATTTCTGTAAAACCATGTCTTAAAATATATTAGAATAAAATTCCTAAGTCATGCATAAAAACTTGTGTAATGTGCGATAAATATTAACTATTTTCGAAACTTAGGCTACACTTAATAAGTTATACTTGTATGTAAAGATTCATTTTTTGGTTTTACAGAATTATCTGTTACGGTTAATAACCAAAGTTATACTTGGTTACCCAATTATCTTCTGACCAGATCTGCAGCAGGAACTGCCTCAGTTGATAAGGCAATGTCTATAGCTGGACGGTGAAGTGGTTTTGACCTCTCACATGATACAGTTAGTGTTGTTTGAGCAGTGCAAGTAACTACATGTGTTCAGTCTGCTAAGAATAAATAGCAAATAATAGACCTAATTATTCTATTTCACATCAGATGCCTATTTACGATTTGTATGTCCATACAGAATCCACTCTTGCTGTCAGGAGATTATTTCAAGAGAAATTCCCAGGTGATAGAGTTCCAAGTCATGATAGATTCATAAATTAGTTAATAAATTTCGGGAAATGGGAAGTGTACAAGACGAATCCACATACAGTCAACTCCTGATATAGTGAACTTCTGCGGACTTGCATGTTGCGTTCAATATATCCAAGGTTCACTATATCCGAAGTGTCTCTCCCCTAACGTTAAATGATAGAAATTAATGAAATTGTGGACAAGAAAATAAAATATTTCATTTTTTTGTGGAATGGATTACATTGTATACTGTTACAGTTGATTTACAACCCACATCCGCTTGCGAAAAACCACGTTCAATGTGACTTATAATATTCGCCTTATCTTCCAAAGAAAATAGTACGTTCACTGTTGGAGCACTAGAACAGACTGGTCAGGTAGAAATGACAAATGCCGTTATGGTGTGACTGCGTATTCAGCCTTGGAATTTCCCGGGTCACTAAATGGAAACTGGGAGAGGGTTGATGGAGTTTGAAAGCCATCGAAATTTTACCTTCATTTATGCTCTGGACATAATGTCCGTCCCCTTTTAATAAAAGAAGGCAATTTCATTTTTCGTTGTTTCGATGCTATTCATCATAATGGAAATGTTTCTGACAACAAAAGGCAACCCTTTGATGGTGGAGGATTAGAAATAACAGTAGAGTAGAGTGCCTGGGAACAAAATGTCAACCCTTTGACGGTGGAGTGAGACAAGATCGTCATGTGTTGCCTGGATTTATAGTACAGCTCATTGTCTAGGAATTACTAATCCTACCTTTGACTAAATGAGTAATAAACTTAGAATGTTGTTCTCAAAACATTCTTTCAATTTTATACAAGAAGGTCTGACTTGAAATAAGAATTTATCAGGATACAAGGTTCACTATAACCGAAGTGAGGGTTCACTATAAATGGAAATATTAATGTACTTTTTAATGTATGCGGGTCGGGACCAATGATTTAGGTTCACTATAGTCGAAAGTTCACTATAACTGAGTTCACTATATCCAGAGTTATCTGTACTTTAGACGAAATGAAGGATAACATCCACCAAGAGATCAATTCAGTTTCTCAAATAGAACTAAGAAGGGTGATGAATAATTTCCTAAGCAGATGCCAGAAATGTTGAACATGGAGGCAGACAGTTCCAGCGGCTCCTTGTGTGACATGGATGAGTACATAACTTTTTAAATGCATTAGAATCTATTAGGCAGGCACTCTAGCATAACAAGTAATCGCTGAACCAGGGACTCATGTATTGCCTGGCCAGCAGGAAGCGATATCTTATCGGCTGGCACAATCTCTGCTGCAGCTGGTCAGACGATAATTGGATGACCCAGTATGTGACAAATGCCAGTAAGCTACACAAGATCAATATACACAATATTTACATTCTTTACTTTGTTATTAAAATGTATACTGTAACCTATATTATTGAAATTCACGATACTGTTATAGCCTAAATTAATATTGTAATCGAATTATGCCTAGAGTTTTCCCATGCTGTAAGCCTACCAGTCTACAAAATTATTGCATAAATTTACTTTTCTACGAGTGCAATATTAACCATTTGAGTGAGGTTGTAAGGTTTATAATTCAGTTAAAGCAAAATAAATTTAATTGTTTATGAAATATTTATTGCCAATTGCTGACTTATTAACTACCTCAATAATTTTGATAAGCATGTATGGCGATGTTCCGTGCATCACATTTAACGCGCATTTTTTTTTTTAATTGTGAGAAGAAAATACAATATTTTGTTCATTTTTTTTCTATAGGCCTAATAAAGATAAAGGTTTATCTCTAGATGCAATGAAGGTGCATGGGGAGCCTGGAGGTAGAGCGCAACAGTTTCATGACCTTGACACTACAGTGACTTGCTCAAACTTATTTTGGAATTGCAAATATATTTACTTCTGAGATACAGTAGAGCATCTCATTTAGGCACAGTGAAAACGTAAACAAAGTGCAGGTAACGTGTGGGGGGGAGGACGAGCCGTACGATAAACACTAGGGATGCACAAGGTTTTAGTTACAACATTTATGGTGGAGCATTAATTTAAATTATGTTTTCCAAAAACATTCAAAACAAAAGAACACGAATTCCATAATTTTATCATATACACATTTTAACAAACAAGCAATTGTAACATTGAAATAATTCAGTCTAACAAATCAAATTTTGCTACTTATATGATTTTGCTTTCAAGCACGAATTTTTATAGTCATGAATTTCATTCTCTGTATGACTAACATAATATCACTGTCTTCTGTGACTGCATTAACAAAACTACAGGATATTGGTCTGAAGTGACAACACTATTTCCTAAACATAATTACAGTATTGTAGTTTTGTTAATTCAGCCACAGAAGAAGGTGATATTATGTTAGTCATACAGAGAATGAAATTCATGACCGTAAAAAATGCTCTTGAAAGCAACATCATATAAGTAGCAAAATTTGATTTATTATATTGAATTATTTCAATGTTACAATTGCTTGTTTGTTAAAATGTGTATATGATGTTATGCAGTTTGTGTTATTTTGTTTTCTGTGTTTTTGGAAAATATAATTTAAATTAATGCTCCGCCATAAATGTTGTAACTAAAACCTTGTGCAACCCTCATGTTTATCTTATGATTCCTCCTCCCCTCACACATTACCTGCACTTCATTTACGTTTTCACTGTGCCTAAATGAGATGCTTTACTGTATGAGGTTAAGGTCATGTTAGCCCTTCAAGGTATGATTGTTGTTTAGTCAACTGTCCGAAGACAGGTGTGAACCTCACAAGTGACACCAATAAGGCATCACTCACGAGGCAACTAAACCAGGAGATAATGTGGTAGGGTGGCCAGTTCCTTTCCCCATATGATATGATTATAGACCACATTTCAAGTCACCTTGGTGTGGCGTATTCTTTTTTGGCATGTCCTGGCATAATTTGAAGTTGCATTAGCTTTTATCCTAGCCCAAAACTACCCAAGGCAACATGCGGAAGCCAAGGCACCGGTTTGTGAATGTTTTTAATTTGGAAAATTCCGACATTTATGACTGGGAATATGTAGGTACATGCTCCATTTCTTGTCTTAGTGCCATATGTAAGCCACAGATAGGATGAGTTGTCTCAATTTAGAAGACTAACCATTTGCCTGTATGGTGACTGTATATCTGATCCCATGAGGGCACAACAAAGATCAGTGTTGAACTCAACTCGTTTACTTACTTACAAATGGCTTTAAGGAACCCGCAGGTTCATTGGCGCCCTCACATAAGCCCGCCATCAGCCCCTATCCTGTGCAAGATTAATCCAGTCTCTATTCCTTTGCTGTGGTCGTGCCAGAAAATTACTGATGCTAATTGTTTGTGTCACAAAAGTTTGAATCCAGCTATTTTTTCCCTTGCTAATTTGGTGCTTTGTGGTAGAGATGTGCTGATTAATTAAAAATCTCTCATTGGATTGACACTGATTTGACATGTATTATAGAATAACACTCTTCCATCTGTTGTAAAACCTTCATCTTTAAACTCAACAACATAATTTTTTAATTGCACAATAGTGGATGTTCTACTTTTGGCATCTTGAAAATACACAAGGTTACGGGACAAGAGCAGAATATTCACTGACCGGGCTTGTTGTTGCTTGGTGGGAGTGTATTTTCAAAATTGTCTCATAATAATCTCTTTCTATTATCTAATATTATTTTAAATATATTAACATTCTATGTATTTTAGCTTAATTCTGCTACACAGTTTATTTCAGTGTCTAATTAATAGTTCATAGTATTTTGTTGTTTAATTCGTATATAACTCTTGTATACATGTAACTCTCACTTAATCAAATTGTTGAATTTTTTGTAAGTTCATGCATATGTATATACACTGTTTGCTGGTTGAGTGGAAGAGAAGGCCTTACGGCCTTAACTCTGCCAGCTAAAATAAATCATTATTATTATTATTATTATTATTATTATTATTATTATAAACAACAACTATAAATATGGGAAAATATGTGAA
Source organism: Periplaneta americana (assembly GCF_040183065.1). NCBI lineage: Eukaryota > Metazoa > Arthropoda > Insecta > Blattodea > Blattidae > Periplaneta > Periplaneta americana. The sequence continues at coordinate 75,448,654 of NC_091126.1, forward strand.
ATAAATTTGCTGAATTTGTATTACAAACAACGTAGACTAATTGATAGAGATAAGTTTAAAAAATATTGCTATCTTTGTAATATTACTTTATTTAAAGAAATATGTAATTACTAGAGCCCAGATGTTTAGGCATTTATTTTGGTTAAAATAGACAGACATATAGATACTAAAAATAGTAAAGATAGGCAGTGAAATAGGTAGCCTATTTATTATTCATGGAAAAACAAAAAATAGACAAATACTTAACAAACTATCCCATATGGTACTCACTTTCCTTGGTTACATGTCACAACAAGATGCCTTTTTAAGCTTTCAACTGTCATAGTGAGCCCCATGTCAGAGAGAACGTTTTACATGGTGGAAAAAGATATTTCTACTTCTACTGAAGTGATTGGAGCAAACTTAAAACAACTTATTTCAGAAGGATTGTCTCTACTTTCTTTCAGAGATCGGGAAAAACCGACTGTGTATTGTTTCAAAAAGAGGGGTGTGAGAAGGGATTAGAGACTTCAAAGTATGCGTGACTTGTGCGTACAAGCGACAACAGTAACGGGACCTGGAGACTTACTTTTAATACTTCCCTCGTTCCCTTTCTTTCGCTGGTGAACCCCGAAGTGACCTGAGCACTGAGAGTTATACTGTTCAAACATCTTTGTTAAGTGACATAAAAGATGGAATCAGTGGGGAGAAAAGTTTACGACTTCTTGGAAACATATGTATTGCTGGAGAATAAGATTCTGAGCAATTATTTGTGTGAGGTGAATATATATTTTTAATTTGTACAACAATCCTTTTTTGTTTTTTTATATAATTTATGTGCAGTTTATTTTAAATGCATTAAAATATAGAAAATGTACACTGACAATGTAAAAAGGCGTTTATCTCTACAAGGTCTTTCATACATATACTCAGTTAAAAAAAAAGGCATTTTGCCTAACATCCAGGCTCTAGTAATTACAAATAAATCCTAGCTCTGGTCATTAGGCATTAGATTTTTATGCACTAAAAGCTGAGTGCCACTCTCTATACCTGTTGGGAGGATTTCTAGGCATGATTCACAAGTTTCTGAAATCCAACAGTAGGTAAATGAGTCACATGGACTGGAACATTTATCTTGTTAACAGCACTCTGATGTGTAAATGATGAATAAGGGCAGTAATAGTGTCAAAACCAATTAATACTGACATTTTGTTAATGGTCTTAACTGTCACACATTAATGCACAGTTTATAAGATGCATGCTGCAGTCCGTTTGACTCATTATTAGATCAATCTATTATTAGATTCTTGTCCTGCCTGGAACAAGTTACCTGGTTGAATTTTTCCCTGGGGTTTCTCTAAACCCATTAAGAGTGAATGCTCTGAAACCTGGAATCATTTCACTGGCACTACCACCTTCATTTCACTCAGTTGGAAGATCATCATCATCATTGGCATTACGGCCCTTGTAGTTTAGCCTTAGCCTCCCCCAGAGCATCCGACCAATCACTCCTGTCTAATGCTCGTGTTCTCCATCTTCTAATTCCAACTTTTGTTAGGTCAGCCTGAACATCATCCAGCCATCTCAATTTAGGTCGTCCGAGTTTCCTTCTTCCTACTGGCAATGCATAGATGTAGAGCTTTGGGTGTGTGATTGTTCTCCATCGTGGTTATGTATCCCAGCCACTCTAACCTTCTGAGTTTTATATCAACAACAATGTTAATATCTTTATATAATTCATATAACTCGGCATTTGTTCTGATTCGCCAAAACCCTTGCTCATAAGTAGGCCCAAAGATAAAATCATGAAAAATAATTAGAATGTAAATCAGGACTGGAAACCCTCCCAACACACGACATTCACTCCAGTATTCTGTACTCAGTGGCATTTGTAGCTTCTAGTGTATATAAATTCTACTATCAAAGATTACGAGGAAAAATTTAAATAAAACGCTATACTGGTTTCCTGGATGTTAGTTGGTGTATGGAAAGAGGCAATGTTGCCAGATTCATAATTCTTAAACTAGTTGGAAATTACAGTGAAATGTTTCATTCTGTCAATAGGTCTACAAAGAGAGAAATATAGGTAGTATTTTGTTCTTTTCACTATTGGCAGGAGGTTTTTGACAATTAATGAAGATGGTTGGATTATATTTCTTAATTTCTGTAAGCTTTAATTTTACATTATAGTACAAGTTTTTATCTAGATGTAGTAAAAGTGGAATAAAATTTCTGTCAACAGAGATCTACTATATATTGTAATAATTCTTCTGTTTTCACTGTTGAAGTCAAGCACAACAAACTGTTTCTGCTAACATTTTCTAATGTTTCTACATAAGATTAGAAAGAGCACATGCTAATATTTTGAGGCAGTTGCATATCCATGTTTCTAGAAAATATTTCTTATGTTCTAATGACTTTTCTGTGCAATTATAAAATGAAATTATCATCGAACTCTTCTTTTATTTCTATTATAATGTTGACATTGTCTCAGGATTTAAGTGGAAATAAATCAGAAGCTGTAGGATGGTAACAATAATCATGGTCAATTCAGAAGCTACTGTGCCAAGAATGGAGGAGAGGTTAGAAGATGTATGCAGCTGTATTGGAAAGTATTTCAATTCCAAACAAACAAATAAAATGGAAATAAATGAAAGTAAAACATAAAGAATAAAAAAATTAAGGTCACTATCAAAGAAATTAATACAAAAAAATATTCTTATAAATGAAATATTAGCATATCCAGGCGGAAATGCGAAGTTTGTACGAGAATGGAATGAATAATGACTTTTATTTAAAGTGTACTTGAATTAGACGTGTGTATGAGTGCAACTTGCTCCAAGGTCCTATGTTCCAAGTCCATGAGTATCAGTTATGCATTGGCAATATTTGGATATCACCTATTACGTAATCTGTAGACTCGTCACATTAATATAATTATTACTCTGTTACCTGTTCAATCGTCTATTTACTTGATTTCTTGAGTGATAGTGAATGAAGAAATTATGAAAATGTGGTAGGAAAAATGGGAGTATTTACAGAAAACCTGTACCAATGCCATCTTCTTCTACCACATACTCCAATTTGAATCCAAATTTCTAGTATGGAAAGCTAATATTTTAAGCCATTTTGCTACAGGTGCACCACTTCTACAATGTACATGTACCAGGTGCCTTCCACAAACATAATTATATCTGTGAATGTTGCTCATTGTTTTGGCAGTCATATAACGAGTGCGAATAGCTGTTATTGGCATTCTGAGATGATTGTTGTAGACTTGTGCAATTCTGATAAAGCGACAGAGTTCATGACATTTCAGTTTGAAATAAATTATGATCAGCTTACTATTGGGAATAAAACGCTTTACTGAAATGAAGATTTTAGATTCAAAGCCATTGTTTTCGTAATGTGAATTGAACCTGGAATTAATGTCTGTATTTTTTTTTGTTATAAATTATAACTGCTCTCACGACACATATTTTTGATCTAAACATTTTTTCTATTATTATTATTATTATTATTATTATTATTATTATTATAATATTTCACTTTGAGCTAATTAAATATTTTATTTTGTGCAGGATGGACAGTGAAACTTAAAACAAATTTCTCGAAAGACTCACCAGTATGGCTCTTGGGCAAGTGCTATCATCGGAAGATGATAATAGACTCTTCCCCTCATCCAGAGGGGGGAATTGAGAGTGAAGGAATTGAAGGCTTCAAGCTAGACTTTATCAGTCGTATATGGCTTACATACCGGCGGGAATTTCCAATACTTAATGGCTCCAATTTTACTACTGATTGCGGCTGGGGATGTATGCTTCGAAGTGGACAAATGCTCTTGGCCCAAGGTCTGGTTTGCCACTTCTTAGGACGTGGTAAGTGAAGTTTGTTGTCTAAATGTATATGGAAATATAGTATATGCACTGACCAGCACAAGAAACTTAACACTTCAAAAATTAAAAAAAAAAAAAGAATTTATTTTACTTTCCTGTGAATTTCATGAAGAGTTACCTGTTACTTTAAGATTCAGTATTAACTTTTAGAAACATTATCATAAAACAAAATGCAAATTCTATAACAGTTTGATCGAATTACAGAATAAATTACAGCATTACACAAATAACACATATTTCATATCTACACTTCCACCGTTCTTTTATTAAACTCAATAATTAATATTTGTTGACTCTCACTTTACTGTTTGGTTTACAGCACTTCACTGACACTATTATTTTGCCTTCAGATGCGCTTATTACTACATCTTGCATTAATAATGGCTTCCAACCTCTCAAGCATGCTCTTGATTAACTCCTGAGGAATCAGTTCCCATCCTTCTTGGAGGGCCTCCTCCAGGCCCTGTAGTGCCAATATATCAACTGCAGTCTACTAGCCGACTGCCAAGCCATGAATGGTAACTTGTGGTGATCTGTATCAGTAAACAATCTTTCTCTACAACTGAAAACCCCTGGCATCTAGCTGAGAAGCAGGCAGTTACCTGCTAGTGGAGTGTTTACACTCTGTCTTGTTCACAAATCCCGAGAATACATTTCAGTAGTCTCAATCCAAGGCTTTCGGGTTGACTACATTGATACCTCTAGAAAGTTTTGTACAGATTACACACTTGCTGTGGCTATAAATGCAGAAGACAAGTGATGTGCAGTTTAGTTGTGTGACAAGTGGCCAAGCTGAGTTGTTATTCTGTTACAGTACATTTCTATGCTGCGTTATGTTACGTTATTGTTTGTATAGTCAACTGTCCGAAGACAGGTCTGAACCTCATAATTGACACCAATAAGGTATCACTCATGAGATAACAACCAGCAAATAATGGAGTAGGATGACTAGTTCCTTTCCCCCTCCATTGCACACATCTCTGAGTAGTTGCATATTACACTAATCAGACTTCAGTTGCATACAAACAATTGTTCTTGTTCTGTCACATATCATCAAGTGAGATGTAGCCCTTCTGCCTGATAATAGATGTACTGTACATATCAGCCAGAACCTGAATCAGAGCATTACGTAGACAGTTAAATTCTTAGCAGTATTATAGAAGTTTAGTCGAAATGAGTTAGCCAGGAGGTATTGGGAAGACACCAGTGTTATCATTTCATTCTCATGGTGGATGGGAAGAAGAGTTCTTTTTTATTATGGTGAAAGATAAGTGGGATGTTCATCTTATTTGTAATTCATCTGTTGCACTTCCTAAGAAAGCTAATGTAGAAAGACATTTTCGAACCATTCACCAGAAATTCGCCACAAATAATGAATTTCGAAAGGCTAAATTGTCTGATCTAAAGTAAAAAATGAGTTCCCAACTGTCCATTTTTACGAAGGTCAAATGTGGTAGCATTAGCATCCTTTAAGATCGCCAAAGTTCTTAAACGAAAAAAAAAATCATTTCGTGAGAGAGTACTGTGCTAATGACCACTGCTTCAATGCAGTGTCTTCTCAAAAAAACATAGCCAACAGTCTTTCCCATCAAACAAAAAATCAGAAAATTATACATTTTGGTTAAATGGATAATTACATATGAACACATTATACAGTATTTAAACTTTTGTCATGTGTTGCGTTTTTGTGCCAGTCAGCGTGTAAATGCAGGATGAATGGAAACTATAAGGACAAACTTCAGGAGGTGATTCCTGACAGGAAAGGAATAAAAAAATTCATATCAACATATGTCTGGAAATGGATTGTGAGTCTGCATGTATGTATTACATGGCATTAATTTTATCCATGCTACAAAATATTGTAACTTTTAATTCAAACAAGAATGTAACTTTTATTCAAAACAACAATAATCACTTTCTACAATTTAATTTAAACACTCCCGTCAACAATGGGATTTCCACTCCACACAGCAACACAGTATTCGTTACTGCACTCCACAGACGACAATGTCAATTCACTTGGATTATTGCGAACAACAATGTACTTCTAATCTTAACTAATGTTCACAAAGCACTATTTACAAAACAGAACTGTCAGTTCTCAGTTCACAGTTCGTTTGCTTTGGCTAGTTCTTCTAGCTCAGTCACTCAAGTTCACAGTATCTCGATCCCAAGACCTTCAGAGACAGTCCACTGAACTTCGAACTCAGGTCCCCCAACTGCGGTCCACTGCACAATGAACCAAAGACTCTGGATTCGCCGCACTCTCCAGGACGCTCCCCCAGTTGCGGACACTCATAAGTCGAACTCCGGTCTCGAAGCTGGCTTCACTGCTACACAAGACTGACTGGCTAGCTGTCAAAAAACTGCAACTAACTGCTCAGCTCACTTGCATCTCCAATTTATAACTAGACCATAGTTTCGGGAAAGTACGATGCTGGAAATTTCTACAGATGTCCAGAAGATGGCACCTTTCGACTTCATTGGATTTCTTTCCTCACTCGCAGGCGCATTACTTGCCCCTCTCTGCCTTCGTCACGTCCGCGCCGCCTCCTCGTGTCCCCCTCTCCTGCTGGATGCTCACGAAGTTCCCCGAAGCGCCGAGAGTATTCGGCCTGCCGTCACAATATGTTCAAAGTGGCCTCCATGGTATGCAATGCAAGCATCCACACGTCGCATCATGGATTGTTTCACTCTTTCGAATGTTCCAGCCTGTACCCGAATAGCATCATAGGCTACACAGACACGCTGTTCAAGTGTCTGCACATCAAGAATTGTCTCAGCATACACAACACTTTTCAGATGTCCCCACAAGTAAAAATCTAGAGGGTTTAAGTCCAGTGATTGAGCAGGCCATGCAAAAGGGCCTCCCTGTCCTATCCAACTTCTGGGGAAGATGTTGTTGAGGTTTTGACGAACAGTAATGTGTGAGCTGACGCTCCATCATGCATCAGCCACATTACCTGTCATATGGCAAAGGCACATCCTCAAGCAAAAGAAGCAGAGTGTTCTATAGGAATTCGAGATACATCTCTCTGTTAAGGCGTTGTGGAAGAACGAATGGTCCAAGTAAGCAGTCGCCAATAATCCCTGCCCAAACATTGATGCTGAACCATTGCTGATGAATTTGAAGGTCATGTTGAGATTCAGATAAGTTGGAATTGTAATGTAAAATAGTTTTTAATTTTCAGTCAGCAACTTATCGAAGTGTAAGTACAGAATGAATTCTGTTACATCACACTAAATTATATATTTCACAAATCACATTATATTATGTTTCACGAATATTTTCGACTTGTACAAAAGTCATCTTCAGGTGACACAATAAAGCAAACAAAACAATTTGAACACAGGTGATAGCTGTATAATGAGTGAACACATATATGCATTACAAACCATGCATGCTCATTTTAAAAAAGCTTAAGTGTGGCTGTAAGCCAGAGCATCATACATTGTAATTAGTTAAAATAATCAGGTAAAAATAACAATCAAGTTAATATCATGTTATGTGACTCATAACAAATTGTGTGCCAATGTTTTTAAAGATAAAAATTAAAAATTAAGTTTAAAAATATAAAAAACCTAGGAGGTTAAAATGACAGAATATGTCCATTTGTTATGCACTCATTTAACCTCCTAGATTTTTTATATTTTCATTCTGTACTTACACTTCGATAAGTTGCTGGCTGAAAATTATATAACTATTTTATATTACATTGCTGATGAGACAATTCAACCATTCCCCGAGGATTTTCTGTAGCCCACAGATGACGATTGTGTACGTTGATGCCATCTCTACCAAAGGCGCTTCATCAGTGAAGAGGACTGATGATAGAAATCCCATAATGGTGGTGGCCTGTTGCAAACACCAGTGACAAAATTTTTCCTTGGAGGAAAATCCACTGTTGATAATCCATGCGCACGTTGCAAGTGATAGGGATAGTACCAGTTTTCATGCAGGATACCCAAAACCATCGCTTGGCTTACACCATGCTGGTGGGCCACTTGCCTCGAGCTTGTACTTGGGGTGTTCTCAGTATTGTGTAGAACATGTTCCTCCAGATCTGGTTTATGAACATGTGGAGGCCACCCTCCATGTTCGCCTATATGAAAGGACTCATGCTACATGGCTTGGTAAATCCATGTGGCCTCCCAGTGACCGTATAAGAAAACCATCTCGTCTTGTTCCTGGAATGAATAATGGACCATTGTGCTTCAACTTCGCTCCAATCACACACTTTGCAACACAAAAAAAGGACACTCATTCATCAGGGCCGTCTACCATGGCAAATATGCATTTCCAGACATACATTGATATGAACTTTTTTGTTCCTTTTCCTGTCAGGAATCATCTGAAGTTTGTCCGTATAGTTTTCGTGTATGTACATGAAGTCTTGATGAAAGTTATCCAAATGTACTATTCAAAATAAAAACAGACTTGTGTAATCTTCAGTTTGTTGTCCCAGAATCAGATGCTTCCCATGTTGGAGGTTCACATCTATATTGCATTCTAAATATGCCATCTTATGCTTAACTGTACTAGCTACAGCAGGCATTAACTTTCTCATTTAGGTAGTGTCGAAATTATTTACTGAGCTCAGCCAAGGTCACTAGCTGGCACATGTGCTCTTGTCAGATATGGATAAAGTCAGTGGTGAAGTGTGCTATACTTGATTGGGTAGACAGTAGCATGATCAATGTGGTTACATCCTAGCATTTGAAAGTTTTCAACACATTTTATATACCTTAAGAATACCTCAGATTTCTTAGCTTTACTTTCAGAATTTTTCATAGTGTTAACACAGAATGGTTTTTTCCCTCATCACACTCATTGCTTTTCCCTCTGCCTGCTTGCTGCGTGACAGCATATGGTACGAAATCCAGCATGGAATTAATTACGTACCAGCCACCGGTGTGGCTTAGTCGGTTAAGGCACTTGCCTGCCGGTCTGAAGTTGCGTTCGGGCTCGGGTTCCATCCCTGCTTGGGCTGATTACCTGGTTGGTTTTTTTCCAAGATTTTCCCCAACCATAATGTGAATGCAAGCTAATCTATGGCGAATCCTCGGCCTCATCTCGCTGTCACCAATTTCATCGACGCTAAATAACCTAGTAATTGATACAGCATCATTAAATAACCAACTAAAATAAATAAAAATTAAAAAAAATTAATTAGGTACCTTTGCCAGCTTTTCTCTCTCTTCCTAAATTCGTTCTTTTCTTATCTTTCGTCTGCTATGAAACATCTTGCCCCCATCCCTTTAGAAACAAAAAGTGTTGGCATAAACATTATTGTTTTAGTTCCAAACCAAATACAGATTCAGTTTGCTCTGATTTTCTGAAATGTTGTTTCATCTCGTCTACTAGTTGAGAATGAATGAAATTCTTAAAAGCTCTATTTATTGTGCTGTAGCATAGTGCCATAATTATGGATTTAAAAGTGCAAATATTATGTATGACAGGTTTCCAGAAAATGAAGAATTAAGGCTTTTGTGGATTTTTCGTTGTAAGTGCACTGATAAGCTTAATCCAGACAATTCTTGCGTATGTTCAGTGCAGTTTTCTCTTGGGAATTATGAAAAGGATTTGAAAAATTAACTTTTAGGTTTGCCCAGCAAGAAAACACTGTGCCCAAATGCTGTACTTTCTCAGCAGTTTATTCCAAACTCTCATGGAGACACTTTTACTGAGGGTCTTAGTACAAGGACAAATGAAATCACACTACAGGTATTTATCCCTTACTTTCGGATATCAATTATCTGATAATGCAAAATGCTGCTTTAAAGTACTTACTATTGCCTAGAATTGAAATAGGGCTTATGTGTATTTGAACAATTTTAGACTATTAACGTTCTGGCTCATTCTACAGGTCTCCTCTGAACGAGATGTAAGACAAGAAGCCAGAAACGTCAGATAACAAGCAATATCTATTCTGACTACGTTATCACCCAAGAAAAGAAAACTCCATAAATTAACTAGTATGAATTCAATTATTGTATGTGACAAGGACAAAAAAAATAGAAATTCCAATAATCAAATTAAAGTACTTATTATGAAAGAAAATGTAGTTACTTATGCGGCACTAAAGGAAAAAAATGCAGCTCTTCAAAATATTAGAGGTCCATGATATGTTGTGTCTATAAAAAGATGACTGTTGCTGCTTAAGATAAGGTAAAATGCGATGATCTTAATGCCTAGTCTACATCTGATGAGTATTCAGCCGAGACAGTGTACTCGACCAAGCACTTATCTAATCTGAACGCAAAGTACAGTACTTGGACTAGTGTTTTGACAAGTGAAATGTACGAGTGAGGGAATAGAAACCATTTCTATTTTCTGTGGTGAGTAGATACACCATTACCTACAGAACTGTATTGCTTACATACTCAATGTATTTGGATGGTGGCTCGAAGAGTGTTGTGGCAAATACATTTACATTTGTCTCAGCATGTATTTAACACCGATGGTCCTTGGTTGCTAACATGGTGACTGCATAGTGTAATGGCAGCGAAGTGATCGTGCAATAACAATAATGCAGATATGGTTGCCTTGGGCACTCAAATAGGTGTTGCAGAGATCGAAAACTATTTCCTGTTGTCAAAAAAAAAGAGAGATTAATTTGTAACATCCCTTGCTGGCATGGTATCTTTCATAATATAGTGCATACATTTTATCTTTCTAGGCTCACGTGTACCACGCAGCTTCACACATGCGAGAATGGAAATACTGTAGTATTGGATCGTTGAACTGAAGGTCCCATATTTCGCAATAAATTATGAAATTGTTCAGTATTCATAATAAAAAAAAAAACCTATATTCTTATTTATCTTCATATTCCAATTCTCTAAATCGTTCAACTGTGGCTCTGTGAGTACTTCTACATAAAATCCATTGTCGTGACCATGATCGTCTTTTTCGGGTCCTAAACTCAATTTCTCGAAGCTCTGTCAATGCAAAGATAATTCTATGGTGTGCGGTAAAAACGGCATGTCATATATTGTAACTTTTCAATAGAGAAAAGTTTGAAATGAAGATCAGTATCATTATGATGGGCTGGAAATCTGGCACTCTATGTCATTATCGAAAAGGATAGACATTATGCCCTCTATATCATCTGAAAAAGTAAATTTTTTGTATTTACATGGAGGTCAATAACTCAAAACGACCAATTTTTTACTTACGCCCTTTTCACTATGCACCATAGAATTATTTGATTGATGTAGTCCTTCAAAAATTATTCTCAATTTACGACGACCTCTCCATTTGCTCATGTTGCTGAGACTTGAAAAATGCTACAAATGAAGTGACTCGCTGTAACACTCATATGCATACTTGATTATGAATGACGCTTGGCTAAGCAGCATAATTAGTGATCTCAGCTGAATACTCATCAGGTGTAAACTAGGCATAAAAGGAATGTTAAACGCTAGGGCAGATTCGGTATGTTCTAAGTGGAAATAAAAGAATGAAATAGTTCCCAGAAGACACCACAAATGCCCTTGCATTAAGAGCTCTTTCTAAGAGGGCTTATGAATATATTAGAATGACAAATACCTCTTTGCCTGCTTGTTCAGCTCTACAAAAATGGATATGGCAATTAAAATGTAGACCTGGCATTTTGAAGGAAGTGATCCATCTATTAAAGTTTAGGGCAGTAATTTTTGAAGGATTAGAAAAATTCGCTGAAATGATTATTGATTCACGTATTTGTTACAATATGTCAGATGATTTAATACTGGACCCCCACAGTAATGTCCAAGTTGTCATGGTTGTAGATCTTTTTCCCAATGGAAGCAGCCCATATTTTATGATTTTGATGAGACAATGACGTGAGAGCTACTACAGGGTATTATTACAAACATTGAAGCCTGTCAAATTGCGGTAGTAGCTGTAACATGTGATGTGAGTGGAAAAGTCGCGAAAATATGGAAAGAACTATATGTACAGTTGGAAAAAACAATCCGATGGATAGGTCAAGAAAGGTGTGGGTTTCTTGTGATGTGGCTCACCATCTAAAACTTCTGCAGATCCATTTTCTAGATGAAAGTCTTGTTTTGCACGACAGCACTGGACTTCATAAGGAAATCATACATTATCTGTTAGCCAACCAAAGTTGTGATTTGAGAATTACGCATCACATCAATGATGCTCACCTTAGTGAAACCAGGTGATCACATCAAAATGTATGATAGCTGCTCAGTTGTTTTTTCGGTGTACTTCTCAGGCAGTGAAATATGTTCTAAATGAAGGTAAAACAGTTTTATAGTTCTGTTTAACGATGTTTTCGACGTGATGAATTCGAGGTTCCTCAGGGATGATAAAACACCCCTGAGAAGTGGATATGGGCTTCATTTCTGCAGTCAAGAAAATACCCTAAAATGTTTCTGGACATAATCACCCATGTGCAGGTGGGGAAAAAGTCAGGTTCATTATCTTTTCAAAAAAAAATTTGTAATTTCAATTGAGTCATTACTTGGACTGTTTGAAAACTTGAAAGGACAAGGCATCTTTATGTATTAACATCTAGGCTAAATCAAGACTGTTCAGAGAACTATTTTCTTGTGTTCGTGGGTTGGGAGTTTTTTATAACAACCATCTTCCTTTGAGGTAAGAAATCGCATTAGGCTTCTCTTGTTGTCAGGAAATTCAAATGTGATTTCCTCATCCATAAGTGCATCAGTCTCAGAAGAAATGAGTGGCTCATCTACAAGTGTTGTGAAACCCAGTCAGACAGAAGATTTAATCAAATTTGTTATGACTGAATTGTGCATTGACATTGTTAAAGAGTTCCTGGTGCCCAAAATGTTAGTCGAGGACACAGAACAAGCAGAGCTGTTAATGGAGAACTCATACCAGCCATCTAGGACTTAGGACGTTGCACAAGATACTCTAAAATACATTGTGGGTTATGCGATGCTCAAGTATCGATGGATTGACAAAGTGTTAAGTGCCTCTAAAGAAAACTATTCAGTTCCATGGTAAGAAACTAGTGACTGGATATTAATTATTCCAGAAGTTGGTCTTACACGTCCCAGTGAAGAGTTGGAAAGTGTGCACAGTTTGAAGTAATATTTGGTGCATTTTATGGACTGACTTTTTCAAAAAGAAAAATGTGATGAAAGCTCTGGCTTCATTAATTAAATCAAAATTCCCAGAAGTTCATGACAAAATAATTTCCTTGTATGTAAGAGCCAGGGCATTTATTGAAATAAGACATCTGAATGCAAGGAGAAAGCATCAAACAATGAAAAAAATATGCAGCTAAGAAATGTAAACTTTGGGTTGCTTCATCTTCAAAGACATCGTAATCAACTCACCAGACACGTAAGTTTGAGTACTTAAGTCAGTATAAATCCATAAGCATGTCAATTTAACGTCATTCTTTAAATTTTCCTTAGAGTAAATAGTACAATTCTATCACTTGATTAATATTTTCACTCATCATTAAACTAGGGTGACCAGATTTATAAACATAAAAAAACAGGACTTTTACAAAATTTGCTTTAAAAAACAGGACACTTGAATAACAAAGAGTGCAAGCATTCCTTCTAAGTCTTACAGTTCCAGTTCAATATCAGACTACTTATTGCTATAATGAGACTTCATTCTATCATCAAATAACACTATTTAATAGTGACTATTATTCATTAAAAGCATGTCCTATTTTTTGTAGTGGAACCACATTGTGTCAAAATCTTTTTATGAATGAAATTTTAACATTTACAATTACAAACAAATTATATTTATTTCACACATACAAACATATGGACCTTTTAATCTGTTAAACATGAACTGGTTCCTTCAGCATCTGTAACTTTTTTCTTAACCTTGTATTTTTCAGATGATTTTATCTCCTGCAAAATTTAGGATTATTCAATAACATATTGTAAAACTGTTTACAATCGAGATCCTGAAAAATGAGTCTTGGCAATGTTAATAGCTTGTACAGTTTCAGTTATGAAACGATTCTTTTCATTAGTCACAGATTGTTCATAATTGAAAAGATTCTTTCCACAACAGTATTTGTGCCTGGTACAACCAATGCAAAGCATACAACAACTTCTATGTTTTTAGACTGAACAAATGCGTTTTTAAGTGCATTAAAAACATTATACCATGTTTTATCTACTTCAATATTACTGCTTTTCCATTCTTAAAGTTCGCAAGTTACAGTTTTGTTCACATGCACAATTTCATCAAATAGTTCATCTTCATCTGTCTAAACTGATGAGCCTGAATCTGTTGCTTTTAGAACGTAACATTTTTCAGTGTTATCCAATTATATGTTTTCATAGGTTCATATGGAGAAACCTACTTTTCAAAATAATCTATGAAAGTCTCATAAAATAAATTTGCTATTTCTTCAAATTTTGATTTTATGAAAAGACCTTCATTCTCTAGCTGGGTTAAGATTGAACTAACAGCCGAAGTTTGAAAGTTGACACATTGTTTGTTAATAATCTTGTTTTTTTAAGTAAATCTAATTCTTCGACTACTTCAGTTGCTGAGATGTTTGCTCTTTCTAATTTTTAATTGAATTTGAAAATATTTTCAGCTGACTTGGAATGAAGTGAAGCTAAACAAATGACTGTGGGTGTTCAAAAAAATTGTTTCGTTTGAGAGCAGAGGATTCGCCAGCCATTGTTGTAATCAGCTTGCAGGCAATTTTTATGACCAGCCATAAACAGCGGTATTCTCTTTCCCAAATGTTGAAAGACTTCTAAGTGTGAAAAATGACCTATTATTAAAAATAATTGGCTTGGTCACACATTTGCTACATAGATATTATTTTAGTTAGAGTTTAGAGACAATCTGCAACTCAGTGAGGTTCACAAGTTTTGCAAATTTCGACATTTCACCAAATTGAGCACTTTCAGCTAAAGCTGAATGCATACAAAGCTACTGCCAAACTGCAAGCTCAGACCAGTGCAATTTGTCAATGATGTGCTTAACTGTCTAGGTATCAGTCCTAATTTTGACTTCAAGACCTTCACTGAGGCATACTTCTGTGTGTTAAGAGAAATGAATAGCTTTGTTGTCTGCATATATAGCACAGAAAACCTACACAGTATAATTGAAGATGTTTGAGACAGTCCTGAATGTAACTTCTGTTGTGCACTCTCACAAACTGAAATCACTGGGCTTTTCATACTCTTTGAGGCAACTGTTGACTGGTACCACATGACTCGACATATTGAAGCAGCTCTTTTCTCAAATTCAACACCTACAGCCCTACTTCAGGGGATCTTGGGGCCATGTGCTCGGTCCTCCTTTACCAAAACAATGAGGACAGGTGCTCATTGGCACAGAAAAATTTATTACTCTCTGGACTGCATTTTTCATGTCTTTTGGATTGGTAGAGAAGAACTGATTGTGTGGTCCCAAGATCCCCTGATCTTACCCCATTAGATTTCTTTCTTTGAAGTTATGTGACAGAGAAGGTTGAAACACCCACAGTCAGAGATCAGTGAGGCATTACCAATGCTACTACAAACATTTTGCAATGTACAGTAGTGGCAAAAAAACCGGACCAACCCTTGTAGCTGATTTCAGAGCCTTGTTCACTCCAGAGCATGATAGACTGGTAACTAAGACTTTCGTGGTTCGAATCCTGCCTGGGAAGGAAACTTTTTTTTGTTCCTTATTCAAATTTATTCCCAATACTTTTTGATTGCAGCGATATTTTACTACTTAATTAACTTATTATTCCCAGAACATGAATTTTACCAGCAATCGAAAAGTATTGGGAATAAATTTGAATAAGGAACAAAAAACGTTTTCTTCCCAGGCAGGATTCGAACCACGAAAGTCTTAGTTACCAATCTATCGTGCTCTGGAGTGAACAAGGCTCTGAAATCAGCTACAAGGGTCGGTCCAGTTTTTTTTGCCACTACTGTATATGGCAGGAGAATGTCTACCAACTTAACATTGTCCCTGCAACTGCTAGAGCTCATGTAGAAATGTGGTGATTATTTTAAATAATATGAATGATACCTTTAAATTTTAAATTATAAATAAGAGCTGTGTGATTTGTTCAAGTGGTTTAAATTATGTCCATAAATAATACATGTGAAAAACTTGTGAGTTTTCATTTTGAGAATAAAACCTCTTTTATTATGTCTTGAACCATTATCTTTCATAGGCAGTTGAAATTAGTTACAGATACAGAATTAAAATTTGGAGCGAGTCTTGATGGACGTTCACCTGTATGTAGGCAACAATTTCACACGACTGTCCATAAGTAGTATATACTGCACATGTGCAGTGTGTTGTAAGCGAAGCTTATACAATAAGGTAGCTCCAAATTTTATTTCCGTATCTGTATATTTGAGGAAAGTACTTGTTATATGTGTGCGTTTTTAATGAAATAGGTGCGTGATTGTGATTGTTATTACATCTATCATGCCATGCTCGAGAAACTAGACCAGATACAAAATAGATTGAATAAATAATGGGGAAATATGAAATGAATGCACTTCGAAAAATTTGTTAAGAAGACAAGAAAATACTATGGTAAAATGAGGATGTCAGACGAAAGTGTCAAATACAAGTGATTAAAAACTGGACTGCAGAGTGTAGAAGCCAATGGAGTGAACACATAGATCAAATGGAGCCCAATAAGAAATTGTGGCCTATTATTATGATGGCAAGACTACCTATAATTGGTAAAAGAAAAAAGGCCAAAGATCTAGTGCTGTGAAGAAGAAAGATGGAGCCTGATTCCAAACAAATATGAGAAAGTGAGTGTATAAATTAGCAAACAAACAAGGATAAAACAACCTACAGGATGTAAAATTTTAGCCATATTGAACAATGATTACATGTAGTAGCAATGTTACCAGCTAAATATATATGACAGATTTGGTTTTTCGAAACTTGTGTTTTTTACTGACAACATCTGGCTTTAGCTAAGTGGCTATGTAAATTGGATTTCAACAAATTTGCATGTCTTACAAGAATTTCCTCTACTTGGATTAAAATCGCTGGTCAGATATGCAGTGGTCCCAAGAAAAAATGACCAGAAAAGCAGATTTGCATCATACAGGAAGACCTCAGCTCAGTTCAATAGAGAATCTATTTTTTAAAGAGTTATCTCTTGATAGTTTCAATCTAGGTATGCCCTATTAAAGGGAAAATAATTTTTTCGAACATTTTGTATTGTATCAAAGATGAATAGTTGTTAAAAAATCAATAAATTGCCCATTTTAAGTTCGAAATGCCCTACTTACTTAGAGGAGTGTTCGCGAGACTACAGAGTAGCTCAGAGCCAGAACTTTGTCTTTATAATCTTTTCATCATGAGTTGGAATCCGCATTGAGACAGAATTATTTAATTATGTTTTTTAACCTAAGTAATATAATCATATTAATTTAGTGACAGTGTGTAGCTTACCCAAGAACTTCTAAATATGCCTTAAATATATCAGTTTTGAGGCAGGAAATTGATTTTTAGTGGGTTATTTCACGATGCTTTATCAACTGCTATGGTTATCTACTGTCTGAGTGAGATGATGGTGATAATGACAGCAAGATGAGTCTAGGGTCCAATGTCGAAAATTATCCATCATTTTCTCGTAATGTGTTGAGGGGAAAACACCAGAAAAACCTCAACTAGGTAACTTGTCCCAACCAGGATTTAAACCTGGGCCCACTAGTTTCATGGTCAGACATGCTAACCGTTACTCCACAGCAGCGGATGATTTTGGTTTTCTGGACTGAGTTCAGTGGGTGGTTTATTGTCTGTTACATCTTAATATGATTTCATTTACGTCGTTAAACAGTGAAATAACTTGTTTCAAATTAGGCTATTGTAAGAATAGCTTCTTTTTTAAATCTATGGCGCAAAATAAAAGCATAATGTATAATTGAATTTAAATAATTTAAAATAACTTAAAAAAAGCCACAATTTTAGTAGGAAGTTAATCTTTCATGCCATTGTATGACGTCCCGTAATCCCTTGGAGATGGACCATACCATATTTGAAATTAAATCTCGCCTTTCTGCCAGGGTGTCACAGGCATTCTGAATTAGTTGCCATAATTCATTGACGGTCACAAGGGATGCATATGACCAGTTCTTCCAAGGTGTTGAGAAGAACGCAGTTTAATGTACGGTATACATATATTTCAGGAGATGGTCCTGTCTTTGAAATTACTCTTTACCAATGTAGTTTAGTCCTAGAGTTTTTATTAAAAAATCTGTCGTGTGTTAATGGTGTGCCATACAACAAAAATGGTATAGACTTAGAAGCAATAAGTAACATGGAATGAAAATTTATATAACAGAAAACATTTCCAACTGGGATTGACCCCAAATCTGCTGCTTATGAAACCAAAGTACTATCCACTAGAACACAGCATTGCAATGATCATCTGAAAAGGTACATTTGCGAAGTGCCTGATAGATAATTGTATAAAATCAAATATGATTGAAAGTTCAGCTGTAATCAATGTTCATGGTACCAATTGTAGCTGCCCATAGTGGTAAAAATATGAGGGACAGTCAAATGAAAACCGGTCAGATGCCAAAATGTATAATAGAATATTTATTGTAGTTCTGTTTATAAGTATGCATAAGGGTGTAATTATTTGTCTTATTTGAGCTGTTGTATCAGTGAAGCGTGGTGAGTCAGTGAAGTTATGGTTTTACATTGCAGTGAATAGTTCTGATCAGTGATAATTTATAGTGTCAATGAAATGTGTTCTATAGTGTCAGTGAAATGTGTTCTAAAGTGTCAGTGAAATGCGTCATAGTGCCACTACAGTGAGTGAGATGGGAGTAAACTGAAAGATTATTATCAGTACCAATGTGAAACTTTTGTAGGGCCTATACATATGTAGGTTGTATTGTAAAATTAGGTTCACTTATTAATTAGGTTATTTTATGTATTGTGTATTGTAATTATTGTGTATTCTTATTGTATTGTGTATGTATTTTGTATTGTATAATTCTATTGTGTATTGTAATTTTATTGTGTATTGTTTATATTGTGTATACCACTGCCACCGGGTGCTTGGCCACTTGCAGTGTAAGTAAATACATACATTACCTCAAAAGTAACCTCCAAAACTGTTTATACATTTATCCCACTGCGAGACAAGATTATCAATCCCATTCTTGAAAAAGCTTGTGGGCTGTCTACCGAGTTATTTACCCAGTCTCACACGTCTTCATCCAATGCAAAACGAAGTCTACGAATGTCTTTCTTCAACTCTCTAAAAATGTGAAAATCACATGGTGAGAGATCTGGGCTGTAGGGGGTTGTTGAAGCATTTCCCAACCAAATATCTGAATCGTATTCCTCACGGAGTTAACAGTAGCCTATGTGGGCGGGTGTTATAATAAAGAAGGATAATGCCGTTCGATAGCATTCCAGGGCTTTTTGACATAATGGCGCCTCCCAGTTTCTGTGAAGTTTCTTCATAATGCTGTGCATTGATTGTGGCCCCCATGCTCGAGAAATTCAACAAGTAGAGGAATGAAGAATGCCAACATGACTTTACCAAAACTTATGTACATTGCTATGGACTTCTTCGGTGGGGGAGAATCCTTGTTTTTCCATTTTTGGCTCTGCCATTTGCTCTCCAGTTCAAAATGGTGACACCACGATTCGTACCCAGTCACAATACAGGACAGAAATGCATAGCCTACTCTTCCTCGTGGTATCGCTGCAAGTGACCCAGTGAAACAGCCATTCTGTTTGTTTTTTGTTCCTCTGTGAACTGATGTGGAACCCATTGCGTGCAGATTTTTTGGTAATGTAGGTGCTTCTTTGGAATGAATGTTTTTTCCCGAACCATGACTTATTCCCACCAAACGAAGAAGTTCTTCCACAGTGATCCGTCGATTTACCCATATAAAACCATCAATAACACCAGGAATTATGGCATGATGAGCAGTGGCGAAGCTACATTCATGCAACTGGGTATTCTAAAAATCATACCTTATATTTTTTTGTAGATAAACTCCAGTCGGCGTGTTTTTCGCTCTGCAAAGATGTCGATAATGCGTTCTTTGAAGATGTCGTCCCTGGAAAGACTGTTTAACAAACCCTTCTCAATAGCCAGAGTACTCAAATTGCTCAGTCTAGAATCTGACATGGAGTTCCTTAAAAATGTCTTAACTCTCTTCAATGCACTCATACTTCGTTCACTCGACGCAGTAGATACAGGGAAGGTGAGAATCAGTCTTATGAGCCGCACTGTTTCTTGATAGATTTTTTCTAAGCCATTGTTCAAAAAAAAATTTCAGCAACAAACCTGCAGGCAAATGCTTTGTTTGGTCAGAATAAACGTTTGTGAGTTCATTTTGAAGCTGTTCACTGTCAAAGTATGGATACTTTTTTACCAATGCACTCAACTTAAGTGACGGAAACACTGATCTATAAGCAGGGAACTGTTTTTCATCGAGTAATTCAACAAAATTAAAGTTTTTAAGATCTTCAAATCTCGATTCCATCTGTGTCACTATGGTATCAATTATTTCAAACGCTAGGACTTGTAGTGTCATAAATGATCCTGATCCTGCCTCATTGTTCAGTACCTTAGCATCTTTGATGCACTCCTCAACAGTTTCCTGATTTCTAAGAGATTTTACATTCGTTATAGCAAGTTTTACTTCATGATTACAAATGCTGATATTTGATGTACACTTTATTTGCAACACACTGTATAAGTGGTCAATGTAAACAAATATTTTCTGATAAAAACACAACAAGAAAATGAAGGTTGGATCTTCTAATCTTCTTAACAAACCAACAGCGCCATTATAGGAATCTCCATCCCAGTCTTCATCATTGTCAATAATATGAGACATCGCTCTTCTTAGTTCCTGAAAGTGAGCAGTTATAGTTGCTGTAGCTCTAGAGTGATAATTCCAGCGCGTAGTGCTTGCTTGAGGGAGTTTGAAACCTGCCTCTCTTAAAAGCATAGATCTTTTTGAAGATTTACTGAAAAATGTGTGAAAGGCTGTCAAATCATAAACAAAGAGACGAACTTTCTTAATCGTTTTGGCACCATACAAAAGTACCAGATTAAGTCTGTGAGCGTAACAATGAATGAACATTGCATTAGGGCACTGCTGCTTAATTATCGCATTAACACCACCACGAGAGCCTGACATCACTGAAGCACCATCATAAGTTTGACAGATGAGCTTATTTTCAACTTTGCTGTCTTTCATCACATTCAAGATAACAGTTGATAAACCTTCGGCGGTTTTGTCTTTTGATACATCAAAGAATCCTAAAAACCGTTCTTGTACTGAATCGTTCACACAATAACGAAATATAACACTCATCTGTGATTTACAAGACACATCTAGTGTTTCATCTGCTTGAACTGACACGAATTCCGCCAAGTCTAATTCCTTCTGAATTGTTTCCTTGACTACTAATGTTGCACATTCAATTAATTCATTTTGGATTTCACTTGAAGTCCCTTTAAAGCCCGATATGGATTCCAACTTTTCTCTAACAAACTGCTCTTCTTGCGCAAGCATGTCCAATATTTCTAGGTAATTGCCTTTATTTTCTGACTGATCGCTCTCATCGTGTCCACGAAATGCGAGCTCTTGCTTTCCTAAGAAGCAGATGACTTGAATCAGTCTGCCAAGATATCGTCTATTGCGACTCACCATTTCGTTGTGCTTGAGACTCGAGAGCCGAGCCGCTTCTGATAGAGCATGCTCTATTCTGAGTTGTCCCGGAAGATGATATCGTTCCCAATTAAGAATATGTTTCTTAGAAATTTGATGTTTTCGTGCTCTACGATGGAAGTTTTTCATACATGCAATCCCAGTTTCACTCCATTCTTTATTATCGCCTTCACCACCAAACAGAAGACAAACGTAACAATGCATCATGCCGGTCGTTACACTTGCTGTTAACCATTCATATTGCTCATACCACTGAGACTGAAACTTACGTGACTGATGTTTATCACGCTGTACAATGTTTAGATGAGGTTTTGGTCTTCTCTCTTTCACTGCACATTTCTCTTCATAGGACAACGAAGAAAATGGTCTTGATTTCAGATACACTATTAGATCACTACACTGATCCATGTTTTTAAATTCACAAACAAACATGCACTGAAATACCGCTCTCACTTCACTTCATCGCGTGGTTATTTAAAGACGCTGCTGCTAACCAATACAGTCATGCTCCTGCGTCGAAAAGTGTAATTAGAAAAAGTTCGTTTTCACGAAGTATTCTTTACCAACCGTTAAATGTATTTTCAATTTTCACGTTCGTTTCAGTAGCTAATCTAATTCGAATTCTATACTATAAGTGTATTCGTAGTACCGAAATACCGCACCCACAGTTGACTGAATAAAAACGAAAAGTGAATAAATGGATGATACACGATAATAATGAACACAACTGCACTTTACGGAAACAGACCGACGAAAAATGAATACTGTCCTCTAGTATAAGTATCGCAGATCTTTTTGTCACTTGTGAGGAAAGAGGAAGTTAGCAAGCGAGCCTTTATGGTGATGGTCCTGTGCAGGATTGGGTCAAGCAAAGGGACTCGGGTAGACAAGGGAGGAGCATTGACACAAAGGAAAGTATACTCAGTTGCTTAGATGAAATCGACCTGTAGACGAGACGCCTCCATTACTTTTAAACTAAAATACAGTAGGTCTACTAAAAGAGGATGAACAAGAGAGATCGTTCTTAATGTATAACATTTTATGAGGAAATAACCAGAATAGTAAAAAATAAGTAGCAGATGCAAACAAGATGTCTAACAAATGTGAAGGCCACACCTGTGGAGTAACGGTAGCGCGTCTGGCCGCGAAACCTGGTGGCCCGGGTTCGATTCCCGGTCGGGGCAAATTACTTGGTTGAGGTTTTTCCGGGGTTTTCCCTCAACCCAATATGAGCAAATGCTGGGTAACTTTCGGTGCTCGACTCTGGACTCATTTCACCCGCATTATCACCATCTCATTCAGACGCTAAATAACCTAAGATGTTGATAAAGCGTTGTAAAATAATCTACTTAAAAAATAAGAAACACAAAGGTGAAGAGGATTTTGCCTGAACAAAAATAACATGAAGCTGAAGGATTATCAATGAGTGAATCAGGGAAGAAACGTCAATGCAAAAGACCGCTATGTTGAAAGAGAGCGTGGTGACTTTTCACTCCCATTTGCAGAGCAGTTATTTTTATTTAAAATGAATATGATAGGGGCCATCGCCTCAAGTCAGATTATAGATAGTCTTTCTTTTTTTTTTTTATCCAGCAACATTTATAGTGGTGCTGGGAACTGGACAGTGTTCACCAGCCAATAACGAGTGGTGTGACCACAGTTGTGCAGATTCAAGCCCCTCTCGACAGAGGAGTTTTCTTAACCAAGACAATTTTTTGATGGAATTTGTAGTGACAAGATAAGAAAGGGATCTTATGCGTTTCTCGTGTTTTTCATGTCTATAAAAGACCGCTATTGATATTGACGACTTTGACAAATGGAGATCATAATAATAACAAAATACAATGAAAGCAGTAGTGATAGTGTTGTGGAAAAAATTTCTAACAATAACAATAAACTCACAGTCTGTAACGTTTTATTAGATTTGGTTTTCTTAACTTATTGGCATTATAGGACTATTTACACGAGTTCTGAGTGTACTTCTACTGTCACGGCGTTTGGCAGGATGGTGTCTGTAGGGGGTTGCAGCTGGTTGGGAGACATACAAATTGGACAGTGACTCGCTTCTTTGTTTAACATTTAAAATTTCAGGGGCCAAAAAGATCTGCGATACTTTTTTTATACCATAATTTCTCACACACTGACAGACTGCAGCTTTGCCAACCGTGGCCGAATTCGGCTAAACGTAGCTTTTAGCAGAATGGTCGTAGTCGAATGGCAAAGTGTAGCCGAATGAGATTCGATCGAATGACCATTTGTGAATACTCGATTTTATTTGTAAACACGTTCTTCTATCAAATTTTATTTTCTCACACTCTAATAACCATAAGAAGTTTCTCGCTTCCTCAAAAAAATTATGAAAACATAATAGAAAATTTAAGTTAGGACTGAATTCCGGACACTGCGACCATTATTTATGGCAAGGAAAACTTTATTATTTTCAGTTTTCTTTTCCTGCTATGTGAATTGCGCCCATTGTTTAATGGTCAATTCCTGGATTGGTGAATTCGCCGACACCTGACAGTGTCTTTATTGGGAGTCGACTATGCAACAAAAATGAACTGGCCCTAAATTAATGCATGACATATCCAACACATCCGCCTTCGAACATTGTAACTATAGCATAGGTCATAAGATTCTGGTTATTACTCTGTGAATGTGTGTTGCTTCATT
Source organism: Periplaneta americana (assembly GCF_040183065.1). NCBI lineage: Eukaryota > Metazoa > Arthropoda > Insecta > Blattodea > Blattidae > Periplaneta > Periplaneta americana. Next base: position 75,472,854 of record NC_091126.1, read on the forward strand.
TTGGTATTTGTAGCTGAATTTCGGACCTTTGTAGCAGATTCACTAGTATTAAGGTTGGTAACGCTGAATGACACGTCCGGAGCATGTCCAGAGTCTAGGCTCTTTCCAGACTTCACAGCACACGGTTTAGCATTAGTGACGTATGCAAGCACTCCGCTTGGCGCATGCGCATATGCTTTCTCTATCAGCTGCAGCGAGCCTGATTTGAAGCAGTCTCCTCATTCAGTGAGTGTATAACTCATTGGTGAGTAGCCATAATGTAGTTGTGCGCTGGTCCCGCGCCGAGGAGCTGGCGTCAATCCTTCCGTAACTAGAGAGCATAATACCGAAAACTAGAGATTTCATTTACTTATACCAATGGAAACAGGAAAATGAAAATGCGCTTATTTCTTGAAAATCCCATGGGTATTCTAAGGCTCACAGATTACCCTTCAGCTTCGCCCCTGATGATGAGCCTGTTCTGGACGAACATCGTCGTGCAGTGACTTTCGTCCCTCTCAGAATCTCCTGTGCCATTCCAGTACATGCAAACATCCATAATCAGTTCAATGCCCCCATATTCACTAACATGATTAAGCATGCCTGGAAGAAAGCTACTTTTCCAGTTGAATGTGATGCCTTTGAAGCTCTTGCCAATGTTATCTGGGACTCTGAAGATTCGAGTTGCTCAACTCTCAACTGCAGAAATACATCATTCATCCAATGTGCTTATTGTCGTTTACATTTGAAGGACTCAGAGCCATAGTGGGCCAAATGCCATTTATTAAAAACAGAGAAAGAAAGGTTAATGTTAAGTGAATACCGTAATTTAATGAAGGTTGTCATATCATTTAGCTTTAATATAGGCCTACATACTTTATATGACTTGCTATATGTTTCATTATATTATGGTAATACAGATTTTATTAGTCAAATGTAGAGCCTACTTTCCAATAAAAATTGATTCGCAAAGCAAAGTCAAAAGGCATAAATCAAAAGACAAAGCAATAGCATTTGTGGAGGTGTATCAAGTTCTACAATTTGGAATTCCTTGTTAGAGGTCTTTCCTTCTCCACTCTGTCCTAGAGTAGTGATCGACAGAATTTTTGTCATCACACTTCTCTAGCTGAAGAGGTGAATCTGTTTCAGCTTCAATTCGCCTCTTCAGCTAGAGAAGTGTGATGACAAAAATTCTGTCGATCACTACTCTAGGACAGAGTGGAGAAGGAAAGACCTCTAACGCGGAATTCCAAATTGTAGAAAAATTGATTTTTCTCATTTTTTTTTCTCAAATGTTTTCCTTTTATTTGTCTTTATCTTATGGAATTCAAAAGGAATAAAATAACATTATCATGTAGGTATTTATCCATTTCTGGTTTAAAACTTTCTTGAATAGGGACATTAGAAACTTGATAATTTTCACATTGAAGTTAAAGTGAATTGTTTTTGGAATACAGATCACCTATACGAGGTTACTTTTTTTTTTTTTTTTTTTTTTTAGTTCGAACACGGTATTTCACCAGAACCTGAAAATAATATATCTCTGCAAAATGAAGTAATACGATCAGAATCTCTTTCTTCTATATGGCTATTTTTCTGCTTTGATGGTCTAGGGTCAGTATCAGTTTTATAGAAAAAAATGTTCCTGAAAAACACATATACGTGGTAGCATTGAACAGTACGTTTACAGTCACAAAATGTCGACAAATGTATTGGAAATAATGCTTTAGGGTCATTGAATGTACTTGTGACATACTTCATACATTTAACTACAGACGACAATCTCTTGAGAAAATTCATTCCTGTCTCATATGTGAGTTGTTTTCGTTTAGTAGCAAATAACATTGATTCCATTTTTTAGTAAATTAGCAGAAGTTTTTTTTGCAAATTTGAAATTTTCTGGATATGTTTCCAATTTTCTTATGATTTTTCCGGTTTATGCTCAGGATTTCAACACAGTTTGGCACAAAAATTCCAATTTTCACACTATGGGTTTGTTTTTATGTAGTAGTCTCTCTCACTCTCCACCCTTTCAATACAAAATGAATGCTGGCCGGGTTCAATGTGAGAGATAAACAACTTTACAAAAATTGAGAGTTGGGTAATCAATGTTTTACTGTATATTATTACAGGTTGGAGATGGTATGATCAGAAACCCACATCAGCCAGGTCGTACAATGAAGAGAAGTGTCATAGAAAAATCATAAAATGGTTTGGTGATAATCCATCTTGCAACAGTCCTTTTTCGATACACATGTTGGTGACTCTTGGTGAGGCAACAGGGAAGAAACCTGGAGACTGGTATGGACCAGGATCTGTGTCACACTTGCTCAGGTAAATTACGCATAATTTCTTAATTTTATAATATTAAAAGTATTGTCACTTGGTAATGTACACTATTGCTTTTTTGCTTGTGACACCACCTTATAAAAATAATTCCTTTCCCATGGTTTCTCTCTTGTAAGTCAAAGATAAGTCATCTTTAACTTTACACAGGGCGTTCAATAATTTATCCACCTGCATATGTAAGTAACTGATAGTCCGCTTTAACTTCAACACATTTAGTCCACTTCACTTCTCCTTGGCCCTCCAGCCAGCACATTACTGCTACCTTAAGGGCATTATCATCAGATATCTATGTAGGAAATTTTTCAGCTTTTGAAAAAGAAAATATTCAGATCTGGATTTTATGCTGGATGGTTCAGGTCTAGAAATCCACATTCTTTGGTAATAGTCTTCGAATTCTGGAATTTGGGGCTTGGTGCATCATTGTAAAACAAAAATATGCCTACTGACAGTTTGCCGGGACATTTCTGTTTAATAGTCTTATGTACTGACTTTATTGTGGATTAGAAGGGTTCTCCAGTGACGAATCATGAATTCCTAGAGCACAAAACCCTCTCTATCCCAGAAAATTGTTGCCATGACTTCTGGCTGACTGCTGCACAGGAAACATTGCCTTCCATTGCATGGACTCTTGTTTGGTTTCAGAGTCAAAGTGTTGAATCCATGTTTCATTCCTCGTAAAAATCCATGAAGAAAAGTCGATGGAATTTTCTCTGAGCAGGTCCAAATTCTCCTGACTGAATTCCTGGTGACGTGTGTTTGATCTGGAGTTAGCATTTGGGGTACTCATTGGAATGGGACCTTTGACATTGTAATGTTAATATGAATGAATGTGGAAAGTTTACCTGCTGAAATGGCTAGTTCATGAACTGTAACATTAACATTTGCATGACGATCTTCCATAAGTATGACCTTCACTTTTTGAAGATTCTTCTGAGCCACTGGCATAGCTCAGTCAGCAGAGGCACTTGCCTGTTGATCCGGAGTTGCACTCGGGCGTGGGTTCGATTCCTGTTTGGGCTGATTAACTGCTTGGGTTTTTTCCGAGGTTTTCCACAACCATAAAACAAATGTCAGGTAATCTATGGTGAATCCTCAACCTCATCATGCCAGAGAGCATGTAGCTATCACCAATTCTGTTGACATTAAGTGACCAAGTAGTTGATACAGCATCGTTAAATAACTAAAAAAGTTCTGAAGAGAACCTTCATGTGAGGATAGTTTTCAAATGACTTCCGGCCCCGTTTAAATTTCTTGGCCCAAAACTTAACATTTACAAGTTCTGCTGGATGGAAGTTCATGTAAAACAATGGATTTCATGTGTTATTGAAAGTTTCTATTTGAGATAAACTTTCAAGTGTGGACGCTGAGCAATGAGGTACAAAAATCAGAGTCCCATATTTCTGGATAGTAGCTACTTAAATGAAAGTAAAATACATTGTATGTGTGAAATTAAATGTTAAGAGAGACTGTTGTACCTTCAGCATAGTTTATCTTTGAACATTTTTTGTTTTTTAATTTTTGCTGCTACCTAGAGGACTCAAACTGAAGTAGATTGTAGAGAAAGCTGCAAAGTAGCTCTGGTCATAGTTTCGGTTTCATTTATTGCAAAGTGTGAATTATGTGGACAAAACAATTTTTTTTAGTACCAAAAGTAAACATTTCATTCATTGATATATGTTTCCTAACACAAAACCAGATTGTATTTGTGACTATCCGTCAAGTACAGTGTGTTTCCTACAATCTGGTGAGTAATAACATATTTTAATTTCCATGATTTATTCGAATCTCTAGTTTTGGGTGCCATATTTGTTTAAACGTGCCCCTCTTGTACCTTTGAACAGAAAACCTGTTGTACCATGGAACATGTTCCAAGGTACATGATACTATCGGTTTTTGTTTTTCTTTTATTTTCAAGATCATGTCACGAAGTAAGTCTGGAGTTAAGAGGCCCCCAAATGTTCTGGATGTCTTGAAGAAAACTGTTGAAGCAGTTATTGCTCCTCCAGGAAATAAAATCTGAATCAGATAAGCCTGCTCTGGTTTATGATGGCAAATATATTTTAAATATGATTGCCAGTTTTTACAGCTTATATTCCCACCTATTTTCCATGTGTTCCAACTTACAAGAGGGTATGTTCCAAGGTACATGAACCTGTTGTACCTTTGAACACATTACATATCCCTTCATTGTATTTTTTCCATTCTTAATAGATCTATAAAATAGGAAAATGCATACATGAAGTTGTAAAGGAATCTTCAATAATTATTTAAATTTTTCATTAAATAAATTTCATTTCTCAAAATTAAAAAAAGATAAAATGTGAAAAGTATTTCAAGGTACAACAGTCTCCCCTACACAGTAAGTGAATTTCCAAATTATGAGATTAATTTAACATTATTTTTATTATGTTGAAACAAGTGTTAACTTCGAGCAATGAGTGCATGTGTGATCCATTTTTAACGTAGTAGTGTCAAATAAAAACGAAGTTCTTTAAATTATTTAATGAACTCTTTTTATTGTTCCAGTTGTTTTTACATTTATATTACCTCATTTTGTTCTTTTTTTTTAATTTTGATTGCCTTTATATCCATATTTTTTTAATTCGTTCCATTTCTTTCTACCACACAAAATATACAATTGCTTTTGTGATTTGTGTGTGAAGAATCTTGTTTGCATTTACTGTAGCTGATGTTTTAAGCGCATATCCAGGCTTTTTATCTGTTCATTTCATAACAAAAATGTGCCATTTTTTAACTTGGAACTCTATTTTACATAATATCTCTAGTGATTACCATCGTGAAAAGAACGAAAAAATGTAAGTAGTATTTGTGGAATGTTATTGTTTCTTTTGGGAAAATGTAAGTTTATAGTGGTGGAAATAATTTAATTTCGAAAATGAGAAGAAAGGCAAGTAATTAGATGTTGGTCATTCATACCTTCTTCTGGAAACAGATTAACTCTATGAATGTGTTTATTAATGACATAAATGACATTTCTCTGAAATAGCAGAAAAATTGTGGCCTACAGGGAATGTTGTAAATAAAAAATTATATCTGCTGCACTTATCGAGAAAAAAAATGACAATTTTACTTCATTTGAAGATGATCTCAGAGCACAGTTGAACTTATTTGACATTTTGCCATGTGATTTTATACTCATTGTACCTTTCCAGGAAAGCTGTGGAAGTGGCCACGAAGGAGAACAAGGAATTTGATGAATTGTGTGTGTATGTAGCTCAGGACTGTGCAGGTTAGTTGCTTATTGAATTATTTCTTCATATAATAGACTTGCTTTGGTATAATTGAGTGATCCACTTGTGGAGGGAAAATATTATTGATTACATTTGAATAATTGATGGCTGTTTTGACATCTAGTATTGTATTAAATGTGCATCCTTTCAGTGGCATATTACATCCACTTATTAAAATCAAGACTTTTCATTCTAATAATTTATATAATGAAAAACAATTTTTAAAATTTTGTCTTTATTAAAAAAATAAAGCATATAATATTAACTGTTTACTTCACTGGTAATACATTTTTATCCTTTATTATAGACATTTTGGTTACTGTGCGACATGCCATTGGTTAAATAAATGACTAATTCTTATATAGTGTTAACATATGAAAATCAGAAACCTAGGACATCAAAGGTAAAACAAGGACAAAACCAGGTCATTGAAGGTGAAAAAACTGGGACAAAAGGAGATTTTTTGTACTTAAAAAATTGTCAAGTATTTATTTCTGGATAGTGTTACTACACATATTTAAAATGTACTACATCTGCAGTGTTACCTCATAATGATCAATTCTTGTAGTTTTCTGATCGACCTATCAGCCAGAAGTTTGTTTGTCATAATATATGTGTGTATCATTACAGCTGATATTTTGAAGTTATATTGCAAGAATATCATTGTCATTATTGTTCCGAGAGAAAGACAATTTCTCTCCTTCTTCCACTGACTTTGAATTAATGGAAAACCTTGTTCCTCATTAGCATTATGTCCTGGAATAGAAAAAAAAAAAAGAATTGCGCTTATTTTCAAGAACACCAATAACAATAACGACAAAGAAAACGATGATGATGATGATGATGATGTTGATGATAAGCACGAAGTATAATTAATGAAAATAACGAAACTAAAATTGAATATAATAATAATAATAAACATTGCTAAGGAAAACTATTGTCTGCCTCAAATTTAAAAACAATATCATTCCTCTTTCTTTCCCTTATCAGAGACTTTTTGAATGTTTCAGAAGGTTTTGAGAATATTCTTTCATCATTTGACTCAATCTCTTGTACTTTGTACACCAAATTCTCTTCTTTCAGTAGAAAATATACAGAAATACTGCCACAATTAAATTAGCTATCTTTATGATCATATAGGGATTCGAATGCTGGTAAATCTGCATCACGATTTGTATATAAAAAAAGATGTTCCTATTTATTATTTTATGCTTTTATTGGAAGCAGGTTATAATATAAATATTAATTATTTGTGGAAATTTATACTTACTATAATTAACAGATCTCATAATTACTTATTAACAGGGAACGGATTTATATGGACTAAAAATATATGAAATATGTAAATATATATGTAGTTATTTTTACCAAAATATGGAATTAAATATGGATTTTTACCAAAATATGGAATTAAATATGGACTTAAAATTATAAAAAAATGACTATGTACGTTAAATATTGGTACATTTTAATCAAACTAAACAAAAAATATAATGGACGTACCTTATCTTCCAATGTAGTTTCAACAAAACACAATTTTTATTGTCTGTTACCATAACAATAGGTTACAAACATTTCTTTCAAGTGCTGAAAAGTGAATCTTCTTCTATTGTCTCTGAGGATAGATTTATACTGACTAAAAGAGCGTTCGACGTCACAAGAAGTAACTGGTACATAATTCAATTTCACAATGTCTGCTGGGGATAAGTCCAAGTTAATCTTCACTGTTGATTCACCACTCATCACAGCAACAACCTTTTGTAGTTCTTCATATCCAGGGTTTTTTGAAAGTACAGTGTCCACCTTAGCTCTTACTGCATCTGCAACTTTACCTCTACCACGATTCAGTTGTTCCACAGTACTATTTATAATTTCAAAACTTTCAGATAGTGAAAGGTGCCTATTTTGGAGACTTTTGAGCGTTTTTATGATGCATGAAAATGTATGCTGAATGTGAGCTAAGTCATTCTTCACACTTATGTCACAGGTAACTGTTTTCGCAGTATCAATTGAGACTGCATCTTCAGAGTCCAATGCAAGGAGAACATTGTTAATAGAGTCTATATGTTCGGCATAATATTCAACTGCTTCTAGCCATGTACCCCATCTAGTTAAAATTGGCTTTGGTGGCAATGGAATTTCAGGGTACATTTCTTTCAACACGTTAACTCTACTGGGAGCTTTGAGAAATACTTTTTTCACTGATGAAATCAACAAATCTACTTTAGGGAAATTGTCTCTGACCACTTCTGCCACACGATGAAATGCATGCGCCACACAAGTAAAATGAGTCAATTTAGGATATACAACAGATAATGCTTGTCCAGCTTTGACCATATAAGGGGCAGCATCGCTAATAAAGAATAACACATTATCGTACATAATACCCTTTGGCCACAGGATACCCATAGCTTCGTTGAACAGTTTAACTATAGTTTTGTTATTGCACTTTTCTAGAACATCACAATGTAAAAGAATTCGTTCAGAATATTGTTCACTTAACAAACCGATAACTACACTACCAACAAGTCTACCTTCTTTGTCGGGAGTCTCATCAATGGAAACCCAAATTGAACTATCTTTAATTTCATCTCTTATCTTCTGTATTGTCTCATCGTAGATGGATGGAGCATACGTCTTCCTAAGTGTTGACTCATCCGGGATTGTATATTGAGTATATTTTTCAAGGAATTCCCTGAAGACCTTATTCTTTAGTTTGTAGAGAGGAATATCAGCAGAGATGAGAGAACGGCACAGGTCGATGTTAAACTCAGATCTTACATTCGATGTTGTTGGTTGTGTTAAAAACAATTGTCTCTGCTTGGAATTTAGTTGTTTGTTGGCCTGATGTTTACTAGTTGTAATGTGTTGTTGCACCAGGAACTTTTGTGTAGATGATACTGCACACTGACACAAATTACAAAATAATATTTTATTGTCAGTTGATAAACCATCTTCTTTAAATTCTGAAATGTAACTTGTTAGTTTTGATTTTAAATTGACTGAATGACGTACTTTTGGCATATTTACCGTCTTTATAGTATGATTTACAAAACTGAACCTATGTGTACTCTGACTGGCATTTAACTGTTGAGCTGCACAACTGAAGTCTGTTAAAAATTTTAAATTAAATTAATACAGTTTTGTAACTTACTTTCCCATTGTTGATAGGACTGCTAATTTTCAAATAACTCTGATGTTAAAGGGATTACTGAACATGTGTTTAAATCTCTATTGTTGAAATGTATTTTTAAAAGTTAATGGAATTTTGTTTTGTTTTATTGTTAAACCTAATATAATATGGACTGTTTTATATGAAATATGGAAAATATATGGAAATTAACGAAAATATGTACTAAACTCTAAAATATGGAAAAATATGGAAAATAAAAGTAGGATTTTTCAACCCTACACATTGTGAAACATAAAGATAATGCAAAATATAAATTATATTAGCTTTATAAGTAAATATGTATTTACATATAAATCCTTTCCCTGCTTATTAATCATTGTGGTGACACAGTTGATGTACTCACCTTGCTTCCATTTCACATTCCCTTTGGTTTTTATTTGCACACGTTTGGAAACGACACTACTCACATACAGAGAGTTCTTATGCAGACCGGTAGCACTTCAATCTCTGCCTAACAAAATTTGTTGGCAGGTTTCGAGTAATATGCCGGTGTACAAACAAGTCTGTTCAAGCTGCTCTATGCAGATAGATCCCACTCTACCTTTTACCTCTTAGTTTCGTCTGGATGGGTGCTCTGCCCACACAGAAACAAAAACAGTGGTATGTCAAGGGAAAAATCGCCTCATTAAAAATTCTGTTAAGTAGCCAAATAATTTACAGAGTAAACAATTTTAATTGCTTAGGATTAAATATCTTCTACTCCCAAAGAGAAGATTTCATTATTAAAATAAATAAATTTCCAGAGAATGCTTGTACCTATCAGAAGAACATTAGGTCAAAAGACAATGCAAAGTACAAAGAAAGAAGCATCTGAATGATATTTTTGAGGTCATTAGCTGGATACACCAGTCATTCATTCATTCATTCATTCATACTGACAAAATAAATTATGCAATAACTAAAATTAATGATGATCTCGACTCAATTTGACATGGACACGGAAATTTCGACTTAAACTAAATCCAGAAAAATCACAATCAATCATTGTGGGCCATTCACGTTTGTTAAGCACTATTAACATACCAAATTTGTCTCCGATTAAAATATATGGCACCAAAATTATGTTCAGTGAATCAGTAATGAACCTAGGTATTTATGTGGATAAAAGTTTAAATTGGAACATACAAGTTGCAGAAACCTGCAAAAAAGTATTCTTACTAATCTACTCGTTTAGGCGATTGAAGAATTTTCTATCCTTTTCCCTGAAAAATATTTTAATACAAACACTCGTGATGTCTGACCTAAGTGTTATTCAGAGCAGAGACTACAACGTGTTCATAATATGTGCGTCTGTTTCGTCTGCAATATTCACCGGGCTGATCACATAACACTATCCCACGAAATGTTGTTCTGGCTCTGTTTAGAAAATCGTAGGAAAATCCACTGTCTTTCACTCCTCATTCACATATTGCATTTCTCTACTCCTGTCTATCTTGTGTCTCGTTTTCAAAATTGATTCGCCCACCATAATCTAGACACATGATCACAACACTCCTCAATATTATCCATTCCCTCCCACTGTACCTGAGCCTGAGAAACAGTGCGACACAAATATTACGTAATGCCAAAATCCAGCATAGCCACAGACTTATCAAACCTGACACCACAGCAAAGAACTTATGGAAAAACTTAAGAACAATGGGCCTAGGTAAACAAAAACCACAGACTGAGACTATTAACATTTCACTCGACGAACTAAATGACCACTATACTTCGTCACCACCCATTTGTCCTGACAGAGTCACAAAACAACAAGTTATAGACGAACTCACATCCCGACCTCTGCCTGTATGTGAGAAATTTTTTCTGTGTGACGTATCTCCTACAGACATAATTAAATCTTTAAAACGTATCAAAACAAAAGCACAAGGCACCGGCGGTATTACCACAACAATGCTTAGTAAAATAATCGACATTATTCTTCCAACTCTTACACATATCTTCAACGCTTCTCTTATCACATCCTCCTACCCTGTGCAGTGGAAATATGCTCTTGTTCGACCCCTTCCTAAAGTCACTCAGCCTACCACTCCTAGCGACTACAGACCAATAAGTATTCTTCCGACTTTATCTAAAGTACTAGAACGTATAGTCCACAGGCAACTCACTGATTACCTGGACTCGTATAATCTCCTTGACCCACTCCAGTCCGGCTTCAGACCAAATCATAGCACCTCTACTGCCCTACTTAAGATCACTGAAGATGCTCGTGAAGCTATGGACAGATGCGAAGTGACCGTACTATCACTACTGGACTTTTCTCGAGCATTTGAAACTATCGACATTGATATTCTTATTGCAAAGCTGAAAATGTTGCACTTGTCAGACACTGCAATCATGTGGATGGAGTCTTACCTTCGCGATCGCCATCAATGTGTGTCTCACAATAATCGGTTTTCTTCATGGCGAGACGTGAAGGCAGGAATCCCTCAAGGATCTGCACTAGGGCCTCTACTTTTCACTATTTACATTAACGACATCTCTACTGCCCTTAAACATTGTCAGCATCATCTCTATGCAGATGATCTTCAGATACATATACATTCACGACCAAACTCACTTAATGATAGCCTATCATAATTAAATCATGATCTTATGTTAATCAGCAGCTGGGCTAGAAAATGCGGGCTAAACCTTAATCCCGGGAAAACTCAAGTAATTCTACTAGGACATCAAAGATTACTATCTTCCATCAGCATTAATACACTTTTGCCAGTGACTTTAAATAATACTATAATACCATTCAGTATTATGGTTTAAAACTTTGGTTTCCATTTTGACTTGAATCTCAGCTGGAATGCACAGGTAAAATATGTCTGTAAGAAAACTTTCTCAATCTTGCATTCACTGAAAAGACTGAACAATTTCTTTCCTTCTAAACTGAAACAGATCTTGAAACAGATTATGATGCCTTACTTCGACTATTGCGACGTTTTGTATAGTGATCTTAGTGTTGAATTGTCATTGAGGCTTCAGCATGTTCATAATGCTTGTGTTCGTTTCATTTTTAACAGCCGTCACTATGATCATGTCTCTGAGTATTTCTTTCAATTATCTTGGCTTCGTTTATGGGAGAGACGTTCAGTTCATTCACTCTGTTTGTTGTATCAGATTTTAAATAATTCTACACCTATTTACCTAGTTCCTCGCTTCACACTTTTAGCATCCCACCACAACCGTGATACACGTTCACAGCATAACCTTGTTCTATCAATTCCATTCCATCAAACATCTCTCTACTCTGCTTCCTTCACAATACACACAATACACACAGCGTTTTTTTTCCCCCTTATGTTATGTAACTGATTTTGATTATGTGTAATTTTCTACTTTATTTTATATATTATGTAGCCAATCTTGTCTATTTGTAATTTTATATTATGTAACTGATCTTGACTATTGTAATTTTCTACTATATTTTATGTAATTTCTAAGGTATTTTCTTTTGTGTTGTTTTGTAATCTAATTTTGTATTTCATGTATATAATTGAAACCAGGTTGAGTGGAAGAGAAGGCCTCATGGCCTTAACTCTGCCAGGCAAAATAAACCTCCTACTACTACTACTACTACTACTACTACTACTACTGCTACTGCTACTGCTACTGCTACTGCTACTGCTACCTCATATTCATATTCTTTCACTGTGACTGTTCCTCGACTTTGGAATTCCCTACCAAATAATGTCAGGGACTGTCAGACATCAAACCAATTTAAGAATAGACTAAGGAAACATTTTTCTAACAATTCTTGATAACAATAATAGCTGTTTCAAGTTTCTCAATGTTTAATGGTTATACGAGGCGTGTTCTTAAAGTAAGTTCCAAAAGGGTGTAGTAAGTAAACGGGAAGATATTTACAAACTATTTTTGTTGCATTGTATTGGCCACACTTCAATTATTTCTCAACATAATCTCCACCATTATTGAGGCATTTATCGAGTCGTGGCACAAGTCTTTCTATCCCCTCATTGTAGAATTCGCCTGCCTGCAATGTGAACCACTCCCACACTGCTGTTTTCACTTCGTCGCCATCAAAACGTTGACCACAGAGGAATTTCTTGAGGTACAGGAGGAGATGAAAGTCACTCGGAGCCAAATCCGGGCTGTAGGGGGGGATGGTCAATTTGTTCCCAGCCAAATTTCGAGATAAGATTTTGGCCAATTTGTTCCCAGCCAAATTTCGAGATGAGATTTTGGGTGTCGTCACCATCAAAACGTTGACCACCGAGGAACTTCTTGAGGTGCTGGAAGAGATGAAAGTCACTCGGAGCCAAATCCGGGCTGTAGGGGGGATGGCCAATTTGTTCCGAGCCAAATTTCGAGATGAGATTTTGGGTGTCGTCGCCATCAAAATGTTGACCACCGAGAAACTTCTTGAGGTGCAGGAAGAGATGAAAGTCACTTGGAACCAAATCCAGGCTGTAGGGGGGATAGTCAGTTTGTTCCCAGCCAAATTTCGAGATGAGATTTTGGGTGTCGTCACCATCAAAACGTTGACCACCGAGGAACTTCTTGAGGTGCTGGAAGAGATGAAAGTCACTCTGAACCAAATCCAGGCTGTAGGAGGGATGGTCAATTTGTTCCTGTCCTCATGATTTTTTTCATCGACAGCACGCACCAAATTGTCATTGACCAAAGATGCCGACCGGTATGCTGCTCGTCATGCACAGAGACGCGGCCCTCTTTGAACTTCCTAACCCATCTCCTGACCATTCCATCACTAATGGCATCATCACCATACACCTCACAAAGTTGACGATGAATGTCAGCTGGTTTGATGTTTCTCGCATTCAAGAAATGGATAACAGAGCGCATCTCACAGTTGGCGGGGTGCTCGATCACTTTAAACAATTCAACTGATCATAACTAACCCCAAACACGGACTGAAGCTCTGAAACTGCATGCACAGCTTGTCTGAAGATTGAAGAAAAAAATATGCATGTGCAAAATAACGATTGCAGCGATGTGACGGCTATAATTGAAAACGGAACTTACTTTAAGAACATGCCTCATATATTATCACAGAATAAATATTTAAATTATCCCATTATTATTATTATTATTATTATTATTATTATTATTATTATTCTGAGAAGAATGTATGGGCCCAGAATGGAGAATGGAAAATTAGAACTAACAAAGAACTTTACGAGGTATATGGTGAACCGCATATAATAGGAGTAATTAGAAGCGTAAGGTTGAGATGGGCTGGCCATGTTGAAAGAAGTGAAGAGGGATCCTTACTGAAAAAGATTTATAGAGGGAAGCCAGTTGGTAGAAGATGTGTTGGGAGACCTAAGAAGAAATTGATTAAAGGCGTAGAAGAAGCCATAAAGCAAATGGCTATAAGGGCATGGAGGAGAAGAACTCAGGACAGAAGAGAATGGGCTTCTATTGCTAGGCAGGCTCTGTTCCTTCAAGGAACGTAATTGCTTGGAGTAAAGTAAAGTAAATTATTATTATTATCGTTATCATTATTATTATCATTATTATTATTATTATTATTATTATTATTATTATTATTATTATTATTATTATTATTATTATAGCTGCTGCTGCTCCTAACCAATGTTTATTGTTGTCTCACTAACCTTACTTATCTAACTTTCATTATTTACTTTTACTTTCATTATTCACCTTCATGTTGTTTTACGGTGTAGATATTGTCATAACTACTGTAAGCCAATTGTATTCAATTAGAATTAGTCTAGCTGGGCGGAAGAGAAGGCCTACTGGCCTTAGCTCTGCCGGATTAAATTAATAATAATAATAATAATAATAATAATAATAATAATAATAATAATATTCATTCATTTATAGTGTTCTGCCCAAGGGCAGGTCTTTTCACTGCAAACCCAGCATTCTCCAGTCTTTCCTATTTTCTACCTTCCTCTTTGTCTCTGCATATGATCCACATATCTTAATGTCTTCTGTCATCTGATATCTTCTTGTGCCCCGAACTCTCCTCCTGATACACTATTATGGACCACAAAAGAAACACAGACATAAAAGATAAGCTCGAAATACCAAATTTATTGGAATATATAGATATGCAAAGGTACTGGGGGAACAATCCTTCGCATGTTTGCTTCCCCTGCTTGCAGGTCTTGGGAGAGTCAAGCCAATAACTGCAGTGAACAGGTGTCAGTAAGTCCGCAGTAAATCTACCTACAGTTTGTCATTTAAGTTAGTGTTCACAAAAACTTAAAGAGTAAACACTAACAAACACATATATTGAAAAAGCTACTTGTGAATCATACATGAATATACTTTGGGGAATAGAATACCTGAATATTAACTTAATTAACACACTGCATTATGTTCCCTAAAGAACACGTTCTTATCTTGTAAAAGTACAATTCACACTGATGCCTGACATGACCTTCAGCACAGTGGGGACAGGAGGTTTAGCAGCTGGTCCTGCTGAATAATTGTAAGTCGTGAAAGCGTGGGCATGCCAAGGATTGTTTACGTAATAGAATTGATATGAAAATCTAAGAATGCCAAAAAGTAGACTTCCTGAAGTGCTTATCAGTTGTAAAGGAGCAGGTTTCAGGACTAAGGGATGACCTGTCTTTAGATTGCAATACCAAAATTCAACTTGTAGTTGGAACAGGCCATAATAACTTATTGAAGAATAAAAAGAAGACAAAGATGATGATTTAATATAGAGATCCAATATTTTTTTTTACCAGAAATTATATTTCATGAGCATCATTCCTAGATAAATTTACCCATTGATACTGGATATGAACAAAATCCATCGAGTAGTTCAGAAGTTGTTGCACAGATGAACAGCAGACAGACAACATGTCTAAAGCCACTCTTTAAATTATCATTGATGCTCGAATGTGTAGTTCCTCGAAAATGTCGAAATCTATTCTTTGCAGTAAAGTACTATACTCTCGAATCCGTTTCATCTTGGTCTCAACAATTCGGACTTAACTTAAATACAGATAAATCACAGGCTATCTTATTTTCGAATAAAAGATTAATCCCCGATATTAATAAGCTGAACCTTCCTCCTGTGACTCTGAATAAAGCGATCATTCCATTCAGTTCATCTGTAAAAAACCTGTGAATTCATTTTGAATCTAACCTTATCTGGGACACGCATATAATTTTTTTTTTAGTTGGTTATTTAACGACGCTGTATCAACTACGAGGTTATTTAGCGTCAATGAGATTGATGATAGCGAGATGGTATTTGGCGAGATGAGGCCGAGGATTCGCCATAGATTACCTGGCATTCACCTTATGGTTGGGGAAAACCTCGAAAAAACCCAACCAGGTAATCAGCCCAAGCGGGGATCGAACCCGCGCCCGAACGGAACTTCAGACCAGCAGGCAAACGCCCTAACCGACTGAGCCACGCTGGTGGCTACGCATATCAAACACACATACAAGAAAGTATTTTCCACTTTTCACTCATTAAAAAAGATTGTACCACTATCCAGCTAAATTAAAGCAGACGCTTGTACAGACCCTTATTATGCCTCATTTCGATTATTGTGACGCTTTATTCAGTGATCTCAGGGTGGATTTATCCCAGAAACTGCAATGTGTTCATAATGCGTGTGTTCGTTTCATTTGTAATGTCCGCTACTATGATCACATTTCGCCTTCTTTCGATAAATTATTGTGGCTCAGGTTAAAAGAAAGGAGAAAGTTACATTCCCTTTCTTTCTTATACCGAATTTTGCACACCTCTACTCCCTCTTACTTATCTGTCTGATTCTGCAGTCTTTCTCGGTATCATAACTTAAATACTCGGTCACAATATGATAACACGCTAGAAATATCATTCCACACATCATCTCTTTATTCTTCATCTTTCACTGTTGCTACTTCTCGTCACTGCAATTCTCTGCCATCTGAAGTCAAGGGCTGCCGAACTTTAATTTCTTTTAAATGTAAATTAGAAAAATATCTTATGATGAGTTGCCAGACCTAATGTGTTGCAAATATTTAATGAATGTGTTCCACTGTATTATTTATTTATTTTTTTGTTTCTTATTTTTATTGTGTAATCATGTAAATTGTGTTTATTTATCACTTGACACCAATATGTATCCCACTGTGTTGTTTTTTTTATTATTAATCTATTTTTTTTAATTGTGTACATTTTATTCAATTGTTGGTTTCTGGTTTAGTTATGTGAATCCTACTTAATTGTAATCTAATACTAATATGTATACTAATGTGTTTATTTTTATTTTTACTGTACATTTTTTACTGAATTATCGGCTTCTGTTTTTATGTGATTTGTATTTGATTCTAACAACATTAATATATATTCCACTATGTTTATTTTTATTTTATGAGGTAAATTCTGCAGTGCTTGGGAAAAGTGACATAAGTCAGTTTCCACAAACCTTTTTTGATAATTTATTGACAACTTACCCTGGTTTATGTCAATTTGATTTTTTCTATATGAGTTATTGTAATGGGAGAAATACTTATGTATTTTTTTTCCAAGCGAGCAGATGTTCCGTAAGTTGTCAATAAATTATCAAAAAAGGTTTGTGGAAACTGATTTGTGTCACTTTTCCCAAGCACTGCAGAATTTTTATGTAACTACCTCTTTTGATCTCATTATGTACCTAAATTGTATCAGTATGTAATTACTTAATTCCGATCCAGTTGTATGTTCAACTATGTAAGCAAGTTTTAATCCTGGTTGAGTGTAAGAGAAGGCCTTACAGCCTTAACTCTGCCAGGTTAAATAAAGCCATTATTATTATTATACAATATTTGAGTACTCAGATCCAGTGTAAACAGTAGTGTGAGATGATATTGTTAGATGTGCAAACAGTTTTCATTGTAATTAATTTTTTTTTCAGTTTACATCCAGGATGTAGTAGATCTCTGTACAAATCGATCTTCACAATGGAGAGCACTGATACTGCTTGTGCCTCTTCGACTTGGTGCAGAAAAAATGAACTCTGTGTATGGACCATGCATTGCTTCTCTTCTCACCACAGAAAATTGCATTGGCATTATTGGTGGTCGTCCTAAGCATGCACTGTATTTTGTAGGTTTCCAAGGTAAGATTACAGTTCTCAAACATTTCTGCTCTGAGTTATAACATATATTACACATTGGACCCTTGCTAATTCGGCAATTCTTGCACAGAAGGGTGTCAGATTAGCAGGAGTGTTGGATTAATGAGAGTGCATAAAAATGTTGTTTAATTTTTCATTAAATTTAATGTTATAAGCTGCACCAACCACTCCCGTTGCATTTCTAAATAGAAACTAGAATATTCCACTGTTGGTGTGGTGTGCCACACAACTCATGATGTCGCAAGAATGAGTAATCCCCCCTTCTCCATGCCATTTTAGTTACTAATTAATAGCAATAGCAGTAACAACTAATACGTGCTCAGTCTAATACAGTATACCCTCATATTTTTACTTTCTTAAAAATTAAAAGCTTTCCATCAAATTCCTGAGCCATTTGAAGTAATAATACATGGCACAGGTGCAAATTACTTGAAAAATTATTAGAGTAAAACTGGTAGGAAGTATAGCAGAAAGAGCCGAGTAATTAAGAGGTCGGATTACTAAGGACCTGATTAGCAAAAGTCTAGTCTATATGAAACAATTTGGAGAACAATTTTAACTTTGATTGCAAGGTATAACAGTGCTGTTTAGAGATTATTATATTTCAGAATATATTGTGTTCATTTATACATGATCAGTATTTCACTTGTTGTGAATTTCTGAACAATTCTCCACAGCATTGTTTAAGTTATTACAATTTTGAATCAGACTTATTAGACAATTACATGAGTAAAGAATATTTGAGCCTTTCATGGTAGTGAACTTTGTGCGAAGTTTTTGGATTTTATAGATGCTGAAATATCCAATGTTTTGCACCTATGTATCAGCTCCATCATCAATGAGGGCAGGAAAAGAGGAAACTATTTGTTGGATCTTTTAACAAGAGAAAGATACATCCAACAGACAGTTTCAGATTTCCCTGTCTTGAAGACAAAGCCAATCTGTAGCCCCAAAATGTGGGATATTTCTGCATCCATGTGCAGTGTAAATATTCGAGTACCTCTTGCAACTATGTGAGTTATCTCGTTTTGTAACTAGTATGGGATCTTTCCTTCCATTTACAGCCACTACCGTGGAAAACTTTACAAGCTGAAGATCATGTCAGGAACTTGTTTTATCGAATGATAATTTTCCCAATTTTTGTTCCACATGTTGCCACTCATATGTCAACCTGCAGTTTTTGATATCACTTTTGTTTTCATTCATTGTATTATTACAGTGTTTTAGTGTGCAGATTATTAATTACACTGTTATAGCGAAATAGATTCTAGTTTATGGAAATGTCACCATATAAGTTAACATTAGAAAAGAAAACTTTTATGTATGACACGTGATAACCAGACAGCGGATTTTCAGTTCCTACACAGAGACAAGATATCACGTCCCTTGGCTTATGGAGGGAGCATAGCAGTGAGTTCACTGGCCTCCCTGCAACTGACATATACCTAATGTTCAGTATTGGGACAGAAAAACTGCTATCTGGTGATAACAAATTCATAATGGGAAGTGTGTAGTTTTTAGGTAAATTTTCTGGTGAACAAGATCCACAAAGGGATACAGTACAAAGACTTGTTCTTAGACTTAGGGAAATGGAATCTCTATATGAAAGAATTCGTAAGCAACTGTCATGATCTTAAAAAAATGGAGAAATATTGAAACATTCTCCAAAGTAAGTCCTGCACCATAGTGCCATGGATAACGCATCTGTTTGGACTTGCATTACTAAATGGGTCATGGTTTGAGTCCTCATGGGAAAGGAAATTTTTCATGAAATTTCAGCCAGTGTGTGGGACCAGTGACCTCCCAGCATCGTGATGAATTTGGGGAGTTATGGCAAGTAGCAAAATCCAGTTTCGGAAACCAGCTGGTAGAGCTGGGAGAGTGATTATTGTACTGACCAATGATACTTCCATTCTGGTTGGATGATCGTTCACATCTGCTGAGTCATGGGGACATGAGGACAATAGTTGGCTGGTCAACCTTGGCCCTTCATTGGCTGTTGTGCCACGTATTATCATCTCCAAAGAAATCTCTATGTTGTCTTGCATAAGAAACAGGAATTTCAAAATTCTCAGCCTATAAAGCCCCTAAACTTTCAAAATTGAAACATTACAGTGTCTTCAGTCCAAGAGTTATTGCCTAACTGCATGACAGTTTAGGTCAAGTGAATCTCTATAATTGTATTAGATTTTGCAGAATATTGCTGTTGGCAGTGTCGATCTATAACTAATAATTTTCTCAAAGGAATCATAATTTCATTTACATGGTCAAGTTCACAGAACAATAGACAGAATTAAAGACATGTTCTACCAGGTGCGTCTAACAACTAGAGAAGACATGAAACAAAGAATTAGAGAAGCCTGTGGATCTCTCAGCAATGGTAAAGTGCAATCACGGATGTTAGGAGGTGATCAGAACATTGTTTGGCACAGGGTGGTGTACATATTGAACACTTACTATGAAGAGTGTATGTACATAAAAAACATAGAACAATTCTCAAAAGATATCATTTTTGTTGCTTTGTGAGTAAACAAAAGTAGAAAAAAAAGTTTCAGTAAAAGTTGTTTCTTCTTAAAAGTAGTTTCCAATGGTAGTTTCAATGACCCATGTTCTCATTTGAAATTTCGAAGTTGACCACAGGTACCCCTATTTCTGGTTTGTTACGGGAAATGGTACTATCACAAATCGATTCTTTACATAGATTTTGGTATCAACATTTTTTTATGAACAACCTGTATCATATAGTTTTCGAGAGAAAAGGCTGATACGTGTGGTCTGAAACACCTGGTATAATCAAAATCTTCAATTTGCTAATAATTTGTCCATGTCTGTAGAGTTTGAGGAGCACTATTCACCCCACTTATCAGCTTTGTTCTCACTACACATAGATTTAGCCTTTGTATTTTTTTACTCGAAAACCAGCTTGTGTTCGGGATTCCCAATTTGATGCTATCGTGTCCGAAGTCAGTCTAGGGAAAATACAACACTGCATCCCTTTCCTCGATATCGCCATTATTTCCAGACATTAGAAACTGAAACATTTTAGGTAATCAGAAAGAGTGCAATGGATTTGCTCTTTGTTATTGGTGATTACTAGTAAACATGCGGGGGTGCTACCATATAAAGGCAGGTCCCTGAGCCACTTCGTTTTCCTGGTGTGTACAAAAGTCTGTTTTGGAAAGTGAAAATGACCATTTTTTTTTTAAATTTGCAGGCCTCTACCGTCCATATGCCTGGAGGCAGAAAGTTGTCATTTGCAATACAGATAGAGTTCGAGGAGCTCTATTCATATCCCACTTATCAGTTTTGTTCTCACTACATATACGGCGGAGTTATGGCGGCCAGAATGTTGGCGGAATAGGGGTTTAAATGAAGCCTTGGCATTTTTTTTTCTCGAAAATCAGATTGTGTTCGGGATTCCCAATTTGATGCTTTCGTGTCCGAAGTCAGTCAAGGGAGAATAGAACACCGCATCCTGTTCCTCGATATCGCCATTATTTCCGGGGATTAGAGACTGTAACAGTTCAGGTGGTCAGAAAGAAGTCTAGAAAAAAATGCAACGGATTTGCTCGATTTCACTGGTGATTAGTAGTAAACATGCGGGGATGTTACATTTAAAAGGGCGGGTGTCTGAGCACGATCGTTCTACTTGTGTAGAGTAAAGTGTGTTTTGGAAGGTCAAAATTACCGTTTTTTTATTTTGCCGACCTCTACTGTCTATATGTCTTGGGGCAGAAAGTTGTCCTTTACACTACAGATAGAGTACGAGAAGGTCTATTCAATGGCACTACTGGCTTTGTTCTCACTGTGCATATGGCGGCAAGAATGTTAGCAGCCTTGGTATTTTTTCCCGAAAATAAGCTTGTGTTCGGGATTCCCATTTTGATGCTCCTGTACCAGAAGAGATTCAAGGGGGAACACAACACCACATCCCTTTCCTCGACATCACCATTATGTTCGGAGATTAGAGACTGAAACCTTGTGTAGAGTAAAGTGTGTTTTGGATGGTCAAAATTATAATTTTTTTTAAATTTGCCGGCCTCTACCGTCTATATTCCTGGGAGCAGACAGTTGTCTTTTACACTGCAGATAGAGTTCGAGGAGCTCTAACCACTGAGCTACGCCGAAGTTCAATCCACTGCACCGGAGGCAGTTAGAATGCTTGGTATATAGAACCAAGATCCAGGTTCGATTCCCGGTGCCAGTGTGAATTTTTCTCCTATAATAAGAATTAATACATAGAAAGTCAGCTAGGATGAAGGACAAATCATCAGTTATTCCTATTCCATTGTAAACCGGAGGTGAAATTAGGTGTGTGCAAAGCTCATATAGTGACCACTGGAGGGTTAAAATGTTTTTCAGTCATTGATTGTAATGTGTAGAGACTCGTAAAACATGTGCTCATAATTTGTTTTATTTTAAGTTTGTGCTGGCGTTCATATTTTTTTATTTGTTAATTCCAAACTTTAATTAGATCTAAAGTATCTAGATGTGTTTTAGCTATTGTAAAAATCAGGATTAAACAAACAATTTTATACAATATTCAAACTATAATAAAATCTATCAATTCCATCTAATTCTATTAATTCTTTCAGAAAGTGTTAAATTCATGTGTCTACACAGTTTTCTACCAAAAGTTCCAAGGTTTGATGCAAACTAACAAATACCAATTTCTTTCTCTCTTTCTTTTTTTTTCTTCCTTCATTCTTTTTTCTTTTATTTTTCTTTCATTATGTTCTGGGTACCAGATAGCCATGGGGACTGAAAGTTTTATGTGCTGCCTAAATTGTTTATTGAGTTCAAATTTTTTTTTTAAACTTTAATTTCTTTTATTTGCTACAACTAATACATAATGTTAACAAAAGTGGTTGTGAGAAATTCGTATGTGCTTTTTAAATTAATATAGTAACATTTGTTGCGCATCTCAAGATATTATCCTACATAGCTTCAGAATGTCTCTGAGTGCGTGTGTTTGTATTGTGTAGATATTTAATATTGTTTAATATATTCCAGTAAATGTATCTTTATCTTATCTCGAATGGTTTTCTCATTACATGCGTGGACAAAATGTAGTCAATCCTGAAAATAAGAGGTTGGCTGCTGACATTTCTTTAGTTTTGTCTCTCCCTAATAAAAATTATCTTTTATTGCATATAAGCTGCCTTTAAATAAATACTTTGTTATTGTTATTAAATCCGAATGTCATTTTGTACGTGAGTACTATTCCTGTTGTTCACTGACATATAAACAAGTACATGAATGAACAGATGTGAACACACAATACTGGAGTGTGTGGGGAAAAATGGTGAATTGCATGCTGCATTGTTGTGACTTCAAATGAAGTGAAAAAAAAACTCACCTTATATATGGAAATAGTTTCTTACAATATGGAAGATGGCCTACCATAAAGCATTTTGTTTCTTAGAATTCTAGCAACAAACATTATTAGAAAATCCCAAATTATTTTCACAAAGTAATACTTGTAACTTAGTTTTCGTTAGCATAAATTTTTTAGATTCATACAAACAAACTTCTGCAAGTCAAGACAATTAATATGATAAGGCCACAGTCTAGTATATACGGTCACGAAGCTCAATACGTAGTAAATATGCATCCATAGATAGTTGCTAACCACTAGGATTGCTAATATCGCCTCATTACAGACAATGAGAAATAGTTCCAGCACAGTCTATTGTTCCTAGCACCCTCACAACTCAAGCTTCGTGACTTTATATACTAGACTGTGATAAGGCTATGTCTTAATGCTTATGTAATTTTACCCATGTTGAACCAAAAAACAAATAGTGATTTATTATTTCAGATGATAAACTCATCCACTTGGACCCACATTATTGTCAGGAAGTAGTGGATGTTTGGCAACCAAATTTTCCCCTCTGGAGTTTTCATTGTAGATCTCCACGGAAAATGAATCTTTCCAAACTGGATCCATCATGTTGCATTGGCTTCTATTTGAGGACTCATGATGACTTTTTCAAGTTTGTGAAGAGTGCTCAGCAGGTATGTTTAGGATTTTTCTCACAGTCAAGTTGGAGGAAATTTTCCTTTTTCGGGAAAATTTTGCTATTGTTTTACACTGAATAGGGAAAATGTTGTAATTTTTGCCTAAATATCTAGGAAAATTCATATACAGTAACACCTGCCCTCAATGGTATCGCAAGGAACTGGGGAAATTTTCCACTAAAGCCAGTTTCCCTTTAATGTACTATAAAAATTAAACCAGGGATTTGCACGTAATTCAGATGAAATATCTCACTCATTTAGTTATTCACACTATAACTGAACACATTCAAATATTATGCAGACCTTACACGTTCAGTAATACTGTCAGTATTAACAAATACTGAGATCAATACTGATCGTGTGTGGGCTGGAATGATGGATTGACGGCAGATCTGGATTTCCATCAGTATTGCAGACTGGTGGGGATACTGACATTAATGTTGTTTGTCTGTAAACGTGGGGAGTCTTAATCTCTCGCTACCCTCCGGGCTGATTTGACCTGACATGAGTTTGACTTATAATTAATATAGCAATAATTATTGAATGTGGATAAATTTATAACAAAATTATCAACCAAATTGCCAATGACTAGATGTCAGTGTGACACAACTCTTTCGTCTGTACCATACCAGAGGCATTAGATTCAATTCCCAGCTTTAATTTGTTACCTGCATTGCATATCCTAAGGTATTGTTGCTCATGTATGTTTATGTGTTAATTTATAATTTTAGAATGGAATGTTTTTATTAATTCCTATACTCAGTGCATTTAGAACTGGCGGATCAAGGTCATGTAAAATTGTACAAACCATACACGAGTCACTGAACTCAAACTGTGAACTGAAGCACTGGCAATCCTGACTATCCCAGGTGACTTTAGTTGAGGAGAATGGTCCAGAAATGGGTAAGCATGTATGGCAAGTGCTGTCCATTGCTGGACCTTGATCCGCCAGTTCAAAATGTGCTGACAATAGTGGAATGCACTTATTTTAAGTATTTCCCATGTGCTTTCAACTTTCGTCACTGCCGATTGTTACTTATAAATAGGGGGCAGATGTTGATGAAAAGTCGTCTTCTTATTTTTCACATTAGGATGATGCCTATTAATATAGAAATTCTTTCTATGTTAATATCAACGTAAAAAGTAGGCTAATTTCTTATATTGCATTTTTGCATTTTTTTGACGTTTAGAATTAATAGATAATTTTTATATTTTTTTCGCATTTTTTTTTTGGTCATTTTTAATACTTTGAAGAACTTTTAGATGATTTGGAATGCATTTTACTTTCTTCTTTACCGATAGGTCCGTTAAATCATTTTGTAAACAAATAGGTCATTAGTAATTACCTACTGAATAAGTGAATAACAGTGAAGTTTGAGTTTTATAGTTTGGAAAAGACTCATTCCACTGAAGGCTTCACTTCACACAACGGAAGTAATATAAAATGCTTGACAGCAGCTTAGTTTAAGTGAGGGCTTTGACTGCTACTGTTCCTTTGTCGGTACGAGAGAGTCTTTAGAATTTATGTTTGGAAGAGGGGAAAAATTTCACCATGTCCTGGACAGCACGTTGTGTCCTCAACATGGTTCGGAAGGGATGTCTACTGTAGTAGACAGTATTTTTAACACAAAGATTGCAAGAATGCACGCTGTGCCCACAATTAGTTTTGTTTTTCACACTTCGTCTGGAAAATCTGGTAACAAAAGTGAAGAGCGGAAGGAGGAGGAGATGGAGAAAGAAGGCACTAACATGGACTACCCCTGAATGAAACACATTGTAAACCCTCATTAAAAATCTATAGTTTTCCCTTAAAACCTTCATTATGTTGCATTTGTTTTTCTTTATCTTTGCCAAATTTCAGGAAGTTGCCTCCTCTCTGGCATTTGCAGGGCAGTCATTGAAACAAAGTGACTAATTTTTAAGAAGTTTTGGTGCTAATAGTGTGAATAATATTTAAATGTCATTTTCCTTTAATTTTATGTCATTTTTCCATTAGTTTAAGGGCATTTTAATGATCATTTTAAGTAGATTTTTAGGTCATCAACATCTGTCCCCTACTTATTAACATAATGCAAGAAATTGATGTAATTCTTC
This sequence comes from Periplaneta americana, assembly GCF_040183065.1. Classification (NCBI taxonomy): domain Eukaryota; kingdom Metazoa; phylum Arthropoda; class Insecta; order Blattodea; family Blattidae; genus Periplaneta; species Periplaneta americana. Next base: position 75,498,806 of record NC_091126.1, read on the forward strand.
AGTCCAGGGATCTTGGGACAATTTATAGTCTATTATTAATGTGATGTTTTTGTACCTACCATAAAGTTTAAAATAAAAATTGCAATGTCTCTCGATATGAAACTTGCTGTGATTTGTGGAAGAATGTATACACACAATAGTCTTGAGTTTTCATTGATATTAATTTTATGACTAAAAATTTCTGTTCAATTATTTCTTTATTGTGAATAATTACCTGAAAATTGGCATGAGTGCCTCCCCCCCCCCCCCACTTTCAGGGTATTTAGAAAACTCAGCACTTGTGAATTACAGTACAAAATTCTGTAAACACGGCAACAAGAAACAAAATAACTATGAAGATGAAAGAAAATGTACCTGGCTTTCTATTTCAACTCCTCTTAGAATAATGAAAGAGTTAGAACAGACAACTATCTGCCTGAACTTGCAGGTAGTAATCGACCATAAAATGTTCCAAGTAAGATTAACTATGCTTAAATATAATGGTTTATTTGAGGTAACAAGGGATGTCCAATGGTGAGACATTGCTCATCACCGATTCATGAATACTGAAATTAATTATTCATAAGTTTATGTGTGTCTAAAATTTTTCTCAGTGATACACTTTGGAACAATGTAAATTTTCCGTATCAAGACTTATTTTTATTTACATTTTCGCGTTAATCCAGGGAATTTCACAAGTTTTCCATACCTAAAATCACAGGGCCGGAAAATATTTCCATTTAATGAAAGGCATGTTTAAAGCATGTTTCACTGTATTGGTGAAATGGAGTAAAGTTCCAACATTAACAAGACATCACTCACAAAATAGAACAATTAAATGAGGTTCTACTTTTCGGTTCAAAATAAAAAAAATATATATACAGTTTATAAAAAGAGTAAAATATCTTAGGAAATTTATTTACAATGTTTGTACCATCAGTCAGCATAATAGATTTATGAATATCAATTAATATTTCAAAAAGATTTTTTTTTAAATTAATACATGTGTACTGAAAGACAATAATAATATATTTCGCAAACAATTTAATACAATTCCAGAATGAAACTTTTACTAGTAAAAATTATTTTTCACTTTTATTTTTTTTTGTTCCCAGGATTATTATATTTAACAATTTTTTTAAGATCATTTCCACATATTTTCACTAGAGAAAAGTTTTGTCTTAGGTTATAATATTATCACAAACATTAGTTTTACAATCACGAATAAGATTTATGCTATTTCGATAAATCAACAATACCAACCTATATTTCCTCCTATTGTAGTACAAAGGACTCTGCCAGTCTAGAACCAATAATAAGTTGATATAAATTTGAACATGAAAAGTGAATGTAAAGTGCAGGAAAAGGGAAATTTCGCCTAAAGAACTGATCATCACTGCATGTATTATAAGAAATAGTTTACTGAATGTCAATTATTGTGTTGTGTACACGACTCTGGATTTGGATTTCTCTTTGGCCATATTTTGTAGTTACCCAAACGAAACTTTTCAGTTTGTGGTGCCACCTGCCGCCTACCCTATGTTTGTGTTCTGCGAGGGACGCATCAGAGATGCAGCAGTGGCAGAGAGATATGACATTCCTGATGACACTATACGATGCACAGATCTGCACCTTCATGACACCGAGGATCTGGAGTGTGAGGAATTTGAAATGCTGTGAAAGAGGACATAGGATTCGTATTTGTGATGAAATGATTTCATGATATTGAAATTAAATTGATAGTTACTGACAGTATTAAAATTCACTAGTACAGTGTGACATATAGCATTATTTAAATCTCATAAAATATGCACCAAAGGAACATTACACTGGAAATTTATGTTCTTCCTTAAAGCATGTAGTAGCATTAAGTGGCATGGTAACATAATTTAACTTAATCTTTACCAGAGCCTTATCCTTACTGCGAAGTTGACTAATTTATCTGACGAGAATTATCTTCACCGAAAGTACTTGATAAATTTATGGATCCAGTGATAATTCGAAAGCGGATCATGACTGAAATTGTGATTTTTCTTTAGTTAATACTTAATAGAGTAAGATGTTGAAACTTAATGGTTCCATTTACAGATCAACTCCAGAAATCTAGTCTGTTTTGCTTCCTTCCTGTGTAAAATTCTCTTCACATCGTGTAGAGTTCAGTAAATAATCAGTTGGGAAGTGACAGAAGGCGAAGTTCTGATATGAAATATGAAAATTGTATTTGAATTGTACATGAACCAGTGAAAAATCTTACGTTAATACGATTGAAGTGTAGTAACTGTATGCTAGCAGTTCTTTTCATTACTCATTACTCCCATTCTGTTTGCTGTAATTTACAGTTTCGTGAAATTTAATTTGTTACTGCTTGCATTGTTACTATTAACATATGAAGAAAATAATTATTCAGCTTTGTGTGTGAAAAGGGGTTAAGCAAATATTTATCTAAGCTCAATTTCCTTTGCGAGTCACAGTACACAAATATTTCCACAGGTCTATCAAGCAGGTGTAAGTTACCTTTATTGAAGAAAGATCTTGCAAGGTTGTGAATTTTAGATGAGCAGTGAAGTACAAGAAATCTCTGTAACTTATTTTTGTGTTTCAATATGTATGATTGAACTCCATTTTCATGCGCCAATGAGTTGTGTTTTTTTTATATTATCATGATCATTGTTACAGTTGTCTTCATATCATCATCGTCCTTGTCATCAGCCATCATCATCATCATCATCACCACCACCACCACCACCACCACCACCACCATCACAATTCAATTTGATTTTGGTATTGATATGGTCCTCTTAACTCCTCTTAGTACATATCTCTACTTATGTAATTGACATTTATATTATAACTTCCATAAGTACTTCATGTACCTGTGTATGAATTTAGCTGTGTTCAAATGCACTTGTACTACGTATCAGACATCTTGCAAGCTACATGATTTGACATTGTATACAAGATATCATATACTTATCATGTAAGTATATGTGAAAATTTATGTATTTTCTTTTGTATAGTTGTATATTGTATATAAAAGGAAACAGAATTTTTATATCATAAAGACATAAAATGCTTTATAACATTTGATGAGTTTCAAGTAAATTGTATATTTAAATTATAATTTTTCATCTTAATATTTAATGCATTGCAGTATGCAGAAATAGTATACAGGATGATTGTTGGAGAAAGGTCACAATGTTAGGCTATGAATTATTTAAGCTCTTTTGAGTAAGAATTTGAATATGGACGTGAGTCCATTCCAAATAGTTATGGAGCTATGTCTGGTTGGTAAAAATAAGCTGACCATTATGAATTACATATCACTTAATGGTTTTTGTGCCATGACTTGATCAAAGAATTCTTGTCTGATCTAATACACAATGATGAATACAAGAAAGACTTTTCCTTATGGATGCCGCTGGATGCTCGAGCGGTGCACATAATTCACACATGAGGGAAAAATGAGTTGAATCATAGTGTTCAACTTAACGTAAATCTTCCTTTAAAAATCAGCTCTTAATTTTTTGAGCGCTAGCTCTGCATGTATCTATGAATATAAACTGTAGTTATTTAGGCGGTCAGTTTTTTAATGTGATTAGAGTAATTGAATCATGGCTGATTCTAGAGAATCAAGCGATCATATTTTGCAACAATTGAAATCATACTTGCAATATTTTCATATGAACATTTCTATTTAAATATATTCAAAATTATATCCAAAAGATTTGATCTTTCTTCATAAATCATTCTGCATGCATACATACATACGTACGTACATATATGCATACGTACATACATACATACATACAAACCTCATACATACATACATACATACATACATACATACATACATACATACATACATACATACTGTACATCCTACATATATACATACATACACACACCTCCTACATACATACATACATACATACATACAATATATAATGTAAATCGATAATGTACTTGAAGGTAAACCTAGGCATGTAGTATTACTTCTCATTTGGAACTTGCTGCTCAAAAAAGTTACATACATACATACATACATACATACATACATACATACATACATACATACATACATACATACATACGCTACATTTGTACTTTCATTCATTTCGGTTTTGAGTTTTCTGGCCCTGTTTCAATTGTCCCACCACATAGCACCTGAATGTTGAAGTGTGGGGGTGACTGGTGAAGTGTGAGATGTGTTTTTACTTCGAGTCTTACAACTGCTATTCATAAAAGAATCATGTATTGCCTTGCCATGTCACGTTTGATAGTGTAAGCTGTAGGCACTTTCCTGTGTTGAATAATACAACACATTTTCGAAAACAACTACGGAATTAAATGAAATACTATTCATTAAAATTTCACGTAGGCCCACTCATTTTTCGTAATTCTTGCTCTTCTTTTAGCCATGACAATCGCTATATTTACAGCTAGTTTCAATAATTATTTTCGTGCTGATAAATCCATTAGCTCTACCAGCATTCACAATTATCAGTCTATGTGAAGAACTTAATTTTGATAGAACACTTACAGCATTCTCAAGCTGCCAGTGCTTTCCAAAAGTAAGGCTATTTGAAGTCTTGTCCCTCTTCACTACATTTCTCCTCTGCATGATGCGTCTCACCCTCTCAACCAGTAGGACCCTTGGACCTACTACGGATTTGGACTGGAACTGGAACACTTTATTATTTTTCTCATACATATTTTTCTTCCAGGGAAAATCGATCTTATTCTTAATTTCTGGAAATAGTTCTGGCACCATGAGCACTCATTTCTCTCGTATGAAAAATTAAGGTATTATTTTCTAATGATACACGTACATCATACTCATTCCCTTGTAAAGGATTATCACACTACACAGGACACTATCCAGTCTCTCTAAACTAGTGGTAGCAGCACAGTCTAGTATATACAGTCACGAAGCTTGAGTTGATGAGGATACTAGGAACAATAGACTGTGCCGGTACTGTTTCACATTGTATGTGATGAGGCTATAGTAATGATCCTACTGGTTAGCAACTATCTATGGATGCATATTCCCTACGTATTGAGCTTCTTGACTGTATATACTAGACTGTGGTAGCAGTATTTTATTTAATAACGCTTTTGTGTGCAGAGGTTATTTAGTGTCCAAGTTCAACTTGGGCAAAGAATGGAAAACAGATTTTGCCTGGATATGTCTGTCAGGGATAGTGTTCTTTTATATGCCATAAATCTACGACATGGGCGTCCCGGTTTTACTTTCCTTCCAAAGGAGGTCATTTCTAAGTATTTTATCATTCTTCAAAATTCATTGCTCTAGTTTGGTTTGAACCTTCGAACCTAAATCCAACTGCTAGCATTATATTTGTTAGGCCACTGAGGACGACTCCTCTTTTCAGATAACGTTAATAACCATAACATCCACACCAGTGTAAGCAACTTTTCCTTATTTTGCTTTATTAATAAGAAATTGACAGAAATTTCAATCTTTTCATCGACAGATTTGTGTATAACACTGAGAGTTATCTCACTGCTAATAGTTGAATTCGTCTTCCTCTTTAGCCTAACATACCTGTAACTCCAGCATTGTCAATTTGATTGCACTCCGATTCAACATTGGCATTTTTTCCTCTCAATGATTAGCAGATAGGATGTTACTTATACTGTTTATTGCGCCTCATTAAAAACACATTTTACAGTCTGTCACTTGGTTGTTTTGTCTCCCTAAGGCTGGTTGCACACTTATCTAGCAAAACTGCTTTAAGGCTATGGATCAGTGAAATTTCTAACTTCTACAATTTTACGCCAATTAGTTTGAAACTTTTACCACATATTTCTTACAATTTGGACATGCAATACACACATTTTTACTTTTATATTCCAATTAGTTTATTTATAATTAATTTTTTGTTGTTTTTTAATTCTGAATTACATTTGTCCCAATTTTCAAAGTTTACATAATATTTTCTTAAATTTATATTTAATTTATTCCTGATAAATATATGTAAAATATGACACATGCTTTTCATATTCTTCCAATTTCTTTTTGAGAATAAAAATATTTACTCTTTTATTTGTTAATTTTTCAGTTTTTAAAACTTATCACATCTTCAACATATGGTGATTTGAGTATTTTCAGTAGCAGAAGAAAACACATATGTCAGTTTATTTCACATGCTTTTGTGGACGTCTGTTCAAATTTTCACTGAGATTGGAGAAAAACTGCATTCATTAGAGCATTTTGAATGTTACAATATGTTGAAAATTGAGAAAACGAGTGACAAAGCACAGCATGTATATGATACATAGTATTGCTCTGGTCCCTTTAAGTTTGTCCTGAGGAGCTTTAAATTGTCATAGAGCCAAAATAAGTACAGATAGAGAAAACTGAAACATTATTTCATTTTTTAGAGTTATAAACAAAATGTCCATTTTTAATTTTTTTTTTTTTTTTTTTTTCACTGATCCATAGCATTAAGCAGAAACGTTTTTGCTTGAAACATAAACATTTTTGGTGTACACGAAAACAATTTTGTTTTCCTAAAAATCATTTTGCTTAAAGTTTTTGTTTCGTATTTGAGCGTTTTTGCTAGAAACAGAAACATTTGCTTTTTCCGAGAATATTAGATCCATGGCAGACTAGAAGCAGGAATAGAAATCAGTCTTGCAATAGCGGTGGAGGATGATGTGGTTGTAGTATTATGGCAATGGATGGACTTGGGTTGAAATTCACTATGCTTGTCAAGTTCGGACCAGGTTCGGGCCTTAAAGAAACGAAATGTTTTTTTTTTTTTTTTTGCGAAATATATTGAAGAATTTATGTATCAAAGAATGCCCTCTAGATTTAAATTTATACACATGTCCTAACGAAGTATAAATTTTTTCTAAAAAATAATACAAAGGTTTTAATGCATACACAATTAGATGTCCACCCAGCACCCATCCAGAACAATAGACTACTGGTATGGTAAGTTACTGTTTAGTTCGACTTCGTATTCGTAATAGCATTTGTCTCGTCTCTACTGTCATACACACAGAGCATTGATTATTTGTTTTACCTGGGAAAGTGGGAAATGAATCTTTGCCATGCTTGAGTGATAATCTCTAGCAGCTGTACCTGCCCCTGTGGCCCTTGGCCTCTGCTTTATTTGCTAGTCTGCTGACAGTAGCAAAATAAATAAGTTTAAGTAGCTTATTGTTTCTATGCCCAATGTATTAATTATGTACTTCTCCGTGTCTTTCTAAGGTAATCTTGGGTTTCGGACTGGACTTGGGTGATAATTATAAAGCTAATCTCCTTGGGTTTCACGTCGTGTTCGGGTCGCTTAAAAATTACGGCCTTGCTGAACTCTACAATCTATAGTGCAAATAACTCATAGGACATATTTAAATGAAAGTAGGTATTCATATTTACTTGTAAAACGTAATGCATTTATATACTTCCACGAAAAAACTTCAGGAAAACTGTATGTCTGCTAGGCTCCTTGGATAGATAATAAATAAAATAAATAATAAAATAGCCATCTACTTACTTATAGCATTATCTATTTCATTTGCCACTTCTTGCCACAACTGTCCAATCAGATCCTTATTATGGTGATCCTTAAATGTATAACTGCAAACTGAATGCCTCTGTTCTGCCAGGACAATTAATTCTTTAGCGTCTGTTTCCATAGTCACACATATTTTCTCATTCATCCAAGCAACTGCTATACCTGCTGTAATAATTTCACACCACAAGGACAAATGCAAATTGCAAGCACATGCACGCAACCAAATGTTTTGCCTTCAAGCAATGGTCAGTGTTTGTGCTACAAGCAGTCCCAGCTCTGCTCAAATTTGCTTAATTGTGCTGTACAGCATTTTTTCTTTTCGCTCAATCATGCTTAAACATGCTGTACAGTGTTTTTGTAATCGTGCTAAGTAAGTGCGGCATTTCTATATTAATAATTGAAAAAACATGTTTAACCATAAATATTTTCCTTAAAGCAGTTTTGCTAGATAAGTGTGCACCCAGCATAGCCTTCAGAGAGTAAATCCTTCTGTGAGGGTCATAGATCTCAAAATCGAAACCTCCCCCACATGTATGCAGTTATGCCTACCCTCCCCCCCACAACTCGCCATTCCCCCCCCCCCCCACACACACGCGCACACACAGACTGATCGGGTATAAAGACTCTTATATATGCTGGGTGTCAAATGTTGACTGGTAAAGCTGATGATAGCTTCCTCATTGTGGTTTAATAATGAGGTAGAATGATGGCAGGAAAATGGAAGGCCTCATGGACACTCATATCAAACCTTCTTTATTGGCCATAAATTTCACTTTTGTTGACATGGATTTGAAACCAAGTTTCCAGTACGGAAAACTAATGCCCTTTAAGGATTATATTGACTGTTCAATCTTTGATTTTGTGATCATAAATTTGTATGTGGCATTTTAGGTCTTGTGAATACATAAAGACTCAAATAAATGTTAAAGTGAAATACAAGTGTCATAAAATCATATATTAGGTTTGATTTAATTAAGTTCTCTCACAGGTTATAAAGTGGAATTCTAAATAACTTGTCATTACATTATATTATGTCCATATTGCTTGGTGTACTGTATGTTGCAGGATGGCCTGAGGACTAGTCAACACCTTACATAGAAATGCCCGCAAACACATATACATACTGTTTAATGTTATTTGCGAACTTCTATTTGAAGATATTTTATAACAAATGCCGGTGTTCTGTAATCCTGCCTGGAAAAGAAGTGCAATTGCATTCACAAACATTCCAGTCTGCAGATGTTTCGTTTGAGTTAGTGTCTGAGAGTAGCTTAAACTACTTAGGCCTACAGTGTATAGAGAGAGAGAGAGAGGGTGGAGAGGGAGGGAGAGAGTATGTGCGCACAGTCGTTAATTTTAATTTCATTAATGAAATGTTTACAAAATGTGGGATGTAGAGAATGAAGACTGTGAGTCAGAAAAAAAATGGATTTACTTGACACACTATCGAGAAAATACATAGTTATTTAACACAGTAGATATGGAGAAGAAAATTCACGCTTTAAAATATCAGTTTTATTGAGACATAAGAAACTCCTCAAAGATTGTTAACGCAGTCGATAATCTCCCCCCCCCCCAAAATGGGATAGGCTATGAAAAGTTATTCCTTTTACTCTAATGTTATGAATGAGACTAGATGGAGCAGATTGACTAATGAATTTATATTTTAATTTTCAACAACATATATGTAGTTGATACACTGTTAGTAGGGGAGAGGGGGCACCTTTGACCACTTTTCATGCCTAGCTCTTCAATACTGTTATTTTTGCTGCAAGAAAAATTGTTAAAGTGGTGTCATACAAAATGGGATCTCTGTTTCATTTTATATAAGCTACAGCTTTCTATTATTGTTACAGTTATTACTAGAGGGCGGATCTTTGTGCAGTTAGAAAACGAAACAGGTTAGACTCAATGTGAGCAATAACAACACAGTCCATGCATACGATGCGAGCAGTAGCAACACAGTCCATGCATACTAAACTTCAGGGACAACGCACACAGATCCACCCTCTAGTTATTACAAAAAAATTTTCAGTGATCCCTTGCAATATGTTCAAAAGTGCCTCAGTATGGGGCACGTTTGAATCTTATGGGGGCACCTTTGAACATAAAGTTTAATGGGAATTCATATGCCCCATATTACAAAGTTATATGTGAGAACAGAGTATTTCACTTTATTTAAATAATTAGGCTAAGTTTCCCAAGTAAACTTATGAGTTTTATTTTTACAAAGAATGTCTACAAAATTGTTCAAAACGGTGTAAACTAATGGAGTTTAGCAATAATTAACAAATGAAAAAATGAAAGTATTAGCAGTGTTTCTTTCACACAAGACCAGTAGGCCTAAGTTTAATACTGATATTAGTTTACATTAAAATGATACAAATGAACACTGAATGACATGATAGCCGTCGTCCTGTGAGAGCTTTCATTGACAACTGGCTCCGGTAGTTTAAGGACAAGGTCTTCATGGTCCACTGTGCTGATTTCATCAATGACAGGAAAGTAAAATTTCCAGCATGTTGGCCTTTTCCTTAAGAACTTTATGCTGTATTCAAGTCCCTCTTTTTGCAAAATAAGGCCTATAAAATATTTCGTTGTAATTCTTGTAGCGAATTTCACTAGAACATAATCACCGGAGTTTAATTCTGGCATTTTTTTCTGAATATCAGTCTCCATCTGTGTCATATCATCATCTGACAATTCAACTTCGATGTTATAGCTATCAGATTCATCCTGGATGGAATAGCATTCATCTGAGTCTGTTTTCCCTAAACAAACTCTTCCTAGACTTCTTACTGATGGCAGACAGAGGTATATATTGTGACACATCATTTGAAAGACATTCACATTCTATCTTTTTAAGATCTCGTCCTATTGTTTCAGCTTCAGTTCTGTTTTTCTCAGGAGTAAGCGTCAATATCCTTGATTTTCTCTTCCTTCTCCCACCACTTTTGTTTTTTCGATGCTCAACTCTAGGAAGTGGACGAACATGCTGTGGCTTTAGTTTGTTTTATGATTTGACACCTTCAATATTTGCTGGATTTCCATGGCTAGGACTGTTCTCATTTTCTGTAGGATGGTTCAAGTTTTTACTATCCAACAATGTAGATCTTGACGGTACCAGTAAGTCTTCTTCACAGCCTGGTACAGGTCTGTCTGTTACACTGGCTGGAGCAAAATCTTCATCACCAAAACCATTTATAGAGAATGGTCAGATGCCAGGCTTCTCAAAACCGGAAAGAATATTTTTGATCGTGAATGATATTTTGTATTTGGAGTTGGCAATACCTGTAATGTCGTGAATAGTTATAGTCCGACCGGCATTGGAAACCAACCAATCATTCTGAGCCACTGCATATCGTGACTTAAATGCCCCCAAAAGTGCCATGTGAAGAGTCTGCAAGCGATGGGTGCAGTGCAGTGGAAATGTCACCATTACAATGCCATGATTTCTTGCAAGCACAATTGCTTCCAAAGAGCAGTGGCTCTCGTGATTGTCCAGCAGGAGTAAGATTGGATCCCCCTTCGTGCATCTTGTGTGCTTTTGTTGGTGTTCTAGAGTATTAACAGAAAGTGGACCAGTAATCCATCCACTCTTCTGGTTGTTGGTTAGATCAAAGCTTCCAGATGGTGCTCCTGTCATTAGTGAATCATGCATTTGAGCCCTTGGAAATATAAATACAGGTGGAACTGTATTTCCACTGACACTCACTATGGCACACACAGTGATCATCATTCCTCGTTCTGCAGAAACTGCCTGACCAACTTGTTTCATACCAGTTTCTGCTACTACACGAGGAGATTGCACAATAGTAGATAGGCCAGTCTCATCAAGGTTGAAGATACGTTCTGCAGAAAATTTGTACATATTTAATGCTCTCTGTAAGTTATCTTGAAATTCTGCAGCATTTGTTCTATTGAAGCTCGTACTGCGACTAAGGCTTGTGTTTTCAGGTTTTCTGAGCAACTGGCTTGTATGGCGTTTCATAAAACCTTTAAGCCATTCTCAACCAGCTCTTCTAGGTTCCTCCCAGTTCACTGGAACAGCACGCTCGAGTTTCTTTGCTTAATCATATGCAAACTTTTTAATTTCTTGGTATGTCATCCTGTAGTTCATTTTCGAGCAAGGAAGGATATAATTTTGTAGCATTTTCTCCTCCTCTTTACAAAAAATTTGCCGAAAAGTATAATTAGAGGAATAGGCTGGCTTTGGTTCATCTGTAGTAACTTCTGTCTTAGCACTCCTGACATGGTAGAAGAGGGTTGATGAATGTATGCCACAGAGTGAAGCAGCTACCTGCAGTTGTTTTTCATAACTGCCTTTACTGCTTGGAGCATTACATCTTCGTGTATCTCTGGCTTACTTCTCTTCCTTATAAAGTTTCTGACCATAGCTGCCACGGACTCAGTTACTTGAAGCAAAAAAAATTGATACTATTCACATAAATGTTCATTACATAGTCTTGAGGCACCTTTGAACAGTGTTCAAATGTACCCCCACTGAAGAGTTCAAAGGTGCCCCTCGATATATACAATAAAGTTTTGTGCTATATATTTAGGTTAACTCTACTAACAATGCCATTTGTTTAAATATTAGCTTAAAACTTATCTATTTAGGATAAATTTCAAAACACGGATTTCACCCTTCCCCTCTGCCCTCACCACACCTATCTTGCATCCAGCTACTTTCCCTGCAGACTCCTCCCTCTCTCGCATTCTCACGCCTCATCTCGCTGACATGAGATGTGTGAGAGGAGGGAAGGAGAGAAGGAAATTACCCTCAAGCAGATAATTTCTTTTCCCTCAAATCTTACCTTTCCTTGTTTTTCTCCCCACCCAATATTACCCCTAATTCCCCCGGTTCCATAGTGTCCTGGAGTGGGGATAACTGGTGGAATCCGTGTTCTGAAATTTTACTCCTATTTATAGTTGAAATGTTCAATTGTCTCCGCAGCACACACCATGATTCAGCACCTTACAAACATTTTATGGAAAATTTACTGTTGGGGAAGCAAAACATTACATTTCATGTGAATCAAAGCATGCATACTAGAATGGCGGGAATTGAAAATAAAATTATGGTGGCTAGCCTGGATTTTGCAATGGTTATTAGATTTTGCTCACACTCTTTGAAATAGGCGGGATATTTAAAATTTTTAAACGTTCTCCATGTTCAAATGTGCCCCCCTCTCCCCTAATACAAATATGAGGACCTATCATTTGAGTGAATGTCTCAAAATCATTAGGCATCATTCTGACGAAATTTCTGAACTCAGTTCCATTTAATTTTAAGTCTTTCAGAATATTATCGACATATTTTTATATTAATTGTAATTTTATTCTTCATATTGTAGTTGTAATTCCCTGGTAGAGGGGCAGAGAAGGCCTGATGGCCAGGTTAAATAAAGAAATAAATATTAAATATTCAGATCAGCCCGTAAAAATGAAGTGTCTAGCAAGGTCTCTTACTTCTAATGCCAAAAATGTATAACCAGCACTAACTATTTCACTCAGGGACATGTTTATGCTTCAAAGATTTGTGCAAATGTGTGTGAGGCATCAGAAACTTTCCAGAAACAAACAATGCATTTGTTTGCGGGCATTTGTATGTATGTGCAGACTATGCCTGAAAGAGAAAATGTGTGCATCAGTTACATTTACAGACACAGTTTGCTGCTTTGCATTTGTAATATAGCTGCAGCAAATACATCTCAAATGTGTGAAAAATAGTCACTAACAAGATCTCTTACGTTGAGTTGGGGAATACTGGGACTAGCTCTGACTGTGTCTTGGCTTTACATTGTTAATAATTGGATTTGTTAATATAATTAGTGTTGTTCTTGTAATTATTATTGATGTTGTTTGAGATTGAGCTGTTTACAGATAGTCGTAACACTAGAAAGCCTGTACCTTGTAACTTTCTAGAAGGCCAGATGGGACAAAAATGTCCCAGTTTGTAATAAATCACGTAATTTACATGATTAAAGTACAAAAACTTTATTAATGCATAAATATAGTTTACTTACAATAATATAATACAAACAGGAAATATTCCTCTTAAATTTAATACATTAGTGCCCTCCTCAAATAAAATGTTTCAATTAAAGCTTTTTGTATCAGTTCTTGTTATTTATATTCACTCAATACTGCATACAAATGTTTTCTTCACAATTAGATGAACTGTGAGTTATGTTCGGTGGAACAAAATCTCAATCTTCAGAATCATTGTCATCTCGATCTCCAGAATCATCTTCATGTAAATTATGAAGTCTCTCGAGTTCGGCTACTACTTCCTCACATGTGCCTTGCCAACAGGACATTTCGTATTGTTTTTTAACTACACAGTTATAAAACAGCTTATTTATACCCAATAGTGTAATGCAGTAACCAAATAAATCAACAATTTGGAATATTATACATTTATTTTTGTGCTACTGCTCATAATTAGGCTCATGTTTCATGCAGAGCTCTTTTCTTTACAACTTGTAACTGAAAATCCACAAACCTTCATTATTTTCATGTATACACTTTCACAAAAGACATTTCACTCTTTGAAATGCCTAGTACCAGTAATAGTTGCAAATACGTACCAAATAATGGTTGTTTATAATTCTACTATTGACCAGGAATTGTTGTAAAGAAAAGAGCTGTTCATTTCTGGCAGATTGGAGGAGCTTTATCTCTGCATGAAACATGGGCCTAATTATGAACAGGTAGCACAAAAATAAATGTATAGTGTTCCAAATTGAAGCTTACTGTACTTAGATCTTACAGATAATGGTACCGTAAAGTGGGGTGACTTTGAACGCTGAGGTGACTTTGAACAGTAATTTAGCGCCTTTCTAAATTAAATGCTGTACCCAATTGCGAAAAAACTGTTTAAGTTGTCAATAAATTAGTTCAGTTTTTTCGCAATTGGGTACAGCATTTAATTTAGAAAGGCACTAAATTACTGTTCAAAGTCACCTCGGCGTTCAAAGTCACCCCAATTTACGGTACTATTATGTTTTCAAACAGATTTGCGAAAATAATTCAGGTAAAGTAAATTTTCTTGGAAAAGGTAGTTAGGCCTAAAGGAAATGTCTTATTACTGTCTTGGGAACACACTAATAAGTAAATCTTGTAAATAATAAACTTTTGTGACAAGCAGATGTCTAAAAGAAAAAGAATTGTTTAAACTCAAAAGGAAATGCGACGAGACAAAACTGGTCCAACCGTCCTTTTGAATAAAACCTTTTATAGAACCCAAACAAAGAGAGCCAGGGCTTTGAAAATCAAGTGACAGGCAGTTAACCTTAAATAAATTAAAGTCATAAAATTTCAAGACTAAGTATTCAATTGTATGAATGGTAAGAATTCAAACTTCACAATGGGACAAAATTGTCCTATCAGTCCTTCTAGTGTTAATTTTGTATTTGAGGAATTGAATCTCATTTAAATGTAGTTAAAATTATACTCTTAGAAAGAGTAGGATTTTCAGTTGCATGTTTCAATTTTAGTCAAGTGGTGATAAGAGAGTGTGATTTTAAAAACTGTAAAGGAAATATTGAAAAATTTTGTTGCATTGAAAGTCAGCAGAACATACTCTGCATTACATTGTGGCAGGTTAGTACAGTGTCTAAATAAGTTCTCGAGCTCAACTTAGTTAAATAAATAAAAATAAAATATATAGTGAACTATGATAAAAGAAGAAAGAAAATTTTCCTTTATATGGGATGTACTTTTACGGCAATAAATGGAAATTTAAAATAAATGTGTTATGTATAAAAATTAAAATTTTGCTTTTATCAGTAGATTTAAGAGATTATGTTAAAGTGACAAATTGTAATATTAATTGCGTCTTTATCATAGGCCACTGGAAGTCTCCCAAAAAACAGGATCATAATGAAAAAGACTACATTATAGTAAAAAACCGTATATCTGTGTACAGTAGGCAAAGTGGAAGGAATGACGCCATCTTAAAGGAAATTTAAATTATCTAGTTTCGTATGTAAAAAATTATGATTTATTTAACGACGCTCACAACTGCCAAGGTTACATCAGCTGGAATTTTGTCCCGCAGGAGTTCTTTTACATGCCAGTAAATCTACTGACATGAGCCTGTCGCATTTAAGCGCATTTAAATGCCATTGACGAGGGCTGGGATCGAACCCACAACCCCGAGCACAGAAAGCCAGCACTATACCGACTATGCTACCCAGGTCGACTTTCGTATCTATCTCTCATAGATCATGATTACTGTACCTTGATATTTTATCTTACTCATGTTGTATGAATATATTAAATTAATTTTGACACTGAATGTCATAGTTTAATTAAATTATAAAGATACATCTGGTGGCATTACCCCAATACTAGGGCTAATCCCACCAATGGTGATGAGGTAATACTGTCCTCTTCAGAAAAGTGGAAAAGCTTCATTTCCATTGATTTTTCAATAATTATTTCTTACAAAACGTGGTAAATTATAATGAATTAAGATCTACAAAAGTAATGTTTTCAATATAAAGACATGCAGTTGTAAAAAAAGGGAAACCAAAATATTATTTATTAAAGTACATGATTCTGATTTATGAAAAACCTTAAAGATCACTTCTAACTTTGAATTTATAAAGTAAAACAGTAATAATGTATTTAAAAAAATAATGCTCCATCACTAATTTTTGTTATACATGCAAAAATCACATTTTTAATTGTTGGAGAGTCCCATCCACTGCACTCTGAAAGTGCCCATCCAGAACACTGAGCACACCTGTACCACAGTTCATTGTTCATACCAAATTCTCCACAAATAAGATACACATTGTTGTCAGTATAGTCAATATCATCTGCGGAATCATCATCACATAGTTCATCTTCATCTAAGTCATCATCTTGGGATGATTCAAAAGTTAAATTTCTTTTGCAAGTTTGCTTCGCCTTTTCAGTCTTCAGAATTGTTTTCCTTAACTGACTCTTGCATTTTTCAGTTTTCTCTTCCTGGGGAGTCTTTTTTCTTTTTTTGTCTTCTTTCTTGCTTCCATTACAGTTTTCAATAGCGTTCCTCTCAGGATTTTGGAATGCTGTTTTTCTCTCCTATTCCTGGACCCACTTGATGTGGTGGGCTATAATGTAGGGAGAGGAGATATGTACGATACATGAAATGTTGGACAAGAGCTTTCTGGTACTGGAACATCCTTTGAGCATGAAGGCACTATGGTAAAATCCTCTTATTGCTGATTTCCTTGGTCGTCATCTTGACTTAGGCCTAAATTCTCGTTGTGAATGACATGTGTTGCTGGTTGTCTCATGGCAGCTGCAGAAACAAAATCTTCCTCTAAATCTGCCGGGATCCAATGAAAAAATTCCGGTATTGGAGAATCCAGATACAACCTTTTCAATAGTAGCTGTTCACATATAGGCTTTATTGAATAAAGCAGCAAGCTCTTATGCAGTTATTTTCTGAAGGGGATGACTCTTCATGAAAAAGTTGCATTCTCTGTTGAAGGCATTTTTGAGAGACCTAAAAAAAGGTAATATCAAGTGGTTGCATACGTTGAGAAGTATGTGGCGGAATTGAAACTATAACAACACCATTTGCCTTGCGAACTTCATAGACAGAAATGGCTTTGTGACTGCTGTGCGCTTACCCAAAATCAGCAACACAGGGTCTTCTATGATTGGTTTTGAGTGTTTCTTGGAGTGTTTAAGCCACACAACGAACAACTCATCATTGATCCAACCATTCTTCGAACATGTATATACAGTATTGTTCCTTCATGTCCTTCATTCTGCTACAAATGACTCATTTCCTAGTATAAATGAACATTGGCGGGATGTATTGGCCAGATGCACTCATAGCACAGCATAAGTCACGTTTTCCCCCCTTTCCCAGCTTGTTGCGATTCCCATTTGTTTCTGTCCTGTAGGGCCAAGAATTTTCACTGGTTTCTGAACTGTTGAAATCCCAGTTTCGTCCACGTTGAAAATCTTTGAGGACTCAAATTTGTATTTTTCTAAAACTGTCTCATCAGTTTTATGGAAACATTCTACTTCTTTATTAAAAGCTATTATCCTATTTAAACTTGTTGCTTCTGGCTTTCTTAAGCTTATTCCCGGATTTCTTCTCAGGAATACATTTAACCCATCCATACCAGACAGTCTCTCTGCTTTATTGAAATTATTTTCGATTCTGTTTCTTTCAGCTAATTCGAAGGCTGGTTGCCAAAGTTCAGTTTGCGTCATGCCAAAGAACAATTTTGCTAACAATAAAACATGATCAGCAAGTCCCTTTTCTTGGTCGTCTGATAATAGTAGTTTTTACCTAAGCGTGCTTTGCTAGTGTTTCCACTTTTCAATCTATCCCTCCGTGTTCTCGGTATACTATACTGCTGTGCTACTCTTTTCACACTCTGTCCATCATTAACTGCTTTCATTGCTGCATCTAGTTCTTCTTCTGTCCATTTAGCTATATCTGTAGTCCTATCCCACGAACGAACCATCTGAAGCAACAGATATCATTACCACATGAACATGCTGTTACAACAACACTAGATCATTTCCCACCTAAACTAAACTCGATACATTGCTAAAAATTGGCTGTACAGTAAAACTCCGATAAGACGCACCCGCTTATTACGCTACACCGTGTAATACACTTTTTTTGTCTGGTCCCTGCACATTTCATATGAATCGGTCCATACAGAAAGGGCCTTAGTCCAAGTACCTCACTTTCGAGAAAACTGAAAAAAACTGATTAACTTTCTTTGCCTCCCTCTCTAATGACAGAAAACAGTCTGGTATTATAGTGTCCAACTTTCTCAATGTTATTTCATGACAGAACGTGATATTAGAATGTTCTCCCTCTTTATATCATTAAGTAAATGTGGTGGACTTAGGCCCTTTCTGAATGTTATGATATTTTCTTGAAATAATTTGTTTATTTATTCCTTTTTTTATACAAGTAAACAAAAATACTATGTTGAGACAACAAAAGTAGATCATAAATATTATAAATCAGTTCAAATTCACTTTATTAAATGTCCTTATGTTGCTAGAGATGTCTCAAAGTCTAGGTTATTGATCACATAACAGCATTTATTTCACAATACAGCAGTATTGCCTTATTATTTTGTTAATATTCACATAGGTATCACTTTAAATCATCCAAAAATCACATAATTAAATAATGTTCTGCAAACTGAGTTATTAGTAACGCAAAACGTCCCGCTGATATTAATGAACATACTGCAGATATTCACTAGTCCTCCACTTGTTCACGCACTGGCAAGTCACAAATCTCTTGGTAAAATTCCTTATATTCCTCAGGTATGTATCTAAACAGTTTTTTATGTCACTCAACGTAGCTAATTTCATTGAGATATATCCTGCCGGGTATGCAAGGCTTGTAGCTAGAACAGGCACTGGTTTTCCTGGCTGGGACAGTTGAAACTTATGTGTGATCATACTGTCAATAAAATTTCTAGCTACAATGCAGCCAGGCAGTTGGGCTTCATAGGTGAAATGCATAAATGTGCTAATGCTAAATTGCATTTTCTGGTCTCTCGAAATGCTTCTCTTTGCAGTTTGTTTTGATAGGCAAGTCTTCTTGTAGACGGTTTGCCACGATGTTTTGAAATCAAAGATCTCTGATGTCTCCACTTCCTTGACGAGAAACTTATCATAATTTTTGCTACTGGTTACAATAATTTCCAATATCTGATGTATGCTGTAGAGTCGGTCATGCTTCTTTAGAGCTCGTTTTATGAGACCGAAGTCCCTGTCGCAAGGAAGAAACGAATGACCCCTAACAGGGAAGTAGTGCTCTATCTTCTGAAAGCGATCTGTGTCAGTCAGGGTAAGGAGCATTCTAGCCAAGTCATGATTTTTATTCTGTCCCCCACAGTTGTCCAAGAACAGATGTAATTCATCCACTTCTGAAGGAATATCATTATTAATATAATCAAGAAGA
The DNA here is from genome assembly GCF_040183065.1 of Periplaneta americana. NCBI lineage: Eukaryota > Metazoa > Arthropoda > Insecta > Blattodea > Blattidae > Periplaneta > Periplaneta americana. Next base: position 75,518,282 of record NC_091126.1, read on the forward strand.
AAAGACCACACCTCATTAGGTCCTTTCTTGCGTTGCCCTTCGTGTTTAAAGGTACACTTTGGCTGTGTTTACCTTCATGTTGTGTATGTAGAAAATGTTTACGGTCAACTACCGCAAATAAAATGTCTCTTGAACTGGGATATGTGGTAGATGTACGTTTTGCATGAAGTCAAAAGAAATTAGTAACACATTGGGTTTATCATTCTGTTTGATGTCTGCCTGTAGTTTGGAATAAAATTTAGTAGATCTTCGTTTGTGAACTAAAAGTTCAGCAGCTGCACATCTCTTCGCAGTGTCATTCAGGTGAGGACTACGAAGCTTCAACTTCAATCCTTCACAAACGGAACAACTGTCAATTTGTGGCCTTCCGAATGACAGATTAAAGTTCTCAGTGAAGAACTTGTGATAGAACTGGTAACTGACCTTTACATTAGAGTGCTTACCCTTAAACATCTGGTACATGATTTTAACGTTAAGTCTAGCATCCAAATATGTCATTGCTTTTCCCGCGTAGTGACTTTCCTTAGTCGGAAAACTTTGTATATGCTCCCTGATTAGCATTACAGTTGTACCAGGAAGGGAATTTCCACGCATGTCCTTTGGACATTTTCCAAGCAACGATAGACTTCTAATTCTCTTTATGTGCTTAATGGTTACTGAATGCAGTGAAAGGAAAGCCTTGAGACATATCTCAAGTTTTGAAGTACCTACTATGACATGATATCTGAAGGAATTGCCATTTTTCCTTGCTTCATCTCCTTTCCTTGGTCGGCGGCGTTGTACATCGTGGATGTCAATGAGGGACTGCAGGTATATATCTTGCTCATCTTTGGTCGCTAGGTCACGAAAGCGTGAAAAAATTTGCAGCTGAACATCTTCTGCAATTGCAGAAAAACAGTTTTTCCTCTTGCAGCTACAAGGAAAGAGGAACATAAAAACTATATTATGCAAGTCTAATGAAACACATCATACAAAGATAAATCTGAAAAACTATTTAATGGTATTAATATGTGTTTAATACTATGAGTATAGTGCCTACTGTATAATATAGGCCTATATACTTAAAGTAAGAGAAAATAACAAACAATCCTATGGCCACATAACCTGATTTAGAATAGTAATGCATTTACCTGCAAGAGGGTCCTGTTTTCTTTGCCGGGATTATAGCTCCTTTGTAATTAACGTATTCCAAACCCTTGACTCTTGCACGTTTAATTGCGTTATTCCTCCATGATGATGTATCTCTCAATCTCTTCTTGAACCTGGCACCATGTGCTTCCATTGCAAAACACTATAATATGAACCTTTCACTAACGGACGACAAACAGTACTAAGATAAGATCAGCTTAGTTTCGGCGGGAACAAGAAAGAAATGCACATTGCGAGTCAACTGTCTGCAGTGTTGCCAATGATAAAATATACAGAAAGGGCCTCAGTCACGGACTGAGTCCCTTTCTGCATGGATGTGTGAAACTGATGTGTCGGTTTCTCCGCGTTAAGAGCATGAGACTGAGTTCCCTTCATCATAGAAGGTTGGTGATTACTTCAGGAGCAGGATTCTGGTAATAACTCGATTTCCGCAAAATCGTGACTGAGGCCCTTTCTGTATTGACCGATTCATATATAACGCCTTTATAAAATACCCCATTTGTTGCGCTCAAGTCCCGCATAATACGCTGTTTTTGTGGAATATTTTCGATGTAATTTTCAGCAATGTACTGTAACAGCAATGAAACATCTTGGTCATTGAACTCACTGGTGCCATTGACCTGAAAAGTATTGGTATTCGACCCTTTACCTGCGCATTTAAACCTTCATACTTCGGTATACCCCACCCTCTTGTTACGCTATTATTCGACTCCTTATCTGCGTGGTTAAAGCCTACATACAGTTACAATACCTCACCCTCTTGCTAACCATCTCTCTCAAACAGCATTACTCACTCGGCCGTAATAAAATTCTGGAAATTTTTGCTGTGCAGTTTGTTGTCCTTTAGTGTACTGAAGTGTCTGTGAATGTGATTACAATGAGTGTTAAAAGAAAAGCGCTTTCTGTGTCGGAAAAATTGGAAATCTTACGAAAGTATGATGAGAACAGTACTCTTACTCAGAAACAACTCCCTGATGCATTAGGAATCCCATCATCAATATTAAGAATGATAATAAAAAATCGCGACTCAATCACTAAAGCTGCGACGTCAGGAGGATGTAATCACAGGAAACTGAAGTGTGGCAAACATGAGAACTTGGAGTACACGCACACGGCAAACAACTATAAATGGCTTTTTTCTTTTCGAAAGAATTAAGTACAGTACATATTGTAAATGTCTTTGACGTACAGTAAAGTAATTACACAATGGAGTAATACTGTATTACTTTTCATGAATCATGTATTTCAATAAAGAAAAATGCTAATAGATACTGTATATAAATCAAAATTAGTATACCTGCCTAATACGCTGTCCCGGTTAATATGCGGTTTACACCCGGTCCCTTGAACAGCATCTTATCGGGGTTTTACTGTATGTCTTTCTTGATATGTGGTCGATTATTCTTGTGTATATACATTTAGATTAATATTAAATTACTTTTACTTACCGTGCTTTCTTCTGACTTAGAATAGTAGAAGAAAAATGTGTAGAAGAGATTTTTATTCACTGAACATGTGCAACTGCAACACAAGCCACCATAACACTTTGGTACTAAATGCCTTACATCTTATGGTAGTGCAAGCAGAGCATGCAAATCTCGAAACGTTTATGAGAAAAGAAGGGTGGTGGCACTCCCTCTGGTGGCGCCATTCCTCCCACTTCCCCTACACTTTATTAAAGAATACAGAATGCAAGGAGAAAAGAACTACCATCTCTTTTGCACGTTTGTCAGTAACTTCGTGTGGCTGCATTTCCATCTCTGGGAGGGACGTGGTACTTAATTTTAAAGAGACTTTCATTTAAATTTTATTATGATAGTTATAGCAAGACAAGAAATTCCACTTCCTGCTAGGCCATTCCAGTCCATAGTCTAGAGCTAACTTGACTTTAGGAATTCCACTTACACAACACTGAGTTTTGATGAAGTCCACATTTAAACCCTCCTGTTCCCTTGAGTGTTTGGCAATCTCCTCAGTACGATACCATCTGTGTGTAAGTCAACGGTACTACGTCTTACTGCATCCTTTTGTTGATAAATGAAGTTCAAATTGGCAAAATGAGCCCGAGATTTCAATGCTGAAAATTGCTCAGCATTTGCTTTGAATTGGTTGGGAAAAAATTCCAACTCAATTTATCCCAATCAAGACTTGAACCTGGGCCCAGTAGTTTTGTAGTCAGACATGCTGACCATTACTCCATAGCAGTCGACCAAAAGGTCCTTATGGTGGCAGTGAGGTGTCAACATTCCCACCTCGCAATACAGTCAGCATTGAATAGCAGTGGAAGTGGCAGTCCAATGTGCTTGCTGCTTTAGCCCCCAAGCAAATAACTCTGGTACTAATTTCTTGTAGAGACTGAGTGAAACTCAGGGCAGTAGTGCGACCAAAGGAGTAGGTCAATGGAGAAAATGCACTGCTTCATTAGGAATCAAATATGAGGCATTGAGACTTGCAGCTCAGTACCTTCACTGGCAACCAAAGGCATAGCTCAGTCGGCGGAGGCACTTGCCTTCTGATCCGGATCTGTGCTCGGGTGTGTGTTCGATTCTCGCTTGGGCTGATTACCTGGTTGGGTTCTTCCGAGGTTTTCCCAACTCTAAGGCGAATACCAGGTAATCTATTGCGATTCCTCGGCCTCATCTAGCCAAATTTCTTGCTATCACAAATTTCGTCGATGCTAAATAACCTAGCACTTGATACAGCGTCATTAAATAGCGAACTAAAAAATACGTTAACTGGGCTCCAAAATTTCCTGGAGAAATGTTGTAATGTCAGTTTACAAGAACAATATTAAGTAGCAAATGATAAGAAATGACAGAATTTTCAGGCTCTTAATTACATACCTGTTGGAATGTAAGATACTGTTATTGTTTGTTGTCACTATTCGTGAGTATGGTTATATGTAAATGCACCCAGGGTTGGGACGTTACGTGTAAAAAAAGGTTATTTACATTACAGTAAAATACGCGTAAATAATGCGTAATTAACGTAATAAATGTAAAATACGTATAAAACCTCCAAGAACTTTTATTTTTAGTCTTTCTTTGTCCAGTTTGTGATGAAAATTTACCGTTTGAACTGTCAACAAACCTAGCTTATAACTAAAGGTTTCCAATTAGGCCTAATGTAAAAGAAAAATGGAGATCTTAAGAAGATTTTGCAATACACACATGACCTACGACCAACAAAGATAGTAATACCAATGGAAGCTAAGATTGAAAAAATAACTTCATTAGTGTTCTGATATACAAAAAGTCTATTCAGACATGCTTCCCAACTCTTTGATGATTAGTCATTAACCACATAAAATTTCGAAAATTATTTATGTTCAGATCATAATATTTATCTTTAATTGTTATACTATAAAAAGCCTTTATCACTAGAATAGTTTATTTTTAAAACCCCAGAAGTGACAAAAACAAAAATTTCGGGAAATCAATAAAAACTGTTTAGTTTAATTATTTTTATTTTAACTATCAAAATGTATTTAACAAGTAATATTAGTTGCTAAATGTTAGGTTTATTCACTATTAGTTGTGTTTTATAATATATATATATATAAAGTTCCAAAAAAAATAATAATAAATTAGGATATGGGGTTTTTCCAACAAACTGAAAGTAAGCAAAGCATTGCTATTTTTCTAAGTATTAGAGTCATTGAAAGTGAGTGTGAACAAATGTTGTAATCTATGTAAAAACTACATTATAAAATCACAAAAATTAAATTTCTTCTGCTGCAACAAATATTTTTCTTAACAGGACTTAAAAGGAATGAAGTAATTGTTTAGATCAGCGGTCATCAGAACACTGCACTCTCTGGCTAGCTTCTCTTACCCACAGGTCTCTTAAAGCACCAGCGTGCATTCGTGGCTGCTGGCAGGTATACTTCCTCCTGCACGAGGGTGCATGTTGCCTACACTGCTTACCCATAACCCATTTCAGCGAGTGCTGACGACCACTGGTTTAGATTGTCAAAATCAATAAATGTTAGTTTATTACTCCGTGTATAAAACAGTTTTCTACATTACGTATTACTCCCCCAACCCTGAATGCACCTATGTTAGAGTTCATCCTTTTATTTTGATGAAAATTCTTTGTTAATTATGCTCATTGTGTAAATCATGATATAGAGAGTTTCGAAAACTAAAAGTCTGACAACTATTCCCAGTGTTCCTCATGTATTTAAATATGGAAGGTATAAATACTTTTCTCAATTCACTTGCTAGATATATTGTATTTTCTTGACTTATTTTTTAATAATCGCTATATTAAAGTACTATTTTGCTGTTACATACTTACTTACTTATTGGCATTTAAGGAACCCGGAGGTTCATTGCCGCCCTCACATAAGCCCGCCATTGATTCCTATCCTGAGCAAGATTAATCCAGTCTCTACCATCATATCCCACCTCCCTCAAATCCATTGTAATATTATCTTCCCATCTACGTCTCGGCCTCCCCAAAGGTCTTTTTCCCGCCGGCCTCCCAACACACTATATACATTTCTGGATTCGCCCATACGTGCTACATGCCCTGCCCATCTCAAACATCTGGATTTAATGTTCCTAATTATGTCAGGTGAAGAATACAATGCGTGCAGCTCTGCGTTGTGTAACTTTCTCCATTCTCCTGTAACTTCATCCCTCTTAGCCACAAATATTTTCCTAAGAACCTTATTCTCAAACACCCTTAATCTCTGTTCCTCTCTCAAAGTGAGAGTCCAAGCTTCACAACCATATAGAACAACCGGTAATATAACTGTTTTATAAATTCTAACTTTCAGATTTTTTTGACAGCAGACTACTTTTTGTATTAGTCTCCTTTCACCTTATGTTAAGACACCTTAAGTGTACTTTCTTCTTCTACAATATTGTTAAAAATCTTCGCTTTGCCTTCAAAATCCACTGTGTTTTTTAAAAGATTTTGCAGGACAAAGAAAAAAAGCATTTACACTTTTAATGCTCTTGATTTTTAAAGCTATTTTCGGTATAATATCATTTTTCTTGTAATGATTGAAATTATATAGAGAGTAGCTTTGAAAACCACACTAATATACCTCTATTTTCCCCAATATTTTCCGCTGTAATTTCCCTCGATTTTCCGCTATATAAGCCCTCTATTTTCCGCTGTAGTATCCCTCTATTTTCCGCACTAATTTTCTCTGTTTTCCGCTCTAGTTTCTCTCTACATTTACTCTATTTTCTGCACTAATTTTCCTCTACTTTCCGCTCTATTTTCCTTCCAATTTCCGCACCAGTTTCCCACTATTTTCCACGCTAGTATCCCTCCATTTTCCGCACCAGTTTCCCACTATTTGAGACTATTTTCCCTCTATTTCAGCCGTATTTCGAACTATTTTCCACTCTAATTTTCCTCTATTTACCACTCTAGATTTTCTCTAATTTCCGGTCTAATTTACCTCTATTTTCCGTTCTAATTTTCTTGAATTTCTCCTCTAATTCTCCTCAATTTACCCCACTAAATTCCCTCTACTTAGCGCTCCATTTTCCACTTTCATTTCCCTCAATTTCCGCTTCTAATTTCTCTTTATTTTTCGCACTAGATACCCTATATGTTCCGCACTAGTTACCCTCTATTTTCCGCCCTAGTTTCCCTCTATGTCCGCTTTAATTTCTATTTTCAGCTCTAGCTTTCCTTTATTTCCCGCTGTAGTTTCCCTCTGTTTTTGGCACTATTTTCATTCCGCAATAATTTCCCTCTATTTTCTGCTCTAATTTCCCTTTACTTTCCACACTAGTTTCGCTCTATTTTCCGCTCTACTTTCCCTCAATTTTAAGCTCTCATTTCCCTCCATTATACTCTCTAATTTCCCTTAATTTTCAGCTCTAATTACCCTATATAATCCGCTTTTTTTCCTGTACTTTGCGCAATAGTTTTCCTGTTATTTCCGGTCTAATTTCCCCCTCTGTTTCGCTCTAGTATTCCTCTATTTTCGTCACTGGTTTCTTCTCAAGTTTCCCTCGAATTTCACCTTTAATTTCTTTCTATTTTCTCCTCTAATTTGCCTCTATTTCCCGCTCTAATTTCCCTATACATTTTGCTCTAATTTTCCTCTATTTTCCACCTTAATGTCCCTCTGTTTTACGCTCTAGTTTCCCTTCAATTTTCTGTTCTAATTTCCGTCTATTTTCTGCTCTAATTTCTGTTTATTTTCAGGACAGATTTCATCTACTTTCCGCTCTAATTTTGTTCTATTTTCCCCTCTAAGTTTCTCCTATTTTTCTCTACAGTTTCCCTCTATTGTCCGCTATAATTTCTCTCTATTTTCCGCTCCATTTTGCCTCCAACTTCTTCTGTAAAATGCCTCTCTTTTGCACTTTAATTTCCGCTATTTTCTCTCTATTTTTAGCTTCAATTTTTGCTAGTTTATCTCTATTTTCCGCTCCCATTTCCTTCTGTATTCCGCAATTGTTTCCCTCTGTTTTCCGCTGTAATGTCGCTCTATTTTTCGCTCTAATTTCCCTACATTTTCAGCTCTAGTTTCTCTCTATTTTCCGTTCTACTCTCCCTCTATTTTCCGCTCTAATTTTTCCCTACTTTCCCCTCCAGTTTCCATCTATTTTCCACACTAGTTCCCTCTATTTTCCCCACTATTCCCTCTACTTTCCTCACTAGATTTCATCAATTTTCCGTTCTAGTTTCCTTCTATTTTCCATTCTAATTTCCCTGATTTTTTCGCTCTTATTTCCCTCTACTTACCGCTCTAATTTTTCTCTACTTTCCGCCCTGAAATCAATTTATGTTCTGATCTACTTTCCCTCTATGTGCCGTATTAATTTCCCTTTATTTTCCTTTCTAGTTTTCCTCTCATTTCCGATTTAATTTCGCTCTAAATTCCATTTATTTTCCGCTCTAGTTTCCTCCCATTTTCCGCTCGATTTTCCTTCTGTTTTCCACTCTAATTTCCCTCTATTTCCGTTCTATCTTCCCGCTATATTGCCCTTTATTTTCCGCTATATTTAACTCTATTTTCCGCAATAGTTTCCCTCCATTATTCGCTCTAATATCCCTGTGTTGTGCCCCGCTAATTTAAGGGATAAATTAAGGTAGTCTACATGGTCATAGGAAGTTTTGCGAACAAAACCATGTGTATAGAAGTTCGCGACAGATTGTAACTCGCCAGCAGAAAAATGACTCAGAGCAGACTTGCGTCGCGAGGCCAGTTGCATACAGAGGAAAGTGCGAACGACAGTTTTGCTTACCTTTATCTCTCACGCGCCAAATAGGCACGTGCATGATTAGAACGTTCCATAGCCCTCTCTTGCTTTGAGAGCCAGACAGAGTCCAGCTGACAGCAGGAAACCTATCATTTACCTGTATGTTAGTCGAGAGTAAGATTGGCATATAGGCCTACATAATATACCTTAGTAGTAACCATGCTTTTTCCCGCGACATTGATAGCGTCATGACGCTACCGATCATATGAAACCAAAGATTTTCGTGGACATGAGTTCACTTGCAAGTTTGAAGACCAGTCAGAAGCATGTAAGTCAACCAACTTGAACCAACAGACACCGGGACCAAGGCGTCCGCCTTCGTCAACACCAGGGGTGCTCAGCCTTATGAATACTGCGGGCCAATATTAAAAAAAAACGTTCTTTTGGAGGGCCGCAGACATCCCCCAATAATAAATCATTTACATAAATGTCTTCCTAATTAGTGGTTACTGTAATTTATAGTAATCAATAATACTAGTCCAATTTTTTTTTTTTTTTTTTTTTTTTTTTTTTTTTAGTTTGAAACTTTAACTACCGGGCCGCAGCAAACATAGTGGCGGGCCGCGGTTTGTGCACCGCTGACTCAACATTATACTTGTTTCGTCTTATGTAAGTTATAATATTTTATCTTATACCAATTGCTGCTAGTGTCAGGAGATATACCGTAAAGTTACAATGCACTTATCAGTTTCTATCAGTTCTATAAAACTACAACGTATATAGCCTACCACAAAGCCACGATGTATTTGCAGTTGTTATTAGTGCCACGAAGTCATAATGCATTCATTTTATCAATTTCTATTATTTCCAAAATAATTGAAGTCATAGTCACAATGCATTCGTTATACCAAGTTCCACTAAGTGCCAGAGTAATTCACCACTTAGATTATAATAGGGAAATATCAGTGCTTAGAGCTCAGTGAACTGCGTATATATTTCAAAGTTCTACTTTGAACGTAACAACTTAGATACAATGCATTTTTCCGAGGTTTGTGATTGGTGCTACCTCACGAGACATTTCGACGAGCAGTACTATTATCAGTACTCAGCAATCTAGGCCGAATGGCAACTAAGTCACAACGCCTTTGTAGATGAATTCTGTAAATGATTTTACATTATTTCCGAAGTTCATTTATTAGACTGTACCTGAATATAACCAAGCTAACGCACTGAATTTTTTTTATATATCATTTTGTTTTCTTTTAAACTCATGTAACTGAGTATACCCAAGATTCTCTTTCATTGGTCAAGTAATTTAACTGAATACAGTATATCTAACTAGACCTGTTGGAGACTTGCAAATTATTTTTGTGTTTAATAATTTCATGGCATATCTAAGTGTGCAATACATGTATTTAGTAAAGTTTTACAATAAATCACAGAATAACCAGTGAAGTGAATGATCTGGTTTGCTTAAACTAATTATTCTTCGCGTCTGACCTGACCTGACCTGTGATCCTGTTCTTGTAAACGTAGTACCGATCTAAGATAACAGCTCGACCATTACCTTCCTGATTATCCTGACTTAGTGTGCGCTTTAATAAGTAGAGTCACAATAACTTGGTGTCAGAAGTTAAACATAACATAACCGTGACCGGTAGCACCGGCCACAACAAATCTGGTGTCAGAAGTGACCATAAAAGAACTAGTGTTCGGTAAGACCGAGCACAACATCTTTATTTTCCACTCTATATTTCTATCTGATTTCCCTCAATCTTACACACTAATTTCCCTCTATTTTTCGCTCTTTCTTCCCTCAAGTTTCCGATCTAATTTCCGTCCACTTTCCGTTCTATTTTCCTTCTATTGTCCACAATAGTTTCTCTCTGTTCCTCTCTAGTTTTCATCTTATCCCGCTCTAGTTTCCCTCTACTACATTCCTCTCTAATTTCCGCCCTAATTTAATCCCCACATTCCGCTCTAATTTCCTACTATTATCCCTCAAATTTTCGTTCCAATTTCCCTCTCTTTTCCGCTCTAGTTTCCTTTTTAATTTCGGATCTAATTTGACTCTACTTTCCGCTCTAATTAATCTCAACTTTCCGCTCTGATTTCCCTCTATTTTCCGCTGTCATTTCCCTCTATTTTATGATCTAATTTCCCTCTATTTTCCGCTCTAATTTACTTATATTTTCCGATGCAATTTCCCTCTGTTTTCCGCTCTAATTTCCCTATACTTTCCCCTCTAATTTCTTTTTATATTCTGCCTCATTTTCCACCTTATTTTGTCCTATTTCCGCTTTAAATTTCCTCTATATTTTGTTCTAATTACCTTCTATTTCCAATTTTATTTAGATTATTTTGCCCTAATTACCTCTGTTGTCCGCTCTAATTTACCTCTATATTGCTCTCTAAATTCCATCTATTTTCCGATATAATTTTCCCCTGTTTTCTTGTATAATTTCCCTTTATTTTCCGTTCCAGTTTCCCTCTAAATTCCGCTCTAATTTACCTGTATTTTCCAATTTAATTTCCCTCTATTTTCCGATCTAGATTCCCTCTGCTATCCGCCCGAATGTCTCTGTATTTTCCTCTGTATTTTCCCTCTATTTTCTGTCGTAACTTTCCTTTATTTTGCTCTATTTTCCGCTTTAAATTCACCCTACTTTCCTCTCTAATTTCGCTCTGTTTTCCCACATTAATTTTCCTCTTTTCCCTCTATATTGCACTCTAAATTCCCTCTATTTTCCGGTCTAGTTTCCCAGTATTTACATATCCAATTTGCCTCTTTTCCGCAACATTTTTCGCTCTAATTTCCCTCTATTCTCCGCTTCATTTTGCCGTCTAATTTTCCTCTAATTTCCGCCCTATTTTTCCTCTACTTTCCTCTCCAATTTCCCTCTTATTTTTCCCTCTAATTTCCCTGTACTTCCTGCTCTGAAATCCCTTTACTATTGGCTTTAATTTCCCTCTACTTTCCGCAATGATTTCCCTCCATTATCCGCTCTAATTCCCTCTATTTACCGTTCTAAAATCAATCTATATTCTGATGTAATTTAGCTCTAATTTCCGTTCTAATTTTCTACTTTAATTACGTTTTTCTTTCCTCTCTAATTTCACTTTCCTTTCTACCTCCTTTCTACTTTGCACTATAATTTTCATCTATTTTACGCACTAATTTCCCTCTAATTTGCCTCTGCTTTCCGCTACACTTTCGCCGTATGTTTCCCTCCTATTTACCTCTATTTTCGGCAATAATGTTCCTCTATTTTCCTCTCTAATTTCGCTAAGTTTTAAGCTCTAATTTCCCTCTATTTTTCCTCTAATATCCCTCCATCGTCCCTCCATTTTCCGCTCAAATTTCGTTCTATATTCCACTCTCATTTCCTTCTATTTTCCGCACTTGTTTCCCTCTATTTTCTGCACTAGTTCTCCTCTGATATCGGCTTTAGTTTCCCTCTAGTTTACGCACAAATATCAATTTTCCGCTGTAAATTCCCTCTATTTTTCGCACTAGTTTCCTTCTACTTCCCCTCTAGTTTCCCACAATTTTCCTTTATAAATTCTATGTATTTTTCCGTTCAAATTTCCGTCTAATTTTTACTCTAATTTCCATTTGTATATACCCTAATTTCCCTATATTTTACGCTATAGCTTCTCTATTTACTGCCGTAATTTCCCTCTACTTTACGCTCTAATTTCCCTCTATTTTCCGCTCTAGAATCTCTCTACTGTCTATCCTAGTTTCGCTCTATTTTTCGCTTAATGACTGTCCATTTTACGATATAATTATGCCTTATTTTTCGCTCTAGTTCTCTCTCATTTCCGCTCCAATTTCTCTCTATTTTTTGCCGTAATTTCTCTCCGGCTTCCTCTCTGATTTCCCTCCATTTACTTCTCTAGTTTCCCTTCATTTACCGCTCTAGTTTCCCTGTGTTTTGCGCTCTTACTTTCCCTTCTAATTTTCCTCTATATTCCGCAGTAGTTTCGGCTCATATTACGCTCTAGTTTTCTTCCGTTTTCCGCTCTATTTTCCTTATATTTTCAGTTCTATGTTCCCTCTATTTCGAGCTCTAATTTAGCTCTATTTTCCGCAAGATTTTCCCTTTGTTATCCGTTTTAATATCCCTGTAATTTCCGCTCTAATTTCGCTTTATATTCCAATCTGATTTCCCTCAATATTTCGCACTAGTTCCCCTCTATTTTCCGCTCTATCTTCCCTCTATTTCTGCTCTAATTTCCGTCCAGTCTCCCCTCTAATTTCTGTCCACTTTCCGCTCTAATTTCCTTTTATGTTCCGCACTCATTTCCCCCTATTTTTCGCTCAAGTTTCCCTCTAATTTTCGAAATAGATTTCCCTCCATTTTCCGCTCTAGATTCCCTCTGTTTTTCGCTCTAATTTATCAATAAGTTGCTCGCCAATTACCCTCAATTTTCTGGCCTCATTTCCATCCACAGTTGCTCTAATTTCCGCTTTATATTTCCTCTATTTCCAGGTCTAATTTCGCTCTAATTTCCATCTTTTCTTTTGAACTAATTCCCCTCTACATTACGCTCTAATTTACCTCTATTTTCCTTTCCAATTTCCTCCTATTATCCACTCTAATTTCCCTGTAATTTCGGCAAAAATTTCTGTATAATTTCCGCACAAATTTCTGCCCACTTTCCGCTCTAATTTTCCTATAATTTCCTTTATAATTTCCCTCCATTTTGCGCTCTAACTTCCCAAACATTTCTGCTCTAATTTCCCTCCATTCTCCGCTCAAATTTCCCTCTATTTTGCGCTCTGTTTCCCACTATTTGACGCTCAATTCCCTTCTACTTTACGCTCTAATTTCCCTATATTTTCCAATCTAGTTTCCCTCTACTATCCGCTCTAGCTTCCTTCTATTTCCTCCTCTAATTGCCGTCTATTTTACGATATAATTTATTTTCATTTTCCGCTCTAGTTTCCCTCTAATTTACACTCTAATTTTCTGTTATATTCTGCTCCAATTTCACTCTTATTTTCGGTGTAACTTTCCTCAACTTTCAGCTTTAATTTCCCGATATACTGATCAAGTTTCCCTCTATTTTCCTTTCTACTTTCCTTCTTATTTGTAGCTGTAATATCCCGCTATTTTCCGCTCTAGTTTTGCTATATTTTCCTATCTATTTTTGATCCGATTTCAGCTCCCATTTCCCTCTAATTTCGTATCTAATGTTCCTCTACTTTCCGCTCTAATTTCCCTAAAGTTTCCTCTCTTATTTCCCTCTTTTTTCCCTACTGGTTACAGTCTATTTTTCACTCTGTTTCCCTCTACACTCCACTCTAATTTCCGTTTATTTTCTGCTATGGTTTCCCTTTAATTTCCGCTCTATTTTCCCTATATTTTCGGTATCTAGTTTCGCTTTATTTTACGCTCTAATTTCCCTCTACCTTCTTATCTGATTTGCGTCTATTTTCCGCTCTAATTTCCGTCCATATTCCACTTTAATTTCCTTATATTTTTCGCACTAGTTTCGCTCTAATTTCCGCTCCAAATTCCTTCTATTTTCTATTTTTCGCTCAAATTTCCCTTATTTTTCCGCAATAATTTCCTTCTTTTCCCAATATGTACCATCTAATTTGCGCTTTAATTTCCCTCTGTTTTTGGATCTAGTTTCCCTGTTTATTGTGTTCAAATTTTCCTCAATTTTCCTCTATATTGTCCGCATCTATTCTGCCCTAATTTCCCGTTACTTTTCGCTCTAATTTTCATCTACTTTCTCTGTGATTTCGCACTATTTTGCCCTCTGATTTCGCTCCAGATTCCTCTCAAATTTTCCCTATTTTCCCATCAAGTTTCCACCTATTTTCCGACACATTTCCCTCTAACTTCGCTTTATTTTCTGCTCTATTTTGTCGCTACTTTCCCCTCTAAAATCCATAATATTTTCCGCTTTATTTTCCGTAAGTTTCTCTCTATTGTTCACCTTAATTTCCGCCAGTTCTCGTCTATCTTCCGCTCCCGTTTCCCTCTATTTTCCGCCCTATTTTCCCTCTAAGTTTGAGGATTCCATGTTTGGCGTTCAGATTTCCCGGTTCTGGGTTCACGGATCCGTATTCAGGTTCAAGGTTCAGGACTCCGAGTTCCGTGTTCTGGTTTCAGGGATCCAGGTTATCGATTCAGGGCTAAAGTTAAGGATTCCTATTTCCTGCTCCTTGATTCTGGCTTCCAGATTCCGGAAACAGGGATCAGGTTTCCGCGTAACGAGTATTGGGCCCAGGGTTACGAGACAAATAGTACGGGTTGACAGTTCCGGCTTCCGGGTTCAGGGTGGTTCAGATATGCGGGTTCTTTTTTCAGGGTTCAGGTTTCAGAAACCGGGTTCCGGGTTGAGGGTTCCGGTTTTAGGCTTCCAATATCTTGATTCCGGATTCACGGTTCCGTGTTCGGGGTTCAGGATACGGCTATTTTCTTCCATCTTCATTGTTCCAGGTACATCTCTTTTTTCTGAATTCCGGTTTCAGACTTCTAGATTCACATTTACACTTTCAGATTATAAAGTTCCGGGTCCTACCAATCCCAGGTTCCGGGCACTTACAACCGTTTCCCGATTGTTGGGTTACGGGTTCCAGTAACCAGGTTAAAGTATCTGGCTACTGAGTTCCGGATTCTGGTTGCGGGTTCCCAGTACTTGCATCCTGCTGCACTACTGAGTGTTCAGGTTCCAAGTTTCCGATTTCCTTGTCCGAGTTCTAAGTTTCTGGGTTACTGTTACTGATTTGCGGGTTCCAGATACCGAGTCACGGTTTCCGGTTTCCTTGTTCCGGATTCGCGGCTGCTATTACCGGGTTTCAGTTTCCGGGTTCCGGATAATTGTTTCAAATTCCCGGATTAGAGTTAAGGGGTTCCGGGCTCCGGCATTCCGATTCCTATTTCCGGGGTTCCGGGTTCCGAGTTTCCAGCTCCAGATTCGAATCTCCTCGTTCCGGTTTCAAAGTTGAAGTTTCCGCTTTTTGGGTTCCGGTTTCAAGGTTCCAGTATCCAGTTCGCTGTTTTTGGGGGTTCTGAGTTTCCGGGTTCCGGCTACCGGGTTCCTGTATCCGAGTGCCAGATTCCGCTTTCAGGTTCCTTGAGTTTTAGAAGTTCCGCGCTTCGGGTGTCCGGATTCCGGTTTCTGTATTCCGGTTACCATATTCAGAATTTTCCAGGTTTCGGGATCTTGCTTCCATTTTCGGGTTCCGGGTTCCGCTTCAAAGGTTCTAGTTTCTGGTTTTAGGTTTCCGGTTTTGGTGTTCCGGTTTCCAGGTTCCAGTATCCGGTTCGCGGTTTTTAGGTGTTCCGGGTTTCCCGGTTCCAGGTTTCAGGGTTTATGACTTCCGTTCTCTGGTTCCGGGATCCGTGTTCTGGAGTTCAGGGCTACGCGTCCAGACTTTCAATCTCAATGTTCCGGTTCCAGGATTTCCGGGGCTCCGGATTTCCGTCTTCGGTGGTACCTTGTCCAGATTCCGGGGTTCCGGGTCCAGATTTTTAAACTTCATGTTCCGGTTCCAGGGTTTCCCGGGTTCTGGAACCCGGATTCCCGAGTTCCGGGGTTTCGTGACTATGTTTCCGGGATTCCGGGTCCAGATTTCTAATCTCCTTGTTCCGGGTTCCAGGTTATCGGGTTCGGGGGTTCGGTTCCCGGGGGTTCAGGTTTCCGGGCTCCGGGTTTCGCGTCCACACTTTCAGTCTCCATGTTCCGGGTCCAGGATTTCGGGGTACCGTATCTCCGGGCCCAGGATTTCCGGGTTCCGGGGGTTCCTGGTCTTCTTTCCTGAGTTCCGGAATCAGGGTTTTCACGTTCCCGATCCAGAATTTCAATCTCCATGTTCCACTTCCAAAGTTTCCCACGTTACGGGTCTCTGGGCCGGATTTCCGTGTTACGTTGTTTCCTGCTCCTGTTTCTTGCGTTCCAGGTTTCCTGGTTCCGGATCCAGATTTCCAATCTCCTTGTTCAGGTTCAAGGATTTCCCAGGTATTAATGACCCGGATTTCAGGCTTCCGGGGGTTCCTGGTCTTATTTCCGGGTTTCCGTGTTCCGGGTCCAGATGTTCAAATTCCATGTTCCGCTTCCAGGGTTTGCAGGGTTCCGGGGCCCGGATTTCATCGTTCCGTGGTTTCCTGACCATATATCCGGGGTTCTGCATTTCCCAGTTCCGGGCCAGATTTCTAATTTCCTTGTTCCGTGTTCCACGTTTCCGGGTTCCAGGATTCAGGGGTTCTGGCTTCCGGGCTCCGGATTTCGTATCCAGATTTTCAGTCTACATGTTCCGGTTCCAGGGTTTCGGGGGTACCGTGTCTCCGGGCCAGGATTTCTGGATTCATGTTCTTGTTTCCGGGGATCCGGGTTTCCCCGTTCCGATTCCAGATTTTCAATCTACATGTTCCAATTCCAGGGTTTCCCAGGTTCAAGTTCTCTGGGCCTCAGATTTCGGGATTCCGGTTTTTCCGGTTCCGGGTCCAGATTTCCAATCTCGTTCAGGTTCCCGGAGTTCCGGGAGTTCCTGGTCTTATTTCCGGGTTTCCGTATCCTGGGTCCAGATTTTCAAAATTACATGTTCCGGTTCCAGGTTTTCCAGTGTTCCGTGACACGGATTTCCGCGTTCCGGGGTTTCCTGACCATGTTCCCTGGGTTCCGGATATTTCGGTTCCGGGCCAGATTTCTAATCTCCTTGTTTCGAGTTCCAGGTTTCCAGGTTCAGGTTTCCGTGGTTCCGGTTCCGGGCACCGGGTTTCGTGTCCAGATTTTCAGTCTCCATGTTCCGGTTCCAGGGTTTCGAGGTACAGGGACTCCGAGCCCTGGATTTCCGGGTTACGGGGGTTCCTGGTCGTGTTTCTAGGTTCTGGGATTCCCCGTTCCTGATCCAGAATTTCAGTCCCCATGTTCCGATTCCAGGGTATCCCATGTTCCATGTACCCGGGCCCCGGATTTCCGAGTTCTTGGGTATTCTGGTCCTGTTTCCGGGGATCCGATTTCCCGGTTTCGAGTCCAGATTTTCAATCTCCATGTTCCGGTTCCAGTGATTACCATGTTTCCGGACCCCGGATGTTCGCGTTCGGCGGTTTCCTTACCGTGTTTCAGGGGGCTCCGGTTTTCTCGGTTCCAAGTCCAGATTTCCGATTTCCTTTTTACGGGTTCCGGTTTCCGGGGGTTCTGGGCTCCGAGTTACTGGTCCAGATTTTCAGTCTCCTTGTAGAAGTTCCAGGGTTTCCCAGGTAACAGGCTTCCGGTCCCCGGATTTCCGGGTACCGGTTTTCTGAGCTCCGGGTTTCCGGGCGACGGGCTAACTATTCCAGGTTTCCGGAATCATTGCTACGGGTTACGAGTTTCCGGGCTCCGGGTTTCCGAACCAATGTTCCGAGATTCCCGGCTTCGCTTTCCTGGGCTCCGGGTTTCCTTGCTAAGTATTCCGGGTTTCCGAGATCAGTTTTCCGGGTTCCCGGTATCCGAGCTCCAGGTTTCTGGGTTTCTTTTCCAGGCTCAGGGTTTCCAAATTAATGTTGCTGGTTTCCGGGTTCGGGTTTGTTGTTCTCCGGGTTTCCGGACTCAGTATTTCGGATTTCCGGGATCAGTGTTCACGGTTCCCTAGATCCAGTTTCCCGGGTTCATTCTTCTGGGCTCCGGGTTTCCGGTGACCGGATTTCAGTACTCAAAGTTCCGTGTTCCGGGTTCGGGGTTTCCAGTGTCTAGGATCAGTGTCCTGGGCTCCGAGTTTCGGATTTCCGGAATCCAGGTTTCCGGGACCCACTTTTCTGGGTTCCGGGTACATATTTTTAAAAAATATTTAATTTTTCCGAAATTTAAAGAAATTCAAAATTTTTAAAAATTTTCAAAGATCAAAAAAATTTCAAAACTTTTCAAGATCGTTCAAAATTAAAACATACTTAAAAATTTTAAAAATTTCAATATTCAGAAAAATTTCGAAAAAAAAAATTTCGAAATTTGATAAAAATTTCCAGAATTTTCCAAAATTAAAAAAAGTTGAGAATTTTAAAAAATCCTCAAAATTTTCCAAAATTCATAAAAAGATCAAGATTTTAAAAAACTTTCCAAAATTGAAAAAAATTCAAAATTCTCAAAAATTTTCAAAAAATTTAAAAAATTCTCAAAAAATTTCAATATTTTCAAAAATTTCCAAAGTTTTTAAGTTAAAAAAATTTCAAAATTATTCAAAATAAAATTCAAAATTTTTCCAAATTGAAAACAGTTCAAAATTTTTAAAATATTTGAAAATTAAAAAAATTTCTAAACTCAGAATTTTCAAAATTTTAAAAAATTTCCAAAATTTTCCTCAAAAAATTTTAAACCATATAAAATTTTCAAAATGTTCCAAAATTTAAAAAAATTCAAAATTTTAAAAACCTTTTTTTTGAATTTCTAAAAATTTTGAAAATTTTGAATTTTTTTAATTTCGGAAAATTTTGAAAATTTTCGATTATGATTTTTTTAATTTTTGGAAAATTTTGTATATCTTTTATTATTTTTGGTATTATTTCTATTTTTGAAAAATTTTGAAAATTTTGAAATATTTTTGTATTTTGGAAAATTTTCGAAATTTTTTGAAAAATTGTAAATGTTTTTGAAGTTTTAATATTTTGATCTGATGAATTTTGGAAAATTTTGAAAATTTCTTTAAATTTTTATTTTTTTTTTAATTTTGAGAATTTTTAAAAATTTTGAAACTTTTTACTTGAAAATTTTTGAAAATTTTGAACTTTCTTTATTTGGAAAATTTTGAATATTTGGAAATTGATTTTATTAATTGGAAAACTTTTGAAAAATTTTTAAAATTTTTATTTTTTTTTTAACTTTGAGAATTTTTAAAAATTTTGAAACTTTTTACTGGAAAATTTTTGAAAATTTTGAACTTTCTTTATTTCGAAAATTTTGAATATTAGGAAATTGATTTTATTAATTTGAAAACTTTTGAAAATTTTGAATTTTTTTTAATTTTGAAAAATTTTGAATTTTTTTAATTTCGGAAAATTTTGAAATTATATTTTTTTGAAAAATCTGGAAATTTTTTAAAATTTTGAAATTTTTTAAAATTTTGAAATTTTTATGAATTATGTAAAATTTGTTAAATTTTTTTAATTTTGGAATTTTTTTTTAATTTTGAAACATTTTGAGTTCATTTTTTTTAATTTTGGAAAATTTTTGGAAATTCTTAAAAATTTTGCAATTTTTTTAATTTTCTAACTTTTTGAAAATATTGAAGTTGTTTTGAATTTTGAAAAGTTTTGAAAATGTATGATAATTTTGAATTTTTTCTAATTTCGAAAATTTTGAATTCTATTTTAATTTCGAAATATTTTGAATAAATTTGATAAATATGTGCCCGGATCCCGGAAAAGAGGAATCCGAAAACCTGGATTCCGGAAACCCGGAACTCAGAGCCTGGAACACTGATCTCGGAAACCCGGACCCCGGAAACACGGAACTTTGTGTCCGGAAACCCAGAGTCCGTAATCCTGGAGCCACGAAAAGGGACCCGGGAAATTGGAACTCCGAAAACCCGGAACACTGATTCCGAAGCCCGGAAACCCGTAGCCGTAAAACAGGTCCCGGAAGCCCGGAATTCCGGTGCCCGGAAAAACGGAACATTTGGTCCGGAAAATCGGATCCCGGAACACTGCTCTTGGAATCCCGGAATACTTAGTCCTGAAACCCGGAGACCGGAAACCCGGTACATTAGTTCGGAAACCTGTAGCCCGGAACACTGAACCCGGAAGCCCTGAAACCCAGAGCCTGGAAACCCGGAACATTGTTCCGGAAACCTGGAACCCGGAATTAATAGCCCGGAAACCCGGAGTCAGGAAACCCGGAAAATTAGTCCGGAAACTCCGAGCCCAGAAACCAGGAACCCGGACACTGGTTCTAGAAACCCGTAATTCTCAGTCCGGAAACCCGGAGCCAAGAATGCCGGTACTCGGAAATCATGGGACCGGAAACTTGGAAGTTGGGAAACCCTGGAACTGGTACTTTGAGACTGAAAAACCTGGACCCGATACCAGGAGTCCGGAACCCGGAAAAAGAAAATTGGAAATCTGGACCCGGAACCGGGAAATCCAGAACCTTGGAAGCAAGGTAGGGAAACCCGGGAACGCGGGAATCCGGGGCCCGGAAACAAGGGAAACCCTGGAACCGAAACTTGGAGAATGAAAATCTTTAACCGGAACCGGGAATAGGACCAGGAACCACTGGAACCCTGAAATCCAGGGCCCGTAATCCCGAAACCCGGGAAATCCTGGAACCGGAACATGGAGATTGAAAATCTGGACCCGAAACCCGGAACCCAAGAATACGGATCCCGGAAACCTGGAACCCGTGAACGGAACCCACAAACCCTGAATCCTGGAACCGAGAAACTCGGAACATCTAAAAAGAGCGAATCGGGTATTGGAGCCTGGAAATCGGATCACCAAAACTGTAAACTGGAAGTTTGAAAGCGGAACCGGAACCCGAAAATGGACGCAAGACCCTGTAACCGAGGAAAACCGGAATTCAGTAACCGGAATACAAAAAACAGAATCTGGACACCTGAAGCGTGGAAACGTGGAACCTCTGAAACTCAGGAAACCTAAAACCGGAATCTGGCACCCGGAAACACGTTCCCCGTAGCTCCAAAAACAACGAACCATCTACTGGAACTTTGAAACCGGAACCAAAAACCGGAAACTGAATCTTTGCAATCGCTACCCGGAGCCAGAAAATGGAAGGTAGAATCCTGTGGCTAGAAACCAGAAATTGGAAGCAAGAACCCGGAATGCGGAAATCGGAAATGGAAACCTGTTACCCCAAAAACCCCGGGAACCTGAAAGCGGAAACTGGCACCTGGAAACCGGAGCGCAAAAATCGGAAAACTGAAACCTAAAACTCGAACCCGGAACCCGAAATGGAAGAAAGAACCCGGAACTGAGGTACCGGAAATTGTAAGCAAAACACGAAAACTGAAACCTGAGAAAAGGAACCCGAAAACCGGAATCTTAAACCTTGAAACCGGAACCCGAAGAGGGAAGCAAGAACCCGGAGCTCGGGAACGAAAAATTGGAAACAAGAACCCGGAAGCCGGAACACAGAAACATGAAGCACGGCACCGGGAATCCCGGGCACTCATACACCCCTAGAACTTGAAACCGGTAACTGGCACCTGGAAACCGGAACACGGAGCCCAAAACTCTGACCCGGAACCCGGAAAACCGTGACCCGTAACCCAGACACCCGTAACCCCCAAAAACTCGAACCGGCAATTGGAACCTTGAAACCAGAACAAAAAGAACCGGAATCTGGAACCTTGAAATCAGCACTCGAACATTGTAACACGAACCTGGATCCCGGAAACCAGAAATTGGAAGCAAGAACCCGGAACCCGGAAACTAAAACCAGGACAACCCTGGATCCCGGAACCCGGCAGTGCAAGCAAAAAACCCGGAAACCAGACACCGGGAATTCGGAAACAGGGACACGGAAACCGGAAACTTGAACTTTGAAACTTGTGACCGAAAACCGTAACGCGGAAACTTAGGACCGAAAACTGGAACCCGGAAAACGGAAGCCGAGAACCGAGCAATCGGAAATGGGGAACAAGTGGCCGGAAGTCAGAAGTATGTATCGCAAACTCGAACCCGGAACCCGGAATCTTAATCCCAGAACCGGAAGACGAGGCCGGGAAACTTAGGGCCGGAACCGTGAAGTATGGACCGGAAACCGGAACCCGGAAATTGGTACCGGGAATCATGCAACCGTGAGCAGAGTCTAAAACACGGCAACTGTGAGCAGAGATCGGAACCCGGAAGCATGTTTCGGGAACTCTAACCCGGAACCCGGGACCTCGGTCCCGGTAACCGGAACGTGGAGTTAGGGTCCCGGTAACCGGAACCTGGAGTTAGGATCCCGGATACATGATCCCGGGAAACCCGAAGGAAACTAAAACCAGAATTCTTAAACCCGGACACCAGTCTCAACCCTGAACCCGGAAGCCTGTACCGGAACCCGTACCCGGAAACTAGAACCGTGTGCCCAGTGCCCGGAAACCAGAATCCAGGATCAAGAAGCCGGAAGTCGAAAGTCACAACCCAGAAACCGCAAGCCGGTGCCCGAGTTCCGGGAACACAAAACTGGATCCAGATGCCCGTAAAACGGAAGCATGTGCTTGATCTAGAACCTGGGACCCGGGATCCGGTACTCTCAATTTGGAACGTGCACAACGGCACCTGAAACCGGAACCCAGAAGCATGTAGCTGGAGAACTGTACCCGGAAGCATATACCAGTATGCCGGATCCCGGAACCTGAAAACGGAACCCTGAACGAAAATCCCGGAAATCTCAACCAGGAAGCCGGAATTCTCTACTTGAATCCGGGACTCTATACCCGTTACACGGAACCCTTATGCCTGAACCAGGAAACCGGAACTCTGAACCTAGAATCTTTGACTCGGAACCCAGGACCAAATACTCGCTACATGGAACCCTGATACCTTAACCTGGAACCCAGAATTATGGCCCAGGAAAGTTGAATACTTAACCCTGAACCCTGGAACCTTAACCATGATTCCTGAAACCGTAACCCGGTACTCGGAGCCTGAGACTCTGAATTCTGAACCCAGATCCTTGAACCCGGTACTCTGAAACCGGAACCGGAACCGTGAATTATGAACGCCGAACACGAAACCCGGAACCCGTACACAGGACCCGGAATTCCTGGACACTGGGACCGGTACCCTGAACCCTGTAGCCGGAACCAGGAAACATGACGCAGGAAACCGGAATCCTTAATCCTGGAACCAGAACCCGGAACCCGAGGCTCGGAGCCCGGGATTCAGTACTAGGGGTTCGGAACACGGAGCTCCCAACTCCAACTTCGACATTAACTTTAACCTTAACTTTACTTTTACGTTAACTTTTACGTTTCCCTTACCTCTCCTCACCATACTTCACTTTACTTCAATCAATTCAATTTAATTTATTTCATTTTATTTTATCGTATATATTTTAATTTAATTTAATTTATTTAATTTTGTTTTAATTTAATTTATTTGAATGTATTCAATTTTTATAATTTCAATTGAATTTAATTAAATTTTTGTTTAATATAATTTAACCTATTTTATTTTATTTCATTTTGTTTCATTTTATTCTAAGTTAATGTTATCATATTAATTGAATTTGAACTTGAGACCCGGAATCCGGAATTCTGAGCATCGAACTTGTTACCTGAGACCTGCAACTCGAGACCCATTTCCCGGAACCCGAAACCCTATAAAAGTAACCAAGACCCGGAAACACGAAATCCGAAGCTCGAAAACCTGAAACCGGAACCCTGAACCCGGAGCACGGGAGAAGGAACCCGGGACTCGGAACCCTGGACCCGGAACCCAGAATTCTGTACCCCGAAACCAAACCCGGAATCTGACACCCGGAACCTTGGACCTGGAACCCGGAACCCATAAATTTTGACCCGGAACCAGGAACCCTGAACCCACAATTCGGGACCCAGAATCCTGAAGCCGGAACCCAGAACCCAGTTCCCGAAACTCGGAACCCAGATCCCGGAACCTATATATTAGGACCCGGAACCAGGAGGCCTGGACCCGTAAGTCTGGACCCAGAATCCTGAACCCGGAACTAGAAATTCGGAATTGAATCTCCAACTCCAACTTTTATATTAACTTTGACGGAAATTTGGACAGAAAATTTGGGGAAAATACAGGGAAACTAGAGCGTAAAGGAGAGGGAAATTAGAGTGGGAAATTGAGGAAATTATAGTGAAATGAACAAGGGAATTAGAGCGGGAAATAGAGGAAAATTAGAGCGGGAATTAGAGGAAAATTAAAGCGGAAATTCGAGAAAAATTTGAGAGGAAACCAGTGACGAAAATAGAGAGATACTAGAGCGAAACAGAGAGGGAAATTTGAGCGGAAATAACAGGAAAACTATTGCTCAAAATACAGAGAAGAAAGAGCGGATTATAGAGGGCAATTAGAGCTGGAAATTGAGGGATACTAGAGCGTATAATGGAGAGAAATTAGAGCTTAAATTGAGGGAAAGTAAAGCGGAAAATAGACGGAATGTAAAGTGAAAGTAGAGCGAAAAATTTAGGTAATAGGGTAAAGTTGCCTATATCGCACCACTTTAGCATTTATAATTTTTATTGAACAATACTTTATTTTCTGCATTCCTTTACAGAGATACACTCCCAGAACATTTACCTTTCATGTAAAAAAGAATTCTTGAATTTGATTTAATAAATTTTATTTAGAATGACATTTTCGAAACACTTATCAGTGGTGCCATTTAGGCAACTAGTTTCCTAAATAACACCTGCGGTTTCTTAAATCGCACCTCTTTATCTGTTGGGAACAGGATGAACGAAAGCTTTTAATATTGAACATATTAAACAGTATTTAATATTAATAATGTAATGAATGGAAATTACAAGTTAATTGATATTAACGAAAGAGAGTAACGCATCTTCAAATGAAATTGAAAAATAGAGCATAAATTACTTAACATTTAAACTGCCTGAATACGTTTTTTATTGTTACACATTCGTCATGTGCTTCACCAGGCAGTTCAGACTGTAACCTGCGTCACCTTTTCTCCACGATTATCTCGAAGCCACCTAAGAACTGCTTCATGATATGGCTGTCTGAAATGGTTTGAAGACAGATATATCTAGAGGCTGGGCCTCTGAGTATTATGACGAGGAAGCTGAAACAGGAGCACACCATTTTCCCGAGATAATCTAGCTTCTAAATTTTTGGAATTAGTCGTATAGGTAGACATACAGAAGCAGCACTTTTTTCTATGGCAGGTTTGAGTGGCAAATAAAATGTTTCACTATTCGACAAATAGTTCACTGTTGATGTAACCTGACTCAGAGCAAACAACTAACGATCCTGGAGGAGCACCAGCTGATAATGTAGGATGGACTGTTTGACGTTTAAAAATTATCATGGGTGGCATAAAATACCTGGTGCGCTTGTACAACACACACTTGTTGTACTAACGCCCTTTTCACCACTTGATATTGCACCCACCTGATGCATTCCTCGTTCAGCTAAAATTTTTGGGGACTTCTTTTGTACGGCTAGAATTGCTACAGTTGCTCATATCACACCGGTGCGAATTAGGCACCTACAAAGTGGTGCGAATTGAGAAACTACGTCATAAGTTATTATTTTCTTCATTCTAGCCTATAATCACCACATGTTCGAAAATCGTACAAAGTTAAATTTTCTTTAATATTTTTTTAAACCAATAACATCTTAAGATTATGGATTCCTTTGCACACAAATCCGCTATTTCGTTACAAAATGTTAGCTAAATAGGCCTATACATCTACCTGAGCGATTATAGTTATTAGATACACTATCACCACGCTGCTGACACAAAGAAGTGGCAGAAATCAAGTGACATGGTGGAAGTTCATATGGTAGATTGTAACAATACCACTAGATGCCACACAACTACAGTAACTTGCTTTAAAATAGCAGTGGTGCCATTTAGGAAGCAGTGCGATTTATGCTACTCTACCCTACTATGCGGAAAATAGAAAGAAACTACAGCGGAAAGTAGAGATAGATTAGAGTGTAAAATAGAGGGTAATTATTGCGAAAATAAAAGGAAAATAACAGCGGAAAATAGAGGCAAATAGAGCAAAAAATTGAGGGAAATTAGAGAAGGAAATAGAGGGACGTTAGAGTGGAAAGTAGAAGGAAATGAGTGCCGATAGCGAAGGGAAATTAGAGCCGAAAATAAAGGAAAATGAGTGCGGAAATTAAAGCTAAATTACATCAGAAAATAGGTTGATTTTAGAATGGTTAATAGAGGGAATTAGAGCGCATAATGGAGGGAAATTAATGCGGAATATAAAGGGAATGAAAGTCAACAGTAAAGAGAGTTCAGAGCGGGAAGTAGAGGGGAAAATGGAGGGAAATTTGGGATGAAAGTAGAGGAAAATAGGTAGGAGAATTAGAGGGCAAAATAAAGCGGAAAGAGAGGGAATTTAGAGAGGAAAATAGAGAAAAATTAGATGTGTAACTACGGGGAAACTAGATCGGAAAATAGAGAGAAATTAGAGTGGAAAATAGAGCGAAATTAAAGCGGAAATTGTAGCAAAACAGAGGGAAATTTGGGTAGAAATTCGAGGGAAATTACAGAGGAAAATACAGGGAAAATAGAGCGGACAGCACAGGGAATCTGGATCGGAAAATAGAGGCAAATTAGAGCGCAATATAAAGATAAATTAGAGCGGACAAGAGAGGGAAATTAGGGCGAAAAACAGCGAAATAAAAGTGGAAATACATGGTAATTGGAACAAAATATAGATGGAATTTAAAGCGCAAGTAGATCAAAATTAGAGCGAAATTAATGCAGAATATAAAGAGAAATTAGAGAGGATGTTGTAGGGAAATTAGAGCGGAAAGCAGAGGGAAATTGCATCGGCAAATAAAAGTAAATTATGGCGGAGACTAGAGGGAAATTAGAGCAGAAAATTGAGATTAGAACGGAATGTAGAGGCAAATTAGATCCGAAAATAAAAGAAAACTAGAGCGAAAGAGACAAGGAAATTGGAACGGAAATTTGAGCGATAACAGTAGGAAATTAGAGCGGAATGTAAGGATGAAATTAGAATAGATAGTAGAGGGAAATAAGGGCGGAAATTAGAGGGAGACTAGAGCGGAAAATAGATGAAAACTAGAGCGGAAAGAGAGGGAATATTGGGGAAAATAAAGTGGAAAGTGGACGGAAATTAGGTCGGAAACTAGAAGTAAGATAGAGCGGAAAATAGAGGGAAACTAAGGTGGAAGATTGAGGGAAATTATATAGGAAAATGGAACGTAAATACAGCGATATTAGAGCGGATAATGGAGGGAAACTATGGCGGAATATAGATCTAAAATAAGCGGAAAATAGAGTAATATAAGTCTAAATTGTGGCTAAATTAAAACTAAATTGACACCAAAGTAAGAGTACGGATTAAAGAAAGACTAAAGTAATATGGAATTGGATTGTAACAGATGGAAATTAGATGGGAACATAGAGCGAATCTAAAATGGAAAATTGAGTGACGTTAGGGCGAAAGTAGCTGGAATTTAAAGCGGAAAATGACAAATTAAGGCGGAAAAGAAACAAAATTAGAGCGAAACATTGCGGAAAACTTTAGGGAAAATAGACGGAAATCACATCGGAAATTGGAGCGAAATTAGAGCGGAAAATAGATAGTAGAGCAAAAATTAGACGGAAATTACAACGGAAAGTGGAGGGAAATTAAAGCGTAAATTAGAGTGAAATTAGATCGGAAAATAGACTAAACCAGAGCGGAAAATATAGTTAAATTCGTGTGTTAAATAGAGCGAAATTAAGCGGATAGTAGAGCGAAAAATAAGGGAAATTAGAGCGAAAAATAGAAAGAAAATAAAACGAAAAATAGAGGGAAATTATACCAAAAAAATAAAGTTACATTAGAGCGTAAAATAGGAGGAAAATAAGTAGAGGGAAGGTAGATGGAAATTAGAGCGGAAAATAGAGGGGAATAAAGCGAGGAATTAGAGCGAAACATAGAGAGAAATTAGAGCAGATATAGCCGCAAATTAGAGCTAAAATAAGCGGGAAATTACAGCGGAAACTAAAGGAAAAAGAGGAAATAGAAATTAGAGCGGCAAATAGAAGGAAACTAGAGCGGAAAATAGAGAAAAAAATTAGAGGACAAAATAGAGGGACTCTAGAGCGGAAAATAGAGAGAAATTAGAGCAGAAAGTGGACGAAATTAACAGCGGTAAATAGAGGAAATGTAGATCGGAAATTTGAAATCGGAAAGCAGCGGGAAATTAGAGCGGGAAATAAAGTGAAATTTCAGCAGAAAACAGAATAAAAATAGAGAGGATAATAGAGAGAAATTACAGCTGAAAATTGAGGAAAAGTAAAGCGGGAAATGCAGGAAAATTAGAGCGGAATATAGAGGGAAATTAGATCGGAGAGAAGAAGGAAATCAGAGAGGAAAATAGAGGGAAACTGCAGCGTAAGAAGGGAGGGAAATTAGATCGGAAAATAGAGGAAAATGAAGCGGAATATAGAATTAAATATAAGCTTTAAATATAGCGAAATTTAACGGAAAGTAGAGGGATATTATAGCGGAAATTAGAGCGGGAAATAGAGCGAATCCAAAACTGAAAATAGAGCAACGCTAGAGCGGAATTGCAGGAAAATATTGATAATTTTGAAAAATTTTTTACAACTTCGATAATTGTGAGACAAATTTTAAATGTTTTAAGTATTTATAATTTTGATAATTCTGAAATTTCGAGAATTGCGAAATCTTTTGAAAGTCTTTGAAATTGTGACAATTCTTTAAATTTTGACACTATTAGAAAGTTAAAATTTTTTTTAAAAATTTGAAAATATTTCGAAATTTAGAAAATTTTGAAAAATTGTTGAAATTTGGAAAATTTTGACAATTTTGGAAATTTTGCAAACTTGGAAAAAAAAATATTTTTTGTGTGGTGTAAAAGCATACGTCAAACCTAGACTAAAGTAATAATGAAGTTGGAATAATGCAGTATCAATAGTGAAATAAAATGGTACTAAAGTAGGACTAATGTTTGATTAATGTAATACTAGAGTTGGACTAAAACAGGACTAAATATGGACTAGAGAAGGACTAAACTAAGACTAAAGTAGGACAAAATTGAGGCTAAATTAAGACTAGTCTGAGTCTAAATTAAAAATGAAACTAAAAGAACAATAAACTATTGTCAGACCATCGGATCTATGCCCCTTCAGCGCTGTCGTCGTTCTTGGAAAAGTTAACGCCTCTACTCACCCCATTCCACCCGTTTCTCTCCCACTACGTCAAACAGTAGGCCACGAACCTTGCCGAATAGGGATGTTGCCAAACTTCCGTCAAACAATGTCCTGTCTCTTGAATATTTCTTATAATACTGTAAGGTTAATTATGACTTATTCATAATTTAATTTAAGTAGGTCTAATGACGCTGATTGACTTATGCAAAATGCTATTACTTGCTTAATAATATTTCTTTCACCACTCCGTGCTACAGTATTCATGTTGAGTTGACAACACTGGACTCCAAGTGCAAATAAACTGTCCCGCAAGAAGGCTAAAAATTGTGAGTAGTGGGGGAGAGAGAGAGAGAGGGATAGAAAAGAGAGAAATAGGAATATAGGGAGAGAAATGAATTGCCGAGGCTGAAAAGGAATTAAGGTTCAGTTCGCATATCTTACGGGGGCACAGATCCGATGGTCGGACTATAATATGGAATTGGACTGAAATAGATAAAAGAGGGAAAAATAGAGCGATGTTAGAGCGAAAATAGCCGGAATTAAGAGCGGAAAAGTGTGGCAAGTTAGAGCGGAAGATACAGGGACACTAGAGGGGAAAATGGACTGATATCGGATCGGATATTAGAGCGAAAAATAAAATGGAATTAGAGCGAAAAATAGACGGAAATTACATCGGGAAGTGGAGGAAAACTAGAGCGGAAAATAAAGTTAAACTAAAGCGTAAAATAGAGCGAAAGTAAAGTAGAAGGAAACTAGAGGGAAAATAGAGGGGAAAACAGAGGGGGGGAAAAAGAACAGAATTGCAGCGGAAAATGTACAGAAATTAGACCTGAAAATAAGAGGAAATTAGAACGGAAAATAGAGGGATATTAGAGAGGAATATAGATTGAAATTAGAGCGGAAATAGAAGGATATTAAAGCGCAAAATAAAGAAAAATTTCAGCAGAGGATAGAGTGAAATTATAAAGAAATTAGTGGGAAAAAGAAGGAAAAATAGATAGGAAAGTAGACAGAAATTATACTGGAAAATAGAGTTAAATTAAAGTGGAATATGTATGATAAATAGAACGTAATACTGACGGAAAATAGAGCGGAAAAAGACAGCGAATCTAAAACTGAAAATACAGTAGAGCGACGATTAGGGGGAAATAGCTGCACATTAGAGGGGAACATAGAGGGAAATTAGAGCGGAAATTTTTGAAATTATTTAAATTTCAAAGAATGTTGAAATTTTTATGAAATTTTGAAAATATTTTGAAATTTGCATATTTCGGAAATCTTTGAAATTTTGAAAAATATTTCAAATATTGACAATTATTTGAAATTTTGATATTTTTTAAGAATTTAATTTTAAGAATTTTGATAATTTGGAAGATCCTTAAATTTTGAAAGAGTGAATATTTTTTAATTTTATAAAATTTTTGAAATTTTGAAAATTATGAAAAATTGAAATTTTGAAAACAAAAAATTCTTTAAATTTTGAAAACATTTTGAAATTTCGACGAGTTTTTTTTAATTTTGATACTCTGAAACTTTGATGAATTTTGATACTTCGAAAATTTTTTAATTTTTGTAAATGCTGAAAAATATTAAAACTTTTTGAAAATCATAAACATTTCTGTAACTGAAAATTGTGAAAACTTGGATCAATTTGAAAAAATTTTTAATTTTTTGAAAATTTTGTAAATTTTGATATTTCGAAATTTTTAAAATTGGATACTTCGGAAAATTTTTAAATTTTGAAAATTCTCAAATTTGAACAATTTTTTAAATTTTGAATAAATCAGACATTTTGAAAATTTTTTGAAATATAAAATTTTTAGAAGTCTGAAAGTTTTGGATTTTTTTTGTATAAACTAGGACAAGTCGACTAGACTACGTTATGTAGGAATATATTTGGTATAAAGTAGGACTGAAAGTGAAATAGTTAAATAGTACCGTTGGTCTAAAGTTGGACTAAATTTGCACTAATGACGGACTAAAGTTAGACTAAAGTAAGATTAAAGTTGGATTAAAGTAGAACTAAATGTGGACTAAAGATAGTCTAAGTAGGACAAAACTAAGACTAATGTAGGGCTAAATTGAGGTTAAATTAAGGCTAAATTGAGCCCAAAGTACGAATAAAGACTAAAGAAAGACTAAAATAACATCTGATTGGATTGTTATAGATAGAAATTAGGGGGGGAAATAGGGTGTATCTAAAATGGGAAATAGAGCGACGTTAGGGCCAAAATTTCTGGAATTGAAAGCGGAAAAGCATGGCATATTAGAGCGGAAAGGGAACGAAATCGGAGAGGAACATTAAGGGATACTATAGGGGAAGATAGACGGAAATGAGATTGGAAATTAGAGGGAAATTAGGGCGAAAAATAAATTGAAATTAGACCGGAAAAAGGAGAGAAATTAGAGCGGAAATTACACGAAAATCTGAATGGAACGTAGAGGGATATTGGACGGAAATTAGATCGGAAAATAGAGGGAAACTACAGCGGAAAAGTGGAGGAAAATTAGATTGGAAAGCAGAGGAAAACTAGAGCGGAAAATATAATTAAATTGGAGCGTTAAATTGAGCGATTTTTGGCGGAAAGTAGAGGGAAATTAGAGCGAAAAATGAAGGGAAATTAGATCGCATAATAAAAGAAAACTAGAGCGAAAATACAGTAAAATTAGAGCGTAAAATAGATCGAAACTAAATTAGAGGGAAAGTAGAATGATATTAGAACGGAAAGTAGAGGGGAAAGTGCAGTGGAATTGGAGCCCAACATACAGAGAAATTAGGACGGAAATAGAGGCAAAGTAGAGCGGGAAATGGTGGGGAATTGCAGAGGAAAACAAAGGAAAGATAGAGAGGAAAATGGAAGGAAATTAGAGCGGAAAACTAAGGAAACTAGAGCGCAAAATGGAGAAAAATTAGAGCAGAAAATAGAGAGACACTAGAGCGGAAAGTAGAGGGAAATTAGAGCGGAAAATAGACGGAAATTTCACCGGAAAATAGAGGAAAATAAGAACGAAAATTGGAGAAAAATTAAAGCGGAAGATTGCATAAAAGGAGAGAGGAAAATGGAGGGAAATTACAGCTGATAATTGAGGAACCTTAGAGAGTGAAATGGAGGGAAATTAGAGCGTAATATAGAAGGAAATTATATCGGATTAAGGAGGGAAATCAGAGAGGAAAGTAGAGGGAAACTACAGCGGAAAATGAAGGGAAATTAAATCGGAAAGTAGAGGTAAACTAGATTGGAATATAGAGTTAAATTAGAGCTTTAAATAAAGCAAAATTAAGCGGAAAGTTGAGGGAAATTAGAGCGGAAAATAGAGGTAAACTACAGCGGAAAATAGAAGGGAATTAGAGGAGACAATAGAAGAAAATTATAGCGGAAAATAGAGGGAAATTCGACCGGAAAGTAGAGGGAAATTATAGCGGAAAATCAAAGCGAAAAATAGATCGAAATTAATTAGGAAAATAGAGGAAGATTCGAGCGGAATATGTAGGAATATTACAGCGGAATATAGAAGGAAATTATGGCGGAAATATCAGGAAAATCTTGAAAATTCTGATAATTTTGAACATTCTTTCAATTTCGATAATTGTGAAAAATAATTTCAATTTTTGAAATTTTTAAAATTTTGATCATTTTGAAATTTTGTGAAAATTTTTGGAAATCCTTGAAATGTTGACAATTTTTTAAATTTTGACACTGAAATTTTGAAAATTCTGCAAATTTTTGCAAATTTTGAAAATGTTTGGAAATCTTAAACTCTTTGGAAATTTTGAAAATTTGGAAAATTGCTGAGTTTTTTAAATTTTGAAACTTGGAAATTTTAGTGAAATTAAACCGGAAGATAGCGGAAAATTAGAGCGGAATATACAGGAATATTAGAGTGGAAAATAGAGCGAACCCAAAACTGAGAGTAGAGGAAAAATAAGGCGGAAATAGCAGAAATTAAAGAGGGTAAAATGGTGGGAAATTATAGCGGAAAGTAGAGCGAATCTAAAACTGAAAATAGAGCGACGCTATGGCGCAAATAGCAGGAAAATTGTGAAAATTTTGATAGTCTTGAAAATTTTTTGAAATTTCGATAATTGTGAAATATTTAAATCTTTTAAATTTTTAAAATTTTGATAATTTTGATAATTTTGAAATTTTGAAAATCACAAGTAAAGAAAAGTGTGTCCCTGGTACATTTCAAGTAATTTTGTTAATGTAATTAGTGTAAGAACACTTGTCTTGCACATCCAATAGAAAATTCAATTGGAAGTCACACTACTGACGCACATTATATTCTGAAATATTTTTTGTAATTAAAATAGTTGTCGTTAATTAAATAAAACTTTGTGCTAGATACATTGAAATACTCATATTTGTGTACTCAATCACTGTAATTGGTTCAATATTTTCAATTTCGCAGTAACATATCAAATTGTTTTCTACTACTTCACAACAGTCTAAAAATTGTCACACTACTGACGTGCAAAAAAATAAAGGTAGGATTAATTAAGCTTGACTGTTGTTAACAAAATTTTGTACATGACTTTGCAAGTTATCAAAGAGTATATGAGAGATGGTAAATGAGATTAATAAGAAATAACTTGTTAAATTCCATACAATAATAAACAAATGTGTCACACTACTGACAGTGGACGTTCCTTTATGTTCAATGAGGACTAACATAATGTATTGTAGGAATGTAATATGTGACGTTGCACATGTCTTTGGAAGTATTTCTCCGACAGTGCTAAGTTAACGGGACCTGATTAAAGCAAACGAGGCAAGCAGTCGGGCACTTGCAGATAGTGAGCCACCGGGGCAGGGAGCAGACAGTAGAGAGAGAGAGAGAGAGAGAGAGAGAGAGAGAGAGAGAGAGAGCAACTGCCGTGTGGCGAGCAAAGACGTTATATAGTATAGGTATTAGGTACCGGTACTTTTTATAATTGATAGCATTCCCTTTATTAATTGTAATTTGGCTACCTTCGCGCATTATATTTTGCCAGATTACCTATGTCCTGTGGTCTAGAAGTACCGGTAATATAATTTTCGTTTCTCTAAAACTAAACAACAGGTCTATACTGATTATCACATATTTATTTCACTTAAGAATTTGATTATAATAAGAACTTCTATAGGTAATCAAGTTGCATATATGTATGTCTTGTGATCTAAGAATAATATATGTTAATATAATTTTAGATTCTCTGAAACCTAACAATATGCTGATTATCGTAAAATGATACATTCTATAATGTGTATTATGTAGGCCTATTTATGGATGTATGAGCATGTTTTCTATAAATTGCTGCGTACGTATTTTATTTTCTTTGATACTCTGACGCATATCAATGGAACTTTGAATATGTTTATTTCGTCCTAATTTTACGTTAAACGTCGAAAATGGCTATAATCTGTCAATTTTAGATCATCACAGCGTTAAATTGTGTGATTTACGTACTGCTATTATGTGTCTGCTCTCCAACAACATGGCGGCAAGCGCAGCGTTCAATTTGCCCCGGTTTCCTCGTTCTGCGCAGCCGAGACTGTAGGGGCTTGGTGGCGAGCGAGCTGCCGAGCGGCGAGGGAGGGGATATCTACCTCTACTGGCGTTCTGTTCTTTGCGATTTTTCGCATTTCGCAACAGATGTTTGTTTCTCTATTTTTCTTACCTGAAATTCATTTTTTTTACAGAACAAAACAGAGTAGGCCTACCGTACTGAAACCTGTGCCTGAAAAGACACTACAATACTTTGCTATATTGTATATTATTTTCATGTAAATGTGGAACCTAAAGATTTAAAAATACATTATAAAAATGTATTATCGATCCGAGAAATATATGATTTTAAAAGGAATAAAGTAAAATAGGATAAAAATGTGTTTTATTCTTGCCAAAGCCTGTCAAACTTTTACTATTACTCGAGTCAGAGCCAAAGAGTAATGTTTTCAAAGTGTCTGGTAATCCTCAAAATGTAATCATTTTTGACTTGTCAGTATACGCAAGGTGACGTAGTCATCTTGCATAATATTAACAGCTTTACATGTTTAAAAACTTACCGCATTTATAATAATTCCTAGAGTTATTATCTTACTTTTGGTAAAAACATCTTTTAACATCTACAACTGTTAATATTATGCAAGATGACTACACCAACCGCAATATGTCCCCTGTTAACATGTTTGTTTGAGACAAAGAGTTTGTAATACTTATATATTACAAACTCTTTGGTTTGAGAAGATCCCAGAAAGCATTAGCATGGATATGTGTTATCGAGTCGGCCGTGACCTGACGACTTACGAGCTGGGTCACTTGTTATTGTGAATATTTATCACTAATGTTTCTCTTATAGTTGCAAATTAAATTTCAAATTTAGATTTTTAATGTGGTTTCCACTGTTAATCTTTGATACGCAGTACTTGAAAACTGAAACTTTTACTCACAACTTACAAGATTTCATATCAGTTTAGGTGTTAGAAAACGCACTGTTTAATAGTGATGGGTCCAACCGGCTCTTAGGCGCGAGCTAGCTCGTTGGCTCGCGCTCCCAAGAGAGAGTCGTTCAAAAGAGTCAGTTCGTTCACGAGCTGGTTGATAGCTCCTTCGTTCGCGAGCTGGTTGCCAGCTCTTTCGTTCGCGAGCTGACTGCCAGCTCGTTCGTTCACGAGAGGCTAGACAGCTCTCGAACGACATCGTTCAAAGAGCTGGTTGCGTAACATATCGAAACTGTCAATAATAGTGTAATCTATGACATTAGGAATCAGAAGGATAACAGGGACAATCGTATTATGTTAAACAAAATAGATGAAAAAACAAAGCCTGCAACATAAACGTTATACAATGTTATACGTATATTTTTCTACACACACATCAGCTGATAGAAAGCCGCGTAATATTAGTTCCACATCCGTCCGCTATTAGGGTATGGCGCGGTCTCATCTTCTCTGTCTTTCTCAAAGTAACTGCCAGAGCCTTCTTTAGTTACTAAAGAAGGCTCTGTAAATGCAGATGTCATGTGATCATGCATTGAATGCCATTGGTTATTCGAGAGCGGGAGTCGTGAGACGAGCTGTGAGCTGGTTGAGAGTCGCGAGCTGAATGAGCTGGAAGTGCCTCGCGAACGACCAGCTCTCAACGAGCGAGCTAGCTCGTTACTAGCTTGAAGGAGAAGTCGTTCAAAAGAGTCAGTTCGTTCGCGAACGACCCATCACTACTGTTTAAGCACAGCTGTTGTAACTAGTGCGAGAATACGTGTGTGACTTTGTAGTAATAGATGGCTGTATTTGCGAAACATGGTTCCAGAACTTTGAAGTTGCATTCACTGTGTGCGTTTTATGTGGTGAGTATTTCCATGAGTGTGAAGTACAGTACTGATAGTATTTATTACTTGGTTT
Organism: Periplaneta americana; assembly: GCF_040183065.1. Lineage (NCBI taxonomy): Eukaryota > Metazoa > Arthropoda > Insecta > Blattodea > Blattidae > Periplaneta > Periplaneta americana. Next base: position 75,554,805 of record NC_091126.1, read on the forward strand.
TTAAGTAGGCCTAACATAACCTTAGAAAGTACTCCATACTATTGACGCTATGCACGTGTTTGCAAAAAAAAAAAAAGTGTTATTTAAGCTTTTTACATTGCAATTTCTCGAGAAGAAAAATTACAATATAACAGTACAACTATTTTGTTTCTGTTATTCTAACAGAAAATGCATGCTTAATAATGACAATTTCGTATTTATTTTTCTAGGTGTTGTGACCAAACATTTGATAAATTTACTCTGTAATAAACCACTTCGGGGTACCCCTATTTGGGCCTCACGAAGTTTTGTTAGCAACATGTGAAATCGTATTCTACCTTTTTTGTGCGTAGGGTATGTAGCCTATATTAAATAGGCAAATATAATAGCAGCAGTAGCTTATACTGTAATAATTCTATCTGAAAATCTACATGAGTTTAGTTCAGAGTCATGTGAACAGTACTAGCTTATGCAGTAATTATATCTTAAAATCCACACGAGTTTAGTTCAGAATCATGTAAAAAAAAAAAAAAAGAAAAAGTAAATTTTTGTCGAAATCATCACTCAAAAAACCTCCTTAATCACTATGGCATATTTCCTCTGGACCACTAATAGGCTACAACGTCAAAATGATTTTCTTGCAGTCATAATTATTTGTACCGAAGACGAAGATTACCCCGAAAGAAAATATTAAAGTTAATATGCAGAACTGCTACTTTTGTCCCAATTTGTGTAAACTTTAATTTCCGATGTAGGCTACTTCTATTGTTTCAAGCAGAAAACTATAAACACATTTTAAATTGGGGCTAATAATAATGATGATGATGATAATAATAATAATAATAATAATAATAATAATAATAATAATAATAATAATAATATGAACAATCGAGGATTTGTGCTAAATTTGCAAAGTGAAAAATGAAGATACATATAAAGTGAAAGAACACATATGGGCCTATTGGGCCAATCATGTTGTAATATATATAAAAGCATAGGGAAAAATATGATAAGCTTAACTTTACTTTTCTCATCTCTATAATATAGTCCTAGTGATACTTCTATGATTGAATTGCTTCCATCAACGCCTTGTCATTTAAGAATTTGTTGTACATTGTCGCACAAAACACGTTTCAGCACTGTTATCCTCAAAATTTGTATAGATTTGTAGTTTCGTTTTTACTGTATCCACACTTGTATATTTCTAATATCCTTCCAAAGGGATTTAATTTTTGAAAATGTTCTTTCACATTCTGCATTGCAGTGTGTTATGGGAAAAATGTAAGATGTTATTAATTTGTAATTTATAAATTTTGCTGAGGATGCAGAATTAGGACTACCGGTACATTACTGGACAATTTTTACATATTCATCTTCATCAGAATAGTAGCCTGAATACATTCGCGCGAAATTAGCTATCTCTTTAACTGCGCAATATTAATCATAAGAGCTCATCTGCATTAATCTTTAATGTCTCAACAGCAGATATCACTGAATGAAATTCAGGAAGTCTTTTTTTTTAATTAAAAACATGAAAAATTGTTTCAATATGCTAGACTCACTTAAATCATATCAGTCATTCAGATACTTCTTGAAGTTATGCAAAAGAAGAAATCTGTTTCATATTGCTGTTGCTTACATGATAGTACATTTTTCATAGAAAGGTGTGCCTACAGCAAACAACAAGCTCAGCCACCCAGTAGTAGTCGCATGCCGTAATATTTTTAGGTATTGTACGTCCACAAGCTCACAGCATTCGACAAACACAGACAAATCTCTCTTTTTAGTATTTTAAGATAATTATTGTCAGTGAGGTATCCGTATATTGAAACTTTCCCCTGTCTTGCAGTCGTACCTTAATAAAATCCTCCAGTTCCTTAATTATAGGTGTGCATACTTCTGGAACAATCCTGCTAATAAGCTGTTTCGACACTTTGAATAAATACATTAAACTGAATCTCCTGTAGCGAAATATCGAAGTGTTAATGCTAGTCTTTCCTGAATAGGTATTGCTTCTCGCCAGCCTGTGCCTTTCTTGGAAATTTTTGGCCCTATTTTGCACAGTAATATTTCGAAGTCTGTTTCTGAAATGCAACATAAGTTGTGAAACTGTCCCGATTCCATTCGACGTAAATCATGAAGCAAGTCAGTGCCTCTATATTGATTGCGACTTTCGTAGAGTGGGTCTGCCACCATCGCCTTTTGGTTTTTAACTTTCTTTTTGTTGAACTGCCTATAATAACAACGGCTGCACTTGCTATAATTATATTTTCGTCTGCAATTATTGCGGATAATCAGCGAACGTGAATGTTTTCTGACCATCTGCTACTGATTTGTACGTTGCTCCAAACAGCGAACGAACAACGAAGTTTCGCTTCATCATTCGTTCGTTGTTCGTTCGCTAAGTGTGTACGCAACTTTACAGGATTCCTGTCTTAGCAGAACTGCAAAAATCAGAGAAACATTTAATCACTGTACTCTCTTTATCTATCCCAGCCCTGGGCATAAGAGACGAAGTGAAAGGATCGGAGAAATCCCCGCCCATGTCCTTTTCGCTTACAGGGCCTTATAAACGAACGCACAGTAAGGGTCTGCGCGTCAGTGGTGGACTTCAGGCGACCAGAAAGTGCCGAAAGTTCGTAAAAGCTATGATGTCCGCCTGATATAATCCGTCATTGACCTTCCTGTCTGCTCGTACTCCACCAAAACATTACTGTCTTAGCCGGGAAAGATGGAGTGGAGAGTTAAGGGGTGGTCTGCATGACTCAATTGAGTTATTAGCGCCGAGTCCTGATCTAACCTTAGTTTTGAAATTGCATATCTGAATGTAATGAATAGTATGGGCTAACGCTAAACAATTAGCTGGAATGATAATTTCATTCACCTCACGTTTTAAGTTTCTGAAAGACATTGTTAGGTTTACGATAATTTACATTCAAATTGTCTGTCATATAGGCTGGCAGCTTTTCAAAACCTAGACTGAACAATATAATTTTCTCCATCATTTGATTTGTCTGACTGCCTTCATGAAGGTCTAATAGTGAATTATGTCAACTGCCAACCTCATGATTAATATATTTCAACATAACTTGAAAACACTTAATCATATCTTTATTTAGTGCATCTGTAGTAAGAGAACAGTACACGTCATTGTCAGTTGAGTATTTTAAATTCGTCTTTACGGAATGGGGTGCTGAAGCATTGACACATAGGCCTCTGCCTTTCGTTTTTCTACACCTAACTTTATTGGTAATTTCGAAATCAGGATAAACAGCTCTATCAGCTTCAAGGGAATATTTATAAATAGGCTATTATATTATTATGTCTTACAAAATGGAAAGCCTTGCATAGTTCTGCAGCCGCAAATTTATCATTTTCTGTACACAATTTATTAAAAAATAAAATAATTTAAATTCCGCGGAATCGAAGCACTTCTACTTTTAAATTTACGTTTCGCTTCTCTATAAATTTCATTATCACAACACACTGTGCAATACGCAAAATGACTATCTTTAGCACATTTTTTTTGTACACATGAAATTCCTTTCCGCACTGTTCTGAATAAGGCGGGATTTTTTCAGCATTTCATGTTAAGAATTTTCGTTGCCAGACGTAGACAGTAAAAACAAACGCACCATATAACATGCACAAGTTATTATTCTGAACTACGAATAAATCGTCCAGCATACTGTACAAGTTCACTGCTGGCAGCACTGCGTTTAAAACAATGAATGACGATTGAGAATGATCTTAACTTCATTTAAGTTAATAATTACTAATTGCGACTTGGGATATACTATGATTGTTGCGGAATACGGAAGGTAAAGTGGACTCATTGTTGTCGATTAGAAACAATTAAACTATAAGAATGGAACATTTTTTGTATAGCATTTCTCCTAATAGTTTATACATTACTACATTACACATTTATACATTACTGTAAAATATTTTATATTGACATTTAATTTCATTGTTGCAATACATGAATATGGCAAGTTGACAAGTCTTGCGACTAAGCAGAGGCCCAGTGGAAAGCGTAGGCATTTTGCTATGAAAAATAATTAAGGACGCATGGAATCCTTTTTCACACGTCTCACGAAATTTACTGCTGTCTTATTACGTACGAGTATAACACGATCCTCACCTATAGATATAGAAATCATAACTTTAAAAAGCGACTAAATGAACAATGCGCCCTTAAACTGAAATCCAGGTCATTCAGGGTTGCCAGATTGTGATGAGTACTACTCGCCGATTTGTGAGTTTCATATAGCCTAAAATAGCCTTATAAATTAATAATAATCAGTAATCTCCGTAAGCCTGTTCCCAATAAAATGCAATGAAAGTATGCGGCATATATTAGGTACTTACGTCTTTGAATTGTTTATACGCTTATCCTATGAAGTGCTATATTTGTTCACATCGGTTCGTATCTTTAGTGGGGACTGGGGAGTGGTGAAAATAGACAACTATAGCGCTGTGAAGAAGCTACATGAATAAAATAAAACAATAAACCCACCAGACCTCTTCTTCTTCTTCTTCTTCTTCTTATTATTATTATTATTATTATAAATGAGGCATAAGTATCTTGCATCCGCCTTAACTGTAATCCGCTCGGAATTGTTAGGCCTATATATTATCTTGAAAGATATACACAATAAGTTGTGTCACCTTTCATTTTTCGTACCTAATTCAATAATGCTAATCCTATGAAACTGTCTTGTCATTAATAACGCCTATTATCTTTAAATTCAGGCAAATTCTCCCAGGCTTTGCAATACTGTTCCTCATATTTGCCATTAATATTATTAGCAGCTAACATTAGCAGAGCAATAGTTTTTTTTATTGGGTTATTTTACGACGCTGTATCAACATCTAGGTTATTTAGCGTCTGAATGATATGAAGGTGATAATGCCGGTGAAATGAGTCCGGGGTCCAGCACCGATAGTTACCCAGCATAGCAGAGCAATAGTACCTCAATAAAAATGCGCAAAACAAACGAACCGCGGATGATAACAATATATTTTGCGAACGTATAAAATTATGACGTCACAATGTAAGGAATGTAAGGTTTCCTAGTCATAGAATACAGAGATGAAGAGAATTCGAAGCATCTTGTATTATATAGTCACGAAGCTCAATACGTAGTAAATATGCATCCATAGATAATTGCTAACCACTAGGATCGCTACAATCGCCTCATTACAGACAATGCGAAATAGTACCTGCACAGTCTATTGTTCCTAGCACTCTCACAACTGAAGCTTCGTGACTGTATATACTAGACTGTGACGAGACTGTCAACAATGAATAACAATGGCACGATTTTAAAAATTGGTCTGAAAACCTATGAATAACATAATACTGTAAACATATTTTAAATTAATACAACATATAGCCTGATTTCGTCCTTTCGATTTTCGAGGTAGCCTAAAAGGCGACTCGAAGACTTAACAATAAATTTCATTACTCACCCACTGTCTCTCTTATGTAGCTTAAATTGCGATAAATCGCCCAGTCGGACAACCCTGTTTCTGAATACCGCGTAAAAAGCCAACTTTATGTCGCTGTTAACCGTTTCATTGTTATGTTTAGCCTGCTATGAAAATGGTTTTATTTTTCATTTATTAGAAAAGCGAATATTTGAATATCGCGCTCGCAATAATGAACAACGACGTCATGTTTAATTATGTAATATAAGGCTGTAACTTATATATGTTTTTAATTAAACAGGTTATTTTCTTTTCAAGTTTTTCAAATAATTTAGAAATGTTAGCAGTATTCGTGACGTGAAAATGGTGTTATCATTTCATTTCCGTGAACATAAGATGTACAGTATTCAACATGATTAGTGCTGGCCTTCTGTGCTCGAGGTTGCGGGTTCGATCCCGGTCCAGGTCGATGGCATTTAAGTGTGCTTAAATGCGACAGGCTCATGTCAGTAGATTTACTGGCATGTAAAAGAACTCCTGCGGGACAAAATTCCGGCACACCAGCGGTGCTGATAATCTGTGCAGTTACGAGCGTCTTTAAATAAACCATAATTTTTCAACATGATTCAGTTGAGTGACTGTTTGGCTCACCTGGTTGAGGCGCTATGTCAGTAATCCTAACTTCGCAAGTCCGAGTCACATCCTCATCGAGGTAAGACAAAATTAATGAAGTTAATATTATTAAAATAATGTAGGTGCGAATGTAATGTAATATAGAAATTAGAATATAGATGATGGTGGTGGTATTGTAGAAATATTAAATAGAACATAGGATGAGGGGGAAAGAAGGAGAGAAAAAATAGAGTTTCCGGTGTTGTGGGTATGGGGCGCGAGGAAAGTAGTTTAAGACGGGATTGTTGCATTTTCTACCTACCCTAATGGGGCTACGCAACAGATGAACTCATTGTACATATTTTGTTACCCACATGCTTAAAAATCACAAGTACGATTGTATATTATGAATACTTCCTTGACTATTAGTACGGTTAACACACTAGATATTAGAATACAGAGATAAAATTCGAAGCATGTTGCGACGATACTGTCAACAATGAACAAGAGCGACTTCCGATTTTAAAGAATGGTCTGAAAACTTATGAAAAATATGTTGTAAAGATGTAAAAGGAAATAACATGTAGCCTAATTTCGCCCTTTCGATTTTTGTGGTAGCCTAAAAGGCACCTCGGAGACTAGACAATTTTATTGTCCTCTCATGTAGCCTAAATTGCGATAAATCGCCCAATCTGGTAATCCTGATGTTAATAACAGAACACATGAGGGGCATAATACTTAAGTGACTCGAGTATTTTCGAAGTCAAAAGATGCCACATTGTGCATGCTCCGAGCTGAAAGTTTTGGATGATATAATGAGATATTTGCTTCGATTTTCTGTTAAGTATTACAATCTATGCTGAGAAGGAATTTAAATTGTAGCCTGTTACGAATTGCGCTGGAGATCTTGAAACATTTTCGCCCTCTCAACAATATTATGTTCCTTGCTGTACACATCTCGGCAAAATGAATGGGCCGCCTACAATTTGTAAGTTCCTAATACATACATACATACATACATACATACATAGTACTGCGCATGTTCGTCCTGTCACAGCCGTAGTTCACCAGGTGACACATAATCAGGGTGACCAGGCTTTTTGAGGACATGTCCTCCTATTTAAGCTTTGGCATTTAAAAATATAACAAAATGTCCGGCATTTTTAAAATCGATGACTACTGAAAATTTAACTCCTCATAACACGTGTTGTTTCTTGTCCTTTACGGAAAAAGTACAGCTTTTTTTTTATTTCTGTTGGTAATATTTTCCCTAAACTAAATTTATCATATGTAATGCTCATAACCAGGACAATATTTAGTATTATTGTTTTCGTTTATATTGAGACTTGATATATTATACAGTATTATGGAAGCAATAACACACAAGTAACACTTGAAGCTCACCCAGGAATGTCGTTACCTGAAAATACTGTGGAATTACCCATTGTCCTCCTTTTGAATAAAAGTCCTCTCTTTTTTCATCATTTAGTCCTGCAAAGATATTTTTACATCTGGTAGTCCTGCACATAATTCAACCATTTAAATTTGCTATAAATCGTTTAAGAATCTTAAATATATTATAAAATCGAATGGAGGGTTGATTCTAGATACATCAAGGCTTCTGAAGAGTGAAATAGTAATAAAATTGATAATCCATGTTGAATCTTTCGTACACTACTTTTAACACTTGAATATAAATAATTGATTAAATAATATGCAGACAACATAATATACTGGCACAGATACATATATGACATACTCATACTGTACAAAGGAAACAAACGACAAATTCACAAACTACACCAATACATAAACAAAATACACCCAAAACTCCAATAAACACTGGAACTTGAAAACAATAACTCCATAAATTTCCTAGACATCACCATAACAAAAGTTGACAACAAACACACCTTCAAAATATACAGAAAACCAACCACCATCACCACCACCACACACATACACAACACATCTAATCACCCCACACAACACAAACATGCTGCATTCAGGACAATGGTACACAGATTACTCAACATACCCATGAGCCAACAACACTACAATGAAGAAGTGAACACAATCAAATACATAGCACAAGAAAATGGTTACAACCCAAACATAATAGACATCATAAGGAAGACAAAACAAAAACTCAACAAACAAAAAAACACACAAAACACAACACAAACACAACACACAAAATACATCACACTAACATACGAAAACAAAAACACACACAAGAACGCATCCTCATTCAGAAAACAGAAATACAACATAGCATACAGAACAGAAAACACACTACAAAGACATCTCAACACACAAACAACACAAACAAATAAATAAATACAACCACACAGGCATATACAAACTCACATGCAATAGTTGCGACAGTTTCTACATTGGACAGACAGGCAGATCATTCCAAACTCGATATAAAGAACACATTAAAGCAATAACCAGAGGACACAATACATCTACATAAGCCGAACACATAACTAATCCTAAGCACACATACAATAACATAAATACAGACATGGAAATCCTACATATACAACCCAAAAACCAAAAACTCAACACACTAGAACAATATGAAATATACAGACACACTAAAACACACCCCACTCAAATTCTCAACACACAGATCAATTTCAGAACACACACACTATTTGACACAACTCTTCATCACACGAATGCACCCACACAAGAAGCAGCGAAGTTGAGATAGCGCCGAGATCTAGTAAGCTCTGAGGATGGTGTCGAATAACACCGAAACAGCTGTAAGCCGCACATGCTTACATAATTAACATGAGTAAGATCGCCATTTAATCACTTATTTAAAATTGATAAATACAAAATGAATCGGAGTAATATGAACAGGAAAATCACGTATTATGCCGATCAGGCATTAACAGTTTCAATAGCGTAGATTGTTGTGGCATGGGTCTACAAAACGAACAAATAGTATTGGTTCAAGTGTCTGACAATCTTAATTTTTTGAATTACAAATTTCCGATCATATGTCTCGCAAAGCTAGATTTATGTCACATCTCTTATAATATATGCTTGAACTCTAGTAAATGAAAACAGCCCTCTCCGACAGGACTTCGATTAGAGAAATGCCATTTTTTCTGATTAGGTAACTGGGTAACTGTCTCCAGTAGCAACAATAGCCCTGCCCTAATTTATCGTATAGATGACCACCGATTTGATGAACACTTTGTGAGATGACTTAACTGTCGGGTCGAATGAGTGTCGCGTGTTAGGGGTGGATGCGATACGATGGGCACTACTTCTGAAATGCATCCACAATCAGTTTACGGCAGAAGTCTACGAACACATTTTGGCAAATGTAATTATCCCTTCTGCCTGAGAATGATATTGAGAAGGAAAACTTTTCTTCCAGCAGGATAACCACCAGATATACAGAGCCAACTGAATTCAAAGATGGTTTACGAGGACACCTGATGTCGATTTAGTCGACTTGCCTCCAAATTCACCTGATATGAATCTGATTGAAAATCTGTGGGCTAAGGCCGGGTGCACACAGAATCAGACGCGGCGCGGCGCGACATTTTGTCTCGTGGTACTTGTCTCCCATTGATTTCTTATGATGTGGTGCACACAGAATCAGACGCGGCACGACGGTCGCGAGGAGACACAAGGCGACACGAAGAGACAACATCGAATTACTGCTTGAAGTTGGTCGCGAGGAGACTGTCTGATAGCGGCAGTGTACTGCGCATGCGTTAGTAGTGGCTATGATTGCACGCTTTCATTATCTACAAAAAATACTATTGTTGTGTAGTGCACATTATTCATAATGGAGCTCGATGAGGATAAATTAGTTGATTTAATACAGGAAAGATACATTCTGTACAATCTTTGAAACAATATCACGAGAATAATGTGGTTTCTGAAAATATGTGAAAAATTGCAAATGAGATGAAAGCACCAGGTGAATAATAATTTATAATATTTATAATAATAACACTGCGTAACAAATGTTAACATTTTTTTTTTTTTTTTGCGCTAGGCATGTGATATATATTTTCTACATAATTTGAGCCTCCTGAATACGAATACTGTATGGCAATAAAAACAGTTGTTGGTTACGGTTTTTGAGAAATTTTGGAATTTCTATCTATTCAAAATATTGTTTTATATAATGACAATAAGGCTAAATATTCACTGTTCAGAAGATTACAGCTTTCTTTTTCTCCATTTTCTTTTACACTGGGCATCAGGTACATCAGGAGCTAAAGTCCAACAATAGTCTGCTAGCATATTGGTACTCCATTGTCCTTGGTATCTTTTTTTCCATAGTTGAAATTTCTTGATAGAAGCGCTCATCATGCTCATCACTGAAATCGCACAATTCTCGGGGAAAAAAAAATCAAGATGTGAGTGAAGGAAGTGAATTTTCAGGGAAATTTTACAATCCCTAGTTTAATACGCCAACAGTAAATTTTTCACTAGTTCTTCATAGTTCTCACTTCTACAGTTATCCAGAAAATTAATTCAACCTCCTTGAATGCAATCCAGATGGCTCTCTTTTTTCCTTCCAGCAAAGATTCGAAGTGATTGTCCATTATTTCTCTAATTTGTGGTCCATTGAGAACTCCCTCTTTTATTTTTGAATCACTAATAGCAGGAAATTTTAAGGAATGCGCGCTGGTCCGAGTCCTCATGGGGGAAGAAATTTTCTCATGAAATTTCGGCCAGTGTATGGGACCGGTGCCCACCTAGCATCGTGATGCACTTGGGGAGCTACGATAGGTAGTGAAAGCCAGATATAATGACTGGGGAGATCATCGTGCTAACCACACGATACCTCCATTCTAGTTGGATGATCGTCCACCTCTGTTTTGGCATGTGGACTTGAGGCCAGCAGCCGGCTGGTCGGTCTGGGCTCTTCACGGGGTGTAGCGCCACGGATTATTAATAGCAAGAATATTTTCCTGGATATTTTTAAATGCTTCAGTTTTATAATTTATCCCTTTAACAAAATTCTTCATTAACCCTAACTTATTGTGTAAAAGGAGTAAAATTACTTCGCTTTGAGGTACAAGGGGTTGATGTATAACATTTTTCTTCCTTGGCTCTAGTGATTGTCGTTTTATTTTATAATGCTTATCTCGAGCGCGAGTCCACACCTGTGGAGTAACGGTCAGCGCGTCTGGCTGCGAAACCAGGTGGCCCGGTTAGAATCCCGGTTGGGGCAAGTTACCTGGTTGAGATTTTTTCCGGGGTTTTCCCTCAACCCAATACGAGCAAATGCTGGATAACTTTCGGTGCAGGACCCCGGGCTCATTTCACCGGCATTATCACCGTCATTTCATTCAGACGCTAAATAACCTAGATCGTGAAAAAGCGTCGTAAAATAACCCAATAAAATAAAATAAAAATAAAATATCTGGAGCGCGACTGTCCAATTCGTACAGAAAGCAGCAAAATTTTGTGTAGCCTAATTGCATCCCAAAAAGCATTGCTACAACCTTCAAATCCGCACATATAAACCATTCGTACTTTGAATATTATCATTAAAGCACACTTTAAAGAAATAGCCTACACGTCCTACACAGAATACTAACACCACAGAAATATCCTGGTAAACTGAAGCGTTTTCATACGGCGAACCTATTTCTTCCCCTCCAAATGGAACCGAAAAGGCCAACAAAACAATTTCCGCTTCTAGAAGTGGTTTTGACATGGTGATATATTGCATAATATAAACTACAGTAATGTAATTAAGCTCACCGTGAAAGAAATGTACATCTCAAGTAAAATCAGGTAAACTCAAGTGAATTTATACCGCGAACCTGTTTCACTCCCTCGAAATAGACTCGTAGAAGGGCAATAAAATAATTGCCCTTTCTACAAGTGCTTCTAACATGGTGCCCTACATATACTACATTTGTTTTCACATAATGTGTCTTGACATTTGTAAAACAAAATATTTACACACCTAATACGGTGATTTTTAAATAAAATATACAAAAATTAATTATATTGTGCATCTCGAAAACCCGAAGTGATGGAACATTTTGCTTGTTATTTTTTAATTCAGGAGGTCTAAATTATTAAGAATTTGTTAGTTTTATGTCTGGCGCAAAATGACTGTTGACCAGTGTAATTTGTAGTAAGCCTAATTCTCTGCTCTAAACTATCACTCATTATTGATTTAATATATTATTTTTCTTTATTGTGAGTCGTGAAGTAGTCATAACATAAAAAATGACGTTTGTGCAGTACATTTTAATTTTAAGACTCTTTCAATCGTATAGCCTAGATTTTTAGGAGCTTGCGTCCTTAGGAAATAATAAGCAACTACAATAGAATTTTTCATATAGACAGTCCTCTATTATTGACGCCATTTTCTAGCCTAGGCCAGTTTTCCAAACCCACACAGCCACCAAATCAGTTGTCGCGAGCAGACAGTTTTAAGCTGTCGCGAGGCGTTGTAAAGCAAAACATAGCGTCGCGCCGCGTCGCGTCTGATTCTGTGTGCACCCGGCCTAAGAGTCAAAGGGATTCTACGCTCTACTTGGGCAGAACAACTGCCCGTTCTGACAGCTGACGAATTGTGGGACAGAGTTCTAGATGCGTGGGAGGAAGTGGACACGAATGAAGACTTGTTCCATAATCTTGTAGATGTGCCATGCAGAATGAGGCAGTTGTTGACGCAGGTGGTTTTTGGATGAGATACTAGTTCCTACAATGTCTTTTCTGTTTATATATTTGTTTATGTATTTATATTTGATATGCTTCGGTTTTTTGGACATGAAACAATTATTGCTTTTGTTTATACAGGCCAGGTCTCGCTTGTTAATAGCCTGGTAATGCACTAGTGATGTGCAATAATATTTCTACTATAGAGGCATAACGAAGTTTATTAGGCAAATTCCCTTTAACATATAAAATAAAGCAATTAAAAATTTAAATAAAAGTAATTTTACTTTACCGGAAGGCAAACTCACAACCTATGGTACAGAAAGCAGACATGTTACCCTTAAGCCACAAACCATCATAAGGCTGACCATATTGTAGATGGACGACTTTCAGTGAACAAAATCACAGCAATGCCTTCAAGTGCAGTTCATTTACACATGGGAATCATGCGGCAGAACTTTGCATTTCTAATGATCAAGAGTTGGCCCATTATTTTGCCACGAAGTGTACCTCCATAGTGCGTCATTTCTCATTATGGCAACAACTCCTATACTGCGGACAATTTAAACCTTGCAATTATATATATATATATCTGTGTGTGTGTGTGCGTGCGGGGCGCGTCTTCCGACTCAAAGAATGTAGAACTTTACTCTCTTTGTCTTTACTCTTTCCAATTCTGCACACCTCATCACCAAATTACCTTTCGTCTCGTTTCTTTTATCTATACTCTAACCACGATGTAAATACCAGATCACTTATCTGTGCTACCCAAAGTATACCCCATTATAAAACATCTTATTATTCCTATGTTCTACAGTCTCCACCTTGCGACAATGAAATTCCTTGTCACAGACTATTAGGATACCTCTGGCTCATATGTACATCTATTATTATCAGGCAGTACATCTCACTTGACGATGTGCGTCAGAGGAAGAACAGCAATTGTCTGTATACATCTGAAGTCTGATTAATGTAATATGTAGCTAGTCAGTGATGTATGCAATGGAGGAAGAAAGGAGCTGGCCAACCTACCCTATTATCTCCTGGCCTAGTTACCTCATAAGTAGTGCCATATTGGTATCATTTGTGAGGTTCAGACTTGTCTTCAGACAGTTGATTAAACAACAAAGTATTAGGGACTGCAAGACAATAAACACTTTTGAAATAGCTTGAAGGATAACCTTAGCAATTCATTTCAGTTATACTGACTTTATCATGTAGTCAGGGACTATTAATTTCTTTTTTTAGACATGCATCCTAATAGCACTGTATTTTCACAATTTTATTGTTCTGATCATTTCTTCATATTATCTAGCATTATTTGAAATATGTTAACATTCTATGTATATTAGTTTAATTTTGCTACCGGTACGCAGTTTGTATCTTGTTTTTTAATTAATAGTTCATAGTAGCCTATTTCATTGTTTAATTCATGAGTAGCTCTTCTATACATGTAACTTTTATTCAAATCAAATTGTTGCATTCTTTGTAGCTTACATATGTATGCATATTTTTTGCTGGTTGAGTGGAAGAGAAGACCTTATGGCCTTAACTCTGCCAGCTGAAATAAATTACCATTGTTGTTGTTATTATTATTATTATTATTATTATTATTATTATTATTATCTTTATATTTATAAAAATTATAATTTATAGTATTCAGTATATTACTCTCGTCATCACTTTCCCTGAATAAAAACACATGTTCCATGGTCATCAAATTAACGGTAAAAACATCGTTTCATTTCGAAATATGGCAAGTAGTAGACTAATACTGCATACCGGCAATTAAAGAAATTAATGTACATGCATACGTCATGTATTGAAAGAATGTAACAAACGTTAGCTAACCTAGAATAACCTAACCAAACATAATGTAAGCTATGAGTGCTTTAGTGTAACACTATTTGCTAACAACTCACAATAGTTTCTGTGAAATTAATTCATACTGTGAGCATGATTTTGAAGTCCGTATTTAACATTATATTTTATTTTGTGAAACCTTCCATTTTTAACCATTTAATAGAATGATTTTTTCTCAAATTTTACCGGAGAACTTTCTTTCACTATATCTAAACTAAAATAATTTAATTTGAGAAGAGATACTTAGGTTCTTTGAAATAATAAATTTTAAGTACTAAGACACTCTCTTTTTGAAATTCCTCCCCCCCCCCCCCGCAGATTTTGCAATTTTTATGTGACAATTCTTCTGCACCTTTCATATATTTTCTTTTGTTATATTTCACAGAGAAAAGTGAAATGTGCGAGGCTGGTACACACATGCCTTAATCACAGTACTAGATGCCGTCTTGAGAGAAATAAGACTGACTGGCTAAATAAAAGATGTCTCTTTCAGACGGCATTAACGAGGAGTAAAGTAATTCCTTTTAACTTAACGGATATTGGAGAAGGCATAAATGAAGTAACAATCAAGGAATGGTTAGTATGTGTTTATGGAACAAATATATTGCTTTAACATACTGTAATATTAAATCAAAATATATTTGATTCTCGAATATGGATATTAATTTGCAAATTATCACATATTTCTTATATATCACATTCAGATCATTTTGATATAATTGGATTAGGATGTGTTTAACTAAGAAATTATATATGATATGATATATGACATGATATGATATGATATGAATGATATGATATTATATATGATATATGATATGATACGATATGATATGATGTCAACATTTACATCCATGTAATATGGACCTCACAATTTTGTATCAGGTGCCACAATTACATTCATTACAGATATACCTTTTGTAGATGCTCTTATAATTTAATTTTCGACTCCATTTAAATTTATCAGCTTTCCCACCTTTAAAAACTAACAACTTAATTTAGATCATTCAAAATTGACACTTTTACGACTCTGTTCTTGATTTTCAGTTCACTTATATCGAACACACACTGTTTCCAATAATACTTGTTACTAAAACTTACTACACCATTGTCCAATATGTTCGTTATTATGTCTGTTTCTTGTGTACATTCCATTTTCAGATCTCACTAATTTTCTACATATTAAACGTCGCTATCCTAGCTAGCCTCCCCAGCCATGCTCCTCACCTATTTTCATTATCTCTATCGTTTTACTTAACTTCCTATTACACTCCTCTAATTCATTCAGAATTGACACTTTTATCACTCCATTCTTGATTTTCAGTTCACTTAGTCTATATCGAACACACACTGTTTCTAATAATACTTGTTACTAAAACATATTACACCATTGTCCAATATGTTCGTTATTATGTCTGTTTCTTGTGTACCGGTACATTTCATTTTCAGATCTATAAAAAATTATATAATAGTTCAAGTATAATGGGTTAAAGGAACAACATATACATAGCTGTACTGAATCTGTTGTAACCTTCACGTGGCAGCATTGCGTAATGTTGGTAGTAGGAGATGAGACGTTGCCACAATAACCACTACACAAAGTTGATTTAACTTACGCGAAGTTTGCTTTTCTGCTCCATTAATTCAAATCGTAATTATTATGTAACTCCTTTCTTTATTACTGTCTTCTTTTTTGTAAGTTTTTTATGTTCACTATATTATATTATCTGCAGGAATCAAGGTATGCCCATATTAAGGGACAAATTCCTTCTGCTCGTAAAATTGACGAATCCTTCACACCAATTCTGATAATAATAATAATAATAATAATAATAATAATAATAATAATAATAATCTTTATTGTCATTGAATGAAAAACTTCACTATAGACATTGTCAAATGTTACAATCTTACTGCAATACATTTCATAGATATACAAAATGCCTGACTATTTACGCAAAAAATTATCACTACACGAGTTATCATTTTCTGAATGAGGTCTTTTTTGCAACATTTCACAGCAGCACTGCAAATTATTTTTAACTTTATAATACAAACATACAAATTGTGTACATGGTAGTAACACCATGTAACACAGCATGTAGCAAACTGACAACACAGCAAAGCCCCATATAGAAGCAGCAGCAGCAGCAACTGATAAAAAAATATTATGTTCTTATTGGTTCAGAATGCTACCATACAGCATTTTTCAAATTTTTCTTAGGAAGGGTTGCCAACACAAACAAGAACTGTCAAGTGCAAGGTTACAATGGCCTGAGTATAGAAATATAAAATTCTGAGGCAAGGTATTTTGGAATAGCACCAAAGGTCATTCATTTTTAAAGCACTTTGTCTGTGTTCACAGCAATCCAATAGTTTGACAAAACCTGCAACTCTATCAAGAATGCATTCTTTTGATAATGCACAAAATTAATTGCTTTATATAAAATGTTCACTTCAGTGGAACTCATAACATTAAAAATGAAAATATTCTCCTATAATTTCTTACTGATGATAGTATTTTATGTCAATTTTAAGCAACACTTTTCACCTGGTGCCACACTAACACCACGTGACTTAAATCTGCATACATTTCACTCACCATATACTTGAGCTTTTTATATAATATTCTAGGGGGTTGTAGTTGAATTTGAGAATACATATAGTGTGTCGAACAGTAAATTGTGAATAAATTAAGCATGTGAACTTATTGTTACTTGAAATCTTATTATAAGAAAAATCACTATGACACAGTAAAATAGTTTTGACATGGTTACAGTTTACAGTATTACCAAACGAACTTTATTGTGTCATAGTGCTGGGAAACCACACTAATGTGACTATCTTATTGTGTGTTTTTGATGAGGATTTGACTAATGATAAGAGTTTACACTCTCTTGAAACTGTACAAGAAAATGGAGAAGTAAGCCTAAATGTTTTTCTTTTCAAGAAAATATGTCAGAAATTGTTCATGCTATTCTGTTGACTTCTGTCCTCGTTGAAATTCTTCTTCTTCTTCTTCTTCTTCTTCTTCTTCTGAATTAGTATTACAGCCCAACAGAGCCTTGACTTCATTAATGATTCTCTTCCATTCTTCACGATCCTCAGCCTGCTTCATCCAGTTCTGGATTCCAAATCTTGCCAAACATTGAAATAATTATTGACTGAAAAAATGGAACAATATAAATTAACAATTTAATTTATCATTTTATTAATTAATATTAGAGGAGAAAAAATTCGCTCCGGTGCTGGGGATTGAACCCGGGTCCTTGGTTCTACATACCAAGTGCTCTAATCATTGAGCTATCCCGAAGTTCAATCCACAGCACTGGATCGAATCCCTCTCCTCCAGTGTTTTTCCCTTTGTTTCCTGACTTCAAGTTCGACATGTGTGTTGACATTTTTTTATATTAAGTCAACTGCCATTATACAAGGAGTGCACTCAGTTGTTCTTCGAGCAACAGTGCATATTACTGTGTAATCCCGGCCACCAAGTCACTCAGCTGAGTGCGCTCCTCGTATAATGGCAGTTGACTTAATATAAAAATGTCAACATACAGTACATGTCGAACTTGGAGTCACGAAACAAAGGGAAAAACACTGGAGGAGAGGGAATCGATCCGGTGCTGTGGATTGAACTTCGGCGTAGCTCAATGGTTAGAGCGCTTGATATGTAGAACCAAGGAACCGGGTTCAATCCCAGGCTCCGGAGCGAATTTTTTTCTCTAATATTAATTGTTACCATAACAGACATTCTGTAGGACCCCAAAAAAAATAATCTTTACATAGATTATCATTTTATGCCTAACCACCTACTCGTAAGTAATACAGAAGTTAAGGTGCTATACAGATACTCCAGACGTGAATATTAGTGGAACATAAATAGAATATTCTTTAACGTATTACCTCCTAGTTCTATTAAGTTCTACGAACAATGCCATAAACAATCATAAATATTTGCAGTTCTTGCTCTGTCCTCAAGCCTCTTGTTTTTCGAAGGTTTCTTGCAGTTATAGTAAGGTTACCAGATTTTTTTCACAATTTTCAGGGACACATATCGACATATAAAAAATACCAGTATTTTTAACATTTTTGTTATATTACTATTCACTTATACTGTTTTTATACAATTTAAAGAAATAAAATACTGGTATTCATTCTATTTACAGACCGAACTACTGTCTTTTTTTTTTTTTAAGAAGAATGCATTTCTTTAAAAGGTCTTATCCAGATCCCAATTTTTTCAGCAAATTTCTGACAAGTCATGATGAAGTTGGTTAAGATAGCAAGCATGGCATGAACAGTTTCTAAATTCATTCCTGATTTTTGGGATATTCACATCATGTTCATTGAAGAAACACTCTCCACTGAAGTATTATTTCCAAGCCACAGAGATAGTTCAGTCAACTTCTGGAATTATGCACAGGGAATCACTTTCTCAGAAAAAAATAAAAATTCCACTCTGTTTTGAGCAAGAAGTAGAGTTTTCTTCATTCCATTTTAGCATTTTCCCTGAAGTCACATATTTCTTCAAGCAGTAAATTTCATCAAATAAATTATATTCATCCAGGTCAAGTCATCTACATTTGAAGAAAAATAATGAACTGTCTCTTCCGATTTGTCTTTTTTCTACAAGAGGTCTCAGCAATGTAACTGCATTTCAAAGATAACTTGTGAACGAATTACAGAAACAGCATTTTGATAAAATATACCAGCGACACTGAAAATTCTGTTGTGAAATAAGAGCCACTTCTAAAAATGACCAAAATCTGCTTAATTTATAGTGAAATAAATAAATGTATCTTATTTTCTGGAGTTCATTTTTTTATTAACTTCGATAACAACAGAGGATTCGACTGCAGTTACGTCCTCACCTTCATTTTTAATTATGGCATCATGAAAAAGCGGCAAAATTGCATCAGCACAATTTATCGCAGCAATGTGGAAAGATCATTAAACCATAAAAATGAAATAAAAAGCAAGATGTAAAATAATAAAAATCCGTGGACATCTGGGAAAAAATTATTAAATCCAGGGACATTCCAGAGACGAATTTTGTCTAGGGAAAGGAAGCAAAATTAGGAGACTGTCCCCAGAAAATCGGGACATCTGGTAACCTTAAGTGACAGTGGTCCTCCTCGGTTTTAGAGAGCTTTTTGTATTGAAACGGTACTTTATATTAAGTTGTTTCGGATGTTATAATGAAATAGTACACGAAAGTTTTCAACTTATCTAAATATACAGTAGAAAAGATGGTTTTTGCATTCTGTCTGATCATGTCTGTCTGTTCAGAAACTTCTCGAAAACAATTGGAGCATTGTTGATATTCATTATCTACAAGTTAGTTCGTGCAGGAATGATGAACCTCGAATATAATGCAGGAATATTATTGATAATATGACAAAAATTGAGGTGTGAAATTAGTACTGATCTTGTATTATATCTCTTCCTCTATGCAACATCATAGTTTACGGTAAGGGGAAAGAGATAGCAAAAGATTGTACTAATCTGTGAGAAAAAGTAAGTCTAAACTCTCAGCTTACATTCAGAGCATTGAAATGAATGCAACCAAATATCTTTTGTTTTGCTTTTTAGTAATCTGACACCTATGTCCATGATAAGCCAATTGAAACTCCGCGGTCAGTCACCAGCAGAGGTATAATACAATATTAGGGGAGAGTCGGGTAGTATCGGACGTCGGGTAATATCGGACACTGAGTTTCTTTCATCTGCCACACAATGATTGTACCTGATTGACATGGTTACATTTCTGTGATGTCGCATAGAGAAACGTAACCATGTCATTCAGGTACTACCATATGGTGGTAGATGAAAGAAACGCACTGTCCGATATTACCCGATGTCCGATACTACCCGACTCTCCCCTAGTAATTACAAAATGTCATGTTCATGACACCGATTCTTATTTTGTGATAATTATACATAATGTTTAGTTTTCAAGAAATCTGTTTCAGATGAGACATTTTCTTGCATCATCATGTCTAATATTAAGTAAATTTTTATATTAATTTCTTCTTTGCTTTTTATAGGTATGTTAAAGTAGATGACAGGGTATCACAATTTGACAACCTCTGTGAAGTACAAAGTGACAAGGCTTCTGTAACTATAACAAGCCGATATGATGGAATCATCAGGAAAATATATTATAATATAGATGAAACTGCTACTGTTGGGAACCCACTGGTAGATGTTGAGGTGGATGAAGGCTCAGGCAAGTTAAAATTAAAAAATGCATTTTATATAGAGTGAATGATACCCACATTACACAATACATTTCTTTTAATAAAGACAAGAAACTTTCGTATTTAAATAAATGTCCAGTATTCTGTCTTTTTCACAGAATGAGGACTGATATGTTGGAAACTGCTGCAACATTGTAAATACACTTGGATAATTTATATTCAGTAGCAAGGAGTCTAGTTGCTTGATTGAATGGCTGTCATTTTGGCTTATGGAATAGTGGATGTGGGGTTGTGAATTTATATAATCTTGAGTTACGAATTAAGTTACAGATGTAAAGGTAAAGGTATCTCCCTTCACGAGCTACGAAGGCGCATGGGGGACATGAGGTAGAGCTCCATGCTTTCATGACCTCGACACTAGACTGAGATGATGTGGTCGGCACCATATTGGACCGCCTTCTACTCCTAGGAAAGACTCATATTTAGTTTGATAGGAGGCTGGGATCATTCTGGAAGTACTATCAATGTGAAAAATTTCATCACCGCCTTGCAATGACTCCAGAACCTTTCAGTCTGTAGCCACTTGCTCTACTGAATTACCCAGCTGCTGTAATCACAGATATTTTTTAGATAATTCTAGGTAAATTTCAAGACTATCGAACTAATTTGATTTAGTTCAGATTAAAAACAGAATTTTAGTACAAGGTGACTCAGAAAGGAATGCGTTTTTGTTTAAATAACGCACCAACTATTATAGTAGAGGGTTTGAGACAAGTTTCCAATGGTAGAAGTGGCCTTAGAAAATCAGCAACAATGGATCATTTCACTGGTGGAGATCGTGTGTTTTGTGTAATGACATTTTACGAGAACAACCATTCTTTCATATCTGTTCAACGTCGATTTCGGGCACATTATAGCCTGCACAACATTAATCAGTGTCCAAGTACAAATCTCATTTAACAATGGATGAAAAATTTTAAGTCAGTGGCTCAGCAACATCCTGTGGTTGCCATAGGAGCATCACAGGTGAGGAACCGAGTGCTTTTGACAATTTGAGGCATGTCATCCACTGTGATCGGTGTGCAAATGAGCTGCAAGTGCAAGAAATGGCAACAATCCCTCAGCAGATGTGTGAACATGTTAGTGGATGAACTATGTTACGCTTGGAGGAGTGTCAACAACATGAACAACATCTGGGTGATGTGATTGTACACAAGTAATTTCCAAAGATTGTATTTTAAGTTTGCACGCTCTGTGTGTGTGTGTGTGCGTGCGTGCGTGCGCGTGCGTGCGTGTTTTTTTTTCAGTAATCAAACAAAACAGAGTTATCAATTTTCTAAAAATGCATTTCTTTCTGAGTCACCCTATACATTCACATCGGCCTTATTGAAAGATTTTGATTTTCTTCGAGGAAATGAAGTGAGGCATAAGTTATGTTATTGTTGCTTTATGAAATTATTAAACCAAGAGAACTGCAATAAATTTTTGTTGTTTAATTTCATGTAATGCGAAATCAATGAACTAAAACTTAACAAGAAGTAAATAATAAAATTCTCAAAATTTCAGTTAAAAACAAATAAATGCCTAGGGGATTGAACCTGAAACTTTTTATAAACAAAAACTAACCATACACCCAAATAGCATCTCTAATTCTTGAATGAGCATCAGTAAAGAATATTTCATTGTTGCCATTTTCTCAATTGCAATCCATATTTCTGAGGAAAATAAAAAAGAATATGAATGTATGTAAATAGAAAATGGTTTTGATTCTCAACACAGAATCAAACCGTGGAGTGCATGTCTGCAGATTTTTCTTCATCTCGTTTTCTTTCTCTCTTTCTCCCCTCCTCTCCCTCTTCCTCACCCTATCTAGCTACTCATCTCCCATACCCTCTCCCACTTCTCCCCCTTTCCGACTCTCCTATTGTCACCTTACACTTCTCCACCTCTCTTACACATAGTAGTTAATTGTATGTTTACTTCTCGTAATTACATTATTTGTTTTTCTTTGCTTTTTTTGCTTTAAAAATGATGAATTTCAAACATTGAAAATAATATAGTGAATAAGAAAAAGCATTGAGATTTAGTGCTGTTATGTTGTGACTTATTTATAGATACTTAAAGACAGGTAATAATAAAGGAAAGCCAATCTATAATTTAAGAAAATAGTATATTAGTGGGGGAAAAAATAGCAGAGGAATCTGCATTGAGAAAGGACCGAGAGTAGTGACTGAGTAATAAGTGTAGATTATGGTGTTTATATTTAACTAGAAGGTAAAGAATAGTGCGTAATGTAATGAATTAAAGAGTAAGGTGAACTAGGAGTAGGGGTTAGACATGATATAGGTCAGTAGGATTTAGGAAGTAATGAAGAAAGAAGGGAAGTCAATGAGGGATAGGAAACATGAAATTAATTTATATCATAAGTATAATACAAAGAAGAGTTAACAATGGTAAATGAAGAGGAATTGTAGAGCAAATAGGGATGGAATTAAATAGTAAATGAAATTGTTAGGAATAAGTAAGGGGAATTAGAATAAGATATGATTAGTACGATAGTGAATGTAGATATTAAATTATGAAATGTAGGGAGTGATAACTGAAATTAATAGATATGTACGGACACATTATTGATTAACAAAGGGATGAGCATGCATTGGTCACTTAATTGCCTTAATGTATAGATGTTGTAAGTAGTGTAAGAACAGGATGGCTGGCCCGAATATAGGAATGTGAAGGGCCAGCAGGACTGAATATATTGGGTGACAATAAATCTTATTCATATTATTCATACTTAAAGGAAAGAAAGGAAGGGAGGGAGGGAGGGAATGAGGAAGGAAGGAAGAAAGAAAGAAAGAAAGAAAGAAAGAAAGAAAGAAAGAAAGAGTAGTAGAGAGACAGAGGAGGAAAATATGTGTTCTCATTTTATTTATTTTTTACATTTACAGTATTTAATTATTTGTTAAATGTTAACAATTTTTAGCTTTTAAACTGTAAGTACAGCTACGAGCTGATGAGATGGCCAATGTCAGGAAAGCTATTTATTAATGACCTCTAGATTGAGATGCATGGGCAAAGAGGAAAGATAACCTATTCAGCGTGGCGATATAGTGTTATTATGCATAGATTTAGCACTTAACATACAATAAGAGCAGGTTACCAAATAAAAATGCATCATTGTTCATGGGTGATAGACACGTGTGTGGCTGAAATCAAAACAGTCCTGCCTTAGCAGATAAGATAGCATACACTGGATGCCTTCTCGTCAGCTCGTAACTATAGCACTATTGTGGCCCTTGAAGCCGCTTGTTCTACTTCAATGTTTAAATAGTTATTATAACCAATAATAATATAGAATAAATATGAAACTTCACAGAAATGGAAAATGAATGGGACAACCACAAGTATAATGTTGTTTTCGCATTTAGGGTGTGTGGGACTCACCTCCTGAATCCAGTTGATATCTTTTTCCTCACATACTCTTGGAAATATAACTGCGCTAGACACAGCTGTCTTCTCAGGATTTCATTATCACTCCATCATTTTAATTATAAGGAATAAACCCTGCAATTGAAAGAATAATTAAAAACGAAAAATGAAATGGGAATAAAAATAAAATATAAACCTTGTTTTTTTTTAATTGGGTTATTTTACGACGTATCAACATCTAGGTTATTTAGCATCTGAATGAAATCGAAGGTGATAATGCCGGTGAAATGAATCCGGGATCCAGCACCAAAAGTTACTCAGCATTTGCTCGTATTGGGTTGAGGGAAAACCCCGGAAAAAACCTCAACCAGGTAACTTGCCCCAACTGGGATTCGAACCCGGGCCACCTAGTTTCGCGGCAGACGCGCTGACCGTTACTCCACAGGTGTGGATTAAACCTTGTTAATGAAAGTAAGTTATGTTTGGTAGAATAAGGATATGTGGTACCTTTATTCGTAAAATTCTTTTGCTATCCATAAATTGTATCTCTCTATGTGATGGCATGGGTGATGTCCAAGTGATCTTGAGCTAGTTATACAAACTTCATGTGAAATTAGATGATTGCACCTCTCTCAGCTCACTGTGGAATAAACTGTTGTGATAATGATTTTTTTTATTAGTAGTAAGGAAAGTCTCCCTTTCTTATCAGGTCAAGTAAGAAATAAAATAAACGGAGCAAAGATTTGGCATTTCCTGCTGATTCCAAGGTGAAGTTTATGATAGAAAAAAGGTGATGAGGGAGTTTTCCTTTAGTTACTTGAGTTTTGCCGTGCTGTTATTCTACTAAATTTTCATGATCTTTTATCTAGCTACACTCTCCTTTTCTTAAGCAATACTGCATTCACCAGGACAGTGACAGGTTATAATGTAGCATTTAATCTGTGCCTCTGCCGGCTATCATTCTTCTGCAAATTAGTAGAGGTGGAGTATTGATGACACGTGTATAATAGTGCCAGAAAACAATTGTTTTCTTCTCCTGGAAGGTTGCAATATCAGTTTTTCCAAGTCTTTGGGATGAAGCTTTGTAGTCGAAGTTTTTATAATAGATTATACTTTCTAAATATGTTGTATTTAGTTTTCAAATTGAAGTTCAGTCTTTAAAAGTTTAGTTTGCAGATTTGAGAACCTAAGAGCATTAAGTGACAGTTTTACTGCCTATAGCTACACTACTGGCTTCCATCATGTAATCTGCATGTGTCTCAGAAAGTCAACTGGGCAGTCACTCACGACTGTCATTAGTAGAGATAGGATATTCATGCACTATCAAGTCGTAAAATATGCATGCATACATGACTAAATATGCATAATGATAAAAAATATATATGCACTATAAAAATTGAAACTCACATTTTATTTTCAAATGACACTATGTACTACTTAATAGCCTATCCCTAATTTTCAGCAGTCAAGTTCATGCTTTCATCTGTCAAAAAATTTTTTGTATCTAGAAAATGACCTTTTTACGTCACAAGAAATAACAGGTGCAAATTTGATGAAATTTGAGATAAAATGAGGCCAAATTCCGTCTCTTCAAACAAAGCTATTTCCAAAGGAACTCTACATGTATTACAAACTAACTGTTTAAATTACAACATGTAAGGGGAAGCAAGTTGCACTATTGTCACTGAACTATCGGTACTAAGTATGGGAGCAATTCATGAGAGAAATTCTTCTAATAATAATTTTAGTCTCGGGGGCAGGGGGACCTTGTACAAAACAAGAGTTGGGGGTTATGAATTAGCTGGTAAGGTATAGGAGTTATTAGATAGAAGCCCTGCAGACCATTAGTCATTTCACTTATATTTTTCAGTAGACACTCAAATATTGTGAGCTCAGAAATACTAAACTCTAAGAGGCAACATTTATCAAATGCAGTATTATGTGATTTAACAGAAAATCTGCACTAAACTATAAAAAATGAACGTGATGTGCAAGATAAACCTCTAAATATTCTTTATTAGACGTAAAATCTTACAAACATGCATTATGCTTAAATTTATCCCTAAAAAGGACAAAATATACAAATATGCACGGAAAAAGTATAGCCTACTTATTTCAAATCACTAAGCCAGAAAATGGATATTTACAGAGTTTGAGAAGTGTAGCAATCATATAAATAAAAACGTCCATTTGCATAAAAAAATCTGTCTTTAGTTATTATTTGTTATTACATTAACAATAAAAATAAAATACATGGCTATATTTAAAACCATTCTACAAGAAATGCTATGTCATATAGAGTTTTATTGGTCAAAACATGTCACTTCATATGTTTTTTGTCTTGTTCACTTCCAGTCTCTCTCATTTTTCTAACGAATTAACCGAATTAACGCATTGTAAGGTAGCTAGGAATTTGACACCTGTTGTCTTATAAACCGAGATACATTCAATCCAATCACATGATCACCACAAAATAAATTCTCGCTTGTACTGAATGCCAAATCTAACAACTCCTTCTGTAAGGGCTGGTTAATTTAATTCTTTTGTCTTTTTCCATTGTAATCTCATTGCCACCTCAGACCTTGATATTATGTTAGCCAACATAAAGAGTGCTATGCACATAAGAGAAATTCATAACTCATAGCTGCACACAATATTGTGTTCCTTAGTGGTAAGGTTATAAAACAGGTGCTCAGTATCATAGACGAAATATGGTTATGTTACAAGTGCGCATGTAGTTCAAACTGTCATTAAAGAAACTGAATTCATTTAAGTGGTCTGGAAAGCTTTTAATAAGTAAAATATTTTGTTTGTAGGAGAAGAGACTTCAGATGTAAAATTGGAAAGTAAAGCATCAATAGCTACAGAAGAAAAGAAATCAACTTCAATCACTGAGGAAAATAAAGCAACCGAACTGTTGGGCAAAGTTCTTGCAACACCAGCAGTGAGAAGAATAGCAATGGAAAAGAATGTAAGTCTGTGATTACCATACAAATAACTTTCTTTCTCACCCACCTCTACTCATTGTCTGATACATTCATATGAACATGATTCATCCGTGTCTCTTCTCATTGCTGATAACTTTGCTGTGCTTAATGTTAGGCCTACCTGCAGTGTGATATGAAGAGGGATGTATGGATATAATCTGTCACATTATTATTATTATTATTATTATTATTATTATTATTATCATCATCATCATCATCTTGCTATTTCATTTAACATTTACTAAGCCATAATTTTATTATATTCGAGTATTGTTTCATAAGTCAAGGCAACATATCTTTCTCTGCTTAACCTCTAAACAATGTAGCAGGGACAGCCAAACTGTATTTCTTTGAGCAGGCATTTAAATTTTTGCTTAAAATCTTGGACAACCTTTAATGTTTTCTGATAAAATTATTATATAAACGCCATTTTAAAGGGACAGAAACAGTAATTTTGCACTGTTACCTTTATGTGCTAGTATATCACAATCATAATAATAATAATAATAATAATAATAATAATAATAATAATAATAATAATGTAACAAAAATATTAGAAAATGGGCTTTATTTGTACTTATATTTATGTTGAGGCCGCAACAGTGGTCTAATGGTTGGAGTGCTGGACTGCGGGTTCGATTCCTGGTGTAAACCTGATTTATAACTTTTGTTGGGAAAGCCCATGGTCCATATAAACAGGGGTTTCCACTAGGAGCTCCAGTTCCCCTGTTGCATCCCAACAAGTCTCCATCATCATCTCATTTCATCACGAGTGTAGCATATGTATAGGTCTGAAATGCAGGTAGTAGACCATTGATGATACAAAGGAGAAGAGTTCGGTCGGCACCATGGATTGGGTCTTGGCATAGCTCAGATGTCCTGGGTTCGATTCCCGCTGCCGGAACGGATTTTTGTCCAATAATAGGTATCTACATGTTGACTACATATAGTCTTGATCATTCAATGAGGATGGCGAGGCCTCATGTACAATGGAAATTAAATTTAAAAGTGGTCGCTACTCAGAATCTTTACTGATTTCCGAGTTATAGGGAGTTAAACAAAGGAGCTGAGAACTCACGACTCAGCCTTTTGTTGCAATCGCAACGAAAAATTCTTTCCTGAGTCTTCTTGTACTTCTTGTATCCATCTTGAGCTGTTCTAAGTAGATGAATATTATTCACAATGATAAATTTCAAATGAGATGGCATGTTTTAACACCGAATTAAGTCTATGGTAAACTTCGTCCACTTCCATGCTATCTGCTTAGAGATAGCGGTTCTGCTATTGAAGTAATGTGAAGTGAATTGCTCTGATTGACTCTTTCATCAATGACGTCAATATAATGTTAACTGTTTAGCGGATCAGTAGGATGCGAATACTCTCTATTATGCAAATCAAGATTTCAGGTATAACTCCCTGTAAAGTTGATTTGAATAATTTCGAGGGAAAAATTGTTCCGGAGCCGGGTATCGAACCCGGGACCTTTGGTTTAACGTACCAACGCTCTACCACTGAGCTACCTGGGAACTCTAACCGACACCGATCCAATTTTTCCCTCTATATCCACAGACCTCAAAGTGGGCTGACAACCGTCAAGCAACCAACTTCGAGTGCACACTAACTCCGTGTGACTTAAATTGTGGTTTTCTGTTAACGAACAGTGACATGTATTATGCAAATCAAGATTTCAGGTATAACTCCCTGTAAAGTTGATTTGAATAATTTCGAGGGAAAAATTGTTCCGGAGCCGGGTATCGAACCCGGGACCTTTGGTTTAACGTACCAACGCTCTACCATTGGGTTCGATACCCGGCTCCGGAACAATTTTTCCTTCGAAATTATTCAAATCAACTTTACAGGGAGTTATACCTGAAATTTTGATTTGCATAATACATGTCACTGTTCGTTAACAGAAAACCACAATTTAAGTCACACGGAGTTAGTGTGCACTCGAAGTTGGTTGCTTGACGGTTGTCAGCCCACTTTGAGGTCTGTGGATATAGAGGGAAAAATTGGATCGGTGTCGGTTAGAGTTCCCGGGTAGCTCAGTGGTAGAGCGTTGGTACGTTAAACCAAAGGTCCCGGGTTCGATACCCGGCTCCGGAACAATTTTTCCCTCGAAATTATTCACTCTCTATTATGTCACCACTGATCAGTTACCTTATCCCTGAATTTACACAGATATCACCGATTCTCTAGTTCGATGTTGGTGAACACATCAAAATAAAACTCACACAGCTCTGAATGGATAGTTATGGGAAAGGTATTGTGTAGGTTTGTGTTGTGTACTCCTGAATGAAACATGCTTAGTTCGTTGTGAAGAGTTGTAGAGTACAGACACGTACAGACAAGTTCGAGCGTTATCATGGGCTATCTAAGAGTTCAGTCGAGGCAGAAAGAGAACTGATGATTTTTCATTACAAAAATAGAAAATCTCTCAGAGAAGGAGCTAAAATTGTGAATAGGAGTCATGCAACTGTCAGTATGTTAAAAATATATAAAAAGTACATGCAGCATTGAAAATAAAGGAAAACATTAATGGAAAAAAAATTTCAACCCAAGAGAGGAATGTTGGATAATTAAACAAAGTAAAAAAATCTCCAATGATTAGTGCTCCAAAATGTTCTGTATATTTAGGCCTACTGATTATGTTTTTGTGAACTAATTGGATGCCATGAGATTTTCATAGCTTTTTCATGGATACTGTGAGAATGAATCACTTTTTGCTGAGAGACCTGAGTTTTACACTTTTTGTTAATAAGGTGTAAAGTGAGTTCACAAATCTTGTAACATCTGTGATGGAACCTTTTCTTTATTTTCTGCAATAATAATAAATTTTATTCAACAACTTTTTTTCTGTAAAATGATACTAATTTTCTAAATTGATTCTAATAATAAAAGTTGACAACAGTCATTTCATTTTAAATATATATGAGTTTAAAAATAGTAATAATGTAACATCCATGACAACTGGAATGACTGTTGTATTGTCACAGAATTTAAAAAAACTCACAGAAATGTATGAGTTTTATTTTTACCTCTTTTATGTAGCTACATCTACAAAAAAGTAATTAGTTATCTTTGTACACCCTTTGACACGGAAATTCTTGCTGTTCAGAGACTAAGTCCCACCTCAGAATAGCTTGGGAATCATCATGAGCGCTGTGTTTACATGCATGTGTTTTACTTAGAGAGATTTGAAGCCTGGTCTTTGTAACAAGAAGAAAGAGCTCTCTATCACTAAGCCATAAAGGCTTCATAGGGAATATGTTATTTCGTGATATGTTGCTGCTACAACTTGTCTTCATCCTCAGATCTCAATGCTTAATATTACCTTGTCTGAATCTTACGTTAACCCAGACGACATTTAGACAAATTCACGCTACAGAAGAGGGATCATTTTCCGTGTCAAAAAGTATACATATCAGAAATAAGAGTTTATTTTTGTACCTCAGTATAAAATAAAATATTACTTAAATCACAATTTAACTAAACAACTAAAGTAATCAAACTGGAGTAACAGTAATGGTTTTTGGTTGATGATAATAAATGGAAAATTCTTCCTAGTGTATGAGTTTCACTTTGACTCACTATAAGTGTATACTTCTCCTTGAACTCGTCAGCTGTGAGGAGTAACAAACACGTGGTAAGAAAAGTATACTGCACCCCATTAGCAATAAACTATTGTTAGTTTGTTTGCAACCGCCATCTGGCAGTGCTGAGCTGTGTGCTACCGTGCAGTACTCTGCCAAGTGGGAATCGAACTCACTCCCAAATGCAGCGCTGGATTAGCAGGCAAACGCGTTACCATCTTAGCTATACCATTGGTTCTATACTTCGTTTGCTGACTGTAGTATGTATATTGAGGGACGTGAATGTCTGTTGTCTGTGTGATGCCGTGTTCCCGTAAGGTCGACATTGAACCAACCCACTGTCAGGAGAGGCATCAAGTAATTTGTCCGTAATAAGTTAGATCGATTAAAAAATCCACTTCGGAATATGTATGATAAGACTTTCTTGTGTTAAATTTTAACGTACCTTTGTTTACATGTTTCGACCTATTTATGGGTCATCTTCAGAACTGGTCGTTGTTGGTCTTGGCGCCTCTTGTTGTTTCCTGTGAGGGTGCGTTCGTAGTGTAGAGTCAAAGAGTGTATGTGTTTTGAAATTGAGTTGTGTGTTGAGAATATCTTTGGGATGTGTTTTCGTATGTCTGTATATTTCATATTGTTCTAGTGTGTTGAGTTTCTGGCTTTTTGGTTGGATGTGCAGTATTTCCATGTCTGTGTTGATGTCTCTGTAGGTGTGGGTGGCATTTGTGATGTGTTCTGCATATGTGGAGGTGTTTTGTAATTTTGTTATGGCTGTGATATGTACGAGGTACGTTAAAATTTAACACAAGAAAGTCTTATCATACATATTCCGAAGTGATACAGTGTTAAAAGTTGTGTAATCAAGATGTATAAAAAATCCAGATATGGGCATATTCCAAAGCTGGTTATTTCATGTTGAAAACATACCTTCTTTGTTGGCTTCAGAGAATGATTAAAATGTTAAACTTCTCTGATGCATAGGCTAGCTTAACAGCTCATACAACCATGCAAAATTTCACAATGATGTCGAGTTTCTTCTGTTCCCTAGGAGGAACATTCATCTTACTTGAACATAGCAGTGCTCCACGGCAAAAACACAAGAGTATGTTACGTAGCAGCATTCCAACATGGAAGAGAAGCAAGTGTCGACATGCCACATACAGGATGCCCTGCGGTTATTCTGCTGGTGTGTTGCTCACCCAAGGTGTGGATGAAGACAGGCATTGTTCTCTGAAAGAGTGAGACACATACAAATACTGATCAGGTCACTGTGGATAGATTTTTATGACATGACCTACACATGCGCAAGATTGCTGTGAAACGGGTTCCATACGAACGGAATGAAGTTTTTTCTTGTTTATTTAATGATGCTGTATCAACTACTGCGTTATTTAGTATCGATGAAATTGATGATAGTGAGATGGTATTTTGCGAAATGAGGCCGAGGATTCGCCATGGGATTACCTGACATTCGCCGTTGGGGATAATCGTGGAAAGAACCCAGTCAGGTAATCAACCCAAGCGAGAATCAAACCCATGCCCAAGCACAGGTCTGAATCAGCATGCAAACATGCTACTCTCTCAGCTACGCTGGTGGCTTGAATGAAGTTCAAAAGTGGTCACAATTTACGAAACATGTCGAGTGAACCTGAAACAATACACAGTTGCAGACATGCTAAATAGGATCATTGCCATTGGTGGAACTTTCACCAAGGCCAGCAAATCCAATTTTAAACATCAGTGTGCTGAATGGCAACATCCAGAATTGCCAAAAAATCGCAGTTTGAACAAAACTCATTACTTGTGAGTTAATGTTAATTTTAGTATATAACATCCAAGGAGAGTGGATTATTTTGTGTCATTTTGTTCCATATGATGAAGTTGTACAGCATATTAGCCCTACCTGCAGAAGAAACCTACGTCATGCAATTAGGAATAAATCTCTTAACTGCTTCACAATGCCATCATTCTTCATGATAATACAATTGCTCACATGAAAACATCGTCAAGGGCTTTAACGACACTGGAGGTGGGAGGTACTACAGCATCTACCTTACTCAGTGGATGATATTATTTCACCTTGTGATTATGGTTGGATATCCAAACTGAAAGAGCGAAGGTAATGCTCTCATATATGAGAAGATGTTTCCAATGCAGTGAGACATGAGATGGCAAGATTTTACTGCGTTCTTTATTATTGGAAAAATATAATTGACAGTTTCGGAGAATACTGTACTCTGAAGGTTCTCAGACTTAAAGGGTGTATTCAATATTACTCACTGCAGGGTGAAGGAATAAAGAAATATGCAACAGCAATGTAGAATTATGTGTTATGTCTTGCTATCTAAAAGCATTCACAAATAACTGATAATGCTAACGTTAATCAGTAGACATTCTGTCCTGTAATATGGTCTTCACTTCAACGTGTTTGCATGTAAAAATAGGTTATGACGTATGAAATAAACCTCGTATTTGTGTGTAATTTTCTTTCATCTCTTATTTACACTTCTTACTCATTGCAGAAAATAATATATAAAGTTATTAACATTACTTAACTGTAAGTTCAGAAAGAATATTTGTTCCAGTTTCAACTTTTATCAGTTAATACGTTTGTAATGATGTTCTTACAGGTTAAACTAAGTACTGTAATTGGGACTGGAAAAGGCGGAAGAGTCCTTAAAGAAGATGTATTAGAATACTTAAAGAAGCCTTCATCAATATCTGATAGAAAACCTGTACCTGCTGATGATTACACAGTACCCGTTAAAGGCTTGCAAAAGGCAATGGTGAAGTCTATGACAGAATCTTGGGTAAATATAATTTTAATGTTACATATACTTTCCAAAATAATTTTTACTTCATTATGTGAAGTGGAGATCTGATTAAATTATCGTCGTCTTTGACTACTGTCAATCTCTAGCATCTTGTCACATACCTGAGTGTTTCGTTCCCAAAGCCTTCTGACCTTGTGGCACAGGCATTTAAGGTTATACCAGATTCAAATTTCAATTCCAGAGACAGTAAACAAACATGGTGTCCTGTTCAGACAGGCAATTTGGTTTTGGTGTTCACTGAGTTTTACAGCATTTATTAAGTTTTTTTTTTTCTTAAAGTCCTGTAAGAAATGCAATGGATTTAATTATTTGTATTAAATGAAATTATTATAGTAATGTAAAAATGTTTATTTGTGGTTAGGTTCTATTTTTGGAAGAAATTGTTGCTATGACATGAGTTAAAATGTTTCACTTATTGTCATTTGGATAGTTCTTAGTATTTGCAGAATAAATTTGTATTGAAGGTCTATTTTATAAAGTACTGTAATGTTGCAAAAAAAATGGTTTCGAGATTTTCGCGGAAATAGATGCTTTCATTATACGGGAAACTGAAAATACATTTTTTGTATGCTATTCGTCTATCTATCTACAAGATTTATTCTAAACTTTCGAGCACATTTTGTCCATATACATCAACAACAAGACAGTTCATCCAGGAATGTTGTACATGAAATGTACTAGGTGACCATTTTGTATGTGGAACGTAAGCAGCAATGCTGCGATCTTATGTTATTACTCTGTGGGAAAAAGAGAGAGAGATAATCTATGACTAGAATAAGAGGATCAAACTGCACAGGTGATGTAACAATGGCATGCTGTGTATTAGTACAAGCAACTGCCTTTCACAAACAGAATGATTGGGTAATACGCGTTGCCTAATTTGTTTTTACTTTTACTTAAAAATGTTGCTGGATCTTTATACAAAAGAATTACAAAGAAATACCAATTTACTCGAACATGGCTATTTTTTATTCACTTTTTCCTTACATAAAATGAAGTGTGCCCATTGCTGTGGAGTAATGGTTAGCATGTCTGACCATGAAATAGGTGGTCCTGGGTTCAGACCCTGGTTGGGACAAGTTACCTGGTTGAGGTTTGTTCCAGGGTTTTCCCTCAACCCATTAAGCGTAAATGCTGGATAACTTTCCGCACTGGACCCTGGACTCATTTCACTGACATTATCACCTTTATCTCAGTCAGACTCTAGATAAAACGTCGTCAAATAAACCATTAAAAAAAAGATGAAGTGACAATTGAAATGGTTAAACACACACTGTCACAAAATTTGTTTTCAACAAAATGGAATATTATTTACACAATTTTGCTTCGAAATGAAAGTTTCTTAAAAATATCTAGAGCTCAAATATATATGGATTGCCCCACAAAATTAACCTCATCCTAGAAGTTATGAAAATAGAACAAAGGACAAACTTCATTTTCCTTTAAAATTTAATAATTAATATCTACACAATCATAATTCCAATTGAAAACATCTTCAGGTGAATATTATAGAGCTTAAAAATATCTACACAAACTCGTTAAAAAAAAAAAAAAACAAACTAACCCTAGCTATTATAGAAATAGAACAAAAAAAAAAAAGAGGGACTTAAATGGCACAAGAAGAAACTTTGGATTTGGGAAATATGGAATAAGTTTTATATACCACTTCAGTTTCAAAACATTCTTCTCCACAAATACTTTAAAAGCCAAGGAAGACTGTCGACTAGAAGGTGTGCCCTTTATGTTATAGAGTACCTGTTTCTGATAGTTAGTTTTAAATATTGTTTTGTATTCAAAAGGTAGTGTCCGTAAATTATTCACTTCGAGTAAATTGCCTTTTTTGTAATATTTTTGTATAAAGATCCAGCAACTTTTTTTTTTTTAATAGTAAAAATGATTAAGCTACATTTCATGTACTGGTAATAACATTCCTGGATGAAATATCTTCTCTCTTTGCTTGAGAATTAAATAGTTAGAATATCAATATAAATGAATAACACTTTTTCATATTTTTACCATATTTTAAACACTAATATTCACAAACAGAAATCATTATTAAAGAGAATACTATATGTGAAAATGTGTGCTATAGGTATCTATGCCAAATTAATTTCATATATTAACTAAGCCATAGAATTTATAAATGGACTCTGACATCTACCTACTACTTTCTTTCTCGGATTACAAAAAATGCCCCTCTCTCCATTTTCCTTGTGAATGATTGTTCAAGGAAGTGAACTACAAACAGCATTATGATTGGTAACATGATAAAGTATTGAATTGTAGGACTTGAGGCTTTCCTGGAGTTGGATATGGAATAACTCTTTTTGGGTTCTCGGCCAGGTAGGTGGGATTGTTGCTTCCAAGCTTTCAGTGACTAATTCTGCCATCTTCTTCAGAAATTAAAGTGCTGTGGGACCATGTCTAGCCTGTATATAAGAGATCAGTAGGAGTTCCACTGCGGGCCAGTTCCTAGTCTTGATCGCCTGCATGACCGACTAGATGGCAATAATTTCAGCAGAGATGAGGGTTTACAGCTGAGTACAGAGTGGAAACCTGCAATCAACACGCTTCGACCAATCAGAACATGGCAGGCGTTCGGAACTAGGAACTAGCTCCTGATTGACCTGCAGTGGGAAGCTCTACTGACTGCTTATACAGGGCGATTCACGAGGATTTACCGTCCTTTACGGAGCTTATTTCTGAAGACATTTTGAGCAAAAAAGTCATATAAACATAGTTCCTATTCTCAATATTTAAACTTGTTTGTAAAATGCGTTTTTTCTTTAGTTTGAAGGTAAAAGAATAATACAAACAGAGAATGAACCATTCAGAAGTATCATTTCTTTAATTGGCAAGTTTTATGAAGCTAAAAATGTGCTGTGAACTACTTAGTTGCTTCGTACAGATATCTTTTTTCTATTTTTAACTAGAAAATTACATTATTCTTACGCACTTATCACAACATTATTACAAATCATACCACTTCCACCGACTTAATTATTTGCAGTTCAATTTTGCATCCTAATTTACAGTCTTGGAGAGTTTAAAACACATTTAAAAAATGTCGCCATCTGCTTGAGTACACTGACCGCATGCTTGTGAACGGCACTCATCATGCTATGTAACTTTGTTGATTTCCATAGCGCTCGCGCTGGCTGCTGACTGCCAAGATCACTTGTTCACAGCAATGCGTTTCAATAACGAAACGTAACTCTGTAAATATTGAGAATAGGACCCATGTTTATATGACATTTTTTGCTCAGAATGTCTTCGGAAATAAGCTCCTAAAGGATGGTAAATCCTCGTGAATCACCCTGTATAACTGCTAGACATAGTCACACGGCACTTCAACCCCCAAAGAAGATTGTAGAGCTAGTCATCGAAAGTTTGGAAACAACTATCCAACTTACCTGGCTGACAACCTGAGAAGAATTATTCCAAGTACTGAATTGTTATGAAATGCAAAAATCATATAATGTTTAAACTTCGCATTCAATCATTTCATAACACTGGATTTATATTGATTTAAACACTGAAAATTTGTCGCATATTACATTAATAGTGCATTTTTCCTGTAAATACAGTATAATATTTATTGTTTGTGTTTTTATTTCTTCCATGCAGAAAATACCTCAATTTTTATACAGTGAAGAAGTATCTGTAATGCGGCTAGTGGAGTTAGTTTCACACATGAAGGAAGCAGCAAGTGCAAAGGGTATAAAGGTGACATATATGCCTTTCTTCATCAAAGCTGCCTCAAAAGCATTGGAACAGTTTCCCATAGTAAATTCAAGCTTAGATAGTTCATGTGAAAATGTAACGTACAAAAAGTCACACAATATTGGAGTAGCAATGGACACTCCACTTGGATTGGTGGTTCCGAACGTAAAGAATGTGCAGAATCTCACGATTTTGGAAGTAGCTAAGGAACTGAATAGATTGCAAGATTTGGGAAAGAAAGGCAGCCTACGTCAGGAAGATCTGAGTGATGGAACTTTCACCTTGTCCAACATCGGCATTGTAAGTATTTCATACTTTGACAGATATGTCTCATTACTTAACACTGATAACAACAAGTCAGTTAATGAAATAACCAAATACCTCAAAATATCTTATTTCTCTTTCGTATTTAATATTCATTGTACTCAGTTTAGTAATTGCATTGCTGTTTGGTTGATCCAAGGTTCATGGTAGGGACTGTATTTTTTGGTGAAATAATATGAGTTTGATGTTAAACCTGTTACTACTTCGGTGGATATTTCGTGAAATAAGTTTTCAATTAAATGTATTATGCTTTGTTTATTATAAAACTTTTTTTTACACATATGGCATATCAGCATATCCAAAATATAAAGTAAGCATGATTTCTACATTGTTCGCATGAAGATTTGTGCGACAGTCAGTGAATATTTTTGTACATGCAGAAAAGTTCTTCTCACTGTCCACATTAGATGTAGGGAACCACACTTCCTGCAAACAATTCACACCAAATTCGTTGTGGTCCTCTACTATAGTCTGTCCATTTCGAACTGGCAGCTCAAGGTCAAGCAATGGACTGCATGCGTGTCATAGAAAATTTGAATTTTATTTCGAAAGATTTAAATTACATCAGGAAAATTACTATGTATGTATCTGTGATGAACGACAAACCATTTCCATTTCATTACTGGTATCTGGTTTCTGAAAATAGAAGAATCCTTATTTTATTTTTATTTATTTAACCTGGTAGAGATAAGGCCATCAGGCTTTCTCTTCCCCTCTACCAGGGGATTACAACTACAATATTAAGAATACAATTACAATTATAATTACAATTAATATTACATTTACAAGTAAAATAAAAATCAAAGTACTAAAAGATTAACTGATTAATAAAGGCTAGACATTTGGACATGGTCAGATATTTTTAGAAAGCAAATGTTGCTACAATGAGTTCTGTAATTTTATTGTATGTTAAAAGTATATTTAAGAACTTATGATTAGTCCAACTACAGTAGATAAAAATGTTATTTTTAAATAGCATACACTGGCTTATCCAAGACAAATGTCTCTGTGTTTTATTAATTAAAACTATCTTTCTATAACGATAATCCTAATGTACTTATAAGTAATATATATGTAGTTTAAGAAGTTTTATATTCAAATAAATATATGAATAAACAAACAGAAATTTTGTATTATGTCATGATTATAGTACATTACGTTGTGTTTCATTTTGAGATTGAGAGCGATGTACCTAATGATGATTTAATTTGAGGTGAAGAAAATTGTAGAAAAGAACTGCGGAAAGAAAGCTGAAGTATATATTTATAAATAAAATTTCAATAGTTACTGTATATATTTTTTTTCCTTTCAGATTGGTGGAATGTATACAACACCATTAATTTTCCCCCCACAAGTAGCCATTGCTGGACTTGGAAAAATTCAGGTAAGAAATTCAAAGAATTGTAAGCTATATATATATATATATATATATATATATATAGCGTAAATATGCAAATGTAAATTAGAGGGAGGACTTCATTTTATTGCGAAAACGAAACAAAAAAAAATCCTATAATAAACTGGCCTATTCTACACAATTCTGATAGAAAACAAATGATATATATATAATAAGTTTTCATTCATGTAATAACGGAGTCTGCCATTTTTAAATAATGCAGTAAATGCTCTCTCTCTCTCTCCCCCCCCCCCCTCTCCGTTATTACATGAATGAAAACATATTGTATATCATTTGTATTCTATCAGAATTGTGTAGAATAGGCCATTTTATTATAGGATTTTTTTTGTTTCGTTTTCGCAATAAAATGAAGTCCTCCCTCTAATTTACATTTGCATATTTACGCAAGACAGACTGGGGGAGGGGGAAGAAATTCTCCTATAAAAACCAAATTAGCAAACGAAATGCACTCACCTGGAACAAAAGAAATATCATTCGCCAATATTTTAATCTTCTTTTACATCTTCAGCAGAAAAACTTACAGATGCATTTACAGGTAGCAGATAATCAAAATCAAATCTTTTATTATCTTTGTTGGCTGCCAGATTACTATGTTCATAAAATGTTATCCTCTCTTTCGGATTCGACATCTGAAATGTCGTGCATGTAATGGACATTAGCACAATCTGTTATGCTACACTAACAAGACATACATACATTCGTAGACTGAAATGAATCAAGCCACTCTCTGAATAAGAACAGAAGAAACATTATTACTTGATTTGAAATAATGGACAGTATCGAAATATGTTCATTAGAAAACCAACTATGAATAATAATGGCCGTAACTTTGTTGTAAGGCGAACACTTAGAGGCTAAATATGTGTCTATCATAAAACAGTGCATCTGTCAAAATGACCCATTTTGCTGCTACGAGTAGTAATTATGTGTAGCATATTTTAGAGGGACTGTAGTAGTAATTTCTTAGAAAGTATACAATATTAAAATTCACTAAACTTTATAGAACCTGGAAGTCTTGAAATAAAACATTTACAAAAATTTTATTACTTAAACAAAGGTCAACCATTAGAATGACTGGTCCAGTAATTCTAGTGATAAAACAGATTTTATATAAGGATCTCTTATCCAGTTGTTTGGATTAGTCGGATACGATGGACTCAACAGAGTAAGCAGCTCTTTAGATCTTGGGTGATATAATCCTGATACTGGAACCTGTAATACAGAGTTGTTATTGGTTTGGTTTACCAATGTACTGGCACGTGGGTCCTCGGAAGGACTGTGGTTGAGACTGCCAGAATTAGTACTAAAACAGCGCAATTCAACCACAACAACACACTTACCTTATAATAGACGCTGAAAATGTCGATCCTTTTGTCCCACATAACTGGATTATTGCATAAATATGTTCTCGTTCACTCTCTGCAGTTCTTCCACTGGAATTCTTGTAATTTCACACAGCTGTTTAGATGAAACCCCAACCCATCTGAGAAAAACACAAGCTGTGGGCCAATTAGGCAACTTTCCATGGAGTCTAGAAACCAATTGCAATAATTCACTCACAAATGTGCATCATCACCTTTTAGAGCATGTACTGGAATACTTATATTTTTTCCCTTGTACTGAGAAGGGACCCGAAGCTTACACTGCAGCCTGAGGCTTATTGTGCTTACCACTTCTATTCTGTGAATGATTGGGTAGTCGAACAGCTGACCTGGACTATGATATGTTGTTGTTTAGTCAACTGTCCGAAGACAGGTCTGAACCTCACAATTAATACCAAGAAGACGTCATTTATGAGGCAACTAGGCAGGAGATAATGGGGTAGGGTGGCCAGTTCCTTTCCGCCTCCAATGCATACATCGCTTATTACCTACATATTACACTAATCAGACTTCAGATGCATACAAACAATTCTTTTTCCTCTGATACTTACTGTCAAGTGAGATGTACTGCCTGATAATAGATGTACATATCAGCCAGAACCTCAATCAGAGGGATGATGATATGTTAATTAATGATGGCGAAATGAGTCCGAGGTCCAACACCAAAAGTTACCCAGCAATTTGCTTCAATTGGTTGAGGGAAAACCGGCTCTCCTCATTTCACAGTCAGACATGCTAACCATTACTCCACAACCGTGGACATGCACTGGGATATAGTGATAAGGTTTAAGATGTAACTTTTCTTGCAGATTGTACAGATACTTCAGTCTGCTGAGCTATTTTTTTTTAGCAATTTTTGTCGTGAACGTTCGAGAGTAGAGCCAATGCCATCTAGTACAGCCTCTGTTAAAATTGATCTGTTTCTGGGTATTTTTTAACACCAACCCCGTATTCTCAAATTTATTCACTAACTTATGTAATGCCCATTTCATCGGTGGACGAGTTTTCGGAAATTTCGCAATAAACTCTGTACAGACTCAGTAAGCCATTCATACTTATGTCTTGCACATAAGCACTCTTTCGTCTTTAGTCGAATAGCGAGTCATTCTATGCGGTATCTACAGGAAACTGCACTCACAACAATCACACAAGTGTACAACACACATGCATTGGCGCAACCAACATGAAGGGGAATTAGGGAGCAGAGTGGGCTGCAGACAGTAGACTAGCACTGGCCGATCCACCATGTTGTATGTCGGTAAACCAAACCAATAATAACTGTAGTTGCAAAATGTTGGAAAACATGACTAAAGAACATTTCATACAAGTTGAGAGGATGCGAAGGCATTTCTTTCCCCTTCTACTTGTCCTGAGTCCTTCAGTGACAGACTAGTAGCTGTTACCTCTTATACCTGCACACCCCCCCCCCCCCAAGCTGTACACACTAGAAAACAAAATATTAAATAAAGTATTTAAGTGAATATAAAATACAGTGTCACAGATGTTTGACAATTACATATTAGAGTATATTTTTGTGTAGTTCTTACAATATTTTCAACTAATATAATTAATTACATTTAGGAATGTCAGTTTGAATTATGAAGTCAGAGGGAGCAACACTGTGCAGATTGTCCCATTGTGATGCTGTAGGGTAGCAACTAGTGGTGGAGAAAACATTTATCTTCTGTTGTCAACAGCTTTTTAATGTGCCAGTTAATATAAACAGCAATAAAATTCAATATAAACACTTAGTATGGACTTTCGAAATATAGAGTACTGGTAAACACTTTCAGAAATAAAATTTGTCACTATGTAGGAAGTCAATTAGTCGAATGTTTGTGAGATGGACAGTAGCATCTTCCTCTTCCCTGATGGTAGGGAGTGTGAGTAGAGGGGAAAGCCTATCAACCAAACTGAAATGAGGTATAGAAACCTCAATCTTTTTTTTTCTCGAGTGCAGTATGGACAAGTTAGACTAGTCGCACTCTCATGTTAATGAGACTATACAGGGTGTCTCAGAAATAAACTGGCAACATTTTCTGAAATGTTCCTTAATAAAAAAGAACACACACACAAAGCAAAAGATTTCAATTTTCTAACTCAAATAGTTCTTGAGATATCAAATAAACATTATTTGTGATTATGCAGTGTGTTGGTGTACTTCATACGTATCGAACATAGGCCTATGTTTACTATCTGGCATCGAACTCTTCAACTAACTTACAGTGGAATCTGAAAACAGCTCTCCATACACTGCCTAATTACTCTTGAGTTTGAGTTTACATAAATTTACACATTAAAAAAATGGAAATCATTTGAGCAAAAAGAAACAAAACATTTCTTTCTTCAAACATTTCAGAGATTGCCTAGCTTTCATTACTGGGACTGGACTTTAACAAATTCACAGAATGATAACTTGAAAAATATTTTAACTAGGACTGTGGGTTTTTTGCCGGCATATTTATTTACTCTATGGCTACTATCACAATCTGTTGGTCTATTTTTGAGACACTGTGTATAATATTAAAAAAAAAAAAAAAAATGCCCTCTCCTGCTACACTTGTCTGCAATTTGTATTATGTGTGATTTATTTATAGATATTGCAAAGATAGAAAATGCTTTATATATATTGACACTGTTTCTTTTAATTGTAGGTTGTTCCACGATACGACGAATCTGAGAACTTAATTAAAGCAAAAGTAATATGTGTGAGTTGGATTGCAGATCACAGAGTCATTGATGGGGTGACTATAGCCAGATTTTCAGATGTTTGGAAGAAGTACATAGAAAATCCCGTTACTCTTTTATTTGATGCCTAAATGGATTGGACAGCAACTGAGCTGTATTTCAATTCTTTGTTACTTATTTTTCATTGTTTGTTTTTGTGGCTGTGATCTTATGTGTTCTATTACTACAATCTTAAAATACATAAGGAAAAGATCAAAACAATGTTGGGACTTGCCTTCTTGCATCTAAGAGAAAAGTCTGAGTAATAATGGTAAGCTAATTTTAACAGTGATATTATAGGTACCTGAATAAAATAATTTTAAAATTTCAACAGGAATTTCCATTCTTTTCTGTACTGACATTAAATGCACCATTTGTTGGAGAATTAAAAATATTCTTCATTATTAAAAGAAACATAGCCTATGGTTTAAAAAAGGCAATTATTACAAATAATATTACTTAAAATCATGAAATTTCATATTCAATATTGCGTAGTATCACATTATTTTAAAATATACAATTTTGTATGTAGTTTTTATACAGATATACTCGTACTTCTTTTACATTATTCTGATGGAGTATGAAGACATTCTGAAAAATCACTGTGATTCTATTCTTTGTAATTTATAGTTTCAGAAGGTAAGAAATGAATTGTAAATTCATAGAACATTCCAGCTATGTGTGTGTGTGTGTGTGTGTGTGTGTGCAAGTGTGTAAACTTTTATACTGTATGATAAGTTCGAATGTCATGTAGTATAAATGAGAATATGTCACTTTTTATTAATGTAGACTATATAACAGCTTATGGGAAACTTTTATACATGAATTTATACATATACTGGAGGTCACAAGTGCAATGTTAATGCAGTTTTTCAATTTTCAATAAAAGGAAGACTGGTGTATTTTTCATTTTCACAAGTTTGTTTCAATATCCTATTTACCATGGTTATAAAAAGTAAAGAGTGAATTGCACTCTCTTGCATAAAGAAAATAACAAGCATTCAATTGACAAGTTGAGAAAAGAAGAGAGGCTAACAGTACTATTGCTAATCTGGCCATTCCTTGCACATTAGGGTGCCAGATTGGCAAGAGTGCTGGGTTACTGGGAGTGCTTAAAAATGTCATTAAATTTAATGTTACAAGCTGCGCCAATCATTTCAATTGCACTTCTAAATGCAAACTAGAACATTCTACACATAGTCGACATATGTATATGTATAGGCCTATAAGTCTATGGCTGGGAGGAAAAAAGTCTTAAGTAAAAATTTTATACTTTTCAGGAGAGCAGTAGAAAGATTGAAATTGATGTCAATTATAGAGTTTTTTTAATTAATAGATTTTTCCTGGATATTATTTGTTTATATTTCTTCTAAAATAGGTAATGTTGCTCATTTAAAATTTTCTTTATTATTTCCAAAAATTGCCGCACTTAAGCCCTTTTAAGAGTAGAACCCAAACTGAGTAGAAGGGACTATGTAAACATAGGACTTTTTCATGTTAAAATAAATGAGAAATGTAAATGATTAGAAATGCAAAATGGGTCTTGAACAATTATAGGACTGTTTACCCTGGTGCTTAAAGTTTTGAAAGGAAAGGGCATCAGTATGTGATAAAATGGCTAAAATACAAGTTAGACCATTTTAATAGGGAAGCATGGAAAGTAAACATGTGATGGTTTGTAAGGAAAAAAGTATCGAATATTCTTAAGTCCTTTATTCTGTGTGTGCTCGATTCAAAAAGTATTTAGGACATTTGGT
This sequence comes from Periplaneta americana, assembly GCF_040183065.1. NCBI lineage: Eukaryota > Metazoa > Arthropoda > Insecta > Blattodea > Blattidae > Periplaneta > Periplaneta americana. Next base: position 75,599,734 of record NC_091126.1, read on the forward strand.
AACGCTCTATAAATCCAGTCAGGAGTCTTATTTGACTTTAACCGTTTTACCAGACTATAGAGAATTGTTTCCGCTTTCAGAATATATAAAAATCTCATTTTCACAAAAATTGACTTAAGACCTTTTTCCTCCTGGCCACAGAAGTATATACGTGTATAAGTAATACAGTATTGTCAGACCATCGGATCTGTGTCCCTATAAGATATGCGAACTGAACCCTAATTCCTTCTCAGCCTAGGTAATTCATTTCTCTCCCTGCATTCCTATCTCTCTCTTTTCTGTCTCCCACTACTCACAATTTTGAGCCTTCTTGCGGGACAGTTTATTTGCACTTGCAGTCCAGTGTTGTCAATTCAACATGAATACTGTAGCACAGAGTGGTGAAAAAAAATATATTATTAAGCAAGTACAGTGAAACCTCTCCTTACCGAGATCCCCAAAATACAGACACTCCTCATACATGGACAGATTTTTATGTCCCAACTGAAATAATATAGAAATAATGATAAATTTAACTCTTGTTTATGGACACTCTCAGACACGGACACGGACAGCTGTTTCACAGTCCTAAAGCTTGCTTTACCTCCTCACTGCGGATAGAACTTGGATTTCAAAACCTAATGTGTTACAAAAATAGAAAATTTAGTTTTAAGAACTGTACAGAAATTCATTAACATGAAAGAAGACAATAAGGCTACCACTAGCCCAGCCGGCTACCCCTTGTTAGCTGGAAGCGGGTGGATAAACAAAGTCATTAAATTTAACCTGTCTGATGGGTCAAAGTTTTCCGCGATCGTGAAATTGTATTTAACACATGATAGGGTTAATAGGATTATTCTCTTCACTTCAATCAGTTGTTCTGTTTCGAGAGACATGGTACCTGAACATAAAGGTTAAGTTGAAAACTGTAAATTACAGTACTGCGTAACTGTAGATCTTGTATAAAACTGCATGGCACAGTACTGTATTTTCCTTTTTCGGTCTTATCTACTGTAGTTCAAAGTTGCAAAGAATTTACTATAGTACAGTAGACTGAATTTAGAATTAAACTACAGTAATACATTTCATTTAAAGCATGAAGGGATACATAATGCATATTATAAATTTACTGTTAGATTGGGGAGCCTCCCTCCCAATAAGGGACACCTCCCAGATGTGGACAATTGTTATGTCCCTTCGATATCCGTAAATGAGAGGTTTCACTGTAATAGCATTTTTTGAAGAAGAGAAACAAACAGGTCAATATCTTTTTTTGGTAGGTTATTTTACGATGCTTTATCAACAGCTTAAGTTATTTAGCGTCTGAATGAGATGGTGATAATGCCGGTGAAATGAGTCCGGGGTCCAACACCGAACGTTACCCAGCATTTGCTCATATTGGTTTGAGGGAAAACACCATAAAAAACCTCAACCAGGTAACTTGCCCCGACCAGGAATCGAACCCGGGCCACCTGGTTTCATGGCTAGACACGCTAACCGTTACTCCACAGGTGAGGCTTATTTTATTTTACTTGATTACATATTAAAATTACTTAACTAATACTGATATAATACAACATTTTTATGTAATTTATATAGGCAGGTCAGAGTGCCTAATAAAGAAAATCAGGAGATAGGGAATCAATGCAGGAGATGAAAAGCTAGAATCACCAGGGAAGAACAGACCAAGGGAACCTTTAATTCTTGTGGATGATATGGACCGATGTGTTTTAAGAAGAAAGATACAAGAATTTTATACCATGCAGAAGTTCCGATTTTGAAGAAATTATTGAAAGTTGCGAGAGAAGCAATAAATTTCCAAGGTGGGAGAGAAATGTTACGGATTAATAGAAGAGGAAGTAGCTAGATTTGTTATCAATTTGGGTGAAGACAGCAGCAGCAGCAGCAGCAATAGTAGTGACTCAGATTCAGATATGTCCGTAATTTGTCTGTAATATGTCTGTAATTTCATGCATAATACAAGTATTGGTCTTTTGTAAATATGTAAGTTATTTTCATTAGCATAAATTAGAACTCCTGCATATTATAAGTATGTTGTGTTATATAGTATGTAAATAAGATCGTAGCAAGTAGTAACTTCACCATAGCCAGTCCCTAGCTCGGAAGAGAAAGAAAGAGGGTACATGACTATGTGTTCATTCATTCTTACAATTTTATAATTTTATTAGGACTTCAAGATCACGTTCCAAACCTAACAAAATAAGATAATGAGGTGAAGGAGAAGTATTTTTGACGAAAACATTTCTCTTTAAAAACGAAATAGATTCCCTTCACGTAATTTCCATTTAACCAACAAATATCCACTGTAATCATATAATTTATCTCCAAATAATCATAGAAGTCAGTCAGCGTCATTAGACCTACTTAAATTAAATTATGATTAAGTAATAATTAACCTCACATTATTAATAAGCAATATTCAAGAGACATGACATCGTTTGACGGAAGTTTGACAACATCCCTATTTGGCAAGGTTTTGTGGTCTGCTGTTTGACGTGGTGAGAGGAAAGCTGGTGGAATGGAGTGAGTAGAGGCGTTAACTTTTCCAAGTTCGACGACAGTGCCGAAGGTGCACAGATCCGATGGTCCGACAATATAACACATGATGCTGGTGCAAATTTTTCAGAAAACTATTACAGTAGAAGTGATAGGAAGTACACTAGAATGAGGCCGGATTACTGAAGACCCGATTAGCGAAAGTCTAGTGTATGTACATACATGCAAACATAAACACACCAGTACAATATTAATTCTAGAAAAGAATTACAACTTCTGATACCTGAAATGAACAAATGTTGGCGTCTAAAAATTGACCTCTTTCCTTCCATTATAATTTATTCCTTTCAACCATCTTGGCACATTAAAAGCATATCAGATATAATTGTACGAAGTTACGCAATAAGAGACCAAGTGCCAAAAACCTGTTTCGAGATATTGGCCATTGAAATAAATATGTTTTTTTATAAAACATTTTATGCAAGAAGTATTATAACATTCATTCTATTACAAAAAAATAGCACAAATAATCCCAAAAAAGGCTAACTGATTTTAAATAAGAGACCACCAGTTGAATTAATATTTCAAAGCAAAATAAATAAACAAATTTTATGCAACAAATGAATTTTTGCTTATAAATAGCAGCAAAATTCAAATATCGAATTCTTGATTTTTTCAGAGTTAAATTAGCCTACCATCAATAGATTTGTGTAAATATCTAATTTTTTTTTCAAATTGTCAGTCTATTATTGCGTAACTCCATCCAATTGTGTAATTCCTTTTGAAACAACTAAATAAAATTTGATGTGAAAAATATCCTCTGATTGAAGTTCTGGCTGATATGTATATCTATTATTATCAGGCAGTACATCTCACTTCACGATATATGTCAAAGGAAGAACAATTGTTTGTATGCATCTGAAGTCTGATTAGTGTAACATGTAGCTAATTGGCGATGTATGCAATGGAAGAGGAAAAGAACTGGCCACCCTACCCCATTATCTCCTGGCCTAGTTGCCTCATGAGTGATGCCTTGATGGTGTCACTTGTGGGATCCAGACCTATCTTCGGACAGTTGACTAAACAACATGAAAAATATGGCTTCTAAGCAAGTGAAAAGTTTACCAAGCCAATTTCCACACTTAAACGACAATGAAGTGAACACCACTGGCATAGCATGACAAAAAATATGGGTAAATCCAAGAATTAGAGTTAAGTAAACTTTCGCATGCACTGATTATGTGTTTCAATGATTACATACCTAATGAAGAATAATCCATGTATTGTGGGTCCCTATCACCATGGCATGGCGCATCCTCAGGTTGCAGATAGAGGAGACAACCTCCAGATATGGAGGGTAGCTGCGAATATATTGAATAAGCAATTGTGGACAGCCGATAGGGGTGGTCCTCCAGCTTGGGGATTGGGCAAAGGGCTAACAACCCATCACCATAAAAAACAGCTTGTTACGAAACCACACAATAACCCTCAAAAGACAAAGTATATGATTAAGTCTCGTGACCAGAATATTGTACGAAATGGAAATATAAAAATTGGAGATTTATCCTTCGAAGAGGTGGAAAAATTCAAATACCTTGGAGCAACAGTAACAAGTAACAAGGAAATTAAACACAGAATAAATATGGGGAATGCCTGTTATTATTTGGTTGAGAAGCTTTGGTTGAGTCTGCTGTCAAAAAATCTGAAAATTAGAATTTATAAAACAGTTATATTACTGGTTGTTCTGTATGGTTGTGAAACTTGGACTCTCACTTTGAGAGAGGAACAGAGATTAAGGGTATTTGAGAATAAGGTTCTGAGGAAAATATTTGGGGATAAGAGGAAAGAAGTTACAGGAGAATAGTGAAAATTACACAATGCAGAACTGGACGCATTGTATTCTTCACCTGACATAATGAGGAACATTAATAATAATAATAATAATAATAATAATGCTTTACTTAACCTGGCAGAATTAAGGCTGTAAGGCCTTCTCTTACACTCAACCAGGATTAAAACTTGCTTACACAGTTGAACATGAAACTAGATCAAAATTAAGTAATTGCATACTGATACATAATGAGATCAAAAGAGGTAGTTACATAAAATTTACCTCATAAAATAAAAAAAAAAACATAGTGAAATACATATTAATTTGTTAGAATCAAATACGAATCACATAAAAACAGAAGCCGATAATTCAATAAAAAAAAAAGAAAAATGTACACAGTAAAAATAAAAATAAACACATTAGTATACATATTAGTATTAGATTACAATTAAATAGGATTTACATAATTAAACCAGAAACCGACAATTGAATAAAATGTACACAAAAAGTAGATTAATAATAAAAAACAACAACACAGTGGAATACATATTGGCATTAAGTGATAAATAAACACGATTTAGATAATAAAAATAAGAAACAAGAACAATAAAAATAAATACAGTGGAACACATTTGCAATACGTTTGGTCTGGCAACTCATCATAAGATATTTTTCTAATTTACATTTAAAGGAAATTAAAGTTCGGCAGCCCTTGACTTCAGGCGGCAGAGAATTCCAGTGACGAGAAGTAGCAACAGTGAAAGACGAAGAATAAAGAGATGATGTGTTCAGTGGTATTTCTAGCGTGTTATCATATTGTGACTGAGTATTTAAGTTATGATACCGAGAAAGACTGTGGAATCGGACAGATAAGTAAGAGCGTGGTGGGAATATAATGGTGTAGCAGACTGTTGACTCAAACTCGTTTTCTACTGCGCATGTCGTCACTTGGGAAGCAGCAGCGGCGCGCTAATTCGCACCGCAGTGCTCGAGGAACAAAACAAACAGCTGTTATGTGTACGTGCACGGTGTTAATTCTTTGTTTATATATATATATATATATATATATATATTATATATATATATATATATATATTATATATTATATTGAATGTTATTCTTGTATCAGTAATGCTATTAATGTGACACATGCTATTAGTATGCCTGGATGTGCAGTATCTGGTTGTTTTGAGTTACAATCGAAAAACAAAAGGAACTGACGTAAAATATTATAGGTTTCCGAAGAATGAAGACTTGGCAAGACAATGGTTGCATGCTTGTAGAAGGGAGGATGAAGTCAATTTACAGTACGATGAGTTTTCTCTCATGTTACTAAATAATTTTATTTGCTTCGCAACTCATTTGCAAAATATATTTTCATGTTAAACTTATTGTTTGACTTATTCCATAGATTGCTTTGAGGGAAAAGAAAGGGGGTAAAAATCTTAAGACTTAATGTTGTTTCAGCTCGAATATGTTCACTTCATTTTGAGGAGTCAAGTTACGAAGTACCTTTAAAGCAGAAACTCCTAAATTATGAACCAAAAAGCAGTCGCAATCTGAAAGTAGACGCTGTACCCACAAAAACTCTGGCGCAGTCTTGCTTGAAACGAAAATCAACAGATAATCTGAGATTGAACAGATGTGAAAAACGGAGAAGGAGAAAAGAAATTCATGACATCATTGCCAATAGTTCATGTACTCTTCAGGCCACTTCAAAACCAATTCAGACGAACATGTATCAGAGGATAGTGCATTAGACCTAAATAACGAAACGTGAGTAATTACAACATTATAATAACTATTAACTGGTATGTTCCTGTGTATCATATTGTTAACATTTTTCACATACGAGTCGCTCCGCAGAAGGGAATAATTTTCTCATAGTTCTTCAAAACTTTCTAAGCTAAAAGGACTTAATTACATGTCTCATAAAATGTTAAAGCTTTAGTATCTTTTAACAACTTCCAGACAGAAAAGGCTTCATTAAATGGAAGGATTCAATTGTCTCGAATGTCAATAGAGGAGCAAAAAAGGCGTCAATCAATGGGCATAAACTAATTATTTTCTCGCTTAACCCTAGCATTATCACGGTTGGGAAAAATTTGCCCACCCTTTTTATTTTCTAATTTTTTTTGAATTAATGAAATCTGACAGCTTTCACCTTTACTCTATTTGTCTCTAACATGATAAGTATGCACACATGTGTACTGTTTTAGATTTAAAATATAGCAGACTAATAATTTGAAGTATTTGTTAGTGGACAGATTTTACCCACCCTTGGCATTTCATATGACTTACACTTTTATAAACATTTTCTAGTTTGAATTCTGTGATTTTTGTCCATTGTTGTAACTGTTTGTAATGCCGTTAAAGTCGTTTACTGTTTCAATTCTCCACTTTACCATTTACTTGCAGTGTAGACACTTGAGTTGCTAAATTTGTTCTTTCTTTATTGGTGTTTATTCAAATCTAGTTGTATTCAGGGATACAGAACATAGACATGAGTTGTTTTGTGGATAATAGCAGTCTTAATATTTTGGGTGAAAGTGATATAATAATAATAATAATAATAATAATAATAATAATAATAATAATAATAATAATAATAATAATAATAGGTAATAATAATAATAATGTTTTATTTTCGCTGGCAGATTTAAGGCCATAAGGCCTTCTCTTCCACTCAACCAGCCTTAATCAATACAATACATATTTAAATTACAAATATTTACACTACATTTAAAAATCTTCTCCAGCAATATTCTTCAGTTTTAACGACTAGTAGACTTATATTGCTATTGGAAATTGATTTACCGGCAGGGTTGAAGAAAGAAAGTGGTAGTGAGGAAGATAATACAGAAGTGGTTGGTGAGGGTGAATCAAGGTCTATTTCAAGTACTAGCTGCTAACAGGAAAGCCGTTCACATTACGAAAATTAATGTCAGATGTGGAAATTGTGGACTTAATTTGTGTAAAAAATATTCAGATATTAAAATTGTGTGCAGGAGCATTTTACTAAAAGAAATATGCAGAATCACTGGAATGAAAAACTGATGTGTGTTTTTTTAAGTAATGTAAAACTGTTGACGATGAATCTTTATTGAACGTATTTGAGGAGCTCGGAATCAAAACGCGTTAAGTCCACATTTGATCGAGAATGCGCTTTTTTTTTTTTTTTTTTCGAATTTGCCTTCTTTTAGGGACACTTGACATTTGTTGCAATTCACATTTTCGGCCTCTTTAAAGCCAGCCTGAAATCGAAGGTCTGATTCAAAACGTATTCTGTCCATCACCCTGAATGGATCAAACCGAGTTGAGTCCATGAACTTAAGATATCTTCTAACGAAAGCAGTACACCAGAATAAACGTAATTAATTCGATACCTGCCTTTAACAAATGTTCATTATTGACTCTTTTCTAAAGTTTGCTTGTTGCTACCTTTAAGTTCATGCAGTAAGATTTAAAAGGACGGGTTTATTGCCTGGAATCTCTATTTAAATCTCCACGCGCAGACAGTGAATTGGTGGTGTGCGGTAAGTGGCATTTAAAGGCAGGTGGAGGTCGTTTGCAATAAACATGGGTCTTTTACTACAAATTGTGATATTATACTCATAATTTGGTAACAGTTTGAACAGTATGTTAAGTTTCGAAAGACTCCAGTACAAAACATTGTTTGCACTCCCACGTTGTTTCGCTTCTTTCTTGTGAGATTTACCAACTTTGCAGGTTCTCCCTGGCTTCTTTTTCTGTGGGTGGTAGGTATATGACGGGAGGGGGGGGGAAATAAGCCCAACAGCTTGTTTGTAATATTGTCGTCGTAACTCCAGCATCCCCTCCCCTTTCACTAACACTTCAGTTAGACAAGGTTAACCCTCTATAAAATGCCTGCTTCCAGGTCAAGTGTCCACACCTGTGGAGTAACGGTCAGCGCGTCTGGCTGCGAAACCAGGTGGCCCGGGTTCGAATCCCGGTTGGGGCAAGTTACCTGGTTGAGGTTTTTCCGGGGTTTTCCCTCAACCCAATAGGAGCAAATGCTGGGTAACTTTCGGTGCTTGACCCCGGACTCATTTCACTGGCATTATCACCTTCATATCATTCAGATGCTAAATAACCTAGATGTTGATACAGCGTCGTAAAATAACCCAATAAAATAAATCCAGGTCAAGTCGAAGATTTGTACAGATCCTTTCCTTCCTGGGTTTGTTCCCTTCACGGTCTTACATGCAATTACGCAGACATTGAAAAGCTCAAAAGTACCATAAACATTATATTGAAGAAACATTTCTGTAGTTTTTTTTACGTATATTCCCATAATGGAGAAGGGATATAAGACTTCATTCTGACGCTGACCTGACAGTCAACTCACAACATAACGTTATTGTACTCTATTACGCCCTTCAGTTTCACCACTGTTTATTCCCCTTCATTGTTACCCTTTTTCTTTTATGTTGACCATGTGAATGTTGTGCTTCGTAGACAGACCTTTTCTGTCATGTCACTTTACTGCCAATAACTCTTACAAGACCTCGATTCTGACTCCCTTTCTTAAACTTTGTTCATTCCACTTGGAATGCAGGGCAGAACTTCAATGCACTTTTATTCAAACAGAATTCTGGAAAACATTTCGCGTATATTTAGAGGAAAATAACTCCTCTTCTTCATGATAGATCGTTTTACAACATACAACAACCCTCTATTTAGACAGCTTGAAAAAACTGCATTTGACATCTTGAATGAAAACTGTCAATAAAAGTCGCAGGGTCACAAAGACGTCATGTCTAGACGGCTATGCTTTGGGAGCGCATCACGTTCCTGACAAGACGTTAGTAGGGAAGGGATTAGTTAATACAGCTTCTTGGTATTTATAATCAATTAACCTCCCCCACTTCCAAAACCTTACGGAGCTGAGCTGAGCTAAGCTAGCAAGCTGCGAGAGTGTCTGCAATGCTTCCCGCGTGACGTCATCACGTAGTAGGAGAACGGGTGAGGCTGCGCACTGCTTCACCATTATATTCCCACCACGAGTAAGAGGGAGTAGAGGTGTGCAAAATTCGGTAAAGAGAGAAAGGGAATGTAACTTTCTCCTCTCATTTAACCTGAGCCACAATAATTTATCGAAAGAAGGCGAAATGTGGTCGTAGTAGCGGACATTACAAATGAAACGAACACACGCATTATGAACACGTTGCAGTTTCTGGGATAAATCCACCCTGAGATCACTGAATAAAGCGTCACAATAATCGAAATGAGCATAATAAGAGTCTGTACAAGCGTCTGCTTTAATTTAGTTGGATAGTGGTACAATCTTTTTAATGAGTGAAGAGTGGAAAATACTTTCTTGCATGTGTGTTTGATATGCGTGTCCCAGGTAAGGTTATTATTATTGTATCTCCCAGGTAAGGTTAGATTCAAAATGAACTCCCAGGTTTTTTACAGTTGAACTGAACGGTATGATCGCTTCATTCAGAGTCACAGGAGGAAGGTTCAGCTTATTAATATCGGGGATTAATCTTTTATTCGAAAATAAGATGGCCTGTGATTTATCTGTATTTAAGTTAAGTCCGAATTGTTGAGACCAAGATGAAACGGATTCGAGATCTTTATTGAGTCTATTAATACAGTCACTTTGTCTATCAGGACTGGCGGAAATGTATAATTGAACGTCATCTGCATAAATATGATATCTGCAATATTTAAATGACTTGGCGATATCGTTAATATAGAGACAGAAAAACAATAGACCCAATACCGAACCCTGGGGAAATCCTGACTCTACTGTCTGCCAGGAGGGGAACCGATTATTAAAGACAACACGCTGCTGGCGGCCAGTGAGGTAGGAGTGCATCCAGGTGCTAACGCTGTCAGAAAAATTTAAGACTCGAAGTTTAGTTAATAGTAGATCTGTGTCAACAGAGTCAAATGCTTTGCTATAATCCAATAAAATTAATATTGTTGCTAGTCGTTTATCCATAGCCTCCCATATATCTTCAGTTAAATTCAATAAGGCAGTGGAAGTACTATGCCCACTTCTGAATCCAAACGTTTGAGATGGGCAGGGCATGTAGCACATATGGGCGAATCCAGAAATGCATTTAGAGTGTTAGTTGGGAGGCCAGAGGGAAAAAGACCTTTGGGGAAGCCGAGACGTAGATGGGAGGATATTAACCCTGCTGTTCTGTTAGATTTTCCTATATGAATGTGCTGTTCGGGTCAATATGACCCGACCTATTAACATTGCATATAAAATTACAAAATCATGTTTGTGAACATTTGCATGACTACAATAACATAGTTTATCATTATTTATTTTTTATTTTATTATAATCTTACATCATTTTGCTTTTTTTAAATATTATTCGTTCGTGATATTTTATTTTGCTATATTATTCATTTGTTTTTTCTATATTCTTATTAAAAATTGATAACAACAAATTGAAGAAACATACTTGTTTGAATGACATGTTTACCTTATAATACAACAATAGGCATTGAGAAATTGTAGATTGAACTAAATGCTTGTGCTATGTTATAATGGTTAACTTCAGTCTTATGTTTTGTGTAACACACATGATATACATAATCACAATTCTTTCTCATTGCTTACAATTGAGGGGCTTAGAACAAAAAGCAGGTAAGTGACGTTATTAAAAAAAATGAGGTAAGTGCGTGTTGTGATAGCCCAAAAGGATGTTTCTTTGGGATAAAATCAGGTAAGTATCACACTGTGCAATGCTGCTATATGGGCATCATTTCACCAAACTAGTGTATAATATTCCATTGCATGTAGAACTTTAACTGTAATTTTCTCAAAACTAGGTTTCCGTCACTTACCTGCTTTTTGTTCTAAGCCCCTCAATTATGTGACACAAATTATCGACATGACCTTTACAATAAGTTTGTTGTAGTTTCCATACAACATGTTCGTTTTATTGTCATTGCTTGATGGACAGAACTTACATCGTTCACGTTTTACAGTTTTTCTTCTTGTAGACTCTGATACCGGTATTGTAGTCACAATTTTAGGTTGTTGAATGTTCTTGACAATTCTGATTCTTCCTCTGTTCTTGAAAAGTGCTTTCTTTATGAAATATATTGCTTTGTCATTGATTTTTCAAGTTCCTCTAAGAACAATCTCCTTCTAGTCAATTTATTTGCATTCCAATTTGGATCTATCGAAGTCCACAAGACATACACATTGTAAGCAGATACATCAAGAATGTTGTAGAAAAGTTTCACTGGCCATCTGTTTGTTTTTCTTTTGCAAGTATATGTATATGTTACTTGGTCAAATGTGTCTACAGCCCCTTTCGATGCATTATAATCTAAAATCATTTGAGGCTTCTTATCATTCCTGTTGCGGACTTCATTATCATGATGCAGTGTACTCATTAGCACAACATTTTTGTTTTTCTTTGGGACACAATTGACCACAGTAGTATCATTTGTGAAGTAGAATGAAGAACTATGTATTTCCTTTTTGTTCATTTGCTGTGGAAGTTCTGGCTTATTTTTCCGTATAGTCCCCAACTTTGTCATTTTTTTTCAAAAGTATTGTTCCAAATTGTAAGAAGTGAAAAATTTGTCTCAAGTTACATTTTGACCCCTTAGGTTACTGGAAAGATCACACACTTCCCTCATACCCTGACTTTTTTTGTATGGTCCATATTCTTTCCCTGTATAATCTTGTGCTACCAATGCATATGAAGTTTTGCTGTCACAAAGCATCCATATTTTTATTCCGTATTTCGTTGGTTTGCTGGGAATGGACAGTGACTTCAAAATCCTACTACCTGTTTGACAGTTATATTTTCGCCAGGATTGAAGAATTTAGAAAGGACCTCCAGACATTTCTCCCAACTGCAACGAATAGCAGCAAGTTTATCAGTGGGTCTTCGTTATTCTCTAGTAGATTTCTTATCAAATCGAAAGACATGCGATATCTTGCAAAGGTTTCAAGTGACACAGTTGCCCGCAAAATGTTTCTGTCCATTTTCTGATCCCATAAACTTTTTGTTGACTCCCCATGAGATCGAGTAACACCAGCAAGAAGCAAGAGTCCTATATAAGCCTGGAAAACAATACAGTCGATATTTGCCCATTGCTGGCCATAAACTCGCCGTCCTTCTCTGTTTGGCATCTATATTATTTCATTATGGTGGCATACCTTTTAAATCCTGGTGTAGTCTTGATGAGGTTCGAGGCAGAAAGATGGCCATGTTGCGGAGGTGGATTCAACTTCCATTCTATAGCTTTATTCTTGGAAGAATTGACTGAACAATATTGACTGGTTGTTGACTGTCAAAATCGCCATCATTTTCACTTTCAGATTCACAACTTACATTATCTTCAAATTCTGAAAGAAACTCTTCACTGTCGGAGGAATTCACAATTGATACTAACTGAGCATTACTCAATGGTCTTTCCGTCATGGTATGTGAACTCAAACTGAGAAACAACATTGAAATATTTATCCAGATAAAGTGTAACAGTTTAGAAGGAATTCATTCAGAAAAACAACAGGAAACCAGTCCATTGTTGTAAATTCGTGTATCTGATTGTTGGCAATAATTCAATTTCTACTCATTATAATAAAAGCATGATACAAATTCTTAAAAAATGTTAATAACACATTAGAAAATAATAAAATCTTATGTTGGGTCATATTGACCCGAATGTTACATTAGTAACAATTACAGATTATGACAAATCTATTTGAAAAATTAAAATTATTTTTAAATCACAAATGCATATTGCATTATTAGACAAAGTCACTGAGTCTCATAAGCATATTTCACTATTTCAAGAAAATGTTAAGAAAACAATATTCACTTCGGGTCATATAGACCCGAACAGAACAGCAGGGTTAAAATAGATTTGATTTATTTTATTGGGTTATTTTACGATGCTGTATCAACATCTCAGGTTATTTAGCGTCTGAATGAAATAAAGGTGATAATGCAGGTGAAATGAGTCCAGGATCCAGCACCGAAAGTTACCCAGCATTTGCTCGTATTGGGTTGAGGGAAAACCCCAGAAGAAACCTCAACCAGGTAACTTGCCCTGACCGGGATTCGAACCTGGGCCACTTGGTTTCGCGGCCAGATGCTCTGACCGTTACTCCACAGGCACGAACAAAATGGATTTGAGGGAGGTGGAATATGATAACAGAGACTGGATTAATCTTGCACAGGATAGGGACTGATGGCGGGCTTATGTGAGGGCGGCAATGAACCTGCGGATTCCTTAAAAGCCATTTGTAAGTAAGTAAGTATTTGAAAATAAAAAATGTAATGGATCTTGTTGGAATTCGAACTGCTGATCTCGCACTCTAAACAGAGATATACATCTTAACTCACTCGACCACTATGCTTCATGCATCAGAAATGTAACTTTTTTATGATATGATATAGGTAGAATAAAACAGAAAATAGAATACATTAGACAGAGAATATATAATACATAAATGGGAATGAAACAAATAATCTTGAATAGATACTAGTAAAGGAAATGAAATGCAAAATGGAACTTACAGAAAAGACAGCAGTAATAGAATACAGAAACAGAATTAAATAGAATAGATATAATCAATGAAATATTATAGATAGAATACAGTATATTGTCTACAATATGTTGGAAATAAATAAGAAAATACATATACAGAATAACAGAACAGATGACATAATTGACAAATATTGAGTGACTATAAAATAGTAGGATATTGCAACAGAAGTGTGGTAAGTGAATTATAACAGAATCGAGGAAACAGTTTGAAAAAAACAAGGCGAAGTCGAGTTTTTTCAGTTTCCGATATTCTGTTATGCACTTAACCCATGTACAGTGAATATCTTTTAACTGTCCTGGAGAGTTGGAATTTCCCAGTTGCGGCCACAGAGCGACTGTCTCCTGCTATGCATACACCCGCTGTTTGCCTGGCAGGCAAGCAATGTATAGTTATTTGTACTTACCCAGCCCATATTTTATGCTCAAAATATCCCCCCTTGACTGCTACACATTGCTGACACCTTCTTATAAAATTATTATTAACTTTCACAAGTTCAGCAGCACTGATTGAATCCATTTCAGCTCTTATATAGTCTTTTATGATCATTTATTGAACCTGTTTCTTTGAATATTTTAGCTAGGTTTTTTTTTATTGTTTTTACACACAGTACGGGTCTGTTTGGAAATTTCTGTCGGAACTTGCGTACGTTTTCGCACAAGATTTTCTGTAATTTATGTATTATAAAGTATTATAAATATACACATGCTCACATAATGCAAATGGCATTGGAACTAAACACTTCACACACTAATCACTAACTTCACACAAATAATTAAGCACAGCTCAGAAACTAAAGAGCATTGGAGTATGCATCCACCCAATCTAGCACTGAGACTGCCAACTGGGAACTGCGTCATCAACGTGTTAGTCACAAGGCCGCCTGGGAGCAGGAAGCGGCAACTCTCCGGGACAGTTGAAGATATTCCCTGTATATTGCACACTATTTTTTGGATGACCGTCATTTAAATAAATTTGTTTTTAATTTTGAATACTGCATAAATTTGTTTGGTAAGTAAAAATTTCTCCTATAAAAAGTTTAAAGTTTTTGCCAAGGCAGTATATGTATTATTTTGTTTCAGTGTAAACAGTCATTGTTGTTTCTGGTAATGAAATTTGTATTAATCTGAACAAAATATATAAGTATAATAGAAGTTTTGTAATCATTTAATTATGGCAGAATAGGTTGAGGATTTAGTGGATGAAGAGATTAAAGCAGCATGGAAGATCAGTTGTGCTAAGTTACTACTGGAAAAGCCTAAAAGAAGATATAAAAATGTGATTTTTTCTAAATAAAGGCTCAGATCTCATTTGATGTTATGTGTCAGAGGAAGAACAATAGTTTGTATGCATCGGCAGTCTGATTAGTGTAATACGTAGCTAATCAGCGATGTGTGCAATTGAGGGGGAAAGAAACTGGCCATCCTACCCCATTATCTTCTGGCCTAGTTGCCTCATAAGTGGCACCTTCTTGGTATCACTTGTGAGGTTCAGACCTGTCCTCGGACAGTTGACTAAACAACAACATTTGTTTTTATTTACTGCACACTAGTGTGGTAAGTACATAGTTATAACAGCACTGTGATTTCTTTTGTTTGCATAACAACCAAAACGTGTGGTATTGTCAACTTACGAAGCATATGATCACCTTCTCTATAGGAAGCACATACATGAAATTCTTAAAGTAATCCCATAAGAAAAAAATCACAGGGTTAGGTAAGGTGAACGTGGAGACCAGGAAAGTAGAGGAGAGTCATTATCAGAATGTGCCCAATCCAACAATTGAAAAGATTAGCATTCAGGTGATCACGGATGTTTACATGAAAGTGTAAAAGGGCTCCATCTTGTTAGAATGAAGTCCTCATTATCTTCCTGTAATTGTGGCATTAGTCATAGTAGCATTGATACCATTGACAGTTTACTCTATAAAAAATGGTCCATAGATTTTTCAAAAAGGAATTGCAAAAAACAAATTTATTTTAGGTCAATCACAGAAGTGTTCCACCACTACAGGAGGATTTTTCTTACCATAAATGAGTACATTGTGATGGTTCACCTTACCACACAGATGAAATGTCGTCTTGTCACTGAAAACTAATCTCAAGAAACCTGTCTTTCTCTAGCCGATTTTGGAAATTCATGCAGAACTGGACACGGAAATTATGATCTCAGGGACTCAGCGTCTGCAACAGCTGCACCTGATATGATTTCACGTGAAGACATTTGTGTAGAATAGTCCAGATATTTGACTGAGACATCTGCAATTCCCAGCTTGCACTGTGTATTAACACCCAAGTGCTCATTAAATGTTCAGCACATCACGACCACTTCGTAGTAACGCCATATTACATTTTCCCTTTACTAAAAATGGAGTATAACAATGCTTCGAAGTGGTGGTGATGTGCTGAAAATTTACTGATGGCTCCCGATATACGTTTCTCACACACTCGACAGTTTCGACTGGCTATACCCAATGACTTCATTTCATAGCACACAGGCAGTGGCTCTGCTGGAATTTGTTATACCATTCAATAATTGTTTTGCCCCTAGACAGGGGCGAATTGTCATTATGGGCCAGTGGAGCCAGGCCCTGCCGAAAATAAAGTGTAAGCTGTATTATAATTTATTTGTTCGTAATTATTAAAGTCAACTCTGGATATAGTGAACTCGGTTATAGTGAACATTCTGCTATAGTGAACCTAAATCATTGGTTCTGACCTGCATACATTAAAAAGTACATTAATATTTCCGTTTAGAGTGAACCCTTGCTTCGGTTATAGTGAACCTTATATCCTGACAAATTCTTATTTGAAGTCAAACGACCTTGTATAAAATTGAAAGAATGTGTTGAGAACAACATTCTAAGTTCCTTACTCCTTTAGTTAAAGGACAAAGGTAGGATTAGTGATTCCTAGGTAATGAGCTGTACTGTAAATCCAGGCAACGTGTGACGACCTTGCCTCACTCCACCATCGAAGAGTTGACATTCTGTTCTCAGGTACTCAACTCTACTGTTATTTCTAATCCTCCACCGTCATATGGTTGCCTTTTATTCTCAGAAACATTTCCATTATGACTGGCAGCATCAAAACAACGGAAAATGAAATTACCTTCTTTTATTAAAAGGAGATGGACATTATGTCCAGAGCATAAATGAAGGTAAGATTTCGATGGCTTTCAAACTCCATCAACCATCTCCCAGTTTTCATTAAGTGACCTGGGAAATTCTGAACTTCAACAACCGAGTCATGAAGATGTTTGCCAACCAGAAGAACAGACGGGCTCAACTCTTGTGTAAATAATGCTGCCACTTCACCAAGTGAGTTCAGTTCTGTACTTCCATTATTATAGTGGGTATATTTAAAGATTTTATATTATTATAAACTTACATCTGGCCTCACTAACAAAAGTGATTATGAACCGTCATTATCCTCAGATGGTTCTGTATTGTACATGGTACAAAACTTCCATTGTATTATCACAAATGATTCATATTTCGCAAATTTCTGGAAGAAAAAAACTTTCTTTTCCTTTGTTTTGTCATGATTGCCCCTTAGTAGTGAAACTTGCAAGTATTCCACAGTTCTTATTATGAAAGAGAACATGGAGAGATTCTCTATCTACGGTATTATCCCTTCTGCATTAACACACGAATGTGTGTATCTAATGCCTATCCACTTCACTTGCGTGATTCGGGTTCTGCATACTGCAGATAGATGGCAGGACTGTGAACCATTTTCAAGTTACAACTACTTCGGCAGGCCACGTTGTGCATGATGTGTATCTGTAAAGAGTTATGTCATATGTGTAAGTATAGTGTAGGGAATGGGTGATGATGATGAAGGTGAGGAAATGGAGAAGGGAAAACCCAGTGTTAGCATGTAGCCTACTCCTGTCAAATAGCACCAAGGGGGCCACCAGGCTTAACGTCCCCATCCAACAGATGAATCACTATCAACAGTGGCATATGCACTGCGGAGAAATTTGGGATTTAACCCAGGCATATTGGTGCACAATCTAGTAATTAGAAGTTGTGCATCACCATCTCTCCTAGATGTTATGTTTTTATAAAATGTTATGTTTTATTTAACGACGCTCGCAACTGCAGAGGTTATATCAGCGTCGCCGGATGTGCCGGAATTTTGTCCCGCAGGAGTTCTTTTACATGCCAGTAAATCCACTGACATGAGCCTGTCGCATTTAAGCACACTTAAATGCCATCGACCTCGCCCGGGATCGAACCCGCAACCTTGGGCATAGAAGGCCAGCGCTTTACCAACTCGCCAACTAGGTCGACTCTCTCCTAGATCTGAGGTAGAAATTTTACATGAAAATTTCTGACCCCGCTGGGAATCGAACCCGGGCTGGCTAGTCTGGAGGCGGACACGCTACCACAGAGCTAACTCGGTGGATTACACATGAATGTATGGTGTACATTGATAGAAAAGTTTTGGAGCATAATCAAAGTACCATCAGTCAAACAATGATTCATTCATTATTCGTAAGAAAAGTTAGATTTGTTTTACAAGTTATCAAGACAATTTTACTGTTGCTGTTCATGTGAGAAAACTGTTCTCCGGTGTGTGAACTACATTTTCGGCAGAAGCATGTTATAAGGCTTATTTGAAGGAAGAAGCAAGAAGGAGAAGCATTTTACAAAGTTTTCTCTAAATTTCCTGCCTGAATGGATCAATTTAAGAAAAAAGAATCCCAAATTATTATTTCCTTTAATTTTGGCCCTCATAACTTGAAGGATTTTGTATATAAATCACCTGTCGCCTTTCTTTTCAATGTTGCACGAATTTTTTGTTTGTTAATTACATATGGTGAAATGTTTTCATGGTCATGATACGCTGTTTTATTGACGTTCAAAAGTTTCCATTTCTTATGGCCTGTTTCACTGTAAATTTCTATGTCTTTTCCTCTGTTACTTTTGATTATTTCAAAGTCCATGTTTATGAAATCTTAATACACACTTATTTTAATCTCTAAAAGAGAATCTGTTTAAAATAAATTCGCCAAAAATGCTTTGGGCATATACAGTAATCCACCTGTATCCATGATGCAGATGTTCTGAAACCTACCACATACACAAAACCGCGGATAACAGCAAATCTTATAAATATCCTGTTGCTAATGTAGCACAGTCAGAGCAATGAAAAGTAAATAGTGTGTAATGTCTCTAAGGACAGTGCTGGTGAGAGATGATGTTACCATAGAGTGCAGCTAAATTCTACATTGTCTATAGAACTCTTCAGATTAAGATATTAGGAGCCAGTGCTGTCATGGAGGCCATACGGGGCCATATATTGTATCGGAACATACAATTTTTTTTAATTAATCGTATGGGGAAAAGAAAATTTTGTCTGTATGGAGCCATATGGCATATGGGTGCCCAAGTTTTGTACGTGGAGATCATCTCTTGCTGTTCCTAATGTATTTGTTTGATGTTCATGAACAAAACTGTCCACCTCTACAGTGCTGGAATCCAGAATTATATAAAATAAGGGTTGAAAAACAAAAAGTGCTGCAAATACACACTTCAAGATTCATCGAGACAAGTGTGCATCTACTGTGGGGCTCCATGGTGTGTTCTTTAAATCAAGCTTGTTTTACAATTAAAATGTAAAGCAAAACAATTTCTTTACTTCTTTAATATTAAAAAAATCATTAAATGACAGTCGGAGAGATAGAGAGAGGGGAGCAAAATATATTTCAAGGGAGAAAACAAGGGGTGGGGTGTATGACCAAGAGAAAAATTACCATGACAGCACTGCTAGGAGCTAAAATACGTAAAAAATGTTGCCATGACTAACTGTGGATAATTGAAACCTAGAAACAGATTCTGATGATAAGTGGGGATTACTGTATTGAAGCCACGTTAATTCCCTAATCATTATAGAAAAGCAAACGCACTAATATACACTAAGACTAAGTGAGGGGACGCATATAACATACATCATTACCAAACCAATCCTGTCGAATTCTGAACATTTTTATATTAAAAAAGAATTGCGATGAAATAAAACTTATGACCTAAGGGTAAAGTTCTTATAGATCAGTTAGTGTAGTAATCGTGTTGTGTTCTTCAAGCAAAGTGCAATAAATATAATAAAATGTACACAATGTCACTTTACATACAGTGCACAGAGTAATCCATAATGTGAGTAAATTTGTCTTTCCAACTTTGATGTTCTTCTTTCAATACAATTTATATAAAGAAAAGTCTGTTGTCACTTTCAGTTGCTTCATCCAGTATAACATTACTGGATATGTTTCACAATCTCCGAGGACATATCGACATATGAAAAGAACTACTTTTAACATGTTTGTTGGATTGCATATATTGTAGTTGGGTATTTCATATCAGAAAGTAAAACAACTATTAAAGAACCATTTTTAATACATTTCAAATATTAATCGTTTGTATGTATATATATATATATATATATATATATATATATATATATATACATAAAGTTACAAATGACTAGCTAAACAAAAAGAATATCTTACTTAATGTGAGTTACATTTGAGTGACACACAGAACAAAAATACGTAGCAAAACTAGATTATGAACAATAATAGGTAATTATTATAAATTAATAACAATGTACACGTACAAAATAGCATTTGTTCACAAAAATAACTCTAAAGAAACTAAACTCTAAGACTTACTGCGTTATTTATTATTAATTGTAAAAGAGTATGACTTAGTTCAACCCTCAATGTGCAAATCTATACAAATAGTTAATAAAATTGTAAACAATGCTACGGAATATACAAATTACAGTTAGATAATAATATATTAACATATTCGTGTATTAAAAATTATTACAACAGATAATATGTTCTTTATTTTCAAAAGCTCAGATGATAAGGTACAGTGAATTAGGCAGTACGTGCAGTTTAATTTGTTCTAAAAATTATCTATATATGTTACAGTTGTATAATAAAATAAAATGTACACTTTGTAAAGTACCAAATGTAACTAATATAAGTAAGAGAAAATTTAACTTACCTAATTTTAAATATTAAACTACTATGGGTACAATACTGCGTGTTTAACTTTTGGGATATGTACTCTGTAAGTAGTTCTAACAGGCAACTTAAAACATAAACTAAAATAATTCGTTACAATACAGTCTCAATGCTTTTTCACTCACTAAAGAGGAATCGGAATGTGATATTCTCATAGCCAAGTAATTCATTAAAGTAATGTCGTGTGTTAAAATTTTTGCTTACTGTCTCTTATTTGTAAGTTTAGCATTGAGATTCTGAGAAGTCCCTTGAGCAGTTGGGTACTGAATATTTAATAATTTTCATATTATACTAGTTCCTCACAAATATCAGCCACATCAGACAAATCTGAATACAGAAAACTATGTTGGACATCAAAATCTTTGCAAAAGAAGCACTTTGATACTTGATGAGAAAATGCGAGACACATTTCGTTGTAATTTTTTCTGATGGAATTAGAAGGCTTTCTAGACATGTTATTCTGGAATTCAATGAAAGCAAGTAGCGTCACCAACTGTCGACTGAAACTGAACTGATTTTTTTTTCTTAACCTGTTGTTCTCTCAATCATCTCACATTACATAACACATTATGTCATGAGAAACGGACACATTTTCAATATTAGAGTAATGCGCAAATTCAATTTGACAAACCTTTTACTCAATAAAGATGATTTCTTCTCAAGTGTTGCATAATTTCATCTTCAAAATGAATGGGCTGAATGGTGAGCTGGATGATAAATATGAGGGTCACCATGCTCCTTACATTATTAGGGATGAGTTTCGTTCTACTGAAAACATAATTTCCAAATGGAGATGGTATATTCCGAAAAAAACTTTTACCCTGCCACACTTCAAGAGAAGTAATCAACTTTCTTACTGGAAATGAAATTTTTGGTCAGGAAAGATCACAAGTATCAACACTGAAATGGATTTTATGAGAGAACAAATGACAGAAGTATGGGAGAGAGATGAAGTCCAAGAAAGTTGTCTAAACAGTGTCAATTCAGTGTCAACCTGTCAAAATTATCAAATACCAATGGAGTTCAATTTACTGTTTACAGTGACTTCAACATTCAAATGGCATGAGAAAAATGACTGTGTTAATTACGAATCAATTTCCACAGCTCTGTCTTAAAAGTAAAATAAATAAGCTAAACTATTTAATGGTATCTTATGTAACAAATATCATATTAGTTAAAAGGTGAAAACAGTTGATTTAAATGTTGATGTGCTCAAACCAGTTTTACAAGAAAACTTAATTGAACTCAAAATTCTAGCCGCATATAACAAAGGCACCTTCCGTAATGTAAGGTTCAAACCTCCTTAAAAAAAAATCTGTCTTAGATGAACTCTGTAAGAGAAAGATATCATACTCTAAAAGAATGTATTGTATTGTATGTGCGATATGTCCTCCTTTCTACTCAAGGAAAAAAAACTACTTTTAAATGCAATTTCGCTGTGTTGTGTACAGAATGTTAAGTATTCTGCAAGCTTGATGTCAAATATAGTTCAAACAGAGTTACAAAACGTTACCAAAACTATTTCATATTTCAACAAAATTAGAGAGAACATAGTTTCTCTCGTTTGTCTCAATTCAGCACACATAATTTATCTAGTGTGCGCTCTTTGTCTCTCTGCAGTCATAGCATGTGCTTCTCCTGTGCATGATTCGTTACTCGCTTGTGTTCCGAGCCTTGGTTATGCAACCATGAGCAGTCACGTGATATGGCTGCACTAAACTGACAGTGGCAGTTGACTGTCGACGATAAACATCTGTATTGTATGTTGTTTGAATAATTATCCATTTTAAATTGTTCTGTGGTACAAATACTGACTGATATTTCGAGCAGGATGCAGAAAAGAAAATTCGTGTTTAATTACTTCAAGAAAAGTTCAAAGCGTTTGGGAAGGGGAGAAATGAGTCAGGCAGAATGTTTGGTTTGTCCATCTGGCACGTATATATCAGTAGCTAACAAAAAGGTAAGCATATTTATGATATATCTTTTACAAGTATCAGTTTTTTGGAAACATTTATAGAAAATATAAGTAGGCCTACAGATGTTCAGTAAGCCTATCAGAATACAGTTTAATTTTTAGGTTAGGACTGACTATTTATGTTTTTTTTTTTTTTTTTTCAGGTGCACTGGATCTGGAAGCACATGAAAAAAAGTGCAAAACATTTAGAACATGTACAAAGTGTTGGGTCATCATCTAAAGTTAATTCTTTTTTTGCTCCAAAAGAAAGCAAGCAGAATGACTAAGTCCATGCAACAGAAGGTACTCTGGCTTTTCATGCAGTTTCAAATCAATTACTACATCTGTTTTGTCACCACATTCAACAGATGTTGTAGTAGATGTTTTAAGTGGTATTTCTTTCTGTGGCATTGCAACTGATGGAAGCAATCATGTTTCTATGAAAATTTTTCCCATACTTGTTCAGTATTTTGGTATTAAATCAGGTGAGATCAAGACAAAAGTGATTGAAATGAAGTGTACTCCTAATGAGAAATCAGAGACAATTGCTTCTTATGTAAAGGACAAATCAGTAATTTGCTAGGAGATGTCGTGCATATAGGCCAGTTTTACACTAATCCCAAACATCTTTAGAATGACTTGCTTGTGGGCCGTCCCGAACCCCGACCTCTACCCCTAAGAGCACCAATCCTTATATGCCCGTCAGTCAAGCCCTACTGACATAAAGGCAATTAACAATAGATATCTCAGTCATGACAACCCATAATTTATCCTATAAATTGAATAATTGATCTTGCTACATACAACATAATTATATTATAACTGATTTTCTTTGCGTTTTTTAAACTCAACATATTAAACAGAGATATGGAATAACTTCACAAATGTGCACAGGGCACAAATTGATAAATATATCACGCTTAATAAATTAAATTTACACAATTCTACTCAGTAAACAATTTGCAAAAAAAAAAAAAAAAAAAAAAAAAAAAATCTGGTTCCAAAGCAAAAAATGAATGTCAGCTTTTGGAGACAATGAGATTTTGCTATGTGTGTTTAGAGTTGCCAACTCTGGTAAATAAAATCATAGGCGATTTTACGCATGCAGCAAATTTATATAAATAAAAGTAAATTCCTATACAAAGTACAAGTTCGACTAAGGAAACTGTATACATACTGGTACTGGTGACATCTGATATGAGGTTACTTATGTTTCGGGTATTATAGGGTATTAAAAAAACAACCCTGAAAATACCTTTATATTATACTTTGGAGTAGTAGAAAGTAGATGTAGTCACTGGGAGAATGGAAAGCCCACCCAACCCGCACAACACACATACCTTACTTATTTACCAAAATCCTCGTCCATGAATGAAGAAGACAGCAATATTTCGTCAAGTACTTGATGCCTGTATTCGGCCAAAAGAAGAAGCATTTCAAGCGCTACTCTGTCGAGTATATATTCAAAGTGAAATTTCCCAGGACCTGTCTGCTGTGCGAGTTCTACAAAAGGGCGGCACTGCTCTATCCACCACAATCATAAATGGTAAGTATTACCATAAACCTAACCTCTCATATAATTACTACACACTTAATCTAACCTAAACTAACCTTTGAGAATACGACACACTTAATCTAAAATAACATAACCTCATATAATACTACACACCTAACCTAACCTTTCATATACTGCTACACACTGAATCTAAATTAACCTAACCCCATATAATATTACACATCTAATCTAACTTAAACTTTCATATAATGCTACAGCCCTAATGTAACCTAACCTTTCATATAATGCTACACATCTAATCTAACCTAGCCACGTATAATACTACAAATCTAACCTAACCTCATATAATACTACACATCTAACATAACCAAACCTAACCTTTCATATAATACCACACACCTAATCTAACCTAACCTTTCATATAATGCTACACATCTAATCTAATCTGATCTAATCTTTCATATAACGCTATACACCTAAATCTAATCTAACATAATCTCATATAATACTACACACCTAATCTAACATAACCTTTCATATAATGTTACACACCTAACCTAACCTTTCATATAATGCTACAACCTAATCTAATCTAACCTTTCATACAATGCTACTCACTTAATCTAATCTAATCTAATCTAACCTAACCTAACCTTTCACATAATGCTACAACCTAATCTAACCTAACCTTTCATATAATACTACTCACCTAATCTAATCTAACCTAACCTTTCACATAATGCTACAAACCTAAATCTAATCTAACCTAACCCTATATAATACTACACATCTAATATAACCTTTCATATAATGCTACACACCTAATGTAACCTAACCTAACCTTTCATATAATGCTAGACACCTAATCTAACCTATTTCATATAATCTATACACGTAATCTAACCTAATCTTTCATATAATGCTACACACCAGAGTGCTGCATTGGAGTTAAATCGCTTGCCTGAACTTGGTCGAATGGCTTTATTTTCTGCATTTATGACAAACGTCTAGTGGGACAGTCTAATGGAACGTACCAAAACAGTAACATGGAGTTATAAATAAAATATTATGAAACACTTCGACATACAGTTATTATTGCTAATTAATAATTATTCAATATTTGATTTACAACATATAATATGATAGGTCCATACATAGTGTTTCGCCTATATACTGCGACAATGTAGAAACGTTTTACAAAATATTATTGATATAGCAGTAGATTAATAACAATATTAGTACAGAAATAACGTCACAGAAAATATAATAAAACGAATAATCGTGCTGCACAACTGTTACAGACACAAAGATTGATACACTAATTATTAGAGATTATTATTATTATTATTATTATTATTATTATTACTAGAAAATTTGATACGGTTCTTACATTATCATGATTGTGTTCTCCATTTATAATAATTACATTTACATCCAATAACACCTATCAGATGTGGCAAAGCAAAATCAATCCTGTGTGGGGGAAAAAACATTTACCTAACATTTATATTACATTTTAAAGCAAGTTTTGTAGTTGTACTATGGAGAGGTTAGTTAAACACTGCAAAGTTTTTAAATGATAAACATCTATGATGTTACTACACAGTTCATCACTGTACATTTAAACATTATATTTCTTCCCGACACTATGAATGAACAAAATATCATTAACCCTGTCTGCATCGAGCACGCTTCTTTTTTCTGATATTAGATTCCCACCTGCACTGAAATTCCTTTCACTTGCTGCATTTGTGGAAGGAATATAGAATATTCCTCTGGCTACTTCTGCAAGTCTAGGATACAGATTACTGTTTTTCTTCCACCACTGAAGAGGTTCATCATCATCAACATGTTCCCTTTTGATGTACAAATCTATTTCATTTCCGGTAGGCTCGTTACCATCTTCTTGCCATTCAGCAAACACTGACTTCAGTTTCTTAGTGGGTGAGCATTGTTGGTATATATCGGACAGAGCGCCAACAGATGTTTCAACTTCAGAACACATTCGTCTCACAGTACACAGTATTTCCTCTCTCTCTAGTGCTCTGAGCTGTTTGAGCTTTCTGAACGACGGCCAAAGAAAAGTACTGTAGCGATCTTGTGGATACCTTGAATTTTAACTTTATTCTCCAATAAACGAAGTTCACGTTCTTTGAGTTTCGTAATCTCTTCAATTTCCTCACCAGTTATTGCGCAGTGTTTCTTCAGTTTATGGACCCAAAGAAGTACTAGTTGTATAGGTATTTCCTTGATGTGAGTTGAAAGCTTCTGTGAAGGGTTGTAAGAAGTCTCTGACATGCAGTGCCAAGTTGTTGTCGTAGCCTTGTAGTTTTTCTGCTGCATTCTTCTGTGTCAGCACTTCGACTACTTTATCATACTCCACACACAATGAATTAAGCATTGTATATAGACTAACTACTCCACCTAGTATCCACTTCCTGTTTCAGTGCATTTTGTAGACATTCCACTGCACCAGTCTTCTTCATGTAACGAATTACATGTTTTGCAGCATTGATTGTACGTTGACACGTAGGTAACTCAGTTTTCAGAAATGTGTCATCAAATAAGTGTCTTAGCACAGTATTTAAACAGTGTGCAATGCATGGAAAATAGGAATAATTCTCCAGAGCTTTTTAATGTTAGGTCCTTGATCTGTCACGAAGGATATCTTCTCCATGTGTTCCGGAAAAATTCCCAACTCTGTCATCTTTTCTTCAATCTCCTCTCTGATGTTTTCTCCTATCTTACTTTTGTCTGAAAATTGTGTCGTAGCTAAAGTGCAACTCTTCAGTGACCATTCACTGTCAGTAATGGGCAGTAATGTGAGGAAACTTCTATTTTTGTATGGATCAGTCCATAAGTCTGCAGTACAGGCACAACCACTATTTTCAGCCGCATAAATGATTTTGGGCATCACCTTTTCTCTAATTTCATCTGCTTGTGCTTGAATGTTTCTTAGAGATAGTTGTATGATGAGGAATAACATCAGTAACATTTACACGTCCATAATCTGCACCTATATTAATACGTTCCTGAGAATAGTTTTGAAATCCTGTACCCAAAACAATGTCAAGTGGGTGAAGATCACTTATGCACATTTCGACACACTTCTGTGTAAAACACTGTTTTATATCAAGTGGCACATAATCAGATCTTCTTGTTTCTGGACAAAATTTACACACGTGTGTCTTCAGAGGAGTTGTAGCAGAAGAGAATGACAACAAAG
This sequence comes from Periplaneta americana, assembly GCF_040183065.1. Classification (NCBI taxonomy): domain Eukaryota; kingdom Metazoa; phylum Arthropoda; class Insecta; order Blattodea; family Blattidae; genus Periplaneta; species Periplaneta americana. The sequence goes on from NC_091126.1 coordinate 75,627,360, forward strand.
TTGAACAATGTTTACAAGAAACGTAACCCAACTTTTTATCATCCTGAGAAGTCACAAGTAAGAATTTGTCCCACATATCACTCTTCATACCTTCTTTAGCACTTAACTTGTATTCCTTGTTGAGTAGTTTCAACTTCACCACATCTTTTAGCTCGTGCTCCATTTTTGACAGTGTGCTTCTTGACAGTAACAAGAATAAATGCCTAACGCTCAGCTTATACCATTCAAGGATTTATCGCTCGCGACAATTTTACCCATCATGCATGTGAGCTACCTATCAGATTATGCTATGGCGCTCGAGCGAAAACGTCCGATGCAGACCTCTGCTACACACCAAAATATAAGCTAACATAACCTCATACATATATAAGATACATAAAAATATTTTGGATAGGTTTACAGCAGCTTTCGCAGTGATGACATAGTGTCTCTGGAATGCTGTACTATAATTTTGAAAGTATATTTATGAAGTAATGAAATAATTAAACTACGATCATTTGGTGCAAAGAACTTCCTTTTTGGTTCAAGGATAATTTGTTTAACATGCAACAGTATTTAAATAATTTTATTGAAATACAATCAATTTTGTTCAGGTAGCATAGGCTACATTTTAGTGCAAGGATAATTCTTTTAATGGCTTCTTAAATTGATATTGTATCCAATATATTAGCGGTCATCAGCACAGCGCACCCTCGGGCTAGCGTCTCTTACCCGCGGATAAGAGATGCATTAGCGTGCATCCATGGCTGCTGGCGGGTATGCTTTCTCCCTCTCCCTTCTGCATGATGGTGCATATTTCGATACACTTCTTACCCGTTACCTATTTCAGCAAGTGCTGATGACCACTGCCATATAAGATCATTTTGTCCAGGGGAGCATTCTCTTTTGGTACAAGGATGATTTATGTAACATGTTTCTAAATTAGTCTTTTAAATACCGATAGATTATCTAATAAATCACTGAAAAACAAATGTGAATATAGGATGTGGAGTCGAGCACGAAATTATTATTATTTTTTATTTTTTGGGCGCATCATTGTTTACATAAATAACGAAAAAAAAAAAAAACTAATATGCCACATATTTTAAGAAATACAGGAAACAAGCATGAATAATATTCACCTTTCTTAATGATCTTGGGATAGAAAAAAAGACGTATAGAATACAAATTACATACAAATGTGCGTGTAATAAACAATAAGCAAAGCATCTTCGATTAATCATTTCAAAACAACGTGAATATAGCTTGGATTGTGTAGGAAAATGATTTCTTATGTTGCCCTCAATGTGCATCATTGTTAATTTATGAAAACAAATGAAAATTAACATGGCACATAAACACTATTTGAAGAAAGATAGAAGACATGAGTAATATTAGTCGTTCTTAATGATCTTTGGATGGACAATAACAATGAAATATGTATAAAATAGAAATTACATACAGGTGAGCCTATAAAAAACAGTAAGTAGAATCATATTTGATTAATAAGTTTAATTTACTCCAGGTTTAGTGTAAGAGAGGCCTATATCTAACGACGTCTTCTAGCAAATTACCCTTTCTGTGGCATAGCAACCAATGAAAGCAATCATGTTTCTATGAAAATTTTTCCCATACTTGTTCAGTATTTTGATATTAAATAGGTGGGATCAAGGCAAAAGTGACTGAAATGAAGTGTACTCCTAATGAGAACTCAGAGACAATTGTTACTTATGTAAAGGACACACCAGAAAAACTGGGAATTGGGAGAGTTCTGGGGAAAAAATTTTGAAAGCCACTTGAAAAAATTTTTAAATCCGAAGTTGGTGGAGATGAGTTGTCCAGCACATGTTTTGCACAACTGTGTACAACATGGTCTTGATTTTGATTTCAACACAGATATTGATTCAATTGTATTGAAGATATTCAATTATTTTTTCATTTATACCGTACATACAGAAAAACTAAAAGAATTCTGTAATTTTGTACACGTCACTTATCAACAGTTGTTATGTCATTCCAAAACTAGATGGCTATCACTATTTCCTTGCATTGAGAGGGTGATCCATATGTTTCCAGCTTTGAAATCATACTTTTCTTCTCAATACTTTTCTATCTTTGAAAATGAACAGAGTAGAGCAAGATTATTATTTGTCTACTCAATTCAGTCTTCCACAACAATATACTGTACTACAGAGTGTCAGAAAAGTCCCTCACCATACAGAAATATCTGATTTTATGTTCTTTGTTGCAGTCCATGATGCTTTCGAACAAGGAACGCGTTGAAATCACTCTGTTGTGTGACCATGATGGTTACTCACATCGTGATGTTAGTGAGGAATTTAAGCAACGTCATCCTGGATGCCAACCAATATCACACAGCACTGTGGGAAGATTACTTAACAAATTCACCACAAGTAACGTTGCTGATTTGACTCAGTCGGGATGACCATGAACTGATGAAGTGATACAAGAAGCGGTGATTTCCAAAGTGTATGCCAATCCAAAGAAGTCAATTGAACATTTCTCAGTCCACTGTCCACGATATTCTGTAGAAGGAAAAATTTCACCCATACAAACTGCAACTGTTACAACATTTATCAGAGGACAATCCTGATCACAGGATGTAAATGTGTAGATGGTTCTTGGACAGGATTGCAGAGGAGGCACACTTCCTATCCACCGTGACGTTTTCCGATGAGGCGAATTTTTACGCGAAAGGTTAAGTCAACAAACAAAATCTGCACTACTGAAGTAATGAGAACCCCCACAGCAAGGGTCTGATCATGTAGTGGTGTGGTGTGGAATCTGGAACAATCATATCATTGGCTCATACTTTTTCGAAGGAAATGTGGATGGTGAAGAGTATCTGCTTATGCTAGAAGATTGGCTGATGCTGATGTTGGATTTAATTGGAGAACATCCCACATGGTTCATGCAGGACAGTGCCCCTCCACACTATGCCATGGTTGTGCGACACTAGTTGAATGACACATTTCCTCAACACTGGATTGGTCGCAGAGGATCTGTTGAATGGGCCCCACGTTTGCCGAAGCAGACATTGGCCACCTTGAATGAGGAACAGCCCACTAGTCCTTTCACACCTTCCTTGTCGGACTATGGGAGACAATGGCAAAATGACATCACTATGCCACCTGGTGCTTCACAGAGCACTAACGAGGCACTTACTGAGGTCACACCAAAAGAAATTAAACATAGAATCCGAAAACTCAAAGCCAAAACAGCAGCAGGACTAGACGGTGTGACTAAAATTCTGCTGCAGAACATGAAAGAGTATCTGGAAGTCCTCGCAAAATTGTTTAATCTAGTGATGGTCACGGGCTCCATCCCCCAGATGTGGAAGGTGAACAGAACCACTCTTATCCCCAAGAGTGGTCTGGACCTGGAAAATGTGAGCAACTGGCGCCCAATTACGATTGGGCCACTCCTGGGCCACCTCTATTCAGGTTTGATAGATAGGCGGCTAAAGAGTGTTGTAGACATCCATGAAAGGCAGGTTGGTTTCATGCCCGAGAATGGCTGTAACAAGAATTCTTATCGGCTAGACCAGATCTTGCACACTGCGAAGGCAGGTGAGCATGCTTATGGTATGTGGGGCATTGGTTGATGTCTCTAAAGGATTTGATACCATACCACATGAGGCCATTTGGGAAGCAATGCATGCCCAATGCCTAGATGCACACTCCATCTCCATTGTTAAGGATATGTATGATGGGGCCTCAACTTTGGTGGAAGGCCTCGAGATGGAGTACCCCTGCAGAAGGGGGTCAAGCAGGGTGACTCATTGTCTCCCCTGGTCTTTAATCTTGTTCTAGACCCCCTTATTCGAGACTTGCAGTGGAATGGCCTCATCCTGAATGACCAGCCTATAGGGGCACTCGACTTCGCAGATGATCTACTTGTCTTGGCAGATAAGGAACATGAATAATTTCAAGGGAAAAATTGTTCTGGGGCTGGGTATCGATCCCGGGACCTCTGGTTGAACGTACCAGCGCTCTGCCAACTGAGCTACCTGGGAACTCCACCCGACACTGTCTCAACTTTTCCGGCCCCAGAACAATTTTTCCCTTGAAATTATTCAAGTCTGCTTTACAGGAAGCTTTATCTGAAAGACTAGATTTGCATAATATATACGTCACTGTGTACGTTAACAGAAAACCACAATTCCAAGTCACACAGAGATTGTGTGCACTCGATGTGGGTCTCAGGCATTTCGTCAGCCCACGCAAGTTATGTGGATATAAAGGGAAAAGTTGAGACAGTGTTGGGTGGAGTTCCCGGGTAGCTCAGTTGGCAGAGCACTGGTACATTCAACCAGAGGTCCCGGGATCGATACCCGGCCCTGGAACAATTTTTCCCTTGAAATTATTCAAGTCTGCTTTACAGGAAGCTTTATCTGAAAGACTAGATGTGCAAGGAACATGAAGTCCAAAATAGTCTCGAATGATTCCATGCCTACTTTGGGGGCATGGGTATGAAACTGAATCCGCTTAAATCCTGCAGATTCCTAGTAGAATCAAAAAGAAAGGCATGGATAGTAAGGGGCCCCAAGCTTACTATGGGTGGTGAGTCTATTCCTGGCACAGACCCTTCCACCCCAGTACGATACCTGGGCATCACATACACCTTAGCTAAAGGCCTAAGAGACGATGCCCAGTGTGGTAAGCTTGTGAAGGCTGTGGAGAGGATCAAGAGCCTGGCATTAAAACCAGCACAAAAAGTCAGGTTCATCACACAATATATTATTCCCAAGTTTCTGCAAGATATGGTTTTATGCAATATCAGTAAGGCAGTTTTAAATGATGCAGACAGAAGACTATGGCAAATTTTTAAATCCATACTGCACCTCCATCCCAGTACCACTGACCAGGTTTTATACTGGCGATTAAGGGATGGAGGAATGGAAATACCCTGTTTGACAACTCTAGTGATTTTGTCTAATCTCAGGGCGAGAATGACTCACTCCAATAGTGGACATCCATTAATATGCGCTGCTAATGGCGATGGCAGGCTGAAGAATCACCTACGCAAAGCCGCAAATCATTTGCAGATTGGAGTAAATTGAGATCACAGGGTCAAAGTGTTGATTATTTTCATAACGACCCAGTAGCAAATTCCTGGCTCTATGATCCTAACATGTTGCATTCTAAGAGGTACATTGATGCCCTTAAACTTAGAACCAACTCATACAGTGTCGATGTTGCCCTAGCAAAAGCTGATAAAGAAAAATCTGTCCTTTGCCACAACTGCAAGTCTAAGTCAGAAATGCTAGGGCACGTTACCGGAGAGTGTGTTTTTGGCAAAGGACTACATATATCCAGGCACAATGCTGTAGTTGAGAAGATCGGTCGTGAGGCCGAAGCGAAAGGGTTCACTGTGACAAAAGAACCAGAGCATCTCGTCGGTGACGAGAGATGCAAACCTGACCTTGTCCTAACAGACGAGGCCAGGGTTCTCGTTGTCGATGTAACAGTCTGCTACCAGAATGCATCGTCTCTAACAGACACATACAAAGAAAAAGTCAGGAAGTATCAGCCTCTGGCTGATTATCTGGCAGGTGCTCAAAGCACTCAATAAGGTTGTTTTTTTTAATTTGGTTATTTAACGACGCTGTATCAACTACGAGGTTATTTAGCGTCGATGGAATTGGTGATAGCAAGATGATATTTGGAGAGATGAGGCCGAGGATTCGCCATAGATTACCTGACATTTGCCTTGCGATTGGGGAAATCCTCGGAAAAAACCCAACCAGGTAATCAGCCCAAGCGGGAATCGAACCCGCGCCCGAGCGCAACTCTGAATCGGCAGGCAAGCACCTTAGCTGACTGAGCTACCTCGGTGGCTAGTTGTGTTCTACCGGCGGTGATTGGCTTCAGGGGAGGCCATCCCCAAAGAAACCAGGAATTCCCTAAGCACTGTAGGGATCGCCGGCAGAACCTTAGAAAAATACCTCTCAATGTCGGTGTTGGGATCAAGACTGGACATCGTTTACACCCACATGGATTATACATAGTGCCTTCGGCAGTGCGCCCAACCAAGTATTACAATCGCCTGGGAAGAGTGTTTCGAATCCTGTTTATGGGCAAGAAGGCGCAGTGGCAGCCGCCTACATGGAAGGCTTTCTCCATGTCAGGAGTAGGCGACTTTCTCCATGTTGGGGGTAGGCGATGTACTCATTTTGATCTAGGTGTTGGGTGGGTGACAACCCTAATGTGAGGGAGGATGTCTTAAATGGCTCTAACAACCGAGCCACCCCCAACCAACATACGGTCCAGGGCATACATCCCTGTAATATGATGTCGAGTTAGACGTGTAATATGATGTCGAGTTTGACGTGTACAGTGTGAAGATTCGCGATGTGGTTCACCTAAGTGCCAGGATTGAAGATGAATGCCATACCAAAGACCAGGATTTTGGTCCCCATGTGCTGAATAACCTAAAATTCCGCCTACAGACCTGTCTGGAATTGGATGGAGGACATACTGAACAAATACTGTAATTTGCCTGCAGTGCAGAACTTTTCGGACACCCTGTAGAACTAGAGAAGGACTCAAATTCTGTCTCTGAAACAGTTTCCATTTTAGAATCCACTTTAGATACACTTCAAGATAGGTCAAATCAGAAGTACAAGTCAATAACAATAAAAAAAGTAATGAAAGAGAAAAGAGAAGGATACTCTCAAGAATGCGACAGCTTTAAGGAGGAAATCGCACCTGTATATAGTGTTGCAATTGAGAATCTAAAGAAGTGGCTGGTTCAGTATCAGCAATTTGAACCATTGAAGTAGATGCAACTGAAAAATTGCCAACTTCAGAAGAAGGTGAAAACTGTATTGTTTATCTCCATGAACAAACAAATGTTAAAGTTAATGACGTAAACTGTTTTGATCAGTTCTGTAATTTCACTAAATTTTTTAAACACCTACGAGAGGAAACAAAAACAATCATCTAGTGAAGTGTGGTGTGAATACTTCAATTTGTCTCCAAGTCTTGTGTGCCATTCTGAACTTCTGAAAATTGCTGAATTTTATTTTTCTATCCCTATCCACAATGCTAATACATGCTAATGCATCTGCTCTCTTGTAAATGCACAGTGGACCAAAGACTGAAAAAGGTTTAACATTGAAGATATTAAAGGTATAGTGTGTGTGTGTGTGTGTGTGTGTGTGCGCACGCGCGCAATACAACTTTAAGCATCTAGCCTGTGCGAGTTTCTATGATTACTTATTGGGAAAGAAAAAAATTATTGGGGGAGATTTCATCATCCACCATGTATTCTTGGCATGATAAAAGTGAAAAAGACAATAATGATAATGAAGTATTTTGTGATTGTGAAAGTGATCAAAATGATTGAACTTGACATCTTTTGGGTAATTATCAGAAGTTAATCATATCCATGTAGATAAAGTAAGTTTAATTGTTATTAGCCTAAATATTCATGTTCATTTTATATTTAATTGTTGTTGGCTGGTTAACCAGATAGTAATATGATGTGCATAATTTAGTTTTGTCTTTAAAAAAGACGATTATGTTAGAATTTTTGTCGATAGGAAGTCCTCTTTTTCCATTATGGATGTATGGTAATCCTAAGTATGAAGAAACAATCCACCATTGGTTGTGTGAGTGCGACATTGAAAGAAAAATATTGTTTGACTCTACCGACAATGACCAATATGTGACTAGTTGCAGGAAATGGGACATAAACTTGGATTTTTTTTTTTTTTTTTTGTCGTTTCAAAAAGAGGATGAAATACTGAACATTAAAAAAAAAATTCATGGTTCTAGGTGCTATAGTTTTTAATATTTTACTTATTGAATATTGATATCATATTATATACTTTTCAAGAAAAATGTAAATTAAAGTTTTTGTTTGTTTTCTTAGCAGCTATAAGAAAGATTTAGGTATTTAAGAAGCACTGTACAAAACTACGTCCTAGTTTAGTATGTAAAAAAGCCTTCAGGTAGCGCAAGATGTCAAAACATACAAATGCAGTTTTTACACCGCAAATTCGTTATTTTGTCCTCCATGTTGAATCTTTCATACACTACTTTTAACATTTGAATATAAATAATAGATTAAATGGCGATCTTACTCGTGTTAATTGTGTAAGCATGTGTGGCTTACAGCTGTTTCGGTGCTTCTTCACACCATCCTCAGAGCCTATTAGATCTTGGCATCATCTCGAACTTTGCTGCCTGTTGTGTGGGTGCCACACCCACCCAACCCACATAACAGGCAGCAAAGTTCGAGATGATGCCGAGATCTAGTAGGCTCTGAGGATGGTGTGAAGAAGCACCGAAACAGCTGTAAGCCGCACATGCTTACCAATTAACACGAGTAAGATTGCCATTTAATCTATTATTTATATTTTGTTCTCCTGTAAATTTTCCTTTCACGACTTTAGGTCCCTTTTCGCGGAATGGGTCACATATTTACAATGACAAATTCTATATATTTCTGCTGACAAGTTCCTTTAAATTGACTTATGATTTTAAAAGAAATTATGAAGCTACTGTTCTCAACACAATAACTAATGTAAATAATGTACTTAGGGTTGGTTTCTGTTGATTTGCTCTGCAATGACAGAGAATGGATTTTGCTTTATATCAACTTTTGGGGGTCTTTATTTATCTTAAATTTCATAGTATTGAACAATTATTATTATTGCATGAAAGTTTTGGGCAAATTTACCAAGCGATGTTTCCAAAACATGGCCTTCCATCTTAAATTCCTGGCTACACCACTGTACACTTGTCCAATCTACAGCATTTTACACCCATTCTTATACTCTCCAAATTGTGGATATGTTACTGAAAAAGAGGTGAATGCCCTTAAACCCTCCGTTAGATACGTGGATGACACCTGTTACCCAATGAATTTTGTTTAGTTGGTATTACTGTTTGGAAAGGGGTGTGTTTTCGTGACTTAAGGCAGCTTTCCAGTTTGCCACATAGGTCAGAATTATTTAGTTTTCAGCTTTGAAGTGTCACTGTTGGTTGTAAGAGACGTGCTTTTCCACTGAGTGACAGAAGTCAGCCGCATTTGTATGTTCCAATCTTCGTTGTATTGTTTGTATTCGGTAAGTGCTTATGTTATTTGAAATTAATTTCAATTATTACACACATGTGCGAATGAGGTCCATAATAAAGAAACGTTTTTTTGTTATTGTTATTACTAATGAGGTACAATATATTAAATTAGGCTGCCACATTATAAACTACAACTTCTTTTTATAATAAATATTATGGGATTATTATGTTTTATTCAGTTATGTTGGTACAAAAGAAAAGGAAAGTAAAGAGAACATCAGACCCCAGGGTACTTTCAGGGTGGATGGATGAGAGTGAAGAGGAGAAGTCTTCAGCTGAGGATGAATCTGATGGCGAAGAGGATGTAGCTGCTGAAAATGGTGATCGGTCTACAAATTATTTTTTTGGGAGGGATGGAGAAACAAAATGACAGAAGAAGAAAACTATAACCAATATTCGCACACAAGCCCACAACATAATGCAATCATGTGGTCCAAAGGGAAAAGCCCGCGATGTGAACTCGGAAATTGAATTGCTAGATTTATTTATTGATAAAAAGTGATCAAAATAATTACTAATTGTACTAATATTTACATTGGAACAATTCGCAATAATTTCGATAGGGAGAGAGATGCCAAGCCAACCGATGATACTAATGTCAGGGCAGTATCAGGTCTGCTATATTTGATAGGCAGCATGAGGTGCTCAAGAAAGAATCTGCATCAAATGTAGGATAATTCTAGAGGTAATGGCTTTGAATCGTGTTACCTCACTATGAGTGAAAAAAAGATTTAGGTTTATAATTCGATGTCTTCATTTCGATGACGTTAAGAGACAGAAATGCAAACAAGGAACTGGACAAATTTACACATATAAGAGAAGTGTTTGAAATTGTTGTGAATAATTTTCAGAGATATTTTTCACTAAGCATATTCATGACTGTGGACGAGCAATTGCTTGCCTTTAGAGGAAATCGTCAATTAAGCAGTATATACCAAGCAAGCCAGCAAAGTATGGACTGAAAACATTTGCACTGGTAGACGCTAAAAACACTATACCAACGGTCATCAGTACAGTGCACCCTCGAGCTGGTGTCTCTTATCCGCGGATAAGACATTGCAATATTATGCATCCGTGGCTGCTGGCGGGTATGCTTTCCATCTCTCTCCCTTCTATACGGCAGTGCATATTCCGAGATACTCCTTACCCTTTACCCATTTCAGTGCATGCTGACAACCACTGTTCTATACTATGAATTTAGAAATGTATGTAGGCACACAGACAGACAGACCATACTGTCAAAGTAATGGTGCAAAAGAGATGATTCTTAGGCTGATTGAACCAGTTGCAGAGAGCAATAGAAATATTACGGCTGATAAGTAGTTCAGTAGTATTTCTCTGGTTAAGACCCTCAGAGAAGAGGGCCTAAATTACGTTGGAACTCTTCGAAAGAATAAAAGAGAGATACGTCATGAATTCATACCAAACAAACAAAGACAACTAAAATCGTCATTATTCGGCTTCCACAAAGATAAAATAATTGTCTCTTATTGTTTCAAGAAAAATAAAGCTGTTCTTCTTGTTTCTACAATGAATCATGATGACGCAATTAATGAAACAGGAGACGATAAGAAACCCGAGATTGTCACCTTTTATAATTCCACGAAAATAGGGGTTGACTCTGTCGATCAGCTTTGTCAAAATAATGACGTTTCTAGGAACACAAGGTGCTGTCCCATGGTGGTGTTATACAATCTGTTGAACATAGCTGCGATCAATGCACTGTGTGTTCACAAAATGAAACAGAATAATGAGAAAGGCATTAGGAGGACTACATTTCTTGAAAATATTACTTGGGAACTAATACAGCCTCACATTCACAGAAGAGCTACACTAACACAAGTGCTGACGGAGATTAGGAGCTGTGCAAAAGTATTATTGGGGCTTGAAGGCCAGGAACCAACTGCCACAGAATAAAGGTGTGGGACAAGGGGTCGCTGTTATGAATGTGAAAGAGCTCGTGATCTGTCTACCAGAAAATGATGTTGTAAATGTGACAAGTGGATGTGCCCTGACCATCTCAAAAATATTTGTGAAAAGTGTGTGGTTAACCTCTAAGTGTAGTGTATGGTCAGTGACTCTAGAACAATGAAGGAATTAACAGACAAACCCATGAGATATGTACAGTTATATTTTTTTTACAGAAATCAGAGTTAGAAAAGGAAGTTTTTTGTGTAACTAATAATTTTTATGCTGTTCTAATCATATACAGGGTCTACCATATAAACCAAGACCGTCCAAGCAGCATTTTTATGCTCCGATATGTAAGCTGCAGTATTGAAGGCGCGTGCATACTTCTTGACCTTGAAAGCAGCATGCACGTGTTCGACCTCACAAGCATCAGTCGCCAGTCTGAATCTCAGTTGTTAAAATGGTGAGACAGTTATCATTGCAACGCCGTATTTTCGTATGTAAAGGTTATTTTAAGTACGAGTCGGCTCGATGGAAATGCGATGCATTTGTTCAGCAATTTCCTGGTAAAGTGTCACCTTCACGATCACAGATTCACGTAATTGTACATAAATTTGAAACTACTGGCTCAGTGCTCAATAAAAAACATGCGCGCACACGAATAGTTTTAACAGAAGAAAAGCTAGATGACATTGATGTGAATCTTGAACGGTCACCGAATAAATCACTCTCAAAATTAGCATAACAAGTAGGGGTTTCGGTTTCTTCTGCACACAGAGCTACAAAGCTGTTACACATCAAACCATACAGGTTTACACGGGTCCATTGTTTAAAACCTGCTGATCCAGCCACAAGAGTGAGACACTGTGAGTGGTATCTTGCATCATTGAATGATCATTTATTCGACCCACAGCTTGTGTTCTTTTCGGATGAGGTCTGGTTTCATCTTAATGGTCATTGAACAGTCATAACTCTCGCTATTGGTGTGCAGAAAATCCTAATGGTGTGTGGTGTGCTTTTAGTGCAAGACGAATAATTGGACCTATTTTTTTCGAAACTACAGTAAATGCAGAGAGGTACCAAGATGATATTTTGACGCTGTTCTTCCATCAGTTAACGGAAGAAGAAAAATCGCGTGGGAGGTTTCAACAAGATTCAGGCCCTGCTCATACAGCAGAAGATTCCCTTCGGAAGTGTTTGCAGACAGAGTGATCAGTGTTGGTCTATTTTCCCCTCATTCGCCAGATCTAACAGTGTGTGATTTTTACTTGTGGGGTAAACTGAAAGAAAAAGTGTATCAAACAAATTCTCACACATTGGAGGAACTGAAAGAAAACATTACAAATGAAATCAGAAACATTACATTGGCAGAACTCACTCGTGTCAGCCAGAATGTAGTTACCAGATACAATGCCTGTATAACCCGGGAAGGACGACACTTCCAGCATCTTTTATAAGGTAAGATTTCATATAAGATTGTATACATGCCTAAAGCACGACATATGTTCGGCTGAGGCAACTGCCATAGCGCAGAGTACAAACACAGTGTGTTCGGTCTTAGTTTATATGGGAGACCCTGTATATGTAATTTAATTTAATTTTGCATGATAATAAATTCTTAGATTGTTATATTATGTAAAATGTTTGTTACTACACTCATTCAAAAGGATATAATAGATATCAGAACTCCATAAACAGTAAAATTAATTAAAAAAATACAAAGAAATGGGTGACGTCTGTCCCCCATGCACCTAAATGCATCACAAAACTCCGCACACCTAATGGGGGGGTTAACAGTGCTCTACAGAGACAATGTTGCATGCTTGAAATAGTAACTGTGGTCATGCAGATTGTGAGGACGTGGATTTTGTTGACTGTTTGCACTACTCTCTATGACAAAGCACCCTGACTACTTTGTCATAGAACCACACAATATCATAAACGACATTGTAAATCATATATATGTTGTCTAGCAAATTTTTGAAACCAGAAATAATGTTTCATTAATAAGTGTGATTAATATTAGTGTTTTCTATTGCTATCATGGTCAACATCTGGACACACTGTCGTAAGTCGGTAGTATGTAGTTTTACAGAAAAGTTCCTGCAACTATAAGATGATCAATAAATGAGACCAAACAAAACCAATAAGCAGTTTGTTTTTACTCGACCTAAAGTGATATTGGCTATCAGAGATAATAATATGCATCATTACATTTTCTTTATGTAAAAAAAATATTCTAAAAACTTGTAAATACTTTTCCTTTAAAGAAAAATGTTCCCTGAGAGAATACTTCAATTTACACCTAGATACCTTACATATATTCTCGTGATAAATTTATGTAAAACAACAAAATAATTCTTTAAGATGATAACAATGGAACTTGAAAATTAATACTACAACAATAACACATTACATATTAATTGTCAATTTTACAACAGCATAGTTACAATATTTACTATATGTCATGGGTTAAGTCGAAGTTGTGCAACCTGACAGGTGTTCAACGAGCAATTCCATGAACTAGAATGCGATTCTTTAATTTAAATTTGAATTTTGATATTGTCCTGTCTCTGACATGGTCAGGGAGAGAATTCCAAAGGCGTGGAATCGATATGCTGAAAGATGACGAGTAGAAGAATGTTCTGTGCAGAGGAATAGAGAGAAGGTACATGTTCCGGGTTCGATGTAGTGAAAGGTAAACAGAACGAGATGCTAGGTAAGAAAGTGTGGAGGTGTGAATGATTTTAAATAGTAATAAGAGGAAGTTGAAGATTCTTCTTTCTTTAAGCGGATTCCAAGACAACAATTTTAGTGACAGTGTTACATGATCGAATTTTCTGTTACAAATGAAACGAACACAGATATTGTGAACACGCTGTAATCTGCAGTGGGCAAGATCAGTATTTAGATTCGAGAATAGAGAATCGCAATAATCAAAGAGGGGCATCACTAAAGTTTGAATGAGAATCTGAGAGGTAGAACGTTGGTTAAGAGTTTGAGGGAATGAATTACAGAAAAAGTTTTCTTACATATGTATGTCACTTGACTTTGAAAATTTAAATTTGAATCTAAATAAACTCCTAAATTTTTTACTCTTACTATATGTAATTTTATTATTTATTTTTGTATTTGATACAGTGGCTAGATCTATTTTTTTAATGCTCGTTGGTGACCCATTATTATGGCTTGTCATTTGTCTGGATTTAGTCTGAGTCCAAATTTTATACTATACTGAGTATTATGGTCATGACGTGATATAATATGTTATAAATTGTATGTTATATATAAAATACGTTGATATTCTTTAATTTTATATAACATTAAGGACATTGCACTTGATTAAAACAATACATTTTTTTTGTAATTTTTTTCTTAAAAAAAAAAAAAAAAAAAAGGAGAAAAATCATTTCAACTGCAGTCAACTGAAACCCCATCAGCTTCCGTGCGTACCATTACACTGATTGTTTTACATGGGCCCTCCCCATCCTTTACCACAGGCTTAACTGACTGCAGTGGCCGGGATGTGAACCTGCGATCTTAGGCACGATATGCTGGCCAGACATATCTTGTGCGCCATAAAACCGCTCAGCTAACGAGCCCAACATGAATTTACTCGATTATACAGGTTTACAAACCCCTGGTTAAGAGTTAGACATTTGCGTGCATTAGTGGTATAAGTCTTCTGGCTTCTAAGGGTTAAAGCATTACACTGATCACACTAAGAAAAGCAAAACGAGTGTTAATCAGTGATCTGTAATTATCTGTTTATACAATTTTCATCACAATCGAGCTAGTGTAGTTCGTGCACTTTCCTTGTGAGATATTTACCATCAATTTTTTTTTTGGGGGGAGTCCAACAATAGATACCATTCTCTTATTGAATATGGGGTGTCTAGAATAGCTTGTGACTATCTCTTTACTGAGACACGACCTCGGTTCCAGAAAACAGTGTGTGGTATTTGGGAATTTGCATAGTTTGTGCGAAATTTTCTTTCACATCTTTCCATTATGCTTCACAAAATAATAATATATTTTTTCTGTAGATTACATATTTTTAAGACGTCACTAAAAAAGCACAGCTGAATCGTGAATTGCAGAAACCCCACAAGTCACAATTTTTCTCAAATTAAGTTTTTAATATGGTTGTAATATTCATAAATGAGGCCTTTCAACTGGTGTAGAAACCATTCTCATTCAATGTGTGGTGTACATTTCACTGCAGAAATAAGTTACAGTTAAATGCACGAACACCATAATCCAGAACTTGTGGAATTTTTAGAAACTAAAAATTTCATTTTTTTAATAGGTTTGAAGGAATTTTGAGGAATTAAAGCGAAATATACTATTCACATAATTTTGAATTTTTGTATGTTTGTGTACTTTTTCAAGTTCCTGGCTTAAATATACATTAAAAGTTATTTAAAAGATAAAAAAGAGTCCCTCCCTGTTCAGTGTACAGGCATGTGACATGGGGAATTTCGTCAATGTTTCAAATTGTTTTGCACTTGATTTTGAAGTGTATTTTAGGAATTAAACATGCAATTTTCACTGGACTTTAATAAAAAAAAATTTTGCGGATAATTCGCGATTTTCGATATTTCGCGAAAGTTCGTACACTAATTACCACGACTGTACCGATATATAAAAAATGACTTTATGAAATATTATACCGGAGACTGTCAAATTCTTGAAAATCACAGTGACCATTCTGATAACATTGCTTTTTTACTTGTGGAAAGTGTGAAAATGTTTACGCAGATTACAATGAAAGACAACTGATATTTTGTACTTGCAATGCATTTGATTAATAAGCGGCTATTGACATTGCTGACCTTCAACAAACTTTCCAATAAACTACTTTGCAGCGCAAGGGAAGAGAATGGCTGATTATATTTACAAGCATATTAAGTTAAGGTAGGCCTACCTCATGTAAGATATCCATAGGATCAAATAAGTTAGTTCGTTATTTAAATTACTAATTTATCATCTTCCTGCTATATGTCCCCAGTCTGCTATTTCAGGGTCTTCCCAAATTTAAAACCACTAGCCGCAGTTGATTAATATGTAATGTTACATAAGAGCAACAACAGAAACAATTTAACCAAGCTAAATGGATATACCACTGAATTCCAACTTAGAAAGCAAGCAAAAATCTGGCCTCATTTCAAATACCATTTCTGTCCTGAGTAATAAGTCAAATATTATTAATTATTAATCTCACATCTTATGCACATAAATTTAAGAGACAATATGAAGAAGGCTGCATCATATACATTCAAATATCCATACACTGATATGAACTAACAGTTACAATTTTAAAATATAAAATAAACCTGAGACAGTTTCATCACATCACATTACAATATGGCACTCTGCATACTTGTCAATATAATAATATACAGATACATGTATAGAAAAATTGTTACGATTATCAAGTACTGACATTTTCTACAAACACCTATAAGTGCAAATTTGTTACAAAACAAAATACGTATTAAACACTAACTACAAGATAACTTAAAGAGATTTATAAAATATCTCTTTTCCGTCTATTAAGAGAGAAGCTACGATCATGACACGTGAGTATTGAATTTGTACAATTTTAACGAAAATACTTCCTTGACTGAAGAGTTACTAAAACTGCAATGTTGCTGGTGAGCAGATATTCTGTCTATGAAGGAAGTTCATAGTAATAAACTGGTTAACTTTCAAATGCATCTCACTAGATTTTAATGTAGTAAAAGAAACAGACTGAAAAAATTTAGTGTATTACAAAATGCAATATTTCTATAATTTAGAGTACGAAATACCTTTTCGTCAAATGTAGTAATATATATCATAAGTAATAATTTCTTGCTTTCTAGAATGAATAGTTTATGGCAAAGGATGGAGGGGCCTGCAGTTGAATTTATATACAAAATGTCAACATATTTTAATGGGAAGGAAGTTTTTATTGGATTATAAAATTTAATCCATGGTTATACTACAGTACAACAGGGAAGTCTCTCTGCACTGGAGACAGCGGAGTGAAGCACTTGCAACTGCAATTATGTTAGCAGCATCAGCCAGGCTGAGTCATTGCCACATCCTTGAGTGGTGGTTGCTTAGCTAACGGTATCAGTTGAGGGCAGATGGGGTGTACTGCAGTCTAATCGTGAGTAAGTGGTGGCTAAAGACTACTGGCGACAATGCTTTCTAATGAAGAAAGAGTGTTTTTGGTGGAATACGTTTTTCGCGAAGGTGATAAGTTTACGAAAAATGTGAAAAAGAAATTTCACATGTGTTTTCCTAATTCCAAATCACGATACTGTACGTGATTTTATCAATAAATTCCGTGGAACTGGGTCAGTTCTCGTTGCACCAAGAAGTGGCAGGCCTACAATTTTAAAGGCAGAAAAACTTGATGAAATCTCGGATATAATATTGCAGAGTCCTACAAAATCAACACGCAAATTAGCACAAGAGGCCGCAATCTCTAAGTGGACAGCACATAAGCTGTAAGAAGCAAACTTCAATTGTACCCCTATAAAATTACAGTGGTTCATGAATTAAAAGAAAGTGATTACGAAAAAATTACTCATTGGGGTGCGGCAAAATCTTCGGTATATGGTAATAATCCTAAAACAATCAATGGACTTAAGACAAATGTAATTAATTTTGTGCAGTCGATTACGCAAGAAAAATTAGTGAAAGTGTTTGCAAATTAGTGTAAAAGAGTCGAACTGTGCCTTCAAGAACGAGGAAAACACTTCTAGCATCTGTTATGATTGTGGTGAGTACACAGTTTACGTTTTGTTCCTAGCATAAGTTCCAGCTGCTGCCAACATAACTGCAGTTGCTAGCACATACATTCTGCTGTCTTCAGTGCGGAGAGACTTCCCTGGTGCACTGGATGTTCAAAGTGAATAAAAGTTAATAAACACTTTTTAATGTGTACAAAACGTTAAAAAGTCTAAGTTATGACACCATTAAATTCATTCAATTTGTTTCAACACGCAATTCTGTTTTTAAATATGATATTGTTATTGATAAATCGTTAGTGTTTTAAAACAATCAGTACTATTGGATAACACAGACAAGATTACTTGAACTTCTGTGGCACTGTGCAAATAATGAGGAAATGTTAAGTGTAAGAAATCTTAATAAAATCAAAGAAATTATTAACCATTCAAATATTTGTAATATTCTACTGGTATATCAAGCAGTCATAGAAGTATGTTAGAGACTACAGAGTGGAGATGAATGCTTTCTTGAACATGATATTAATTATGTATATGAAAGAAGTGACATCCTCACTTTCACTGTGTGTTTGGTCCATGATAGTATAGCACTTTGTATACCGAGGCCTGATGCATTCATCTTGAATTTTATTCTTAATTTTAAAACAACCACTCACTTCCAAAAAAAAAAAAAAAAAAGAAAAAAAAATAGTTTTAGACTCCCTGACATCAAGAAAGTACTTCATTTTACAATATACATAATAATTTACAATTCATTAATACATACATAATTGTCTCTGAATAAACATTAATAAATATAGTTAAGTCTTGTATATCCGACATATGTTATAAAGTAAATATTTTAAATTTAGTTGAGGTAATCCTCAACCAGATAATCAGGTGGACAAACATTTTTGGAATATAGGCTCATATATGTATTGTAATATGTAAGCAGAGCCGCAGTGAGGTAATGGCGACCTGGGTGGCCCACATAGACACAGGGTTTGAAGAGGCGTAAAATGACTAGTATTTTTAACATGAAGAAAATTAGTCGCACATAATATCATGAAAAGTAGGTACATAAATTATCCATTTCACATGCAATAAAAACTTTATTAGTCTAACAAAGTAACAACAATATACCAGTACCAATGTTTGCTCAAATCTTACTGCAATTACTCTTCAGTTTTATTTAAAGTATAGATATCATGGTATGGTAATTGCTTAATCAAATATTTGATATTGATTTAAAATGTAGGAATAAAAGTGATGTTCATGGACAAAAGACTAAAAGTGATAAGTAGTTGCTATTGCAAAAAAAATATTTGTTCCCAGGGATGCCATTTTTCCACACTATGGCCCTGCATGTAACGTTTATTATTTACTAAATTATACATGCTTTGTATATGACAAATATCACTTGAAGTATCCAATCATGATGCTGAATACTGTCTTAAGATCAGTAAAATATTTCAACACTTAACTGATGATCAGACTTTAATAGCTCCACATTATAAGACAGTTTTACTTATGTGATCACATTTGGTCATATTTTGGCTGGATTGTCAAGAATGACGTACATTAAACATTTCAATGGTTTCGTTTCTTAAAGTATAACCAAACTAATTTAAAGTAATTACATTATACTTCGTTGTATGACATTTCTACACATAAAATTCAAATTTTAAACATGTCCCAAGAAAACACAATTTTCTTACTCAGATCCTTAGTAAAATATTTTGTTTATCTACATGGAAAATGTCATAACCTCTTTTACTACATACTCCTGTATCTCAGTTTTCATAAAATTTCAGGATGGTGTAAAATTTATATTCAGCATTTTAAAATTACAAATAGGTGACATATACGTATTACATATAGATGAAGGGAGCCAAATATGGAATACATTCTTTTTATGAGATACTGGGATATTTTCTGCTCTAAAGTTGGCAGTGCAATTCTGAGAACTGCAATATGTAGCAGTCAGCATTCCTGAAAGAGCTGAAGGTTTGATGTTTTGAGGGACATATTCGAGAACAAGCTTTCAAAACACTCATCACAAATTATGTTGCCAGTGACAGTTATGTTTAGGAGTTGAATTTCAATGTTAATGGAATGGTTAAAAAAATGGAATGTGTCAGAAGCCAAAAATAGAATAGTACTATTTTATACTGGACCGTCTTAACAGCATTACAGGATCCAGGCAAAGAAGCACAATGGGCCCTGCCTACACAACCTATCACAGGAGTGAAAATGTAAAATAAACATATTTATTGGTACCTCCAACATAATCAGTTTCGACAATTAAAAAAAAAAGTAATGTACAGCAAAGATTAGCCAATACAAATGCTTGGGCAATATAACATGAACCTTTAATTTGAGAAACAAAAATTTCAACACAAAAATGGTTCTTGGTAAGTCATACTAAAGGATGTAACACAGGCGCGCACTGTGAAATTATCATAAATTATTTATTATTGCTCAAGTGTTCAACATAAAACATTAGCAAAATTTCTTTGTAGAGAATTCCTTTATAATTGGCTTGATGTTCAGGATGTAATTTTTCATACACGAGTGAAAACCAGTTCAAATGCTTGGTACTTGGTAAGTCATACTAAAGGATGTAACACAGGCGCACACTGTGAAATTATGATAAATTATTTATTATTGCTCAAGTGTTCAACATAAAACATTAGCGAAATTTCTTTGTAGAGAATTCCTTTATAATTGGCTTGATGTTCAGGATGTAATTTTTCATACACGAGTGAAAACCAGTTCAAATGCTTGGTACTTGGTAAGTCATACTAAAGGATGTAACACAGGCGCACATTGTGAAATTATCATAAATTATTTATTATTGCTCAAGTGTTCAACATAAAACATTAGCGAAATTTCTTTGTAGAGAATTCCTTTATAATTGGCTTGATGTTCAGGATGTAATTTTTCATACACGAATGAAAACCAGTTCAAATGCTGCTGCCCCATTGGGCTGCAAAGCTGATTTCTTTTCTTTTTTTTTTAAGCTTCAGTCTTGAAAATGAATGTTCTCATGCACAGATGGTCACCATCCTGCACATGAACACTCTTAAGTGTAATTTCAACATTGGGAAACACAGATATCAAGTTGTCTGAAAATTATTTTTTTCTGTACAATGAAGTGAGAGTTTCACAATTTTCATCAAGAACGATGTATTGCTTGAAATGCTCACATTCATTTAAAAGGTCACCATAATCAAAGCTTTTTTTTGGTATACATTAGCTAGATATTCACATTTTTTCTTTAGTTTATCAGAACCTACTGTTTTCAGTTCACTGAAGAAAGAAAATAGATTTGACATCAATGAATAAGCTTCTGCATGTTTTATCCATTCAGGAATTAGGAAGTCCAGAAGAGGAAGGAATGTTTCCACCTTAAACTTTTCATTTCTACTGAGAAGTACCTCTTCTCGTGATCCGTCACAGTAGTAAGATGTACACTTCGCTCTCATTTAAATTTTTTCACATCTCTGTAATCTGAATCTGGACACCTACTTCTGGCTTTTTAATTCGTATTCACTAAATTTGTCTTAACTCCATGAAGATAGGTTTTTTTAGAGACTCAAGAAGATTCATGGCGACAAGTATGTTCACATCCTCTGATGGCAGGACCTTACTTGTTTTGTTCACTCTTGCAAGAATGTTTTTCCCAAGAATTGTGAGGAAGATCATTTTCTCCATGTTTTCAGCGTAAATATCTATACACACCCATACTAATTGATCTAACAAGAAAATATTTGGAAACGAATGCGCCAAAACTTAAACAAAACATGAAGAAATATAACCCTATTCCAATTAAGCTGGTTTATATAGTACTGTTGTCACGCCAGGAGAAGTCGCCTGAAGTACTTAGACGGGGTGGAGGGGAAACAGTTGCGCATGTGCACTGCGCTGTTCACTGCAATATTCCTGTTTCACAAACATCTACTACACGTGTCTATGAGTCTTTGCGACTTTGTGAAAATAATAGTGGGGTTTTTATTGTAGTGTTTTATTAGTTTCAACAAGACAATTGTTTTCAGTATACTGCAAATCTTTGTATTGCTTTAGTTATCCTTTGCTTTTCGTGTTAATAGTGTTGATAATATAGTTAATAGAATTTATGTTATTGTATACTGTTATTTAGGTTTATAGCAGTTTTTTGTTTATTGTAAATATGTCGACAAAGAGGAAAGAAGGATTGACAATCTATACCGATGAAAGGAATATTATTAGAAGTGCAAAATAATTCTGTGATGAAGAAAAAGAACAACAGTGCCTTTGCATTCCTCTTACGAAACCTACAGCAAAGGTAGAAAAGTACTCTAATCTATCCACAAGAACAATACAGCGTATAAGGAATGAAATGAAAGCCTGCACAGAAGAAAGTGCATTGTCGACACCTGAGGGAGAAAAAAAAACGTAAATGTCCAGACTACTGAAATGCAAATGTAGATGACTTCGACGGGAGATTGTCAAAAAAGATATAATTGAGAATTTTTATTTGAAAAAGAAAGAGGACCACCGGCGTAGCTCAGGAGGTAGCGCGTTTGCCTGCTGATCTGCAGTTGCGCTCGGGAGTGAGTTCGATTCCCACTTGCGCTGACTACCTGGTTGGGTTTATTCCGAGGTTTTCCCAAGCAGAAGGCGAATGTCAGGTAATCTATGGCGAATCCTTGGTTTCATTTCGCCAAATACCATCTCGCCATCATCAATTCAATCGACACTGAAGAAGCTAGTAGTTATTACAGTGTCGTTAAATAACAAGTACAAAAAAATAGTACCAAGCTGCAACAAATTTCTACCTTTTACAAGGGAAAATTGATTTTAAATTAAAGACAACATTAAGACGATTACTGAAGAAAAAGGATTTCATGTGGAAGAAGTGTGCAGCAAAAAAAAAAAAATAATAATAATAATTGAGGAAAACACTGTAAATTAGAATACGTGAAGATATCTACAGCAAATAAGAAAGCTTAGGAAAGTGAAAAAACTGATTTTGTATCTGGACGAGATGCGGATAGATAGGCCTACCAATTTAACGTTTCCCAAGTTTTGGCACGATAAAAATGTTACGGGAGTTTTGACTACCATAAATGTGTCCAGAACGCTCATTGTTGTCCATCAGGATGGGGGTGGTGGGGCTAATGGCTTTGTTGAGAGATTCGAATTAATATACACAGCTGGAACATAAACAGACGATTATCATGGACAGATTATACTCCAGCAATTTTGAAAAAATGTGATGATAGTCATAGCGACAACACCGAAGATGCGGAATCTTTTATATCTGACTCCGTTCCCTAGTAGCCAAGTAAGTGAACTGAAGTTTTCAGGTCAGAGTGTAGCGTAAAGTTCCCCCGTCCCGCCTATCTACTCCCCATGCCAACTTGTAGCGCGAAGACAGTAGCTATTGTAACTATCATAACAAGATCGTTGATCAGGTATGTGTAGATGACGAAGAATTGGCTGAATTGCAGGTTGAGCTGGAGGAAGCGAGACAGAACCAGGAAATGGTGAGATCAAGAATACAGAAGAAGAAAACATATGTGAAGAAATCAAATAAGAGCGGCTTAAGTACCACAAATGCAATGAAGTTTAATGACATGAGTAAAACTTCAAGTGATTCAGGAAGTGATTTAACTAGATTAGTGGGAATGAAGGTCAGTGCCGAGAGGAGAAGTGAAATTGTTTCTGTGAGCACAAGGGCTGAAATGGGGAAAAGTGAAAAGAAGAAAAAGAAAGAGGAGTTTATAACAGAAAAGGGTGAAGTGGATGTTTCTGGTCCAAAGATGGCTAAGGAAGAGATGTCTAAAGACATAGTAAGTAAAATAAAATATGAATTAGAGGAGTGTAATAGGAAGTTAAGTAAGATGATAGAGATAATGAAAATAGGCGAGGAGTATGGTGGAGGAGGCTAGCTAGGATAGCAAATTATAATATGTAGAAAATTAGTGAGATCTGAAAGTGGAATGTATACAAGAAACAGACATAATAATGAACACATTGGACAACGGTGTAGTATGTTTTAGTAACAAGTAGGCTATTATTAGAAACAGTATATGATCGATGTAAGTGAACTGAAAATCAAGAACAGAGTAGTAAAAGTGTCAATTTTGAACGATCTAAATTAAATTGTTAGGTTTTAAAGGTGGGAATACTGATCAATTGAAATGGGGTCGAAAGTTAAATTATAAGGTATATCTGTAATGAATGTAATTGTGGCACCGGATACAAAATTGTGAGGTCCACGTTACATGGATGTAAATGTTGACATCAAATATATATCATATCATATCATAGTAGCTATCTCTCCAAATTTTGGCTACAAAATCTACATTACACATATATAAATCTGTTTAATAAGTAACAAAATCTATTTCAAAACAGTATACAAATGCTTATAACAAAGATCAAATATTTCACTGATTATACATTAAACCTGACACATGAAATATTAGATATAAAATTTACAAATGAAGTAAAGTACCATATAACAAAATTACCACCAAAATTCCAATTTCTAATGGAAAATAAAAAAGGAAACTCGCTAAGCACAGTTGGAGTGTCTGTTAAGAAATGCAGGTAATGGCTACCAGCCACATTAGTGCAGCCAGGCCCTCAACCACACATCCACATGCATCAATGTATCGCAAACTGGAGCCGCTATGCTCTGTCCAAATTTCAAAATTCAACTCCTCGTCAGTCCCAGCAGGGTGCTGACTCCTCTGTCCTTTTGTCATCACTGTCCGTCCATCAATATAGAATTCTCCATCACACAACCAATCTTCTTCCAGCACTCAACTCGATAGACTCAAATCAGGGTGAGAAAATGCAGACATCATAAAACATACATCATTGAGAGAATGATATAGAAAATCAACGAGTATTATGTCAATCCATTATCGATTAATATCATAAACCTCCATGCAAATTCGTAACTAAACCTTAACATGACATAAAATTAATCTCGCAATAACTATGTACTGTACAGATAATAAAACAATATATATGTGGCGTGGAAAATTGGGAATACCACAGCACCCTACCCTCAAACTTCGCCTGCACTCCAATTCATTTTCATAAGGCAAGTGGTAGCATACCCCTCTCAATGCCCAGATGAAACATATACCTCTTAGAATCACGACACTTTCACTCCTGCACACACAATCACTTTGTAATCCATAAAAATCCAATGCTTTTTTTGCGTGCCATAGATAGCTGTTGTAGTAATATCAGGAAAAAGCACAATCACAGTGAAGATCAAGTTGATGTTTCATGCGAGACATCATAAGCCTACAAGATATGAAGTCTGGGGGAAAAAAGGGGTCCCTCCAATCCCCAGAAATAGCCGAAAAAGTCAGTAGAATTGTTCAACTTGACGTCTCTTGTTCTTAACAAATGAAAAGCATGGCAAAATGGTTGCTTTCTTCTATCGGACTTGTTGATTTAATTAAGCATTAAATTGTATTAAGTATTAGGAACCACATTTTTAAACAAACCAAATTCCTCTTCTTGGTTTCTTTAATTTCATAAAGCAAATTTGTAACTGATTAGTTCTGTGATTTCTATGTTATGGTCACAATATTAAACTGTACTGTGCCATGAAAATTAAGTCTGATATAATAATTGAAAATGTGGGTATGGTAGTCCATTTTGGCTCTCTTCCACTACATATCTCAACATCACTATGAAATTAATATTCATATCATACAAAAACTTTGTGGCAGAAAAGAAAGTAAATGACAAGTTACATCCTGCAAGACTGGCAATGGTAATAATCAGGGAACGGATTTATATGGACTAAAAATATATGAAATATGTAAATATATATGTAGTTATTTTTACCAAAATATGGAATTAAATATGGATTTTTACCAAAATATGGAATTAAATATGGACTTAAAATTATAAAAAAAATGACAATGTACGTTAAATATTGGTACATTTTAATCAAACTAAACAAAAAATATAATGGACGTACCTTATCTTCCAATGTAGTTTCAACGAAACACAATTTTTATTGTCTGTTACCATAACAATAGGTTACAAACATTTCTTTCAAGTGCTGAAAAGTGAATCTTCTTCTATTGTCTCTGAGGATAGATTTATACTGACTAAAAGAGCGTTCGACGTCACAAGAAGTAACTGGTACATAATTCAATTTCACAATGTCTGCTGGGGATAAGTCCAAGTTAATCTTCACTGTTGATTCACCACTCATCACAGCAACAACCTTTTGTAGTTCTTCATATCCAGGGTTTTTTGAAAGTACAGTGTCCACCTTAGCTCTTACTGCATCTGCAACTTTACCTCTACCACGATTCAGTTCTTCCACAGTACTATTTATAATTTCAAAACTTTCAGATAGTGAAAGGTGCCTATTTTGGAGACTTTTGAGCGTTTTTATGATGCATGAAAATGTATGCTGAATGTGAGCTAAGTCATTCTTCACACTTATGTCACAGGTAACTGTTTTCGCAGTATCAATTGAGACTGCATCTTCAGAGTCCAATGCAAGGAGAACATTGTTAATAGAGTCTATATGTTCGGCATAATATTCAACTGCTTCTAGCCATGTACCCCATCTAGTTAAAATTGGCTTTGGTGGCAATGGAATTTCAGGGTACATTTCTTTCAACACGTTAACTCTACTGGGAGCTTTGAGAAATACTTTTTTCACTGATGAAATCAACAAATCTACTTTAGGGAAATTGTCTCTGACCACTTCTGCCACACGATGAAATGCATGCGCCACACAAGTAAAATGAGTCAATTTAGGATATACAACAGATAATGCTTGTCCAGCTTTGACCATATAAGGGGCAGCATCGCTAATAAAGAATAACACATTATCGTACATAATACCCTTTGGCCACAGGATACCCATAGCTTCGTTGAACAGTTTAACTATAGTTTTGTTATTGCACTTTTCTAGAACATCACAATGTAAAAGAATTCGTTCAGAATATTGTTCACTTAACAAACCGATAACTACATTACCAACAAGTCTACCTTCTTTGTCGGGAGTCTCATCAATGGAAACCCAAATTGAACTATCTTTAATTTCATCTCTTATCTTCTGTATTGTCTCATCGTAGATGGATGGAGCATACGTCTTCCTAAGTGTTGACTCATCCGGGATTGTATGTTGAGTATATTTTTCAAGGAATTCCCTGAAGACCTTATTCTTTAGTTTGTAGAGAGGAATATCAGCAGAGATGAGAGAACGGCACAGGTCGATGTTAAACTCAGATCTTACATTCGATGTTGTTGGTTGTGTTAAAAACAATTGTCTCTGCTTGGAATTTAGTTGTTTGTTGGCCTGATGTTTACTAGTTGTAATGTGTTGTTGCACCAGGAACTTTTGTGTAGATGATACTGCACACTGACACAAATTACAAAATAATATTTTATTGTCAGTTGATAAACCATCTTCTTTAAATTCTGAAATGTAACTTGTTAGTTTTGATTTTAAATTGACTGAATGACGTACTTTTGGCATATTTACCGTCTTTATAGTATGATTTACAAAACTGAACCTATGTGTACTCTGACTGGCATTTAACTGTTGAGCTGCACAACTGAAGTCTGTTAAAAATTTCAAATTAAATTAATACAGTTTTGTAACTTACTTTCCCATTGTTGATAGGACTGCTAATTTTCAAATAACTCTGATGTTAAAGGGATTACTGAACATGTGTTTAAATCTCTATTGTTGAAATGTATTTTTAAAAGTTAATGGAATTTTGTTTTGTTTTATTGTTAAACCTAATATAATATGGACTGTTTTATATGAAATATGGAAAATATATGGAAATTAACGAAAATATGTACTAAACTCTAAAATATGGAAAAATATGGAAAATAAAAGTAGGATTTTTCAACCCTACACATTGTGAAACATAAAGATAATGCAAAATATAAATTATATTAGCTTTATAAGTAAATATGTATTTACATATAAATCCTTTCCCTGGTAATAATTTTGGTAAATCATCACTGACACAATCTTAATAAATTATTTACAATTACAGTTTTAAATTCTGAGAAAATTTATACAAGATATATGCTACTTGACATTTATTTAATATAATATCCTTAAATAACACTAAAAAGTAGGACAACAGACAATATCTAATCTAATCTAATCTAATCTAATCTAATCTAATCTAATCTAATCTAATCTAATCTAATCTAATCTAAGAGCACGGGAGAAAAACGTGGTAAGTCCAAAATTATCAATTTTCTGTTTTAAATGTCATGTAATAGCTCAGATAGTGTAGATTTGTCTAGTTTAACTGTACAGAATAATAACCTCATTAGTCCAAAGAAATTTTAAGAATGATAATTAAAAGACAACAAAATATAATGGATCTTGAAACTTTTAACTTCCCTCCTGGAAAAACAGTAAAATGTGACATCAGGTTTTTCTCCTATAATCTTCATATTACGTTTTATACCTGTTTTAGGGTGGGAAAATGGAATGGGAATAATAAACTGCGCCTTTCAGAAATATTCCTACAATTTGTTTTTGACTAGAGCATTGAATATCTATTGAAATCACTACGCATATGCACAGTGAATCAATGTGTTACCGTTATATTAGAAGATAATTGTTAATATAATTTGTTATATATAAACGGAATGATGTAATGATGTGGTAATTATTTTTATATGGATTAAAAAATGACATTTAAAACACATGTAGTGAGGAACAAAAGTCAACAGTTAAAACGAGTAAACTAGTAAACTACGGTACCTGTGAATGCTACATTCACTATTTTTGTTTTACGAGCCAATTCTTTAAGCTATGATATAGCGTCTAGTATATTCAAATATGTTGTCAAATAAAAATTAATATACGCAGGAATTCTTTTAATTTTACGTGAAATTAGGAATGAATTACTTTAAATAAAGAGGGATAAAAAATATAACCAGACTAAATGATGCTTCAAACTAGGTACTGGTACCTAACTGCCATAGTGACTTTCTATTTTAAATGTCTATATCATGTCAGGGAAGTTTTAACACTAAAATTGAAAATAGTCTGTGACTTATTGGTTCACACAGGAAGGATATATACTACGACGAGATATTTAGATGAAAGACAGACATGAATGTGGATTCCTGTGAGGGAAATAAGTTATTTTAAAAAATGAATGAAATGTTATATGACACACACATGGAATTGACTAATTTATGTAATACGAATTGAAATAAAGTCCATGAGAAATATCGTGGAAAATTAATAGTTATTTTAAAATGTCAGATCTGAAAGTGAAACTGCACACAATCTTCTAATAAGGCAGCAAGAGAAACCACATCAAGCAGTAAAATTGAAACAAAAACCTTAGAAAACGGGAATGTACATTCCATGGCTACTAAAATAATTGGGGAAATATTTTTTTTCGAAATGGACACTACTTGAACTACGTACATTTTAGAATACTCGTAGTTTCGATATTTTATAAGACTGTCATCTGTATGTAATGCAAGTTTATCTATAAGTCTTTCTTAGGAATTATGAATGTCTGCAGTCATTTTTATGAAGTTCCTTGCATGAAAAGTATGCGAAAAAATCATGGTATAAATTTGGTCCATACATTATAAAAATAAACCTGACAAATATTTAACATTTTTCAAGTTTGACAACTATAAAAAATTAAGTTATAACTGAATACCAGTGTAAGAAAATTGTGCACGTTGCTGAAATGAATTCGTTGTAATGAAATATCATCAAAGTGAAACACAGATTGCATTAATGGACTTTATAGAATGAGAAACATTTCGTTGTAATGAATATCTAATTATGCTCACACTCATAAAAACAATCTTTGAAAATGTACATAAAAAGTTTCGATATTTAAGAGTGACAATGAAAATGAAAACTAGCTTCATATGAAAATAATTAACTAGTTTCTGAACACTACTACATCTGTTAATTCGTTAGCATAATGTTGATTTAATTTCTAGAACGTGTGTAGTGACAGATGCAACACTTCACAGACACCAGTACACTTTAATCCAAAACAGACAACTCTGGTAAAAAATGCATAATTATGGCACAATACATCATTACATCACACCAACAGTGACAGTAAAAATCACACTTAGGAGCCATTGTGAATGAAATGCCAAGCAGAGATGATGCATTAGGAGTTATACTGCAAGACAATGTTTGCGAAGAAATCAGACACAAATGACTTTCTGTCGTCAGATATATATCCCAGTAGCATAAACGAAGTTCCTAAAAGAAATTAAACCTTGCCTACACAGTTCACGAGAGACTGCAACTATAAATACAAGGATGGTTCAGAACGTAACTTCTATTAACTTTTAGAAATAATTCTATTAATTTAATTGTAGGTACATTAATATTGTCTAGTATACTTTGTCTCTCAGGCAGTATCTATTCAGAGGAAGTATGTTACAATTAAAAATTTAGGGAAGTGAGCTGGAACAGTAGCATAAAATGTATCCAGTCATTATATTTTTAACTGTCTGCAGCTGATTCGTGCCATGACTTTTAAAATGAGTATTATTATAAAGGACACCACCAGATGAAGTTTGAACATAAAAAAAGAAGACTGTAAGTGCCAATATCCTTGAAAATTAGTTCCCCCCCACAAAAAATAAGCATGTCCTTGGCTCAATCCATTAAAAAAAATGATAAGTCTCATTGTAATTTTATTTAGGCTCTATCTTCTCCCATAGACGTGAAAAATGTATGATATTACATTACTAGTCGCACAAGAAAGCTCTGTTTTCTACAGTTTCTCTCTCTGGCACTTACAGTCCTTTTTATGTCCAGGCTTCAGTTGTGAATTGCGCACATTCATACGACTTATGTAAAAAAACAACAGCTCTACAGAAATTCAACATCAATTTAGTCAGGTTTAAGAACTAATCGTTATGACTTACGAACGTGTAAGATAGTGGTGCAGGATGTTTAGAAATAGTAGTAGAAATGTTCATAGTGAAGTATGATCTGACTGGTTTTCTGTTGTAACAGATGAACTTGTGTAGAAATATTTGGAAAAATCGATGTCTTACAATAATCGAGTTTTCACTTCTTATTCTGAAAATTTCGCCTAGCATTCTACATCAAATTGTGAGAGACAAACTAAGGTATCACAAGTCCTGTGTCTGATGGGTCACTAAGATGCTTATAAACGCGCACAAGACAAAGGAAATTGCTTCAAGACTCACATTTGTGGAATTATACCACAACAAGATAAAAAAAATTCCTCGATAGGAGCAATGTAATGCAGTTTTCCTATGTCAATTGTAAATGAAAGAGGTAGACTACACAGTGGAGGCACACTCATTCGTAAAAAAATCTAGAAAGTTTAACAAAAACTCTGACTGGCAGAAAGTAACTGTTATTTGTGTCATGAAATGAGTGGCTGTTTATTGATAACATGGCACAAAAACGAAAAAATCCTTTTTGCGAGCCCATGGAGAATCAAGGCCTATCAGCCAATTGTTCGCTTCATGTCCACATGCCTCAGTAGAGGCGAATGATCATGTAACCAGTATGGGGGTTAGTGTGAGTAGCACATCTCTTCAGCTGTTATAGCTGGCTTGTAAAATTGAATTTTGCTAGTCAATGTAGCTCCCCAAATTCATCACGATGCTGGGTAGCCACCGATCTCACACACTGGCCAAAATTTCATGAGAAGTTTTCTTCCCCAAGAAGGCTCGAACCTGCTCATTTCATGTTGCTACTCCAAGACATGATGCCAGAGACCAGGCAGCTATGACGTGGGGGCCATTATAGTACAAGCAAATGCAATTACCTCTGTAGTGTATTGTCTGAACTAACAATTTGAAAGTGCAAAAAAAAAAAAAAAAGTGTGGCATGCTGACTCCCGCCAGCTTTTCGATTCACAATGCATGGCATACCCCAATTTGCAAATTGTTTGAACATTTTGTTAAGAACCATTTGATCATTCACAATACAGTCCGACCTTTCTTCAAGAAACCATTACCTTTACAGACACATGAAACATTGGTTACGTGCACATAACTACAGTGACAACGAACAGTTAAAAAATGATGTAGAGTAATGACTCAATTCACAGGTGGCTGGCTTCTTTGCAGAGTGAAGTGAAAAGCTCGCTTCTCAAAAACGTCAAGTGCCTGAATTCAATTGGTGATTATATGAAAAAATAATTTATGTATGTAGACATTTTTTTTTGTATATAATCAAATTATTTTGTAATGCTTCTTATACTTTATATAAACCATTGGAAGTTACTTTCCGAACAACCCTTGTATAAAAATGCTTTAGGGAAGTGTGAGTGATTTGGTACATACTATGCAAGAATTTCAATTGTTAGGTTGACAGAAGAGAAAGTTAAAGAATAGTGAAACACTGCTAATGACGGCATTTTTGTATACATATAAAGGAACGGAAAAACTACTGCTTTTCCTTAATGTCTAAAATTTTTTTTAAATAACATAATATTAAAATTTATATTTTTAGAAAATTTACATTATTCATATTAATGAAAATGAGAAAAACAATTGAATTACCCAGATATATACTGTTCTTTCCTCAGTGGTTTTCATAGAAGAGTTGGGACATTCAACTGAGGACAGAGAAAGAGAATGTTTCAACTATACCTTTTCATTCAAAGTATTGGTTCTAATCACGTTAAGGATAAACATTTTCATTTGTTCCGCCATGAATATGTTTACAGTACATAGGATTATTGGAGATGTGCTTGAATGTGTGGTTAATGAATTCAGAAATAGCAGTGATTTTGAGCAGCTTGCAGAAAAATTTAACATTCCCAGAATAAATGACAAATTTAGTAAAGTGTAGATATTAGAAGACAAAGTAAAAAGAAATATGTATCATTATAAAAACTAAATTATTTACAATATCAGAGGAAATGCTTATGAAATATTCGTCAATCTGTTCTAAAGTAAGAATAGGCCTATGTCTACAAGTGAAGATCAGTGGAAGCATATTGTACATTCAAATCATTCTCTGTCAATCCAAAAATCACAAACAGTCTAACATGAAGTAATAGTTTCGAGAAGATGAACACTGGACAATTCTGTGACAATTTGAAAGTTTAATTTTTGTGGAATTTCATATAAAAGTGAGGTGAAACACTTATGATGACCATCCAGACTCCATTCAAGAGTCGTAGCTGAGAAACACCAAATTGATAACATCTGGAGAATTGATTTATCTACAATAAATGTAGTAGAAAACTACTTCCCACCATTTTTATGTATTTCCAAGAACTTGAAAAACTATTTGTTACATGGAGTTCTTGTAGTTTCTTCTGGAGCTGCACAGAAGACAGATTGGATGAGTGTTGAGGACTTTTTGTTATATTTTCCGACACTTTCACATGTTTCCAAAACCCTAAAAGCGAAATTTAATTACAATAATAAAGCCAACAATACTGTAAACTGTTCAAAGTATGGGTGTAATGGAATTTTATTGACTGTTCTACTTCAATGTTATTGATTTTGTGTCATCAGAAAATATATATTTTATGATTCTACACCATTCCGCAAAGAAAGAAAGATTTTTATGCTTATTCTTCCTCCACATTTTATTACCCGACCATCCTGTTTGTAGAACAGCAGTTGCTTGTATTAACACTTAAGTACTTGTGGACTATTTTGTGACATAAGTACTTGCGTGGGGGTCAAAGTGACCCCCAAGTAAAAATACGAATTAAAATATAAAATTCATAGTTCCACCTAAACTTTCTAGCTCATATGGGTCATTACTTGCCAATATATTCTTAAGTAATAATTTGCATGTATATACACCACAAAAGTAACACTATAATACTTGTGGACTGATTTGTAACATTAGTAGTCGTGTGAGGGTTAGAGTGACCCCCAATTAAAAACACGAATTAAAATATGAAATATCCTGGTTCTATGTAATCTTCTAGCTCATATGCATCATTACTTGCCATAATCTTCTACAGTAAGAGATTTCACGTACAGAATCACAAAAATAACATTATACTACTTGTGGACTAATTTATGACATTAGTAGTTGCATGGGGGTCAACAGAACCCCCAGCCTAGAAAATTTAAATTAACGCAACAAATGACAGTGATAAACTGGAAGTTATCATGTAGTCGTACTGCCAATACCCTTTCAGGACGGTACTGATAAGCTGGATAGTGTAGACAGCAGCATAAACATAATACAAACCAACATGACCCCCACGAGACTACTTAAATGTTAATACACAGCACACCACTGTTATGTCACCTGTGCTCTCTTATTCTAGTCATAGACTAGAGTAACAACAAAGATCGCAGAGCCACTGTTTATGTTTCACATACAAAATGATCACCTAGTACATACAAGCTTCAAACCTTAGATATAGGTGTATACGTTCCCCTGAAAACAAACAGGGAAATATAGTGCATTTCTGCATGTGATGTACAGATGAATGTAAATAAAGATAGAATTCATATCAAATCAAACTATAACTCGAGCTTTCACTACACAATGCCTTATCTGCTTCTTGAAAGTCCTATCCCTTCGTAAGGAATGCATAATGAAACAGAGATATCATGTCCGAGGCACAAATAGAAAATAAATAGAGATTGTGCATCGTGGCAGTGCAGGCAATGCTAACACTTTCTTTTCATATTAAGTCGTCTACTCGGCATCAAGTGCAACATACATGTGTGTTACTGTTCTACGGCAGTTGCTTGTTTTGCTGTGTACACTTACAATGAACATGAAAACTGAAAATCCTGCTGCCCATAAAGTGTGATTAGTGATAAGAATTTTAAACGAAAAGAAATGAGAATGGAATAGAAATTTACAGGCACAATGTTGTTGTTTATGGTGAAAGTGTAATGGCCAAAGGAAATATGAGGAAATGGCATTGGAGATTTATTGCATGAATTGACACTTCCGAATCACCTTTAGATAGGGTGACCAGATTCACATCGATAAAAAAGAGGACACAAAGCTTCAAAAAGGAGGACATTGTTCGAAAAAAAGAGGACAGAAAATATGTAATAGCCTACTTTGATTTAGGTTTAGGCCTATATTATACTTTAAATTACGTCA
The DNA here is from genome assembly GCF_040183065.1 of Periplaneta americana. NCBI lineage: Eukaryota > Metazoa > Arthropoda > Insecta > Blattodea > Blattidae > Periplaneta > Periplaneta americana. Next base: position 75,662,171 of record NC_091126.1, read on the forward strand.
ATATACAGTACAGATTTAGGCTTATATCAAACGTAAAAGTATGTTAATATCTGTTTATTACAAAATAATTATGATTAAACTTAATAATAATGATTTTACAGTTAGCTACATATGAAAGTCAAGGGAACTATAATTATTAAAGAGGACAGAAAATATCTATTTATATTTAGGCTTAGGCCTATATTTTATTTAAAATTATGTCAATATTTATTTTATTACAGCATACTTATGATAATATAAAAAGATTTTACAGATAGCTACATATGAAAGCCAAGGTAACTATAATTATTATCAAAAGGAAGAGCAAAGAGAGTTATGAATGTTAGCAAAGAGGATATTCCATCGATGCTGCTGCCACCTACTGGAAAATTACTTGAAAAAGGCGTCAAATCAGATAGTTTCAAAATATCAGGCATACAAGTAACGAAAAGGAGGACATTTCTTGATTTTTTTTTAAATCCACCCGGACTCCGGATAAAGGCCTAAAAAGGAGGACATGTCTGGATAAAAGAAGACATCTAGTCACCCTACCTTTAGAGGTACCTGTATATTTTTTAAATTTTACTACAAAGAACATTTATAAAATCTACGCTAATTACTGTGAAATAAATCAGTTCTGTTAACAATGTATTCTGTAACAATAGAAAGTCACTGTTAATGTAGCGATTCTTTTCAACTGCTTTAATTTCTGTTGCAACTATGATAAAATCATTCTTTTTCAAATTGGTGAATTTAACTTACTGAAGGGCCTGTAGTAAAATATCTCATGTGCCTAGTGTTCTGAGTGTAAGAAACGATACGATTATACTTATTGTTAAAATAAACTTGGGAATTATATTATTTACACTCGGTTATTAGTTTTATAGAAAGTTAAGAGCATGTTCAGAGAATTTACATCATGTCCAACATCTTTCGAAAAAACTCCGAAATCATGTAAATGAAGAATCAATAGGTTCTTTTGTTACTTCAAGGAGACATATTTATATCATTGGGTGGAGGGGATGAAGAGTGGTACCACCTCGCTATCCATGTGAGATCTGGAATCAGCGGAAGACACAACCTCCACTGTACCAACAATATTAGTGAAGGTTGGCACAAATGGTTCGCGAAAACATATAGGTGTGGCTGAACAGCTTGGTGGTTTCTTCGACAAATGAATACAAAAAGTGTCATGATACGATAAACATCTCGGTAAATATGGCGACTATGTTTAAAAATAGTGTAATACGTGTAGCAACAATGTGCATTAAATATAAGGTACTGTGACAAAATTATATGTACAATTTTCTACATCTAACTTGTCCTTAATTTCTGGATGCGCTACGTAACTCAGCAAGAATTCTTAGTTTCTTAAATAAAATAATAATCCAGGTTCCATTACTAAAATAACACACAGAAAGGATGCAATTACACCACAGAACTCAGACCATACCCAAAGGCAGACGCTCATATGTGAACAGAAAGTGGACAGAAACCTGGATAAGAGCTGATTATTACAACACATCCAAAATAATGCAGTGGTAACTGAATTAACAGCAAGAATGAAGTGCAAGTGAAAGTGAAAGAAGAAATTACTTGTAGGCCTACATTCAACTAACAGTGAAAAAACAATGAAGAACACATTAATACATTTGTGTTGACTTAGATGAAGGACTGTTTACCTATGTGGATACTAATAATGACAGAGAGAATTTTAATAATCTGAACTGTGTAATAGTCAACTTCACGATAAGAACAGAGATGTCATTTACGATGCTTTACACACAAAATTATGGATGAAAATATTAAAATTAAATTAGTGCATCATTTTAATTCTCGTCTCTGCAAAGGTTAAGGACATTTCACATATAGAAGAAACTGACATAGTAAAGAAAATACCACAATATGAAATAGCTAATGAAATTAAACAGATTGGGTATGTTTACTGTCTTTCTGCCAGACATTTCAAGAAACAACAGCGTTCATTTTCCAAATCTGAAAATTATTATAAACCATGAAGGTTGTTTTGTAACGTGATATTTCATTTAATAATTTTCGTATATTTTCTGACAACTTTTTGTAATTACTGAAGTGATGTTTATTTCCACTGGATTTTAATTAATTTTTCTAAATTTACGTTGTGTCCCATCTTTCCATCAATTGTGTCTCAACTTTCCCTTATCTACGAAAATGTGCACTATATTGTAAAACCACTTAATCAGACCAAATACTATTATCTTGCAATGTTTCTATGTGATACTGATATATGCTGAAGGACATTGGTCCAGGTCGCACTTAAAAAAGTCTCACAAACAACTTTTTAAATTCGAAAGTCCAAAAAGGTACCAATCTTCTCACACTTCCTTACTATTTTTTAGTTTATAAAAAATATTGTACGGTACTAGGTATCTTTATCATTGAAAAAGCTTTAAAATAAATAAGCGTATGTTATATATTGTTGTGTTAAAGGTAAACTAATTTGATCTTTAATCTAATACTATCCAGTAATCCATTCACATATGTTACATACATAAAACGAATGAGCTCTAGAGAACTAGGCCTAATACATAATCCAAAATAACAATAAAGCAATGACTGCTCAGCCACAAAAGTATACATACAGAGTAACTGTGATATATAAATATTGGCAAATGCTTTGCAAATGGAAGTAATTAAAATTTGTAACACAGTTCCTCAAAATACATCAATTTCCATGTTATGTTGTGTCACTATAAACAAATATAGTCGAAATTTTAGGCACAAAATACACATAAATTGTTCATAAATCATATAATGATGTATTTTTTAAATAAATCATGAACGTCGATTTATGGGAGTATATTCTGCTGCATATTAATAAACACTTAAATAAAAAAGAATATGAGTTGAAACTTAAAAGTAACTCTTAAAATTATCGAATACTGAAATATCTTGATACATGGATCACAAAATTTTTCCTTTTATTGATATATTTTCACGGCTTTAGATGGACAGACGGACGGAGAGCAAACTTCTGTATGTATACAGACCCAGAAACAAAATTTGGGCCACCTGAATTTTCTTTCTGGGTCTGTACACTGTTCACACATCTAAAGGTCTCATCTAAAACTTCTGTCTGAAATAATTCTGGAACTAATAACATAACGAGATTATGACAATCATTTTCACTAAGTGGAGGAGGACAAACAAAGAGAAATTAATGACTTAACACAGTTCCTTTACGTCAACAAACCTGAATTATAAACAAGTTAAAAATTTGTACTACATATTCCCGGCTTTATACACATAAAAACATTACAAATGAAGCTAAGTTAAAAAAAATATATTAAATCGTTTTTTCTTAGAATGTAAAGTCAAGATCAAAGAGTTGGCAAATCTGGCTCCTCTTTACACGGCAGCCCCAATCAATTTGTCTGCATTGTTAGTACCTGTGTATGGTTAATATAATTTATTACATAGATATATATATCTGTAAAATTTTACGAAATTTAGTAATATAAAAATTAATATAAAAATAATATGAACACATTATTAATGAAAAGCATGCTGTCAAAAATGTTATGAAATATTACAAACATCACAGTCAACACAGTAATACTTCGGTAATCTGTAGGACGCCAGTCTTACATATAATAACAATAATAATACTAAAAACTACGATGATGGTGATAATTTTACAAGGAAGGCTTCTTATTTATAGGTCCGAGCCATACAGATTCTTGAACTGACAAAAATTTCTGTAAACAAATAAATCAGTATATAAATACATATTCAACAGTGAAGTGCCTATATTTCAGTATAAATACAGCACAACACACACAAACTTAGATAAGAATGTGAGAAAAGAAATTATCTTCAGTTCTGTAAGTTTCAGCACTGGTTAAGTAGTTACAAAAGTTGGAATCAAATCTTTAGATAAGAACATAAAATAAAACAAGCTCTATTGAAGATTAAATTCTTGCAACACAAAGTAGTGAATAAGCAAAAGCAAGAATTGAAGACCTCCCTGGTTAAAGGATGTAATATCAAGTTCTTGAAATATGTGATGTAGGTAGAAAAAGAAATTTTAAAGCATTTATTTACAATAATAAATTATTGCATTCAATGGCAGAATAAATTTGTACCCTCGTTTAGTTAAATAGTTGTGGTAGTAAATACAGGCCTAATGAGATATATCTCTGAACTTATTTTCCTTTCTCCTGAAACATGAATTAAGAGGTTTGTTGGTTACATCCTTAATCCGGAGAGGTCTTCAATTGTAGATTTTTCTGAAATAAAGGTAAAGAAATAACCACAGACACACATAAATATTTGAATTGACCATCTGACAAGCAAACATTCTAATGGGGGCAAATAAAAAAGTGAACTTTTCTTCTTCCACTGTTAATAATGACAAAAGAAGTGCTTATACAAATTTTGGCCACTTGACTGCAATTACGAGGCCATCCAGAAAGTGATTTTCCCTGGGGCCGTTTACAGAAAAAAAGCACAATTGCATGCAAAGATTTATTGAAACAGATACAACAATTGTTGCGCTATTTGTCAACATATCTCCCACTGAAATTGAGACATTTATCATACCACGGGATCAATTTTTGTATCCTTATGTCGTAGAAGTCAGCTGCCTAGGATCGGAACCAGTGTTAGAGAAATGTCTGCACCTCTCTGTTGATTTATTTTATTTTATTGGGTTATTTTACAACGCTGTATCAACATCTAGGTTATTTAGAGTCTGAATGATATGAAGGTGATAATGCCAGTGAAATGAGTCCGGGGTCCAACACCGAAAGTTACCCAGCATTTGCTCGTATTGGGTTGAGGGAAAACCCCGGAAAAAACCTCAACCAGGTAACTTGCCCCGACCGAGATTCGAACCCGGGCCACCTGGTTTCGCAGCCAGACGCGCTGACCGATACTCCACAGGTGTGGACCTCTCTGTCGATCCCATGATAATAATTATTATGACAAATGTCTCAATTGCAGTGGGAAATATGTTGAAAAATAGCTCAACAATTGCTGTGCCTGTTCTAATCAATTTTTCCAATAAAATAGTGTTTTCTTTTGTTAATGACCCCTGGCGAACTTATTCTTTTACGGCCCTTGCAATTGCGTGGCCAAAATTTGTATAAGCACTTCTTTTGACATTATTAACATGGTGAAAAAAAAAATTTAACTTTTTTATCTGCTCCCATCAGAAGGTTTGCTTGTGAGACAATAAATCTAGATTAAAAAAAAAAAGAGTTATTATTAAATGACAAATACTATCTCATTGGACATATTGCTTAGCAAATTAAATAATCGATGTCTTAAAGGTTAAATTATTGTACAAGAAACAGTTATTTTCTAGTCATTTCTCTTGCAAAGACATAACATTCTCCCTGCCAGAGTCATCTGCTCCCTACTCCAGGAATTTACATCACAGAATAAAAAACAATGTAGTCATAACAAGGTCATTATACTGTCACATTAAAAAAAATTAAGGAATGAAGTAAAGTTTAATTAAAAATAAGAAAATACATAGGCCTACTTATACACAATCATACACATAAACTGATTGTCTCGCTACAGGCCCCGAACTTTCAATAGAATTGTCATTTACTTACAGATTGTCTTGTAAATTTATATATGCATACCTTCAATAACATAAAACAGAATCTTGACAGTCTGTCAATCAGAACAGAGATGAACTGACTGAGAGATATTTCCAGCAAAACGGTGCCACATCTCACAATTCAAATGAAAGCATGAAAGTTTTTTGGAAACAGAATTATCTAAAAAATATTTTGGTCAAAAAATCTTCCACTCTAATGTCACCAGACATCTTTCTTTGGGGTTTATTGAAGGGAAAAGTATACAGAAATAAACCCCGCACAATCGAAGCCCTGAAATAGGCTATATGTCAAGAGACTGCAGCCATTACTGATGCCACTTTAAGAAAATCAGTATTCCACAATTTGGACGGAAGTGTGGAAGGGGAATGTTTTCAGCATTGGCTATGAGCAGATACTGCTTTACATGGTTGATGGTATATGTGAATAAATGTTCAAGACAAATTGTAAGTAAGTTACAATATTATTCTGAAATTTGTGGTCTCTAGCTACAGAATCACATTATATTTATGCTGAAAAGAGAGAATTTAAAACACATTCATTAAAAGGACCCAGTTAAAATAATACTTGGAAATAATTTTAGCTCTTAACGGAGTGAAGTAATACTGAAGTAATGAAAGAAATACACTAATAATGTCCCTACTGCTCAACAATGCTCCTACTGAACATCAATAATCTTGACACAAAATAAACATTGGACCAATTTTTATTACAGTAAATAATGGAAAATTATAATGAAATCTGAAATTAATATTTACATCTTAAATGACAAGAACATAATTCCCCGCATAGTAATGATTATTTATTGTTAAAATATTAAGGATTTAATATAGGGGTAATATATTTATTATAACCCCAAAATTAACAAATCAGTCAAGAATAACATTTTAGTATTAATGTATAAACAAATACAGGATGTTATGATAATTCAGTACAAACGCAAAAAGTTTCCAGAATTACTGTCACTAGTGTATAGCATGATAAATTTAGCATTTTGTTCAGTGCTCCATGAGGTGAGAAAAATTGAAAATTTCTATTATATTAGGTTATTCAAAAGAAAATTTTTTTTGTATCATAAAGCAGACATTTTCCTGATCACTAGCCAGCAAATTCATCAGGAGGGAGCGGAAAAATATGAAATTTCATATTAATTGTAGAGTATTCTGGTAACTTTCGAGGAATATCACTTTTGTTGACGTCGTACAATATTTTGTCCAATATTCTTTTGAGAAGATTAACTCTGTACGTAGATGAAATTATTGGGGATCATCAGTGCGGTTTTCGGCGTAATAGATCGACTATTGATCAGATTTTTGTATTCGACAGATAATGGAGAAAAAATGGGAGTATAAGGGTACAGTACATCAGTTATTCATAGATTTCAAAAAGGCATATGACTCGGTTAAGAGGGAAGTATTATATGATATTCTTATTGAATTTGGTATTCCCAAGAAACTAGTTCGATTAATTAAAATGTGTCTCAGTGAAACATACAGCAGAGTCCGTATAGGTCAGTTTCTATCTGATGCTTTTCCAATTCACTGCGGGCTAAAGCAGGGAGATGCACTATCACCTTTACTTTTTAACTTCGCTTTATAATATGCCATTAGAAAAGTTCAGGATAACAGGCAGGGTTAGGAATTGAACGGGTTACATCAGCTTCTTGTCTATGCGGATGACGTGAATATGTTAGGAGAAAATACACAAACAATTAGGGAAAACACGCAAATTTTACTTGAAGCAAGTAAAGCGATCGGTTTGGAAGTAAATCCCGAAAAGACAAAGTATATGATTATGTCTCGGGACCAGAATATTGTACGAAATGGAAATATAAAAATTGGAGATTTATCCTTCGAAGAGGTGGAAAAATTCAAATATCTTGGAGCAACAGTAACAAATATAAATGATACTCGGGAGGAAATTAAATGCAGAATAAATATGGGAAATGCGTGTTATTATTCGGTTGAGAAGCTTTTATCATCCAGTCTGCTGTCAAAAAACCTGAAAGTTAGAATTTATAAAACAGTTATATTACCGGTTCTTCTGTATGGTTGTGAAACTTGGACTCTCACTCTGAGAGAGGAACATAGGTTAAGGTGCTTAGGAAAATATTTGGGGCTAAGCGGGATGAAGTTACAGGAGTATGGAGAAAGTTACACAACGCAGAACTGCACGCATTGTATTCTTCACCTGACATAATTAGGAACATTAAATCCAGACGTTTGAGATGGGCAGGGCATGTAGCACGTATGGGCGAATCCAGAAATGCATATAGAGTGTTAGTTGGGAGACCGGAGGGAAAAAGACCTTTAGGGAGGCCGAGGCGTAGATGGGAGGATAATATTACAATGGATTTGAGGGCGGTGGGATATGATGATAGAGACTGGATTGGTCTTGCACAGGATAGGGACCGATGGCGAGCTTATGTGAGGGCGGCAATGAACCTTCGGGTTCCTTAAAAGCCATTTGTAAGTAAGTAAGTAAGTAAGTAATTGGGAATTATTCCCAACACTGAGTCCTCCTTTTGATGTATTCCCATTATACTTGAAAATTTTAGACGAGTTTCAATTTTCTCAAGGGACAAATAACATGTGTCATACCCAATGCCATACCACGTTAAAATAAAATTATCCAATCACAAGGAACCTATTAAAGTATCAGAGCCAGTGTCTAGTATACTGTACAGACCCAAGCATTACCAACCATAACCAAATTCAGCTCAACTTAAACTTAATTTTTAGTCATGTAACTTGTAGCAGTATAATCGTAGCCAAATGTAAAGTGTAGCTGAATTGAGATTCGACTGAATGACATCTATGAATACTCACTTTTATATGTAGGCCTAAACATTTTCTTGTATCAAGTTTAATTTCTCACACACTAATACTTGTAACATGTCCTCAATAAATTACGAAAACATATACAAAATGCAGGTCGTGGCTGAATTCTCAACAATGGTACCCTCACTTATGACAAGGAAAGCACTGCTATTTTCAGTTTTATTTCCCTGCTATATAGCACCTATTATCTAACTGACAAATCCTGTATTTGTGAATTTGCCGATAAGTTTTTATTAGGGGCCCCCTACCCAATAAAATAAACTGGTGTTACCCCAATAAATGACGCCTACAACAAATCGGCCTTTAAACTTTAAAACTGTAGCATTGGTTGTCGGTTCCCTTTATTATTCAACAATAAGTGCTCTCTCAAATCATCTCCAGATTTGCTGTTCTTTACAAATTAACTTATGTTGACACAGTTTTGCACAAAATGTCTCTACAAGTCGACAATGAGATAGATATGCGTGGGAAGAGCCAGTTTCTAAACTGGAGGAAGGGCTTACATTTCATTGTTATTTATTTGCTTTAATGCTATCTTCGGGGTTTGGGTGTTGCTTACTTTTGATATTTGTAGTTGAATTTCAGGACTTGTGTAGCAGACTTGCTTGTACTGAGTTAACAGCACCAACAGATGTCCATTTCGCATCATGCTTCCTGCAGGATACATTAATATTTTTTAAAGGGAATTTACTATTCTTTCATATTTTGTCCAAATTTGTTTTCATATTTTTTCGCTCTTTATTCATCACATATCAACCAAATAGATTTTTGGCTCTGGTCAATTAACAGTATTTTATTTAATGTCTCTTTTAACAGTATATTATGTTACTCAGCATCAAACTTCGACATGGGGGAGATGTGGCCGACTGCCAAGATCCCTTTTATTAGGTACAGGAATCTTTCACATGCCATAAATATAGGACACAGACTTTCCAACTTTACTTCCCTCCTGAAGGAAGCCATGCTAAGAAGTTTATCATCTTTTAAAAATCATTGATTTTGCTGTGTTTTAACCCACGAAACTCAGGCATTGTATAGGCAAGACAGTCAGGACAAATTGATTCTGGTGTCAACAAATGTATAAAACTACATAAAAATTATTAAAAATTCAATTTCATATGAATCACATTGCTTATCAAGAAACAAAACTAAATGAAATCTAATTGACGTAAGTGTCAAATACCAAGCATGTAAATACAAATGTAGCTCACATGGAGAGGTTGTCACATCAATATCACAGTTTTGTTTGGGAGTTTTTTTAGTGAAAGTGCATAAGAAAGAAAACGATACATTCCTCAAACTTGTCCTCCATAGGCCTAGAGTCTTTAAAGAAAAGAGAAATAAGTACATACAAAATACCATTTTTCGTCATCCATGACTCATTTTTAGGTCAGAATATATAAGAAATGAAAGGGCACATGTCTCAATGTTTTCAATAATAAAACTGAGACTGGGAGAAATGTTGAGAAACATAACATAGATGCTTACCGAAACGAAACATCGTAAGATTGGATTATTTGTCACAATTTTATAGCTTAAGTTTTTTCAATATACAAAATAATGATTATGAACCAATACACAATGCTTTTTAACAAGCTTTACGTTTTTATGACACTGTGAACTAATGTATTTGGGGTTGAATGCAGATTCTTGGCACTTTTTATGCTTGTAATAACTGCAACAAGTAAAACCTCCCTTAACTCTTAGTATGCACAATGTAAAGTATTAAAACCAGACTCAAATTGTGAATCACTCAATTGCTCTAACACAAATGTCATATATCGTAGGTGATTCATATAGTACTAATATAATTATAATTCCCAAAGCAATAAAACCTGGTGTGTTTTTTTCAAAGCTTTAACTGTTTCTCAATTCATTCTAATATATCTTCCATTTATCAAAATTTAGGTTCCACTATGAGCCTATTATTCCGTATTTTCGAGAAAATATCAGATGGAAGGCACCTGGAAAGTACATGGTTTAATGATCGGAGCGAGGGGCACCATCCCACGATCAACTGTAAACACTATCAAAACATTTAGACTCCATGACATCATTCCAAAAATAATTACTTCTAGCATTAAAGGGTCTGTGGCGATTCTGAAAAATCATTTATATGGAATATCATAATTCCCCCCCCCCCCTTTCTATCCGTTAGTGTGTGATTGTTACAATATATCTACAAATTTATTATTTCTTAAATTTAAGCTCCTAGTTCACATTTCAATTTGACTCATCTATTTTACTGTAATCGTTATTATTTTTATATGTATGTTATTCTGTGTTTTTGGCAACCCAGGATGCCTGGGCAGACTATTTCTTGGAAATAAATTATATATTCTACAACCAATAATGGTTAGTAAGTATAAAACGTAGGTAGCATTGTCACACAGTAAGAATAGGGAGTGTGTAACCTGTCAGGTAGGAGTAGCAACAGAGGTGCTTCAGCATTTAGTGACAATAGCCTATCTATCTTTCCAATGTCTTTGGATCTGTTCTTGCATACTGCTCGTGCACAAAGAGAATGACTAGAGGGTCTGGCCTGGCAGAATATTTACGTCTGAATTTTCGCCTGGTTGTACATGTTTTCCTATTTCTTGTGTACGTATTGTATATGTATATACATTCCTTTAACAAATATCTGTTTACCATTTCTGCACAACTGACAGAATGAACGACCTTCACTCAATCACAGCCAAATGAACACTGTCAATGTTGAATGCTTACATCCCCTCCTAGCAGTGGACATGTAGGAACCTATCAGATAAGTGGCCGACCAATTTCCCTGTCTAGTTGGCTCAGAAGCATTGTAGTATATAGTAGGCTATATTTTATTTTTTGTGAGCAAGCTATTGTCTAAATACGTGTCCTATTATCTCTAATGTAATCTGACCAAAAAGATTTCCAAATAAATTTATGACTCTGATGTGACACTCTCCATGTCAGTCCATTGGCTGATGGCTTCTCACACGTGGATTGGAGCTTGTTCCTTAATAGATTATTTGAGAATTATGGTGAACAAAGTGTCTATGGTGAACTTTTTCTCAGTATCTCAATTTCTCTTATCATTACATTTTACAACTGCTTCATTTTTGGAATATCTCTTCTTCTGTGAATAACCTCTATAGTAAGAAAGGAATGTTAAGTGAAGCTTTACAATTATATTACTGTATACCATCCTCATTCATTGTCACCCTCAAAATTCAAAACATGTCTGCTTAATCTGTAGGAATGAAGAAGAAACATTAACAAAATATACCTGGCTCTCAGAAGAATCACACATCCTCCACTGGTTTGATCTTCACGGCATTTGGTGAATAGTTGTTTTGTCCTTCATCTGGAGGCATAATAGAGTTAAGAGGATCGTCTTCTTTAGCTGTAATTAAAGAAAAAACAAATAAAAATAGACTGTGACATTCCTATGCCTTATATAATCAAGCATGAAGACATTATGTTTACTAATATTCAATATAAGGTGTTTCTTAGTGATTGCCAGTGGACTTAAGAAAATTATTCCCCGACCAAGACATTTCTGTGAACTGCTACGAGCTCATGTCGAAACCTTCCCTAAAATTACCCACATTGCTAGAGCTCCACAGTAGATATATAAATATAAAAAAATACATGCCCATACTAACTAAGTTTACGAAATTGAAGGCTTAATAAAAGATTATCGAAAAGTTGATTAGACTCTGGCCTTGAGAAGATAGTGCTCACTCAGCAGGTGCAGCACGTTGTGTGCACGACCTTGCTTTGTATTTCGCATTTCACATCAGGGGATAAAGATTTACGGAAGAAGACAACTCAACTATTCTCTCCAATTATGTGCCACTGTTTCTTAATGCAACATCTATACTAATAATAAATCTGTAGCCAAAATTTTTTCTGGTAATTTTCGATTTTCCAAAAATAATTGGTGTTAACATGTATAATTAACCATCCTGAAACCAAAAATCGCTTTTTTGAAATTTTTGTTTGCATGTATGTCTGTCTGTCTGGATGTTTGTTACCTTTTCACGCGATAATGGCTGGACCGATTTATATGAAAATTGAAATATAAATTAAGTTCGTTGTAACTTAGATTTTAGGCTATATGGCATTCAAAATACTTTATTTAAAAGGGGGGTTATAAGGGGGCTTGAATTAAATCGAAATATCTCCCTTATTATTAATTTTCATGAAAAATATTACATAACAAAAGTTTTTTTAAAGGTAATTTCCGAAAAGTTTTATTCTATGCAAAATTTTGATAGGACTGATATTTAATGAGATAAATGAGTTTTAAAATTAAAATATCACCATCTAAGGCACTGCAATTAAATAAAAACAAATGAATAATTCATTAAATGGCGATCTTACTCGTGATAATTGTGTAAGCATGTGTGGCTTCCAGCTGTTTCGGTGCATCTTCACACCATCCTCAGAGCCTACTAGATCTCGGCGTTATCTCGAACTTCGCTGCCTGATGAAAATTGTAATATAAATTAAGTTCGTTGTAAGTTAGATTTTAGGCTATATGGCATTCAAAATACTTTATTTAAAAGGGGGGTTATAAGGGGGTCTGAATTAAATAAACCGAAATATCTCGCTTATTATTGATTTTTGTGAAAAATGTTGCATAACAAAAGTTTCTTTAAAAATTATTTCCCATACATTTCATCCCAAGCAAAATTTTGATGGGACCAAATTGCACCAAAAACGGATGTTCTCTGAACCAAATGATCATATTTTAATTACTAGCCATACCCGTGCACTCCGCTGCACCTGTTAGAAATAAATATAAAGTAATTACATAATTAAAATAGGACATTTGATCCAGGGAACATTCGTGTTTGATAGAAGGATAAATCGTTTAATATATTACTCAAGTTAAATTGTATTTAAATAATTAAAATGCGATCATTTTGGTCCCGAGACCACTCATTTTGTGCAATGACAATTCTTTAACATGTTTCTTAATTGTTATTACATGCAACCATAGTTTAATGAACATTGACATCATTTAGATTTAATGTGTATACTTTATTTTACTTGCTATATGTTTCCATTGAATTATGGTAACTTAATTTTAACCCTTGTTTTCTACATATTCAGTAAATGGCACTTGACCCACTATGGTTCTGAATTCTTCAAATAACTTAAATAATATTATATTATATAATAAGTGTGTTGACAACGGATGTAACTTACATAAACATTATTTTAAGAAATAAAAGGAAACGAATATACAGAATAGCCTATCAAGTTTTCTGTGCATAAGAAGCTATTTTAATCTTACCTGTCCTCAATTCACTCAGAAGATACTGTAATAACATTATAGCATGATGTCCATCTAGAGAAACTACACTTTCAAATGGTGAAATAATAATTAATTATACAAATCAGTTAATTTAGCTTCCGATATTGCTTCATACAAACACAGAAACATTCTCTGTAGGCTATGTTTCATAGTTTTCGATTGTTGTTGTCCAAGGCCCCTTATAGACGAAGTCATTTGTTTTTTATTTCATTACAGCGCCTTAGATGGCACTTATTTTAATTTTAAAACTCATTTATCTCATTAAATATCAGTCCTATCAAAATTTTGCAAGGGATAAAACTTATCGGAAATGATTTTTAAAGAAACTTTTTTTATGTAACATTTTTCACAGAAGTCAATAATAAGCGAGATATTTCGATTTATTTAATTCAGGCCCTCTTATAACCCCCCTTTTAAATAATGTATTTTGAGTGCCATATAGCCTAAAATCTAAGTTACAACGAACTTAATTTATATTCTACATTTCATCGAAATCCGTTCAGCCATTATCGCGAGAAAAGGTAACAAACATCCAGACAGACATACAAACAAAAATTTCAAAAAAGCGATTTTCGGTTTCAGGGTGGTTAATTATTATATATGTTAGGACCAATTATTTTTGGAAAATCGAAAATTACCAGAAAAAATTCGGCTACAGATTTATTATTAGTATAGATTTGCATGTAATAACAATTAAAAAATATGTTAAAGAAATTATCATTGCAATAAATGAGTGGTCTCTGGACCAAAATGATCGCATTTTAATTATTTAAATACAATTTAAATTAAGTGACATATTAAACGATTTATCCTTCTATCAAACACGAATGTTCCCTGGACCAGATGTCCTATTTTAATTATGTAATTACTTTATATTTATTTCTAACAAGTGCAGCGGAGCGCACGAGTACAGCTAGTTATAAATAAGTTTTCGCAACAACAGTTGCTGTAGTATGGGGAAATAATTATATATTTGTTTATCTGAATGCAATTTGAGGGGAGGACTGAATGTGAGTTCATGAACAGTTTCCCTATCAGGCATATACAGATCACAATAAATGGAAGAGTGAATGAATGTAATCAGTAATAGTCATATTAATTGCAGTGTGAAAATGATGTATAAACTCACATTTAATTTTGATATGTGTTTGTGTGGGTCTAATGCCTACCCACTTCACTTAACATGATTCGGGTTCCACATACTGCGGATAGATAACAGACTGTGACCCATTTTCAAGTTGCACACCACTTGGGCAGGCCACATTATGCATGATGTATATCTGTGAAGAGTGTAGGGTGAGTGTATATGTAAGTGTATTGTAGGGAATGGGTGAGGGTGGTGATGAATGTGAGGAAGGGAGAAGGAGAAGCCTGGTGCCGGCATGTAGCCTACTCCTGTTGAATAGCACCAAGGAGGCCGCCAGGCTTAACGTCCCCATCCAACGGACGAATCACTATCAACAGTGACATATGCCTTCTCTTTATATGCATCCCTTCATGATTTAACCACTTAGGATTTTGACACAGATCTTGCGATTAGTTTCTCATATGAAATAAGACGAAATTTGTAATATCCTGGTTGCCTCTCTCATGTTCGAACATTTCAGGACACTAGCACACACTACCAATTTATTCCATCATTAAAATTTGTCAAAACTTCGGTGACGACATATCTGACATTGGCATTACAGTTGGTGAAAACCTCGGAAAAAAACAAGCAGGTAATTAGTCCAAGTGAGAATCGAACCCACGCCTGAGTGCAACCATGGATCAACAGGCAAATTCACTACTGCCTGAGCTATGCCGGTGGCTTGATTCTATTTTTATCACCTTCTGGGAACTCAGATTTTAATATTTGTGACAGAAATAATTACTTTTCCCTAATATAACTCTAATGGCCGGTTTGTCCAAGTATTGTTAGAACACTTAACGACTATTAAACCTTCAACAGTTTGTTAAATACGGCTTTTCCATTTGTTCATCACCAGGGAACGGATTTATATGGACTAAAAATATATGAAATATGTAAATATATATGTAGTTATTTTTACCAAAATATGGAATTAAATATGGATTTTTACCAAAATATGGAATTAAATATGGACTTAAAAATTATAAAAAAATGACTATGTACGTTAAATATTGGTACATTTTAATCAAACTAAACAAAAAATATAATGGACGTACCTTATCTTCCAATGTAGTTTCAACAAAACACAATTTTTATTGTCTGTTACCATAACAATAGGTTACAAACATTTCTTTCAAGTGCTGAAAAGTGAATCTTCTTCTATTGTCTCTGAGGATAGATTTATACTGACTAAAAGAGCGTTCGACGTCACAAGAAGTAACTGGTACATAATTCAATTTCACAATGTCTGCTGGGGATAAGTCCAAGTTAATCTTCACTGTTGATTCACCACTCATCACAGCAACAACCTTTTGTAGTTCTTCATATCCAGGGTTTTTTGAAAGTACAGTGTCCACCTTAGCTCTTACTGCATCTGCAACTTTACCTCTACCACGATTCAGTTGTTCCACAGTACTATTTATAATTTCAAAACTTTCAGATAGTGAAAGGTGCCTATTTTGGAGACTTTTGAGCGTTTTTATGATGCATGAAAATGTATGCTGAATGTGAGCTAAGTCATTCTTCACACTTATGTCACAGGTAACTGTTTTCGCAGTATCAATTGAGACTGCATCTTCAGAGTCCAATGCAAGGAGAACATTGTTAATAGAGTCTATATGTTCGGCATAATATTCAACTGCTTCTAGCCATGTACCCCATCTAGTTAAAATTGGCTTTGGTGGCAATGGAATTTCAGGGTACATTTCTTTCAACACGTTAACTCTACTGGGAGCTTTGAGAAATACTTTTTTCACTGATGAAATCAACAAATCTACTTTAGGGAAATTGTCTCTGACCACTTCTGCCACACGATGAAATGCATGCGCCACACAAGTAAAATGAGTCAATTTAGGATATACAACAGATAATGCTTGTCCAGCTTTGACCATATAAGGGGCAGCATCGCTAATAAAGAATAACACATTATCGTACATAATACCCTTTGGCCACAGGATACCCATAGCTTCGTAGAACAGTTTAACTATAGTTTTGTTATTGCACTTTTCTAGAACATCACAATGTAAAAGAATTCGTTCAGAATATTGTTCACTTAACAAACCGATAACTACATTACCAACAAGTCTACCTTCTTTGTCGGGAGTCTCATCAATGGAAACCCAAATTGAACTATCTTTAATTTCATCTCTTATCTTCTGTATTGTCTCATCGTAGATGGATGGAGCATACGTCTTCCTAAGTGTTGACTCATCCGGGATTGTATGTTGAGTATATTTTTCAAGGAATTCCCTGAAGACCTTATTCTTTAGTTTGTAGAGAGGAATATCAGCAGAGATGAGAGAGCGGCACAGGTCGATGTTAAACTCAGATCTTACATTCGATGTTGTTGGTTGTGTTAAAAACAATTGTCTCTGCTTGGAATTTAGTTGTTTGTTGGCCTGATGTTTACTAGTTGTAATGTGTTGTTGCACCAGGAACTTTTGTGTAGATGATACTGCACACTGACACAAATTACAAAATAATATTTTATTGTCAGTTGATAAACCATCTTCTTTAAATTCTGAAATGTAACTTGTTAGTTTTGATTTTAAATTGACTGAATGACGTACTTTTGGCATATTTACCGTCTTTATAGTATGATTTACAAAACTGAACCTATGTGTACTCTGACTGGCATTTAACTGTTGAGCTGCACAACTGAAGTCTGTTAAAAATTTTAAATTAAATTAATACAGTTTTGTAACTTACTTTCCCATTGTTGATAGGACTGCTAATTTTCAAATAACTCTGATGTTAAAGGGATTACTGAACATGTGTTTAAATCTCTATTGTTGAAATGTATTTTTAAAAGTTAATGGAATTTTGTTTTGTTTTATTGTTAAACCTAATATAATATGGACTGTTTTATATGAAATATGGAAAATATATGGAAATTAACGAAAATATGTACTAAACTCTAAAATATGGAAAAATATGGAAAATAAAAGTAGGATTTTTCAACCCTACACATTGTGAAACATAAAGATAATGCAAAATATAAATTATATTAGCTTTATAAGTAAATATGTATTTACATATAAATCCTTTCCCTGTTCATCACCAATTTGGCTTAACAGATTCTTAACCATTTGTTAACTTTAAATGTAGGATTTCAGGCCGTTAACTCATTTAACAGACAGTTAAACATGGCGGATAACACCACAGCTGTTCAGACAAAAGTTGTGAAAATAACATGTTATATTTCTCTTTGAGGAATGTTTAGAGTAAGAGCCGGTTTCACCAAGCTTCAGTAAATCAGTCCAAATGAAAGATTAACTAGTACTAGACATTGAAATATTTACACGATTACGTTTGTATGTGAGCTGTGTCCATAGACTTCAAGCCTAGCAGCTATATGTGCCTCGTCACGCTGTTTACGTCATGACACCCCAATGGAGTAGTCAGTAGCATGTTGGCTTGCCATCCCAGGGGCCCGTGTTCGATTCTCGGCGATAACTTTTTTTTTTATTAACGTAACTAATTTTTATACATGTTACCTTTCTACATTTTTATAATTTTGTGTAGTGGAACTTATTATTTCGCAACTCTGGCTCCACTAGGAGAATTTAAAAAACTCTTGGGAGATCAATTTTCTTCCCGAAATAAAACAAAGATAAACAAGCAAATTAAAGAAAAATAAAAGAAATACACATGTGGATCTAATACATTGTCCATATGCCATCGGCGTCTATCACTGCCTGGCATTTTCGGGGCATTGAGTCCACAAGATCGCGGAAATAGTTCTGGTCCTTAGCGAAATCTTCTCAGGTAACCAGAACTTTATCCCAGAACTGATCTGGATTTTGAGGTGGGATGTCTCGATATTTGTCAATCCTCCTATTTTTCATGCTTTTCCGTGAACCGTCTTTGAACGTTTATGGCGGTGTGCGCGGGGCGATTATCCTGCTGGAAAATTAAATTTCCATCGGAAAGAAAACGATTATAAATTCCAAGAATCCAGCTCTTTCGCTTCTGTTTTAAAGCCGGTGCAAACATATCTTATCGCTAGCTATATTATAATTCTTACTTACTTACAAATGGCTTTTAAGGAACCCGAAGGTTCATTGCCGCCCTCACATAAGCCCACCATCGGTCCCTATCCTGTGCAAGATTAATACAGTCTCTATCATCATAGCCCACCTCCCTCAAATCCATTTTAATATTATCCTCCCATCTACGTCTCGGCATCCCCAAAGGTCTTTTTCCCTCCGGTCTCCCAACTAATACTCTATATGCATTTCTGGATTCGCCCATACATGCTACATGCCCTGTCCATCTCAAACGTCTGGATTTAATGTTCCTAATTACGTCAGGTGAAGAATACAATGCGTGCAGTTCTGCGTTGTGTAACTTTCTCCATTGTCATGTGGGTTCATCCTGCTTAGCCCCAAATATTTTCCTAAGCACCTTATTCTCAAACACCCTTAACCTATGTTCCTCTCTCAGAGTGAGAGTCCAAGTTTCACAACCATACAGAAGAACCGGTAATATAACTGTTTTATAAATTCTAACTTTCAGATTTTTTGACAGCAGACTAGATGATAAAAGCTTCTCAACCGAATAATAACAGGCATTTCCAATATTTATTCTGCGTTTAATTTCCTCCTGAGTGTCATTTATATTTGTTACTGTTGCTTCAAGATATTTGAATTTTTCCACCCCTTCGAAGGATAAATCTCCAATTTTTATATTTCCATTTCGTACAATATTCTGGTCACGAGACATAATCATATACTTTGTCTTTTCGGGATTTACTTCCAAACCGATCGCTTTACTTGCTTCCAGTAAAATTCCCGTGTTTTCCCTAATCGTTTGTGGATTTTCTCCTAACATATTCACGTCATCCACATAGACAAGAAGCTGATGTAACCCGTTCAATTCCAAACCCTGCCTGTTATCCTGAACTTTCCTAATGGCATATTCTAAAGCGAAGTTAAAAAGTAAAGGTGATAGTGCATCTCCCTGCTTTAGCCCGCAATGAATTGGAAAAGTATCAGATAGAAACTGACCTATACGGACTCTGCTGTATGTTTCACTGAGATATATTTTAATTAATCGAACTAGTTTCTTGGGAATACCAAATCTATGTACTGACCACATCCTTAATGAATTGTCAGAAGACTAGATCGCTGCCGAATACAGTTTCAATCTTGTTTCAGGTTTAAAACCTATTACTGTACTTGGTTTTGCAGATGATACTGTTATCATAGCTAAAAACAAAAACTCTGCTTTAGAACTCACAAGGATGGCTATTGATCGTTTCAAAGCTATTGGTTTAGATATAAATGTAAATAAATCTGTAGCTATTAATATTTCTCGCGGTAAATTGCATCCAAATCAACTAAACATTTCTGATGACACTACTGTTACATGCTGTATGTTTCACTGAGATATATTTTAATTAATCGAACTAGTTTCTTGGGAATACCAAATCTATGTACTGACCACATCCTTAATGAATTGTCAGAAGACTCGATCGCTGCCGAATACGGTTTCAATCTTGTTTCAGGTTTAAAACCTATTACTGTATTTGGTTTTGCAGATGATACTGTTATCATAGCTAAAAACAAAAACTCTGCTTTAGAACTCACAAGGATGGCTATTGATCGTTTCAAAGCTATTGGTTTAGATATAAATGTAAATAAATCTGTAGCTATTAATATTTCTCGCGGTAAATTGCATCCAAATCAACTAAACATTTCTGATGACACTACTGTTACATGCTTAACTGCAAATGAGCATGTACGCTACTTAGGTGTTAATTTTTCTGACGTTTGTATATTCGATTCCCAAACCGTTTTAAACGACCTGAAAACTAGATTAGATTTGCTAATTTCGTCGCCTTTATTACATCCTGATCAAAAGTTTTGTATATTAAATTCCTCAATTTGCCCATCATTAATCTACACATTTCAGACAATGCCCTTGAAAACAATACCCAATACTTTTTTTAGATAACGCTGATAAAATTATTAAAAGCACTCTTAAAGAAATTTTGCAACTACCGGCTGACACACCCGATTCTATGATATATACACATCGTAAATATAAAGGTCTTGGTCTTTTTAGGGTACGCTGGGAATCCAAGCTACAACACATTAACGGCTTAAGGGTATTACACAAAACTAATGATCCTTACATTACTTCCACTAGGGACCTTATCGAGGAGAGTAAAACATGTTTAAAGAGCCTTAAATTAACTCCTGCTAATTCTTTTTTAAATAATCGTGAAAATTTTGTGGACTCTCAAAAAGTTAGAGACGCTTAAGAGACAAAGAATTTGAAAATTGGTGTACATTGCAACAAAAGGGTAAAGGAGTGATTCTTAACAAAGAGTTCCCCCCAGCAAACAGCTGGATAAGAAATCACAAAGGTCTAACCCTCTCAGAATGGATAGACGCCCTTAAAATGGTAGGCTATGTCGCTCCGGTCCGAGCTGTACCAGGTAGAAGTCGGGATGGTACCCACTGTAGGCGCTGTCTCAGCGAGATTGAAAATCTTCCCCATATCCTTGGCTTCTGCCCCTATAGTGAGGCCCTTCGCAACATCCGTCACCATGCTGTCCATTCTATGCTGGCCGGGGCACTGAAGGAAGTAGGGTTTACAGTCCATCAAGAGGTGCAGGGACTAGCCACACAAGGAAGTGTTCGGCGAATTGATATCATAGCCATTAAGAACAACTCGGCATACATTCTCGATCCCACCATCAGATTTGAGACACATGCAGATCAACCGCATGAGGTGGACAGTGAAAAGAAACGGATCTATGAACCAACAATCCCGTTCTATAAAGATAAATATAGTCTGTCCCACATTGATGTAATAGGTCTGATGGTGGGAGCACGAGGTACCATACCCTCCTTCTTTGCCAACAAATGTAAAAACCTGGGCCTAACACACAGCATTGTGAAGGAAATAGCCATTAGTGCCCTCAAAGGATCGATTCAGATATTGAGAAATCATTTGTATGGGAGTGATAATGGAAATTTCAAGTTATCTTAACCGATGGCTGTTGTGGTTTAGATATCAATGCCAATCACTCTGTATTATTATTTTTCTCGCGGCATTCAAATCATTGTAACCTATCTGATAATATCCCCCCTTTCTTAACTGCAAATGAGCACAAACGCTACTTAGGTATAAATTTTTCTGACATTTTGCATATCTGATTCCCTAACCGTTTCTAATGTGTATCATTTTACCTTTCAGGTGTGTTTCCAAATTATATGTAATACGCTTTGTCAAATCTGGCAACCTTTTCATAAGGGAAGCTAAATTTATTTATTTATTATATAATACTTCCCTCTTAACCGAGTCATATGCCTTTTTGAAACCTATGAATAACTGATGTACTGTACTCTTATACTCCCATTTTTTCTCCATTATCTGTCGAATACAAAAAATCTGATCAATAGTCGATCTATTACGCCTAAAACCGCACTGATGATCCCCAATAATTTCATCTACGTATGGAGTTAATCTTCTCAAAAGAATATTGGACAACATTTTGTACGACGTCAACAAAAGTGATATTCCTCGAAAGTTACCACAGTTGGTTTTGTCCCCCTTCTTAAAAATAGGTACAATTATGGACTGCTTCCATTGTTCTGGTACAATTTCCCTTTCCCAAATAGCAAGTATAAGTTTATAAATTTCGCTATATAATGCACTTCCACCCTATTGTATTAATACTGCTGGAATTTGATCGATACCTGGAGACTTGTACTTTTTCAGATTTTCTATCGCAATTTCGACTTCTGAAAGCGTGGGTTCGGGTATAAATGGCTCAGCAGTTTGTATTTCAGTTTCGTCCCGATCATTTCTATCTGGCCTATGTACATTTAGTAGTTGCGCAAAATAGTTTTTCCATCTGTTTAGGACTGATGGAGAGTCTGCAAGCAAGTCACCATTCTCATCCTTGATCACGTTTACCCTTGGCTGATATCCGTTCTTAAATTCCTTTATACCCTTATATAAATCTCGAATGTTTTTATTCTTACTATTTGTTTCTACCTCATTCAGTTTTTCCTTCAAGTAACCTCACTTTTTATTCCTAAGTGTACGACTTGCTTTCCGTCTTTCATTGAAATAATTATCTCTCTTCTCCTCAACTGGATCCTGTAAGAATTTCAATTTTGCCTGTTTCCTTCTTTCTACTGCAATGCAACAATCTTCATCAAACCACGGTTTCTTTTTCTTAGTTTCATGATAAGTTATGCTCTGCTCAGCTGCAATTTTGATACTATCTCTGATATTTTCCCACACGCTGTTAACATCTAATTCTTTCTCAACTTCGTCGGAACTTTCTAAAGTGGCAAATCTATTCGAAATTTCGACCTGATAATTTTGCTTAGCTTCCTCTTCCTTTAATTTCAAAATATTGAATTTAGTAATATTAACTTGTTGCTCTACTCGCTTGGCTACTGATAGTCTTTCTCTTAATTCTCCAATTACCAAATAATGGTCAGAATTACAGTCTGCACCCCTGAAAGTTCGAATGTCTACTATACTAGTATGTCTCCGTTTATCAAGATGTGATCTATTTGGTTGTGTGTCAATCCATCTGGAGAAGTCCAAGTATATTTATGTATATCCTTATGGGGGAATGTTGTACTTTTGACAATTAAATTTTTCGATGTGGCAAAGTTGACTAATCTAATTCCATTGTCACTACTAGTTACGTGTAGGCTCTCTTTTCCTATAGTTGGTCTAAAAATATCCTCCTGTCCTACTTTAGCGTTGAAATCCCCCAATAAAATTTATACGATTAAGTTTAAGTTTTGTTATGTTTGAATGCACATTATGTATTAATTTACTAATACTTCTTAGGTACCGGTATATAGTTATAATAATCACTTTCATGTCTTAAAATAAAACTCAGTTGTATGTTACCTAGTTGAAACAGGCCACTTGTTCCAATTCACCAGCTACTATTAACTCTAGTTTCTATGTTACTAGCTCTTCAATTATAGCCGATGTCAATAGTGCTTCAAAACACGCAGTGAGTAAATAATAAAATGTTTCAGCACCATTTGCTTCTTTAGGACGAAATTACATATAATTTATGCATGGACCTGAATTAGAGAATTTTATATGATACGGAACTCTCCTCGGGGTTTTCTGTACAGTTGACTACACACACATTCGTGTAATTATTGTCACCTGGTGGTCATAATGCTGAGATTTTTCTAAACAGAAATTCATATTTAGCATTATAAAATATAACCATACGTAATAATTATTATTATTCAATAGCAGTCAATGCAACTTTCATTTATCAATTCTCTGTACTGTATGAATCATGGCTACTGTAATAGGTTACGATTTTACACATGTTTCATGACTTACTCCACAGTACAGAATTTAAATAATAATATCAGCCAATAAGAAGTTGTCTTATATATGCAAAATCATTACCAACTGCTGTTGAGTAGTTAGAATAGTATTAACGACAGTTAAAGTTAAGTGTTGGTTATTTTAAACAAAATTATGTTGGAAAAATGGAAAACATCTTAACAAAACGTTAAAAATAAACCAGCTGTTAATTTAACATTTGTTAAGCCAAATTAAACATTACTTGGAAAAACTGGCCATAAGTATCAGGAAATAAATTGTTAACATTTTGTGTGAAACCTCTTCACATTTTAATGAACATGTCCCGAAAAGGAGCAACTCATCTACTGCCAGGTGGATCTCATTACAAGCATCTATAGTAGAATCTCTCTTGACTGGCACCAAAGTGACTAGGCTAGTTCCGGATACGAGATTTGGCGGATAATTGAATAAATACCTATATATAAAAAAGTTAGTATTTCATGGTGCCAAATGTTGAAACTGCAGCCATGTGAAACTTATTTCTCTATCACCTGCTCGTAACTGAATAGACATAAAGACTGTGTGGATTTTCCTTATTAAAACACATCACACAACACAAATAATAGCCCACACTAATTCTAGGTTCGAATATTCAATGAAAACGAAAGTTCGTGCGAACTTCCTAATGTGGCAACACTGACAGCCTGAACATAACTAAATAAACATAAAAACTGTATGGATTTTCTTTATTAAAACACATCACACAAAATAATAGTTATTTTAGGTTCAAATGTTCACTAAAAACAAAAGTTCGTGCGAACTTTCCAATGTGGCAAAACTGATGGCCCAGACTGGCAATGTGGCAAATTTAAACTTAGTGCTGGCCTCAGTCAGTGTAATATGTATACAATTTCAACACTGTATCTACAGCTATGGTGTGGTATGATTTATGTAATGAATAAATAAGTAAAGGTGAGTAAGTTTAAGAAAGCTCCTCAATTCAGAACATAATTCAATTGTATCATACAAGGTATTAATAATACCAAAATAATATAAAAATCTTATATAAGTACGCATCATATACATGAACTCGTTATACATGATTCTCATATGAATAAAACTTATTGCAGTTTTAGAAATTGCTTAATTCTGCATAGGGAGATTGATATAAAACCAAAATTTACAGAATCATATCATGGGAGATATAAGTACATTACACGTAGGCCTAACAGCATGATTCAAGCACAAGGCAGTGATAGAAAAACATCTTCTCAGTTTAGTCGTAACAGTAAACTACAAAGGCAAGGAGACAATAATGAGTCAAGGCTACATCAAGAGAGTGGAACTCCCACTTGATGTTTTTCTGGGCCACAATTCCAAGCCTAATTGGATAAAATTTAATTCACTAATAGATATGGTTTGTCCAGCCTCCACTGCAATTGTAACTCTGAGATATATTAGTGATACTCTAGCTTAAGTACTTTCAATGTGGCTTACGTAATTCCCCTATGTTAGTCCTTGCATATTGTTTTCTGTAGGCTAGGATTATCTGTAACAGTACCGGTATTCATTTTGTTGGGGAATCATTTATAATAAATTGAATTTGCATGTGCCATTCACATTACTACTACATTCCTTATTTCTATTACTAAAAAACTCACATTACAATGAAAGTGCCTTTACTTTGCAAAACTGTTAATTAATTGTCGAAATAAACATAAAATTTTTTAGACAGTCAATGGTCAATAATGTGTTCATTTACTTATAAAAAAGTAAATAGGTTTGGATCAAAGTTTTCTTGTTACATATATTACAAAAAAGAATTAGTATAAGGATTAATTTAATAAATGTTCATTGGCTACCGACGTAGCTCAGTTGCCTAAGGTGCTTGCCTGCTGAACCAGAGTTGCTCTCGGGAGCAGGTTCGATTTCCACTTGGGCTGATTACCTGGTTGGGTTTTTTCCGTGGTTTTCCCCAACCGTAAAGCAAATGTCAGGTAATCTATGGCGAATCCTCGGTCTCATCTCACCATCATCAATTCCATCGACGCTAAATAACCTAGTAGTTGATACAGTGTCGTTAAATAATCAAGTAAAAAAAATAACAAAAAAAAAAACAAATGTTTATCACATGATTCACGATCACATTTCTCCCAAATCCTTCATTTGCAAAATCACAACATTTCCACTTTCCAAGTCTTCTACCAACTCTACTGAAGAAATCTGCAACATTGAAACAACAAAGAGGACAACTTGCTATGACAATATACAGGATGAATACGAACTCTAGTGACAAATTATTATTATTATTATTATTATTATTATTATTATTATTATCTACCAACAAACTTCTAGAAATGGTTTAGGAATGCTAGCAGATTGATTTAATATAAGGAACTCATGGCCTCAGGTGCTGCATCACTGAGTAATTTGTTAATGTGGTAGATCGTATTATTTATCATACGTAATACCACGAGCGAGTTTCATTTTGTTGACAATTCACAAGTAAGAAGTGAAACAAAGCACGAGGCAATTTATGTGAAAAGATGAATCCACGAGTGATATTTTGTGAAACTATTTCGTAAATAGAATATTCAATAAAATGAACATAATAACTCATTTTTATTCAATTTAATTTACTTGTACATTGTACTTTGTATGTTGGAACAGTCTTCTATATTCCTTAGTACTACTTTCCATCTAGTATTAAGAATCTGAACTACAGATAAAGTACCGGTATTAATAAATTCACAATTCAGAATTACTTGCTGTCTAGTGTTAAGAATCTCTAAATAAGTGAACAGCATAATGATGTGAAGTATTAAATTTTATTAAACTGAATGTGATTTAAATACAATGAAAGTTGTCATTTGACCTACAGTACGTTAATTCTAAATAAAAGTTTGGAACTTTATAATATAGATATTAATACACAATAAAGTATAATTATAGAATTGGCATCCTTTAAAAGTAAAAGTATTTGATGATGAAGGTGCTGACTGGTTGTTCCATAGTTTGTTTATAATGAGGTTATGATGTTCCTCGTTAATTAGTACATAGGTTTACAGTGAGGATGAGCTGTCACTGCCTTCTAAATACAATTATGAATCAGGTGCTACAAGATTATTTCCACAATATTACAGTGATAGATGACCATGATTGGCTGAAACTGAATGAAATCTTATACGCGATTGATCACTGATTGCATGAGTGAAATAGTCTCCATAAGACTGATAAATGACATCTGATAATTACACAGAAATTAATCAAAACTCATATACATGTGCCATAATTTCATAATTAACAAAACTATTACGGAATGAATAACAGGCAGAATTAATAAATAATTAAAAATCTCTAAACAAATTACTGCACAGCAGTGCTCGTAGGTTTTGTTGGATAAGGTTTCTTTACAGCAGCTGTTCAGAATGTCGACCACCAGGATTACGACAAAGTATATAGTATTGCTCCATGGACTGTTGTACACAAACATTTCAAGAGACTGGCAAACATATTTCGTCAATGGCTGTGATAATCCTAGTGACTAGATCCATGGGATGTTAGCTGGAGTCTCGTAAACCAAGGTCTTAACAAACTCCCAGAAGAAGAAGTCTATCAGAGTTACATATGGTGATCGAGCTGGCCGTGAGAGAAGACCACCATGACCAATTCATCTTAGACCAAATATTGCATCAAGGCATTCCCTAACAGACTGTGCCTTCGAATCACCAGGAACCAATGAAAAGTTTGTAAACAAATCTGTTCCAGTCTATCAGGAATTACATAAGACCCAAGCACATAATTGTCTACAATACCAGCCCATACATTCAAGGAGAACCTCTATTGGAAGCATCCACACGAGTGGATGTAGATTTTCCTCTCCCAGATATGACTGTTTTGGAAACTGAACAAAATTTTTCTTGTAAACAGTGCCTCGTCTGTGCAAAGCACTGACAGAGAAAAATATCCTCTGCACTTTGCTGTAAAAATCAATCTGCAAACGTCACTCAATGTGGGAAGTTCTCCAGCTGCAATGCTTGCACAGTCTGCAGATGGTACTCGCAATTGTTACTCATGTAAAATATTCAAAACAGTTCCTTAACTTACATGCAAGCTCCTTGTAATGTGGCGACTTCTGATTGTGGGAGTGTCCCAAATTGTGTTTAAAACCTTCTCTTGAAATTTGGGAGTTCGGATGTACTGTACCTGTCATGATCAGCACCATGTATACTAAACCAGAACGACCTGTTTTCTCGCAACTGTTAGTGTACAGACGAAAATGTGCTATGATGAGGTTGTTGTCGCAGTTAAAACAGCTCTGTATAGCATCTGTGGCAGCTCTACTATCACATCCAACTTCATCACAGGCAAGGTGTTTATCAGTCAGCTCTGAGGAAGTAAATTGCTCCACTTCACTATTACCTTAGCTCATAACACTCCACGATAACACGACAAGACTGAGCAGTGTATGGGTTACATAATGATCAGGAGAAACAAGGACAATACAATTACTCAGTAATGAAGCACCGGAGACCATGAGTCCCTGACATCAAAACACTCAGCTAACATCCCTGAACAACTTTGGAAGTTTGTTAGTAGAGTTTGTATTCATCCTGTACTTGCCCCCTTATTCACTGAGAAACCTAGAGAGTTTAACTTCTTTACTAACCAAAATGTATTTACTAGAGCCATGCAAAAGAGTGGATGTGTTTGGTCAAGATTTGTTTACTGTTGATCATGCACGAGCCCTCTACCCATGCCCAGTCACAGTCAATCTTGGAAAGAGATATATGTGTAGCCTACGCATCCTAGCTGGGTTCGGTTTATCTCTTGTTTTGTGCTGCATACACAAGTATCTACTGTGTAATTTTGTAGGTAATAGTGCTTACTCTGAACCAAACACTTTGGCGCTAATAACAAAAGACAGCAATCAAATCACTGGAGCTCATACCTAGCTTAACCAGTTTTGTTAGCATATTTCGTACATAAATTCACTTGTAGACAACGAATATGAACAAAATTCGTACCAGTAGTTTAGGGAAAAAAAAAACATTCGTTATAAAGGATTCTTACCAGTATTAAGTTTCTTTTGTGACAATCTAAATATTGATAATGTCATCAATTTTTATCTCATGGGAATTCAGTTGTTTCATTTTAACAATAGCACACAATAAACCTTGGCATTTAAACTTGCTCTATAAAACTTACTGTTTTCATAGTATATGTAACAAATTAGTACTCCCTTTTGGAAGTCATATGCATAGTATCATAACTAATTTCTAAACATGGGGGGGGGGGGAAACACATGTCGAAATAGCGAAATTTAATTCAAATTTTAATAGGATCAAAGAACTTGAACTGTTTTGAACAACTACAGCAAATGTACAATTTTTCTTGTGTACAACAATAAAATATACCGTACAGACTATTGGCAAAATACCAACCAAGAACAGCATTTACAGGATAGAGGATGAAGATACTGTGGTTAGTATATCTCCCAGTATTAGTCAATTGGGGCATATTAACGTCTATTGTAACACTGGACGATATCTTCCTGCATAGAAAATCCCAGCACTACTGGAATGTTAAATAGACTTCTTTTTTAAATAGGGTGACCAGATTTTTTTTTATTTAATAGTGAATGCCACTCACAAATCTAGATTAATCACAACCGTTCTGCCAACATACTTGTCTGTAAGTAAAATATTAATTTCGGCCTCGGTAGCATAGCCGGTATAGCGCTGGCTTTCTGTGCTCGAGGTTGCGGGTTCAATCCCGTCCCAGGTCGATGGCATTTAAGTGTGCTTAAAATACGACAGGCTCATGTCAGTAGATTTACTGGCATGTAAAAATCTCCTGTGGGACAAAATTCTGGCACACTGGTGGTGCTGATATAACCTCTGCAGTTGCAAGTGTCGTTAAATAAACCATAATTTAAATTTTAAAAATATTAATGCAATAAAAGTAATGTCAACTCTCCTCAGGAAAAGATGCATGTCGCAGTACTCTGCTTCACTGCAGTTCATTATGATACTGAGGTCTTTAAATAAACGTGTTTCAACAATTGCAAATAATTTAATACCAATAGTTGGGTGATGTTTTACCTGCCAGCTAGCATTCACTGCATACATATTATTAATTCTTTACTATACTGGAAAACGTATGTTTATTTAACGAAGCTTTCAACTGCACAGGATATTCAATGTGTACAATCTCGCCATGTTTGTGGCTGAAGTGCTAGTGCTAGTGGTCTTTCATCAAGATGGCCGAGGTTTGATCCCCAGCCAGTTTGTGCTGGAATTTGTGATAGACAGATCAGATGTACCAGAGGGTTTTTCTCGGAACACTCTCGTTTCCTTCTATCATTCCACCAATACACTTCATTTTCCCCCTAATTTCATCTATCATTTGCAATTGTTAAAAATAGGCTGGGGTGAGGTCTTGAGGTAGTATGGGTTTCCGAGGATGATATAGGAAGAGTTTGGGACTCCGAGCCGTGGGGCCTATCAAACTATTTGTCTGAGGATGGGATCTGGCTCTATCAGGGCTGAGGAAATATACCCCACCTGTCAACCTCGGATTCACGAATGCCATCATCGCATATATAGAGCGCACAATGGGCCAAATCAAGTGTAAGTGCAAGAACCTGTTCTGGGTCCAGCCCTCGATAAGCCAAGCCTAAAATGCTGTATATGGGCTACTAGTTGCAAACTATTTATGTAGCTTTTAAATAGTCACTTCTAACATGGAATTAATTTTAAAATGAGCAGGGTCTTTTTTTTTTTTTTTTTGAGGTATTTAAAGTGACATCTACCAAAGCTTGATTAAGAGTACTTTAACCTGAAGAAATATGATATACCTAACTTGACTTCTGTGTAAAACTGCGACTTGGGGTAAATTACTATTCCAATTTTATACAAGTCTCGTGGTTTACAGATATCATTTTACGAACAATCTGCTTAGCTAATTAGAAATACAAGATTATTTTTAAACTTACGGTATGCAATTATGTGACCCTGAGTGTAGTTCACTCGGCATGTATTGTACAGGGGACATCGACTCCAGAAACAGCAAATAACAACAGTTACAGTGAGTACTACACATGAACAAATGACTGTCAATCCCACAGCCATCACTTGCCTGAAATAAGATATAATTTTCAATTATGACAAAAAATATACAGTATGTTAAGTATGTAGTTCTTAGAATGTTTGTATCACTACTACGTACACAATACATATAATTACGGCCATGTAATAAAAATATTAATAAAATACTGTTTCCCAAGAAATCAAAGTCCCTTGAAAATGGATAATACTCGCATTCCATTTATATATATATATATATATATATATATATATATATATATATATATATATATATATATATAAACCTTCTGGCTATAGAGGTGTAGGAAGACCTGCAAGAAGATGGAATGACATACGAGGCTGGAGGAGTTGATATTGTTTCCTACTTTCTCTTCTGCTTCATCTGGTTATCCTTGCTAAAACATGATGATTATGATGATGATGATGATGAGAAGGAGGAGGAGGAGGACGACGACGAAGAGGATAGAAGCAGAAGTGCAATGTGATTCAAACCTGGCAATTTTTGTTCGATCTGTGTGTGGATAAGGATTTTTCTTGTGGATTGCTAAAAAGCTTACTGACAGATTTATTCACAAAGACCAAATTATAAGGAAATACAAAAATAATATTCCTTCATCATTATTATTTTAAATACCACTTCTTAAATTCATTTACTACAAGTTTCTGATAGTTTACCGCACTTTGGAAAATGTCTGAAACTTATGACTTTGGCCTACCTTCCATTTGTAAGACACTTTTCTTGACAGAAAAGTTTCATTAAAATAAAATAATTCTCTTCCTTAGACTGATATTCAACAATCTTACTACCCAAACCTTTAAACTCTTTTGCATTCTTATTCATACCACACATGGTACTACCTCTAAAGTTCGAATTTTGATGAAATGTAATTTAATTTAGGGAAAAACAAGGAAATAGTAGTCTAAGCAAAAGAAATACGACATTCTAGAGATGACGGATAATGTTGAGCCCAGTCACCCGATTGGTAAATCAAGCAACAATAATCAAGAAAGTTTCCACTTTGCTGGAGAAACAAACACAAATTACCAGTTTGTACCACACTGTGGTATGACGAGAGGAATATGTTGTTGACAAAACAGGCAAAGAGGGAGGGAAGTATGTCTATTCCATGAAATGGTGGTGTGAGTAAATCCCAACACTGGATTTTCTACATTCTCAAAATTGACAGACAATTCAATTGATGCTAGAAATCTGCCATTGATAGAACTATAGTTAACATGGAACTTTTCTCTTTAACAATGATTAAGCCTACAAATGTCGATCTTGGCTACATAAACTAATTGATTATCATCTTCACCAACTACTGTCAAGGTTCTTGAACCTACACTAGACAATGAAAAATAGCACAAGTTTCTGGTTATGTAATCAATTTGACACAAAACTACCATTTAATACAATACAGGAGAGAAACATGAGAAGGGATGCACTCTGTTCCAGTGGCCGAGACAATCTTATGCTATTTTAGCTACATTATATTATAAAAAATGAAATGTTTCATCAACATAATTAATTGGAATATTCGATATTTAGTCTATAAGAGAGAAACTACGAAAAAAAAAAATAAAGTACAGGGTCTGGCAGAATAATCTACTGAATTTAAAATAGCCACTGCGCAGTAGCTATTGGGAGTGACACCTTTCAGCAGCAGCAGCAGTCATGTCATTTTAGTTACCATCATAGGGTGAAACAGGTGTTTGTGAACAGAGCCTATTTAAAAATAGTGACTATATCATCGCAATACAGTGGTTTTTTCGGACACATTTTGGAGTAGGTCGATATAGAAGAATTCTTGACAGAAAAACCATATTGTTGTGAGTTAAAAATTTCAGAGACAAATTCAGCTTTAAAAATCGCCCAGTAGAACTTGCAGCATTCAAACACCACAAAATATGGCAGCAGTGAGGCATGGCACTAACAGATGTCCATGACATTGAACCATGAAGCATGATCTGGCCTCGGAAATGTCTGATCAAAGTGTGAGGAGAAATTTACACACAGACCTTAAGTTCCATTCAACCAATTGATGGTAGTACAGGAGCTTAAGAAACGTGAATGTGAGGTAATCCTTGAAAAAATTCTAGCTGATGCAGTTGTACTCTCTAGTGATGAAGCCATTTTCATTTGTCTGGCTGCACCAAAAAGCAGAATTTTCGTTATTGGTCCAGACAATTCTCGACAACTCCATGAGTAACTTCTCCAAATTGAGCATGTTACTGTTTGGTGTGTTGCAAATTTAGAATAATAGGGCCATACTTTTTGGGGGGAAGAAGAACACATGGTAACAGTTACATCTAATGACTGTGTAGAGATGTTACGCAACTTCCTTGAGCAGAGCTATAATGAGCTTGGAAATGTGCTAATGTGCACATGTACATCTATGAAAGTGCTGAGAGAAATTTTTTCTGAACACCTCATCTCACTTCGTGGCAACATCTTGTGGCCAGCTCACTCTCTATATCTAGCCCCTTGTGATTTTTTCCTTTGGGGATAACTGAAAGTAGATCTCAGCCAACTAACTGCAAGACGCTATTTATAATGAAACTACAGTAATATTAGAGGTAATGATTAGACAAGAAATGCAGAACTTCCGAGTAAGGCTTCTTTCTATTAGCAAAAAAAAAAAAACTGAATAGAATCTATGTTGTCCTTTTTTTACATTACAAAACATATAATTTTTTCACTGTAAGAAAAATCCTAATGTAAACAATAGCACGTGACTGAAGTGAGGCTTCATTGGTCGCAGCATGGTGCCATAGATTCTCAGTAGGCCTACATGATTCCGCCCACTGTTGTACATTCTGTTTCATGTTAAACATTTCCCGTTACTCGTCAAGTAGACCTAACCTCACTACTATGCATTAGTTTGCTTAGGAAATTTTTACTTTATAATTACTGTAATTAAATTATTTTAAACTTATGTGTAAGGTAAATCACTGCCGGACAATGGAGTTATTCCTTCCAGAATGCAGAAGCCATACTACAATACTACATGCTTATGTGAACAACTACAAGCTCAAGTGATGCCAGCTTGTTACAAGAACAGACTACCTCGGTATTACTCTTGGTATTCATCTGCATTCATAGTAAACAACAAAATATAAAAGTAGCTTTTCTTTTATGTAGTGTTTTACATATAAGTGAAGTTATATGTTTCATCGTATTTAACAACTAGAATTCAATTTTTTATTTTCAAATAATACAAGATTAAGGTTTCCAAATACGGAACTATATTTTCCTGCATCGTGTGACTATTTCGACTGGGAGCCAATTAACGGGTATGACAGCAAAGTGTTTGTATTTACATTAGGATTTTGCTTACAGCAAAAACAGTACAGATAATTTTGCCCCACTCTGTATACTTTAAACGAAATGACTGCAGCATATACTTATAAAACAGGTACTACCATTATATATTTACCTTTCATCTATTTCATATATGGGCCTATGGGACTGGCAGCACGGTGCTTGGGTGCCTGTCTCCATGCAGCACTCTTGAGGACAGGATGCTCCATCTTCTGGACAAGGTTTGCCATCTGTTGGAAAAGAAGACTAATATTGGGCCAAGATAACATCCCCACTTCCATTATACTATCCAGAATGAAGATATGACAGAAAATAACTTTTCTTTATTCTATTCTCAGAGGTGATGGGTCAAGACTTTCTATAATGAAATCTCAAGTTCTATTCTTTTTACTGAGCACCGCAGAGGAAGGAATGGATGAGCTGAGCAATGGCGCAGCACCAGGGAGACATGGTAGATAGTGTCTTTTTTTTAAGTAGGTTATTTTACAATACTTTATCAACATCTTAGGTTACTTAGCGTCTGAATGAGATGAAGGGTGATAATGCCAGTGAAATGAGTTTGGGGTCTAGCACCGGAAGTTACCCAGCATTTGCTCATATTGGGTTGAGGGAAAACCCCGGAAAAAACCTCAACCAGGTAACTTGTCCCGACCGGGAATCGAACCCATGCCACCTGGTTTCGCGGCCAGACGCGTTAACCGTTGCCCCACAGGTGTGGACTAGACACTGTCTACCCAAAAGTGACGAAATAATTCATATCATAATACCGGTACCAGTATCTATTATAATGTTCTTATATGTTCTTTTTCTAATTTCTAAACAGTTTCCTTTTAACTTCTGATAAAGTTAATAAAGTTTTGATTAATTTATTTAGGGCACCTCAGAAGTAAGTTTCTTGCAGCCATGGTGGATACTGCACGTTGAGATAGACAGAACATGATCTGTCTCTCCCATCTGCTTCAGTCTCTCGTAGTTCCACCAGACTACCCGCTTTGACTGCACTTAAAAAAAAATGTGCACATGCAAGATCTACTTCTTCCCTCATATATAGAACATAATGCACCCTATTCGCAGATGGCTAGACACATCTATCCTGGTTTATACAGTGCAGTGTTACAACAGTGTTTCTTTCCCATGAGTGTTGTTTCTTGTGCTGCAGTTTCTAACAATCTCTATATAGCATGGAAAGAGATTATGTGATGATCAACATGAACAATCTGATTTTTTATTTTGTTAGTTTTCTTAAAAGCAATTCATTGTTGTCTTTAACATTTGAGCAGAAGTTGAACTCAAAGTCTAAAATAAATAGACAGTCCTGAAGTAAATTTGTCCCAGAAGGACGGAAATGTCAAAGTACTTGGTACTCTAAATATAGTTGTCTATGTGGTTCTGAGCAAGTGAAGAACCATGGGTTTGTATTGGTATTTCTGTAGTAAAAATCTTTGAAGCAAAAGCTATAAAGTATGCAGGGAGAAAAACATAAAAAATGCAGAAAGAAACAATAGAACACTGGTGGAAGCATCACACTTAGAAGCTTTTAAAACAATTAAAATGTGACATAGAAGAGACAAATAATTGATCACACTGTTGATGTAGTATGACATATTGGTCAGCAAGAATAAATTAGCATTTAAAGGAAATTAAGCCTTCATGACAGACCAATTTGAAAGCAGTTCTGTTTTGAAAAGCACGTCTCCAGATATTCAAAATGATTTGATCCAGTCTGTCACTAATGCTACCAGTATAAGGGAAAATATAGCTGAAGGGTTTGTATTAACTGAATTTGTGGCTAGGCCTATTCAAGCAGATGAAACTACAGATGTGTCTGTCAAAGCACAGTTAGAATTAAGTATGATTGTGTAATATGTCTATCAATCGCATGTTGAAGAAATGTTTTTTTTTTATATGCCCACTGATAAAAGCGTGCAAATTTTGACATCACACATAATTTCCATTCTTAAGGGATATAAAATTACTGATAATAAAATAGTGTGTGA
Organism: Periplaneta americana; assembly: GCF_040183065.1. Classification (NCBI taxonomy): domain Eukaryota; kingdom Metazoa; phylum Arthropoda; class Insecta; order Blattodea; family Blattidae; genus Periplaneta; species Periplaneta americana. The sequence goes on from NC_091126.1 coordinate 75,698,770, forward strand.
GACCTATGATGGGACCACTGTAATGGCAGGCCATCATAACGGAATTCAAGCAAATTGTATGAGAGCACTGCCCCATGACATTATTTGCCAAGATGTCACACCAAACATAGCTGATTTTTAAAGAAAATTTTAATTAGATATGCAATCATTTAAACAAGTAGATAGAGCATGTGAAAGCTTACTTTACTCTTGTTCTCGAAATTAAATATTTTGCATCTACTCATACTTTTTGTTAAGCAATGACACTGGAGCTGAGTACACATTTATGGCAGACTTGCTGCCCAAAGATATCAGAGAGATAGCCTCACAGCTAGTCTTTCCTTGCAACATTTTATTTAACAATGTTTTCAACTGCAGAGGTTATTCAGCATCAAAATTCAACATGGGCTAGAAATGGCCGACAAATTTTGGCTCAATCCCTCTATATGGGACAAGATTCTTTTACATGTCATACGATACTGGTCCATGGACAGAATATTTGGCCATTAATACAGAAAAAAATTACAGTACTATTACTGATGAAGAAACAGAAATCAATAAGTACCAGTCAAAATATTAAGAACTCAAAGAGTGTAAACACCAAAGGTTATAAGAAACATTTTTATAATTTTTAAGTGGTTGTCAAAACAGCTTGTATGTGTGAAGCCTGATGAACTACAAAACTCATATATTAAAATTCAAAGTGGAAGTAGATCCTAGTTAATGTATCCAATCACAGTTGTCACTAGTAGTATATGATTTGGATGGAGAAAAATCTCTCTCGAAAAATTGAGTTTTGTGCAGTTACAACCTTTGTTGTTGAATGACTGTAAATATTTCTTAAAATTTTCCGTCAAAATTTGTTGAAATTTTCGTGTTCAAGTTTCAATTTGAGTTATGTTTATATTCGATTTTGGAGTCTACTTATTAACTCCAAAAATTTATGAAAACACACATTGATCTCATCTAGCCTACATATGATCCTTCAAAGATTTACAGCATATTACAGGTTATTCTAAAATGAAGTGGAACAGTAGCGTAACTGGTGGAATCCTTATTGGTATTTATAAATTACAGTAATTGTGTAAATCAATCCTATAGGTAATTGGGACATATTAATTTGTCTCGTACAAGTTTTCAGTAAAAATACATACCAGTGCTTAGTTTACCATACGCTTAATATATTTCTATTATAGAATTTGCAATGTACTATCAAATTTCGATAATTAGCAAGGGACCACTGGTCTTTTACAAGGTACGTGACAAGGTTAGTGGGTTAGGCCTAGTTGAGGAAACATCTAAGTGACGTGAGGCCGAGGTATATGTGAAAAGATTTCAATGATTTAAGATCCTTTTCCTCACGTCACTTAGATATACCCTCAACCAATCCAATAACTTTGTCACACACCTTGTATAAGACCGGCGGTCCCTTGCTAATTAGGCCTACTCAAATTCCATACATTATTTTTTTTCTATCAGAGTAACAGAGTTTCGTGCTAAAAATTTGAGCCAAAATTTGTTGCAACAAAGAGCACAAAATAAAATAATTTCTACCAGTTTGCTTATTCCTTTTGCATGTCTAGAATGACAAAAATGTATATAACGACAAGGTTTACATAACTTAATAGTTGAAGTGAAATATAGGTACCATCATACAATATCTTGCAATATACAGTATTTCATTGTCGTTATACATTTGGGGGCAGGGGAGTTCTTGTTATATGTATTATGTAACTACGTTCGTTGCTGGTCTACTTAATTTAGGCCTATACATAGTCGAACAAAACATAATGTAAATGTAGACACTTTAGGAAAAATACAAAAATTTCTGTTCGGTTCAAGATAATATACACATCTCGGTAACCCACATCTCTTACAGGCGATAGTTTAAAGTTTAAACAAACTAAATGCTACAATTTAATGTACAACCTACGTATAATAATTTTCAAAATTCATTATTAAAATCCATAACCACTTTACACGCTACAAGAATGTCTATGACAGAAAGCCATATGAAATACGTATAAAAGTAACAAGGACTTAGATATAGAGCACGTACTGTCATATCACGAATGATGATGACTTTATTAATGCTGAAAAAATAAATATTATACGTACCACATCTTTGTAACAAACAGGCAAAATATAAGGCGCACAATACGATACATAAATTTCTCTCCATTCCTCTTATGTTACAGTCCATTAAGATGTAAATACTTGTCACAAATAGCTAAAAATTACACCAAAATTTAAAATAATGAGCAATCGACACTATCTGTCACTACCACAAACACGTTTATGCTGTTTAAGACGTTTACGCACGTTTAACACTAGAGAATAACATGGACATGAGCAATACAAAATACCCAAATAGTTGAGAAATCCCACACGTGATGACTCTGATGCATGTAATCACGATGTGCTGCTCTCTAGACCACAGATCACACACAGACGATGTTTAGTACACCGATGTCGGTGTGCACATTATTTTATCGTATTCATGCATGTTATTATATTATTATTATTTAGTGTGTTGAATGGAATACAATACGGTAAAACCACAGTCTAGTATATACAATAACAAAGCTCAGTACGTAGTAAATATGCATCCATGGATAGTTGCTAACCACTAGGATCGCTAATATCACCTCATTACAGACAATACGAAATAGTACCGGCACAGTCAATTGTTCCTAGCACCCTCAAAACTCAAGCTTCGTGACTGTATATACTAGACTGTGGTAAAAACCTAGGTTGTATGTTGAAGGGAAATGATTATAATTACACACATCTCAGAACTGTATACAAAGAAAGTTTGAATACTTTAATATAATAATAATAATAATAATAATAATAATAATAATAATAATAATAATAGATGCGTTGTAAGACTACTAGAATTTTAATGTTCAATATAACTGCACTTGGGGTGACCAGATTCACATCGATAGAAAAGAGGAGGTGAATTTTTCTTATGTCCCAGCCACTAATAAATAAATAATGCCTTGAAAATGCCTTGGATTTATAGTATTGATTAGTAGAAATTGATGTGATCAATGGGAGAGCTGTAAGCCCTCCAAACCCGCCCTAAAAACGTACCTTACTTATATACGAAAACCATTGTGCGTGAACGAAGAATATCGTCATATTTATTTAATGTAACCATGGGTTTCAGTGTTGCCAACATAGTAATAATACTACACACTAAACCTAACCTAACCTTTCTCACGATACTGCACACCTAACCTGCCACATAATACACACCTAATGAAACCTAACCTAACCTAACCTGTCACATATATCGTATCGTATCATTTCGTTTTCGTATATTGCTGGCTCTGCCAATCGTGTCGGTTTCCATCTAGAGGAAGTGTATCGTACTAATACTACATCGAAGAAGAAGCAATGGCGACTTTCATAATATTACATTTTACATGTTTCGTGATATACTAAATGCGTTAATGTAGTAATAGTTCTCTATACATGGTACAATAAGATTTGAAATGTGTTGTGGCTGTGATAAAAGTATTGAAAATTGGTTTATAGCGCCACATTGCCAGTAATAAAAGTGTGCTATATTCGTTCAGTGGCTGGTGGATGCTCTAGATTGACCCTATATTATTAAAGAGGAAAGGAATATCTATTAGATTTAGGCTTAGGCCTATATTATACATAAAATTATCTCAATATCTATTTTGTTACAGCATACTTATAACACTTAATAATATAAAATGATTTTACAGTTACCTACATATGAAAGTCAAGGGAACTATAATTATTTCCAAAATACATGAAAAAACTGCACAATATGTGAATGTAATATTACCACAGTCTAGTATATGAAGTCACGAAGCTTAATACTTACTAAATATGCAGACATAGACAGTTTAAATATGCGTCCATGCATAGTTGCTCACCACCAGGATCGCTACTATCGCCTTATCACAGACTCTTTCCCTAGCAGACCATAAAATGTATTCTACTTTCGATATCGTGTTCTTTTGAAAAAATTAACACCTTCCTTCCACTATTGAAATATGAAATACATAAGGTTTATATATTATTTTCATAAAATATATAGAGCAATTCCACGTGTAACTGACTGACATTTACAGTACACTTTGACAGCAAAATGTCTGCCTAAATTGTATAATGGGTTGAAATTAGACCGTGTCACCGCAAGATTTTATAGAGGGAAGTGTACACTTAAGATACATATAAAAATAAACGTCTTTAATAGGAAAAGTATACTATTTATTTACGTCCAAAGTGTGTGTAACAGACTGACATAAATGTCAACTCTCTCGTCGGGTGAACATGGTTCTCCACAGATTTCTCTGAATTGTCATTGCTGATACAATTTTGCAAAATATAGTTCGGAAAGGAAATTGTAATCTTCAGTTTAAGTTGAAAACGACCTCCAAACCACGATTAGTAATGGAGTTATGGCCGAAAAATTGATGTGTAACAGGCTGATCTCATTCTGTAACTGACTGACATCTCTGAATTATAAAATGAAGTTGCACTTACAGAACCGTAAATAGTACAAAATAATATGAAACTTGATAAGTAGTAAATTAACACAACGATTAATTTAAATGAATAATATGTTTTCCAGAATACAAAAATTAGTTTGCTTAACCATACATCTTAAATGACAAATTAATGCACATACAAGTATTACATAGGCCTACTTAATAACATATATAGTTCTTTCTCTGTGATTACATACTGTATATACAAGCCATATGCATTGGTGTTTAATTTTAGGACTATAAGAGTGTCACAGCAACCTTGACAGCGCTTATGACTATATGGCATCAACTCCCCAGCGTAAGACAGTATGTTACGTTATTCAAGCGCGTTCCTAATCATCTGGCACTGACCTCCTTATCGATTACGATAAGGTGACGCAGATCACAGTTTATATTCCCCATGCCTATGGCTGTTATATATTATGTTCAAAATAATAGATTAGAATGTTGAGTTCTACTTTTAGATTGAATTTGAACCATTGGAATTAAACACGTAGAAGCACTCCACGGCACTCGTTGACTCACTTATTTAGTCTAACAAGTATGTACTGCAGGAACATTGTCAATATGTCACTTGTTATCTGAACAAACTTTAGTTTATTTTCACACACGGAACCTGTGGACCTTTCGCACTGATTGTTCACAAGACAGTTGTACATATTCTACAACATAGGGATCTAACACTTTCACGTAATGAACTCCATGAGATGCCGGAATAGGTGCAAGACGTTCAAATTGTTTTTCGAGATACTTTTTTCCTTCGTCTATCTCAATCTGTCCTACCTCCTTAACAATAATTTGGTTGTTTTTATTGCTCACAATGTTACAAAATTCTGTAGCGCTCTGTATCTTCTTCCCCGATTTCGCAGGCATCCATGCCATCCTTTTTACTTGGCCTCCAGTCACATCCACGGCCCCTTTGCCATGATGTGACTGAAAGAAGTTCCATTCTATGTTAAATCCAAATATGCGAGCAAGCAATGTCACATTGCTCAATATCTACTTCTGTTTAAAATGACTCGCTTCTTTATCTGAAAATATTTTTACCACCTCAATGTTCGGAAGAGTAGCCAAAATTTCCGAAAACACTTTTCGTAGACAAACATTCACTGCATAGCCTATTTGTCATGTGCTACATAATCTGATACTAATGCAGAGGATTTCTTCTGAACTTCCCTGTCACCTTCCCGTTTAAACCAGGCAACAGCAGTAAATATTGAGACCTGCTTATTGCTCCAATGAGCTGCCTGAATCTCATTTCGCTTTTTTCAGGTATAATTACTGCACACTTATCACCAGTTCACGTATAACTTCACCAAGGCCTTCCAAGTAACTAAGCACGCTGTGAGAATGAACAACATAAGAGCTGAGAGCGCGACATGTCAGTCACTCACAATGCCGCTGCGGAAAACGAAATCACTTTAGAAGAAAATGTTCTAATACTTTTTTATTGGTCATGTAGTAATAACGCAGAATACAAAAGGAAATTTTAATCTGTCAATTATTGTGCTATGTGGAAGAGTTTTTGTATGTTTCTTGTGACGGACTGATCATAACTTACAGTACAAATAATTATAATGATTTTAAGTTATTTAGGATCTTAGGATACTTCAACTAATTACATATTTACTTCAAGGAAAGACCAAAATATAGTATACAAAAAAGACGGCTCGAAATAAAACAAATTTACGTGTCCAAATTGTGACACGAAACATAAGTATCTATACGTGTTTTCTTAAGCGTTTGGAATATGACAAGATCTGCAGCAAGTTATAGACTAAAAGAAAGAGTATTTTAAACATTATCTTACGAAATAAGGCGATTTAAAGTATAAAGAAACATATTTCTTCAACAAAAATACTCCTACATCAATTTCAAGAAATTCACCTCAGTATGATATTTTCGTGGAATTGCTCTATATTATATTCTATAACCTCACCTTCCTGGATCTTTCGGAAGAAGGATAACCCTAACCTATTTTTCTTACAATTTATAGTACTACAAACGTCTCCTTGTCCCATATTATTATTCAAATTATTTTGTATTTTAGCCATTTGCAGTTATTACAACCGATAACGAGCATTTCACAGTTTACATAGCTTTTCACAAAAATGCGAAATACGGCACAGTCAATGCTTTTTCGATCTAGACCAGGCCGTAATGTTTGTTCGGGTTTTCTATTTCAGTGTATGGAGCTCAGTGAAATATTATATTATAACTTTATTGCTAAGCTTTATTTATTGTAATGTGCCCATAAGTTCCGTTTACTTCTTGTTGCATAATATGTTGCAGAAACAATTACAAAACTGTTATTTTAATGTGAAGAGAATTTTACATGTTAACATAATCTGTTCGCGTCAACATTTCAAGTTTAGAATTGAAGCTATTTTGAGGTTTAATAAAAAATAATTTATATCGTGATTTCAATTTAGCACATCTACCTTCTTTAATTTTAGACAAAACATTTACCATACCACTCCTATGAAATTAGTGTACGTACAATTGTCTTACTTCGTCTCTTAAGTAGTAGATAAATACAATAATTCAGTACTCAATTGAGTAGCCCAGATGCAAAACCAGCTAACTGTCAAAAAAATGAAAAATGAGATAATGGTAACCATGGTTTCTGTGCGTCATTAGGTACGTAATAAGCCATACATTCGGTTACAAATCCAACTCTAAACCCTTTAAATCTAGTAAATAAAATTGCATACGGTTGCAAAACCTGCTAAGTGTGGAGAGCGTAAGGATGCAATACCTGCTAACTGCACAATGCCATGTTTACTTTTGCAAACCCTGCTAAATGTCACTGAGACAACATGGCCATATTGAGAGTTACGGATGCAAAAGCTGCTATTTCGATCTCCATAAGGATTACATTGAGCATACTAAAATAACAAATAAGATATTATTAGACGCTGATAATAAAGCTACTTTTTGCTCGTATAGTTAAATTGACTATACTGCTGCATTTAAGACATCAGCTGAGAGATTCTGCCTGCGCTTTATCGGAGTCTTCTAACCTTTTATGTTAAGTGTGTTGAAGTCTTGAAGTGGTTACTATAATTATCTTGCAGTTTTTTCGACTTTTGCCGAAATGAATGTGGATGGATATGGTGTATCCTGTTTCAATAACTCTGTTAGTGTTGAGGGAGAAGATACAGATGATGAAGAGAGTGGTACCAGTGAAAAGACGAATCCAAAAGTTAAAACAATAAAGGTAAACATTTCCAAAAGGACTACATTGCAATGGGTGCCATCCTTAAAGAAGCAAACATCAGGGACATTGAAAGACTTCTGGAATTGCACTTCGGGTAGGACTGGTTTCGGAATGCAAACCTGACATTCTACACAGAAATGTTCAACCAGCAGCAAGACCTTGCTGTTGCAGACCTTAGTGAAGATGAGTATGAACATACGGATGCAGTGGACTTCGAACCATGGATGAGGATGAACTGAACATTTTGTAAAGTGTTATATTACATTGATGTTTGTAGAAATTGCAACACCAAGAAGGATACATGTGACTGAAATGAAATTGATATCACAGTTTAGATACATGACAATACACAAAGGATTAGAATTACAGAACTGTACCTGATCTGAATGATTTCAGTATGGAGTGAAGCCTCCATGCTCTGCAATCAGAGCTTCTAAGCGTCGTGGTATGGAATCAAAGAGTTCCTGGATATGTTCCTGGGGAATCTCCCTCCACGCAGTTTGTATGCGAGTCCACAAAGCTTCCAAGAGTGTGTGCTGGAGGACCATGACGAACAAGTTGCCGACCAACCATATCCCAGACATGTTCGATGGGCGAAATATCTGGCGAACGTGCTGGCCAGGAAAGCAGTGATATCTGTCGTTCTTCGAAGAAGACTTGCACAATCCTCGCCACATGTGACCGGACATTGTCCTGCTGAAATATGGCATGTGGAGTTGCCTGAGGGAGGGGCAGTACCTCGGACTCTAAGACCTCTCTAATGTAGCGGTTGAAATTCAGATTGTCCTGAATACGTAGGAAGCGAGATCGCATATTGTATCACACTAGGAACTTGTCCGCAATGCCGCTCAACAATGCAGTCTCTCAGACTGCGTTCACCACGGTAGCGCTTAACACGTATGTGACCATCACTGCAGGACAAGTTGAAGCGGGACTCGTACGAACACACTACATTTGGTACTCTGTTTTACACATCTCCCGAGTTTGGGTTCGTTCGGTCCATTCTTTCTGGGTGTTGCACTTTTCACAAACAGTAGTACATAAGGAAACCTTCAAACTATACCATTAGTATTCTATTCTCTTTTTTACTATTTTATAGTACAATATTTGTGTGTTTGATAATATTTAGGTATGTAACGAAAATAAGAATATTCTCTTCTACCGTCAGTTTGTTTCCAAGTTAGTCTTGTCAGATAAACTGTTAACATTGATCAAATACCAGGTTTTGCAAACTAATGTATCGTTAATATGGCTACCTATAGAGTTGCAAATCCTGCTAACTGCTCTGTTCGGCTGCAAAACCTGCTATTTGCAAATTAATATACAAAATAACTAATTACCTATTAATCATATATTTCTGAGCTGTAGGAAGATAGACTAAATATTTTTTCCCCATTATTTAAACTAGAAATCATGCCTCTAGCATCTGCGGATAAGTTTTTACACAATTTTCCTCATTTGCCAAAATTCGTGTAACTTGCAAATAGCTGGTTTTGCAAATTGGCTACTCAATTGTAGTATTAAAATACAAAGAAATTGAATGTCCGGAGTATCATACATGAGATTATGCTTAATTATAATGTATAATTGCGAATTTAGGAATATAAGTTAAATATAGTAACCATAACCTATAATTTTCATATGAATGGCAAGGCATTGAAGATCACTGAATTTAGACAGGAAGGGGCAACTGGTACAGTAAACATAACCTATAATTTCAACATATCTAAATATTCATGCGGTGCAATTGAAAATTATTGAATCGTGCATAAATTAATGTACAAGAATTTCGCAATATTTACTCGAAATAAAGGCAGGTTTTACACATACGAACAACGTCATTCTCACACCATAAAAAATATTACATCTTAACTTGCAAGTGATTTATGTCTGAAGTGTCTCATAATCATTGTTTTAAATTTTATTAATGAAATTACACTACATTTTAGAGAAACATATGTTACTGTTTATGCATTCCAAATAATTTATATAGTTGAAACGGCGCCCTTCGTGATCGGGTTAAGCGAGTTACATGGTCTGCCTTACGGCCTGTATCACGATGGCTGTGGCACAGTCTATTGCTCCTAGTACTCACAGCGCTCCAAGCGGCTAACAACTAACGCGAGAATTGGAAAAAAAATCATCCCAAGACTGTAATATTACGTTGTAAGCAAAGAGAATTATGAACGTTGGCAAAGAGTATATTCCGTCGATGCTGCTGCCACTTACAAGCAAATTACTTTAAAAAGGAGTCAAATCCGGTAATTTCAAAATATCAGGCAAAGAATTTACGAAAAGGAGGACATTTCTTAATTGTTTAAAAATCCGCTCGGACCCTGGACAAAGACCTAAAAAGGAGGATATGTCCGGACAAAAGAGGGCGTCTGGTCACTTTAAACCAGGACTGCACAAACGGCACGCACAAGCACAAGCATAAGCGCGCGTCGTCTAATAGCTCGCCGGAAAGCCCAGATCACATATAGATTGCTCATTCCTATGTTAAAATCGGTTGCACTTTGAAGAGAACAACCGCCAGGATCGCCACCCGTCCGTGAGATGGCAGTACAGTCGCTAATGCAATTAAAATGGGAGGTATGACGTGACTCCTTATGTAACAACTAGATGGCAGCATAGTAAACCTGACAAAAGTTGCTACCGTCAAAGCCTATAATGCGGAGCAATTTGGATATATATGACCTAGGCGGAAAGGTACATCGGAATGATGTAGGTCTACTATAGGTAGAGGATAGTCCACGCAGCTATCTGGTGTGACTTGTATTATCAGTAGCTATTTCACTTTGCCTATGTAAGGTTACATAATGGCGGAATGTAAAAGACGGAGAAGTGAACATCAGGCAAATTCTTTCAATATTGCATGGGAAGATGCTTATTTTTTCACAGCAGCTGGCGCCAATACTCAGTCCCACAAACGTTTGAAAGAAAGAGGAAAACATAATATAATTCAGTTATGTCAAAGCAAGCGCATTTTCTCACTTTGAAATCGTGCGCGGGCATCAAGTGCTAGCTAGGTATGGAAGGAGGTAGAATTATGTATATGAATAAGCAGCCTATTGGATTAAGAAAACAGTGGTGCACAAACTTCAAACTGAACATGAAATTTTGTGTCGTTATTTTTATATGGCTTCTTTCTGTTTGATATTTTATTTATTGTCTGTAAAACAAAAGTACTAACACCAATTTCTTAATATTCCACTTGCATTTTAAATGTTAATAACGTAATAAAGAGTTAAGAAGGAATATTCACATAAATTCCATAGTTGTACAATTATAATATATTAAGTGGATAAAACACAGCATTCATAAAGAAAGTGATATTCCAAAAAATGAGATTGAGTATGACAATAATGGTAAGTTGGAATCGATATAGATGGTATCTTTAGTCTTAAACTAATCAATAAACTAATCAAAACAATATTATAATACAAAGTAAAGTTACCTAGGTATATGTTTTAACTGTAACTAATATTACATAACAAAACTATTATCGCATTATGCTTTTAAGGCGATATTGGTGCGCAACTTCCTATCATCAGAATATTAAATTATTTTCTAAAAATCTGCTGAAACTATAGAGTTGACGTTTTTACAACACATGGGCACGTATCTTTTGTTTATGATGTAATAGTAGATGTTTTGTTAATTCATTTCGTTACAAATATTTTCACAATTTTCAATACTCTATCTTCTATATTACGTATTTACGATATATTAGATTTACGAAAAAAAAAATTGTTTCAGTACCTGTTAGGCTACTAAATAAACATAACTGAAAATGTCACTTTTCTGTAAAAAGAAGTTGAGAAGATATTCATTAAAAAAAAAAAAAAACAAACTCGTAAAAATGAGCATTAAAATTAAAACGTACATTCTTACAATGCACTTATACTTCTCAGACAAATATAAACATTAACATGGATACAGTTTTAATAATATCTCTTCCCATTATCCATTGAATGTGCTGGCCATCCCTGTATATAACGCGACTAAGCGGCATATACTACATCTTTCTTCTGTCTTTTTCCTCTCCGCTGTAAAGCGCTTAGGCTCTTCTGAGCTCTAAAGCGCACGCTTGCGCCTATGGGCATCAGTTGTCATGACTGATATAATGCGTCATTACTAGTCCACACATACAGATACGATGGTTTTGTTAGTGAAGATCGCAGTAAAAAGGTTCAGGAGTTGAAAGTTGCATTATTACATGAAGTACAGTACATTAGAATTTAATATTCAACAATTTAAATATCTCTTTTCAGGGAAAAGGCCAGCTCATTGTTGATATGTTGAATAAATTACGGGATTTCAGTCGTAAACTTACACTTTTCGTAAGTCAGTTTCGGGAAGGTAATATGGCTCACTTTCGAACGATAGCAACTGCTCGTGATGAAGTCATGTTAAACGATTAAGTGCAAATATTAATTGAAATTCAAAATGAATATTTCTAGATTCCAAGATCTTGTCTTAACTGGAAAGAAGTTTAAAGTTATCATAATAAATTCCTTCAACACCAGTTGAAACACTCTCATACGATTTATAGGTCGGCCTGGTTGGCGCAGTTGGTATAGCGCTGGCCTTCTATGCCCTAGGTTGCGGGTTCGATTTCGGGCCAGGTCGATGGCATTTAAGTGTACTTAAAGGCGACAGGCTCATGTCAGTAGATTTACTGGCATGTGAAAGAACTCCTTTCGATACACCGGCGACGCTGATATAACCTCGGCAGTTGCGAGCGTAGTTAAATCAAACATATCATTTAACAATTTAAAGCTTGAACTTATTGATCTTCAACGTGTCCTAAGGGCTAAAGACCGTTTGAATAATACTACTAGCCTGCTTGAGTTTTACAAGACTGAACCTCAGCAATAATATCCACGACTACACAGGCTGGCTGTGAAAATGATTGCTATGTTTGGCTCAACATTTATATTTGTGAGCAATTGTTTTCTATAATCAACTTTAATAAAGGCAGGCATCGAACATCTGTAACTTTTTTATGTTTAATATTGGTCGACCAGCAAACTTGCTATACAGACCACTGTTAAATTATGGAATATCACATGCAGAATATCATGCTGAGGTTGGCTCTAAAGGCTCCTCTAATTAATTTAAATTAATTAATTAAACTTTTTTGTGAATTATATGAACAAAAATATGATGATTTTCTGTGTTAAGTTATGAAGAGTCGTCAGTATCACTAAGAAGGATGTCTTGAGGGAGTTTTCTTTTAAGTCGAGATGGCTGACAAGATCTTGCTCCAATGTTATATGTCAGAGCTCCAGGAACACCGGGAAGTTTGTTGAAGAAAGATTTTGACATTGAATGGATGTACTGTTCTGTTCTAGTGGAAGAATTCCCAATTCTTGATGCAGTTGTTGATTTCTTACAAACCCGGGGGCATTTGTTGCAGTACGCAGGAACTTGTAGGCGATGCATGTGTGTCTTATTTGCAGTCCCCTACACTGGCTCTGCATAAGTTAAAAGAGGTCGTACAAGCGAGGTGTAGAGTAGCATTGAACAGTCCAATCCAATTTGTGAACGTCTATTAACCAAAGGGTATAATTTTCGAATTCTAGAAGAGGTTAGTGTAACAATGCGAGTTATATGGGCATTCCATGTGAGTTTCGTGTCTAATAATATTCCCAAATATTTGACAGCTTCTTGACTAGAGAGCCATGTAACTTGTTCATTTAGAAGAACCAAAGGAGGTGGATTATGAATAGGCCTTAAAGAGAAGATTTTAGCTTCTGTCTTGGTAATGTTAAGTAGTAATCTCCAGTCAGAGAACCATTTAGACAGCTCCTGTAAGGATGTCTGAAGAGTGCTGATTGCAGTATTTAGGTTACTATGAGAATAAAAGAGAATTGTATCGTCAGCATACATAGCTATGTGTGACGGTTGTAAACATGGAATGTCATATGTGAAGATATTGAAGAGAAGTGGTGACAGTATAGATCCTTGTGGTACTCCGGCTAAAACTGGACGAAGCGTTGATTTAATGCCATCTATACGTACTGAGTACTGACGCTCGGATAAAAAACTTTTCACGATGCGTGTGAGATAGTCAGGAAAACCAATTCTATATAATTTTAGCATTAAACCATCATGCCAAACAGTATGAAATGCTTGGGCAATATCCAGAAACATAGTGGCAGTATACTGTTTTTCTTCAAAGCCTTTTATAATGGATTCAGTGACTCTTTGCAGTTGGTGTGTTGTAGAATGTTTTTGACGAAAGCCAAACTGAAAGTCTGGTATTATCTTGTTTTGGAACGTAAATTTACAAATGCGATGATGAATAACCTTCTCAAACAATTTCAATAGCGTAGGCAGTAAGCTAATAGGTCGATAACTTGATGGCAAGTGCTTAGGTTTGTTAGGCTTATGGAAAACAATGATTTCAGCAAGCTTCCAGGCTCGAGGAAAGTACCCAATTAAAAGGGCAGCATTGAAAATTATCGTCAAGTAAGTAAGAGCTTTGTTGGTGAGCTTCTTTAGTACAATGTTGAGTATAAGATCATGGCCTGGAGATTTTTTATTTGGAAGCCTTTGAATGAAGTGAGACAATTCTTGTGGAATAGTATAGGAAATTTTCTCTGGGACAGTCGCTTTATTAATATTTTCTATAAGTTCTTTTTCTAATTCAGAGGTAGTCTGTTCATTTTTATTCTCGTTTGTGGTGAATACATGTTGGTAATAAGATGCAAGCAAGTTACATTTCGACTCTGTGTCTGTGGCTATTTGAGAGTCTAACCGAAGTGTCGGGATGACTGTTGGCTCGCGTAGAATACGCTTTGTAGCGTACCAAAGAGTATTATCAGCTTCAGATAGAGATGATAAGTAAGACTGATAGAACATCTGTAACTGATGTTTCGTTACGATCATTACTGTTCCTTTCAGCTGCCAACAGCATAAAAGCCCCTTTTCATGTACTGATAAATAAAAATATACCAACATGATATTGTATATTTAAGTAGCTATAGAATTTCTATTATTTCTGTAAAGTAAATATTTCTTTATTAATTAATAATAGTCCAAGATAGTTTTGTAAACATTGAACGGGAATTCATTTCATGAACACTCGTACTATTGCTTTCTTTTGTGTACATTTTTTACGAGATCACTCCTTCTTCCAGTCCACCCTGTTACAGAGCGCAGCCAATATCTGCATTTCGCTCGCAAGCTCTGAGCCGTCTCTGAGAGCGTAAACCTTGTGCAGGACATCCCTAAGTGCACTACATAAGGACCTTCTAAATGCTACTGGACCTGACACTGGAAACGTGAGTAAACAAAGTGTTGCCATGTTGGTGCTTTTGTCACGATCTGGTGCTTTTGGGAAGCCATTTGGTGTCAAAAAATGTCATTTAGCGACATGTCGAAATTCTGGTGATTTTAGAGTAAGTTTTGTTAAGTTGGTTATTTAACGACGCTGTATCAACTACGAAGTTATTTAACGTCGATAAGATTGGTGATAGCGAGATGTTATTTGGCGAGAAGAGGCCGAGGATTCGTAATAGATTACCTGGAAATCACCTTACGGTTGGGTAAAACCTCGGAAAAACCCAACCAGGTAATCAATCCAAGCGGGGATCGAACCCGCACCCGAGCGCAACTTCAGACCGACAGGAAAGCTCCTTAACCGACTGAGCCACGCCGGTGGCTTTTTAAAGTAAGTCTAGTGATAAATCGCAGGTATTGGACGCACAAAATTAATATTTGATTTATTCTGCTTTTTCATTTATTTAACATCAAATATTAATTGACTGGGAAATGGTAGGCATTACTCAGTGTTTCAAAACAATGTGTGACCCTTTATCCAATTTAAATCTGGGGTGTCACGTTTCCACGTGGGGATTTCCCTTCCTATCATCACTGTATCAACTCACAGAACAGGAATTATGTCATGAGCATTAAAAAAAACGGAAAATAGAAACGAAGAGGTACAGAAGTCACTGCATCTCTGTTTTGTTTCATTAGCAGTTCGCTTTTATTTTAATCAGCTGCCGAACTTTTCCCTACGCAACGACCTTTTTTTTTTAACTTCTACGGTACTTCATAAGAAAAGTGCAGTGTGGAGTTCACTGTTACTGTTTGTGAAAATTCCTACACATAACATACTTTATTATTTCTAACTCCTCCATTGTCAAATGCTGATATTGAACTTGTCTTCAATTAATGCATTTTACCAAACCTCAGAGTTTTTTTTAGTGTGCAGTCATACATAATTTGTGCAGTAATAAACCAATTTGTGCAGCAATAAAACAAATTTTTGTGCAGTAATAGAAGTTAAAAGACAACAGATACCAAGTGAAAGCAATAGCCTTGTATTCATGGAAATGTGCATTGTGAAAGTTACACACAGTTACAATAAACAAAAGTACAAGTTATGTAAACAATTATAGCATAATTATGCAAAATTGATGTAAGAAATTAACACGTAACAGCCAGCAGTATCTTAGAATGTCTTTTTATTTGTTTTTGTGGCGTTATCTTTCTATGGGCTGTCTCCTTGACTTTTCTCGGCACAGCTGAAAATGCCAGTGTAGTACTCTTGTGACAGCTACGGACGATCGTAGGTACATCGTTCACATTTCCGGAGCCAGAACAGTACTACTTCCCAAGGATTCCATTCAACCAGAGGTGGCATGTTATAGTGAACAAAGAAATAAAGGTTCTCGGTTTCAGTACTCATTCTGGCACGTTTCGTACACTTCAAGCTCACAAGTCTCTCCACATCAGCACTGTGAGGCTTAGCCACAAGGATACGAGCAAAAAGAGTTGCTAGATTTTTGTAATTCGCTGAAGAGGCAAAATATTTCACATTTTCTGCAAGTGTTTTGCCGTGGTGAATGTTTATATTTGGCAAACCCTTACTATCTCGATACTGAAGGTCTATTTCTGACAGATCGAGATCACTGTCAATGGTATTAAATACTGCCGCTATATCTGCATCCTTGGACAGGTCGCAAAACGGCTTCAAAATGTCAATCATTCTTTCATCTAGATTGAAACGGTCGCTTAAGAAATTTATGAGGCCCTCTTTCACCTCCACGTATATGGAATTAAGTTCCTGTTATCAGTAACATTGAGATTGTGTCCCTTACTTCTTTTTGGTCGTGATGATCCGGAGCCGCAATCAGATCCGGAAGTCAGATCAACGCTCTTCAGCTGTCTCAAACCACATGGGAGTACAGTAATGCTTTCTGCGAGTGTCGATGTCCAACCTCCCAAGATGGGATCTTTAAGGAAAGATGATATTTTTGACTTCACGGATTCAGTTAATCTAGCCATGTCAACAATATCGGTAGAATTTGACTGAAGTGCTTTTACCTGCTGACGACGAACAGTACATCGGCCAGAAATGTTAAGAATCTGAAGTTATCCTCCGCACAGAGAAATTTCACGTGACCATAGCAAGAGCTATCGGGACGGTTTTTTGTGAAGTGCTCTGCCGTGTCATCCGCGAGTTCACCAACAACAACAACAATAATAATAATAATAATAATAATAATTATTATTATTATGCCTCGTCATCTAATTAGTGACGCGCATGAATGGATCAACTATCTATCTATCTATCTATCTATCTATCTATCTATCTATCTATCTATCTATCTATCTATCTATCTATCTATCTATCTATCTATCTATCTATCTATCTATCTATCTATCTATCTATCTATCTATCTATCTATCTATCTATCCATCCATCCATCCATCCATCCATCCATCCATCCATCCATCCATCCATCCATCCATCCATCCATCCATCCACCCACCCACCCACCCACCCACCCACCCACCCACCCACCCACCCACCCACCCACCCACCCACCCACCCACCCACCCACCCACCCACCCACCCATCTATCTATCTATCTATCTATCTATCTATCTATCTATCTATCTATCTATCTATCTATCTATCTATCTATCTATCTATCTATCTATCTATCTATCTATCTATCTATCTATCTATCTATCTATCTATCTATCTATCTATCTGTCTGTCATTATTATTAATATTATTATAATTATTATTGTAATTATTATTAATATTATTATTATTATTATTATTATTATTATTATTATTATTATTATTTCCGGTAATTTTGGTGCCGATTTGTGCCGCAATAAAAATTGCTCAAAAAACTCTGACAAACCGAATTTGAGAAATGGAATGAAAATTGCAACACTTTATACTATTATGTGCATAAAATTGGCCTTCAAAGAATCGACAAATGCTGGCATAGCTACAATTTACTAGAAGATATAGTTATAAGTAAATTGGTAATTTGACAATTTCTCGAGAGAAGGATGTCATCTTTAAAGAAATGGGAGGTGAGGAAATGTTCTAAGGCTTGAGGTAGAAATATAATTTCGGAATCATTGGACATATCTTTCATTTGTAATTTAACACAAATGCTCCCATAAAGTAAAATTAGTAAAATGTATATTTTGGTGATTTTTGTACTATTACTTCGTGATATTTGATTTGACGGATTGGCAACACTGAGTGAACATGGTGGACGGCTGGTGTGGTGACGCACTTGTGAAATCATGTGAACATAGGATGACTGTTCATTGCTTCTTGTATAATTTGTCTCTAGTGTAATCGTTGTGGGGGTTAATAAGTTGACATATTGTAAGGGAGTTGTGATCTTATAATTGACATAATTGCTTTCATAGTGAACAACGTTTGAAAGTGTTATTATGTTGTTACCAAACTTAACCTTAAAATGCTTCCCAAGTGCAGTGTTCCAGATTTTAAATCGAATTATGACAAAGAAAGTTTATTTGTACATGTATTTTTGTTTCCGAAAGATAAAGATTTAAGGGTTAAGTGGACATTTTAACCAAATAAGTAACTCAGTGGTTTGTATAAAACATTTTGATTCCGATTTCGTTACCAGAGAAGATAGATTTCCATGTGTGGACAGTTCGTTTATAATGTGGCTAGAAAACATTGAAACCTCAAGGAGCATATCAAACGATTTTTTAAAAGTCTTCCCTCCTATTTAACTAAATTTTTACCACAGAAAACAGTACCCCAGTGAACGTTTAGCTACTGTTGTTGCACTTGATAAACATCATTTTGAAGTAGTGTTCTAAGAATGAAATCATTTTCATTAGGAGAATTATCAATAACTTCATTTGTATCATCTTGTTCAGATATAAATATCTCTGCTGTTCAGAATGTATCAGACAGTGTATTGGATAAGTTTGATGGTACATTAGACCATATAGGCCTACATAGAGTTGAAATTGACAGAAATAAACAGGGAGTTTTGATTTGTATTGGTGGTCATGTTGCACATAGTGTACTTAAATAATTGGGATCGAACACAGAAGAGTGTGAATCCTTTGTGTCAAGTTGAACTACAGGCAGATACTTAATATCTATTCTTCTGATTTAAGGCTACTAAACTATAGGACTTAGACACAAAATGCCCATTATGCACCCTAAGAACTGGAAATCAACCCAGAAGACCGCAATGCGACACAGGCCTTCGATACTGCTGGGTTTAATTTCCTGAATTTCCTCAGGAGACAATATATGTTTTCCGAAAACGATGTTTGACTTGGCTTAAAAGTGGGCAATCCAGCAAAATGTGCGCTTATAACTCAACCTCCATCCCACATTTCCTACAAGTTGAGGCATCACAAAGGCCCAAAATGTGAAGGTGCTTATTTAGATGGCAATGCCAGTCAAAAGCCCTGTAACCCATCTTAGAAAAATTATCCTTTTCAAAATCAGGAGTTGTTCAGTTGAGACAGGTTTTGGTTCTCCAATGAGTTTAGCCTGTCTCACAGCTATTGCAGATCTCCAGGTTCCCAGTAGTAAGATTCTCCTTTAGAACCTGTTTGATTATACACTTAGAAATACAAACACAAGGTTCTGGGCCATAGCATTAGATGGACTTAATAATTTAAAATATTACAAACTTTTTATTTTGATGCCTTAAACCGGTGGTTCCCAATCGGTGTGTCGTGCAGTCCCATGGGGTGTGTCGCGAAATTTTGAAATTGAAAAATAAATTTTATGCTATCTAGAAAGTCTCTTTACAACTCATTTTTAAATTTGCAACGAAGTTTTTGATACGGTACATTTTATTTTGAGGCAGACTTTACCAATGAAACGTGAACACCTGAAACAATGCTGAGTTAAATTTTTCTGCCTGGTGATAATTCGAATGAAAGTGAACACTGCAACAATGCTTAGTAATTCGTTTACTCTTCCCACTTAGTAATAAACAGAATTCAGAATCGTCAGAACATATTGGTCAGTTTGAGCAGGTGATAGTGCGACTATTTTATCAAAAGTGTTTTATTTAGATTTTATCATGGACAAATTTTTAATTCAAAAAAGACAATCTGAATCAAGTTCTGGTTTAGATGACAGTAGTGATAATTCAAATAATGTGAGGGAAAATTCCCTTCAGGGTTCACAAAAAAGTACTGCGTTTCTTAAATATAGTGATGAATACTTGCAATATTCTTTTACGTGGCTTGACGACGAATATAAACAAAATCCCGAGTGTCTTATATGCGGAAATGTTTTGTCAAATCAGTCGATGGTGCCGAATAAAGTAAAAAAATATTTATAATTGCCATTTTCAACGTCATAATTGTGTGAATCAGCATTTTCTACCATGAAAATAGTGAAATCTAAACAATGGAACAAACTGCTGCATCTTGAAGACGATTTACTTGTTGGTCTGTCAACCAGAAGGCCACGTATAGAGAAATTCTGTGCAACCCACCAAGCGCAGACTTCACATTAATTTAAGTAGGTGAGTTTTAAAAAAGACAATCTTTTATCGGACATCCAGCATAGATAGGTTGGAATGTTTGACACATACCTTAGTTTTTTTCTAATGCCACTCAAGTTGCTGCTTATTTTTATTATTATTATTTTTTTTTTTTAGAATTTTCGATTGTGTGTTAATATTGACCTATCTACAACACTGGATGTCTGACTATACAAATAAATTGTTACCAATACTTTTTCTTCTGGTTGAACGCGCCTGAAAGGCGTTCCAGCACCTTTTTCTTGCATTTTTCATCATGAAACCAAAATATGTGTGAATAACTATGTTTTTAATATAACTTTTCTTTTAATTCTGCTTAGACCTTGTAAGTCTTCATTGGACGAAAAGGAGGTTAAAAATGACAAAATTCCCGTGCAATGAACAGTAATCATCTCCCTGTCCGCTATAAAATATTCTACACAGAGTTCCACCAAATTTTCCTCCAGAAGAAAAGCACTGGTTGTTATTATTATATTATTAATAATAAAAACAAATAAGGGTGTCGCGATCAACGAGTTAGAGAGTATAGAGCGGCCAAGTTGTCCTGTACAGCGCTCTTTGCGGTGCCACCGCGAAACGCGGCAGATATGAAATAAGCGACTACCGTTGTAAAAATTCGTCTGCTTACAACGTTGTGTATACGGAGGTAAGAACTACGAAAAAAAAAGAACAAAAAAAAAAAAAAACATGCTTGTTGTGTGTGCTGCATGTAACTGCAATATCAAAAGAAAAAAACCAACTGATATATCATATTCCAGGTAAATTTTATGAAGTTAAATCCATAGTTTTGTTAATTAGCAGCATTTTTTTTCATGCGTAAATGTGTAACAAAACCCGGCATACATACCGTGTATACTACAGTATTTTTCTTTTCTTTGCAGATTCTCTTTGAAAAAAAAAGAACTGGTTGAAACAGTGGGTAATAAATGTGAAATGAGACAAAATGTGTCCCTCCGAGCATAGCTTTTGTGTTCACGACACTTCTTGTGTCCTTCCTTACTGCTTATAGAAGAAGACGATATGCTGTAGCTTATAAAAAGTAGGCCTATTTTGAAGACAAACGATTAACCAAATAAATGGTTCACTAGTAATGGACTTAAATTAAATACGGATAAAACCACTACAATTCCGTTTCAAACCTAGTGAAAAACTAAGAGCAATAAAATATGAAAATTGTATTGAGACAGTGGCATCTTTTATTTCTCCTCCTTGTGCCCTTAGGCCTACTGCTTATAGAAGAAGACGATGAGCTGTAGCTCATAAAAAGTAGGCCTATTTCGAAGACAAACGATAAACCAAATAAATGGTTCACTAGTAATGAACTTAAACTAAGTGCGGATAAAAGCAATACAATTCCGTTTCAAACCCAGTTAAAAACTAATACGCCTAGCAATAACGTATTAAAATTGTATTTCGACACTCGCATCCAAAATTCCGCAAAACTCTCGGGTAGGCCGTATTGTTGTTAGTATTATGACTGGAAGGACATGAAAGAACATAATTGAGCACCCACGTGCAATAATGAGGTAAGTATGAATGTATTTCGTAACTATTTACCCTATTATTGCACGTGGGTACTCAATTATATAATAATAATAATAATAATAATAATAATCTGTGATGCCACAGCCCTTGAAGGGCCCAGACATCAGCCGGCTGTTGGCCTGACGTTCACATTTCGAAAATTATACACTACTGTAACAAAAAGAAGAAGAAGAAGAAGAAGAAGAAGAAGAAGAAGAAAAAAAAAGAATTGTTGCAACGTGTAGAGACTGGGAAAACAATTTAATAAAATCATCCGAATCATACTTGTTCATTTTATAGGCAATCTTGCAGATCGCATTTAAAAAGCTAGGAATATAAAAATTTTCTTCAGCATATTTTCTGGAACTCTTGTCATGCACACATGACAATTTTGCTCGGGTTATTCTTTTAAGCTTTCCTTGTAGGAATAGCTGAAGGGTTTTTAATTTGGCGTACATAAGTTCTTTATTTTAGATTAAGTTACTAGCACGTATTTGACGAAACCCTAGGTTTTCCCCACTTCAGTTTAACTGATTTATGCAAATGAAATTTTGACAGCTTCACGATTCAAATCTTACTTATCGGCACGCCCACTTTGTCTTGGGCGCTTAAGCTAATAGCGGACAGTCGTTAACAACGAGTTAGGCCTGTAAAGGTGCGTACACACTTAGCGAACGAACAACGAACGATTGCATTTGTTGATTGATATCGGTATGTGTGTACGTCGCAGCAAAGGCAAACCGATCGTTTGGTTTGCCTTCGGAAGTGATCCGTCGCTTGTCGGTACATCAAAGGAAGTTGGTATTCGTTGTGGACGGGATTTGCCACTAGCTTGTAGTTCGTAGCAGAACGCAGCGCTTAGTTCAATTTCACTAACAGGATGTCGAAACTGGAGTGGACGGAAGGCGCTGTTATAAATCTTATTAATGCACATATAGGGAGCAGGAAACTTCATGAAATCCCAAGTATCCTACTTGCCACAATAAAGTAAGAAAACATGATGTTTGGGAACCTATTGGAAAGATGTTCAGCTGCAAGATAGGCGAGTCAAACACGTGCAAAATTTGAAAATTATTTTTGTTTATTTATTTTCAGTGGATACATATTTTTTGTTTATTGTAGGGAGCAGAAGTCAAAACGAAAATTGAAAATTGAATCCCTACTGACATCATTCCGGAGGGAAAGACAGAAGTCCACAAAAAGATCTGGAATGGGGAGTGATGAAGTGTACGAGTCAACTTGGTTCGCGTATAAACATATGTTTTGGACAAATTCACGCCCAGAAAAAACAAAGTTCCAACCTTGTGCACACAAAATAAATTATTGGCACTGAAAAGTGTCTTTTCGTAAGCATGATGCGCATACGACAAACACAGACAAATCTCTCTTTTTAGTATTTTAAGATAATTATTGTCAGTGAGGTATCCGTGTACTGAAACTTTCCCCTGGGGTCTATTTCATAAAAGTAATAATTTAATACCATTACTGAAAAGGTAATAACATTAAGTAATATTATTACTGTTCTGTTTCATAAAAGTAATAGTTAATAATATTATTTATTATTGTAAACGCTCATATTATTACTAAAATAAATAATAATATTACTAATGTATTTCATAAAGCAGCAAAGATAATTAAATTTATTAATAATATTAACGTTAGTTCCATGACTGTATTTTAAGTACCTACCGGTAATAGTTTAATAATTTGTAAAAAGTAAATGCCAATGTAGGGTTAGATTTTGAAGATAAAACCACGAAAACATTTGAAATGGATAATTCTGACTCAAATAGTGATGAAGAGGGAGTGTTTGTCCGACGTCCAAGAAATTTTAGACAACGAATATCCTACAACCATATGCAAGAAAGTTACGAATATAATGAAATAGTTGACCTTTCAATTCGAGAACTTTTCGCAAAAAAACTCTGTTTCTTCAAGTTATTGTCACGTCTTTTCCCCATTTTAAAAAGCATCAGAGACAAAATGAATTACTAACAAAATCCCTCTCCATACTTACAAATACTTACAAATTATCATAGGCGCCAATGTAGGTGGACCAATCTGAAAATGAAAACTATCTTATCTAATTGTAAAAGAGGAACAATTGGAAAGGGTGAAACCTAAATTAAATTCAATTACAGTATAGAACTGTTAGAAAGTAATTACTGTATATTTTACATTATTTTATGTTATTTGAATGATTGAACTTAACGTTTTTTCCCTCCTTTCTCGTCATTTTTCAAATTATAATAATTGTTCAGAAAAACATGCCTATGGGACATTTACATCACAAAATACAATAGTATTAATATTTTCTGTACCTATTGAAATGTTTTTTCAATATATACTTGTGACAACCTGAATCTATATATACTCTTCACTAATTAACATTGTGAAGATCTTGGTGAGCCAAAATCTTTTGCAGACATATATCAACAAGTAGATCTATTACAAAATATATGGACTACTTTAAACCACCCCTATTGAGGGCATAAACTAAAATTAACTTACGAGATTTATAGGTACCGTATTTACAATTCCACATCACAATATCTAATTAGAACATATTTGCATTTTGTATAGTCAGGTAACTTCTTGAAAATACTACTTCAACATAATCAGCAATAAAACCCATTAAGGCAATTTCAGTATTTTTATTAATTTCGTCATAACATTAATCTTCTACAACATCCACACATTCAAACTCAAACACGATATTTTCTAGGAACGACTTCACCGCGTAAGTACTTATGTCGTTATTGCATTACTTATTTATTTTTGGTAAAAGAGTAATTTTTATGTGTATTTATTTACGCTTGCACCAATAATTTTTAAGCCTTTTTATATAAGTACTTGCGCAGTATTCCGAATTATAACGGAACTTGAAATATCTTGCATAAGACGCTTTGCAGGGTCCACTAACCCTGTCGTTAACACTGTCCTTAAGGCTGCTACAATATTGTCATCAAAAGTTTTCACTGCTTAACATTTTCATATGGTACTTCTTTAGATAACGAGGTCCAAGTTTTACAGACACGCGCGCGCGCGCACACACACGCTTCTGTCACTGATACACTGTTTTTGGAATTGCAAACTTTACAACAGCAGAGACGTGAACAATTAGGAATGATAAATATCTATTCACAATATTTTAGACTTATCATATTGTCTCTTTTACTCGCAAATCAACTGAATCAAATAACAGAAACAATAACTTCGAGTTGCAGTGATTTACAATCTTATCTGAAATAAATTGTCTCCCAAACCTTCACACATATTACGATTTACTCTGTTGTTGCTATTAAAGATAGTACTTCAAAACTTATTTCATTCAACAACTGTTAACAGAGAGAATAATATAAATAGCTGTAGAGTGCAGACCAACTAGATTATGTTTGTCAGCCTTAACCTCAAATCATCTGGCTACTGTACATACGTATTTTATGACTCGTGCAAAACGTTTATGAAACAGAATTTAGTCGGTTAATAAAGTTGTTTTCATGACTGTAATACTATTACTTAATATTATTACTGTGTTTATGAAACAGGCCTGCACTTGCTATAATTATATTTTCGTCTGCCTTTATAGCGGACAATCAGCGAATGTGAACGTTTTCTGACAATTTGCTGATGATTTGTACGTCGCTTCAATCAGCGAACGAACAACGAAGTTTTGCTTCATCATTCGTTCGTTGTTCGTTCGCTAAGTGTGTACGCACCTTAATACACTTGCAGAGTTTTCGCCAGCGAGAAATGTGTTGCGAGAAAATTAAAAAATTGATAACATGGATTCAAATGGACGTCCACACACTGGAAGAGTTTCTCGCTCAATGCAAAAACCTCGCGCGAGTTTCTCGCTGGAATCGGTAGCTCAGCGAATTTTCTTGACACATTTATCAAAGATGTTTGACATTTATACTCTTTATGACGATTGAATGTAGAAAAAGATATCACTGGTGGCGATGAATTGTATTGTTTTTATTTGAAAATGAGGAAAGATGACTGATAATTGCAGTCAGAAACTTATCGAACTTGCACCATATCACCCGTAGGCCTATTTATATGATACACGGGATGTAAACTATAAAAACACGAAACTTAAAGAAGAAATCTGGAGACAAATATCAGAGTATCTGAAAATAAATAGGGCTATATTTTATTTTGATGAGATTTAATAGTATTGATTAAACATTTAAAATAATGTATCTATATGTCTTAACAGTTTACGTAATTTTAATCAGAATATAGCAAAGAATTCTCTATCGTATCATGAATGGCAAAAAAAAAAAAAAAAAAAAAAAATTGTGGTCCATTGAACCTGAAATAACGCCTAAACGTATCATCATTCAAATCGAAACCAGTGTCCAAAACTCGCCCTTATTTTCGTAAGATACAATGTGATTTTCAGATATTTCTGGCTTTAATTTTAGGCCTACTTCTTCTTTTCATGAACGAATTATATTCATGTAACTCCATTTCCTCATCATCTGAATACTCAGATTCAACAAAGCGTTCGTATGTAATTTGTAAAGTACGACAATATACTTACAGGTTATATATTTAAGTACGACAATATACGTAAATACATGACCTATAATATTTCCTCCAACGAGTCATTACTATAATCAGAAAAATGCTTTCTGCATGAAGGCAGTGCATAGATGATCATAGCGAGGTGTGATCTGTGATAGCGAGAACTCGCCAAGTGTGTGGAGGAAGGCTCTTCGCCTCTTTCTCGCAACACATTTCTCGGTAGCGAAAACTCTTCAAGTGTGTTACGGGCCTTAGATGCTATAGAGAGGCAGTATATCTGTGATAAGCGCTCCCTGCGGAGGCTGACAGTACTATGGATCGTTCCCTACAAAACATGGCGGTCTATAGTACCGCCAGCCTCAACAAGGAGTGCTTATCAAAGGTATACTGCCTCTCTATTATTTTGATAAATGTAATGATTGTTTTTTTTTCATTTGTGCTTGTGTACTGGTACCGTTATATCATATCATTTATTTTTGTTAGCTGCCATGCAATGTACAGATAGACATGTCAGTATATTTAATTACAATAAAATTCTTGATGCGAATAAATATTATGAAAACAAATAGTCCCTTAACACCACCTTAAACTTATTACAAATTTGAAATTATGTCAAGTAGTAATTTGGTTATAATGTGGCAAACTGAAACAACGGGAGACTTTGAATAATGTGTCCCGTAGTTTCTAATGAATATTTTATTTCATATTCTTGTATGATACAGTTTCAATAATAATATTTCACAACATTATTATTATTACTATTACTATTATTATGTATTTGTATTAATTGTAGACTAGGGTCAGTGGAAGAGCAGGCCTTAACTCTGCCAGGTAAAATAAAATAAATTATTATTATTATATTTTTCGGATACATCAATATTTAATTTAAACATTTCGCTATTGTTTTTGTAAAAATACTGATTTATAAATGAAAAGTAATAATTAAAACTTTAAAATTTCCACAAATGTCTCATTCCCTCGGATTTAAATGAAATGTACCGTAAATCATAGTATTCGTTTCTGGATAATTAAACCCTCTCAATACAGGTACCATTGCCCCAGAGAATTATAAGATAAGACGGACTGAGCATAAGCGAAATATCTGTAGGCCTATTAATAAGTTTGTACCATCAAGAGTTTAGTATTTATTGTGTTTATAGGGCCTACTCCAATTTTATTTTTATTAATGCGTAGGGGTCTTTTTGTTGACAAAGATGAAAGTCAGCACTTGCATCACACACAATTTTTCATTATTGCGTCAAATGTAAGAACAGTTTTATTCAGCAAAAACCTCTGCCTAGTTGCGAGACACGTGTGAGATCAAATTTGTTTCAAATTATATTAGACTACACGATGTGTCCATCACGCGAAAAGAAGTGTAGCTAGCTGTGGGTCCTGTTGTTTCTGATAACAGTGTTAATCGTAAGTATCTTATCGTTTCAATAAAATGTGGTGAGTTATGAACATGAGTACCGGTAACTTTCTATTAGTGTCATTCTTTAATTATTATGTTGCATGCTAAGAGGTTATTTGTAGTTTCAATAATTTCAGTTTTCAAAAGTTTTCTGTGTTAGTTCCAATTTCAAATGAATTTTTCTAAATAATTATTGGATTTTTTTTTTTTATTTTCGCCACTACCTTTGCTATATTTTACTCCTAATAGTTACATACGTCGTCTCTCTTGAAATCACCTGGTGGGCACTGAATTACATGATTTCATATTAGGTTATATTAGCTGTAAGGTAATTAAATTTGCGACGAAGTCAAAAAATTATTTATTTTTCTTCTGCCGAATACATTCATCCGTCTTTAGGTGCTTTGCTTTTGTTGCATTGACTGTAGCTTGTCGTTTAATATCTGGGCTATATTTAGTGAAACTAATAAAACATAGGCCTACAGCTGTTATAAAACTTGAAGTTTTGTGTGTATTTTACTTTTTACTTATTAACATAGGCTTAATATGTAACTCAATTCACAATAATACTAACTTCATCACAGTCATTTCCTACAACATCTGAGCCACGCCCCTTTGTTTTGACTAACCAAAACATGGCGGACCAATGTTCAATTGTCTTCAACTTTCAGAGGTATTCTGCCCCTCTATAGTATCTAGGTCGTTGGTCGTTAAATTTTCTTCAAACATGGCGGCGCAATGGCCTCTCTATAATCTCTTTCTAACTCATTGCTCTTTTCACAGTTCAAATTGAAAAATCATCTGCTGTTCATCTGTTACCACATAGCTCGAATGATGAGACACGGTGACTGAGTCACATTTGAGTTGAGAGTACCCATAAGTGAATTTTGGAGAAAATCTCTAAAAAATCACAATTTGGTTTTTTGACATTATAAAATACTACTTTCCTCCCTCTATTAAAAAGTAATACCACCGGTACAGTAGGGCCTACTACAATTTTTAAAGTCCATACGTCAATTTTGAAGTCCCATGGTGCTTTAAATTCCAGCTGCATCACGCTCAGTTTTTCACTGTACTGAGCAATTTTAATTTATTTGCATTTTCATTGACTTCTGTTTCAATATACCGCGCTACTATGATTTTTAGATGTTCCCATAGGTTCTCTGGTTAACCGGGAGGATTTTAATATGAGTAATCTATTGAAATCTTTCATTGCTGTTTTCTCACACTAAATTTTCAGCATTTTCATTTCTATAAAATGCTCCTTGCGAAGTAGATATTGTGGTAGTCAGTTCGACCTTAGTACTTAAGTACACAGATATACATAGTGAATAAAAATAGCTCTGGGCTTTATGATGAATACAATTTCAATATATATTTTTTCAGTTTCTTAATATTTTTGTTTGTTTTTAAGAAAAATATTATACAAAATTTAAAACATTCTACAGGCTTATCTAATGAATCTATATTAAAACTTAGGGCTATTTAAAGAAGTATGTGTTTGGTTGAGCCTATTCACAAATTATGAGATGGAAAAAAGAAAATTGTTACGCAAGGGATTTTTTTAATTAGTCGCCTATCAAAAATGTAAACTTGCTCATAACTTGTGAACCATGAGAGTTACGAGGACAAATTTTTGTGAGTTCTTTAGTCTATTAGTATACATCTATGGTATAAATTTAAAAAATCCAGCTTTTATAGTTCAGAATTTCGTAATTTCAATCATGGATACACTTAATGCTAAGTTAATGTCTCTGAGGTTCGAAAACATTCTGATCACACCAACTTCAACTTTATGCTGAAGGAGGGGTGAAGCGCACGGTTCAGTTGACACAGTCCTATGACTAAGATACGGGGTGAGTAATGGGTTATCCAATAACGCGAGTGCAAGTGCGTTACGTCACTGTGATGTTACGACTATGAGTATTGATGCACATTGTGTGGAGTTGCATATTTAACCCTAGCAATACCACAGGTTTAGTTTTTCATTATTAACTCATTAAGTATTTCGAATTAAATTAAAGGAGAAAATTAGTGTCAGTTGGATCGTAAACTGACAAACTGTGAAATATTAAAATTATATTCATAAAAATTATAAAAAAATTGCAGACTTGTTATGGGCCTCTTCAATTATCGTTTGAACGTTTGAAATAGATATTGCTCTTCAACAATGGTATTAACAGCTGTCGGGTTTTTATTACAATTTCCTGCTTGTTATGAGAATTTGTCTTCCTAATTTTTTCTGTTTATAGACATAGCCAGATAGTTATGTCGGCGTGTGCAATTCGTGAAACCTCCATGGAGAAGATCGTCAATGATGTCTTAGACCAGCGATCATTAACACAGTGCACCCTCGGGCTAGCGTCTCTTACCCGCGGATATTCCGATGCACTACCTTACTTATTACCAATTTCAGCGAGTGCTGACGACCACTGTCTTAGACGAACCCGGGACCTTTGGGTAAGCGCACCAATGCTCTACCGGCTGAGATACCCAGGAACTCTACCAGACACGGACTCAATTTTTCCCTTTATATCCACATACCTCAAAGTGGGCTGACAAACCGCCCTGTGTAACTCAGTCGGTAGAACGTTGGTGCGCTTATCCAAAGGTCTCGGATTCGATACCCGGCCCTGGAACAATTTTTCCCTTGAAATTATTAAACACAGCTTCACAGAGAGCTATACCTGAAAGCTAGATTTGCATTGTGCAGAACATTGTACGTGAAAAAATGGGACTTCGTAGACAGGAGAAAGTAAATTCTATGACGGAAACAGTAGGCCTACAGTTGTTTCTTACACCAAATATCATGAATCTGATAAAAGTCTACTTCATTGAGGCACAGCACACAGTTGTTTTGCTACATCGGTTTGTTGTTGGTAATGGCACAAACCACGACACGGCTGTACCAATCCAAGATTTGTGGTCTTTCCTGCAAGGTCGACAAATCTATTACGGAGCAATGAGTCGAACTCGGTTCTTTGAACTAACAAGAATTCTTAGATTTAACGACAAGAACACAAGGGAATTACGCCGTCAGAAAGACAAATTTGCACCACTGAGGAAATTATTTCAAAGCCTCAATGAGCTTTTTCCCAACTACAGTATTACGTTCCTAGTCCTCATAATTTATTATGATATGAATACTGAGTCGTATATGTAGGCTAATGTTTCTTGAATTACAGCAAATAAATAACATTTGAAGTCTTAATTAATGTATATAAAAACAAAATAACATAATTTAAAAAAAAATAAAATAAATATTAGATTTGTGGGCCTGAGAGGCCCCCGTTGGTAATGCACGTTACAGATTATGGATTTTTTTTTTTTAGAGGTTTTGCGAATATTTCTGTTGAACACTTGATTAAGAATAAATATAAATAATTCATGGTAATTTCACAATTTGCGCCTGTGTTATCTCTGACAGTATGTTTTATCAACAAAGTATCATTTTTATGTTGAAATTTTTGTTTTCAAGTTCAAGGCTCATGCTGTATTGTCCAAACGTTTGTAATGATTAATTTTTTCCTGTACATGACATTTTTCTTCTTCTCCTCCTTATTCTTTCTCCTCATAGCCCCTTATGCCACTAAGCGTCGTGGTACCTCGTTTTGTCCATATATATGAGGTTTTTTAAATGTCAAAATACTGATTTTGTTGGAGGTATCAATAAATGTAAGTTTATAGATAAATTTACATTTTTACTCTTATGAGTAGTTGTGTAGGCAGAGCCCAGTGCACTCCGTGGATTGGTATTGCTAGGGTTAAATGTCAACAAAACTAACGTACCTCATTCTTTGAGATATTTCAAAGAAGAAGTTTAATACAATTTTGCTTCTTTTTCGAGATAAAAATTGTTTATATGAAACATTTCATAGCTTGTTTTGGGAAAGCCATTGATTTAATTCCCAATATGCTCAGTCAATTTAAGAGAGCAGTGTACAGTATTATGATAATAAATGTTTTAAAGACATTTAGTTTTGTCCTTTAAATGTACAGAAATTTGATCCGAACAAATGTAACATTTTAAAATTCCCCTGTACAACGAAAAGTTATATTTGTTTGGATCAAATTTCTGGCTATTTTTAAAAGAGAAAACTAAACGTATTCTAATAATTTATTATCATAATATACCGCTCTCTTAAATTGACTGAGTATACTTGGAATTAAATCAATGTCTTTATCAAAACACACCATAAAATGGTATATAATAAAATAATTTTATCTCGAAAACCAAGTAAAAACGATCAAAATTGTTTTCAAAATTTTATTACATATATTTCATAGAATAACCTCCTGAAGTTAATGACATTGCTTACCGTTCTCTCTGTATATTCGTGTGTGTGTGTGTGTGTGTGTCAATTTACATGCTGAATCAGAAACTCACGAATCATAAAAAAAAAATATTTGATGTCGAACTCGACGATAACCCGTCTGTTTGATTCTTTATAAAATTCAGTGGCGGTTAAGAGATAAATAGATATGTAGTGGTAAACATATGTGCGATAGACTAATTTGGATATGCCCTAGAAAACTAGAAATAATCTGATATATTAGTGTCCACAATAAATAATTGAATAAAGGAGAGAATATTAAAAGGAAACACAAATAGCCTTTATTGATTATGTTGTCGTATTTGATGAAGTAAACAGAATAAAACTCTGGAGAACTTTAAAAGAAAATGGAATCCTCAAACACTTAATATAATCCAGTAAAAAGAAGGTAAAGGATCCCCGTAACATGCCAAGAAGGCACTTGGGGGGCATGGAGGTAGAGCCCCATGCTTTCCATGACATCGGCACTAGAATGAGGTGGTGTGGTCGGCACCACGCTCTGGCCGCCTTTTACACCCGGGAAAGACCCGGTACTCAATTTTATAGGAGGCTGAGTGAACCTCAGGGCCGTTCTGAAAGTTTGGCAACGAGAAAAAAGCCTGTCGCCACCTGGGATCGAACCCCGGACCTTCCAGTCCGTAGTCAGCTGCTCTACCAACTGAGCTACCAATATAATGCAGTAAAGCTTATAATATTATAAGAAAACAAAATGTGTCATAAAAATTGGAAGTAAGTCAAGTAAAAAATCAAATTGACACTATATGGGGTGTTAAATAAGTTTGCAGTCTTTCTCTAGACTTTTTTTTTAATCTTTTCATGAATTAAATAATAAGAAATAAAATGAGAAAATAAAGGAATAAAATTGTGTAATACAAATCACTGTAGGACCTCGATAATCTGAATCTACGTAAATAATCCAAACGTTTGATAACCCGCATGCAATATCAAATGTACGTACAGACGTACAATACTGGAAAGCACGGAAAACGAGAAAAGATAGCAAGAGAAGATTGCTGATATTTTTCGTTAAACCTTCCTGTACTAAAGGCACGTATGTAGGTCTGTTTGTGGTATTTGTTTGGTACAGTTAAATACAATATTATAATTTATTTTGTTTCCATTATTCTGTATGTTTTAAATGTTTCTTTAAATATTGAACTTCATATGCTGACTTATACAACCATTTCATATTTATAGTAGCCTTGCTGTACAATGCTATTCTTTTCGTTCAAGTATAGTAATTCCATATGAATGATAATCCGAACGAATTGATATTCCGAACTACACCCGGTCCCAATTAGGATTATACAGGGTGATTCACGAGGATTTACCGTCCTTTGCGGAGCTTATTTCCGAAGATATTCTGAGGAAAAAATGTCATAAACATGGGTTCTATTCTCAATATTTACAGAGTTACGTTTCGTTATTGGAACGCATTGCTGTGAACGCGTGATTTTGGTCAGCGTGCAGTCAGCAGCCAGCGCGAGCGCTACGGAAATCAAAGATAGCCGTATGCAGTTACGTAAAGAGACGAGTGTCGTTCACAAGCGTACGGCCAGGTGTACTCAAGCGGACGGCGACATTTTGTAAAATGTGTTGTAAACTTTCCAAGACTGTAAATTAGGATGCAAAATTGAACTGCAAATAATTAAGTCGGTGGAAGTGGTGTGATTTGTAATAATTGTTGTGATAAGTACGTAAGAATAATGTAATTTTCTAGTTAAAGATAGAAAAAGATATCTGTACGCAGCACATTTTTAGCTTCATAATACTTTTCAACTAAAGAAATGATACTTCTGAATGGTTCATTCTCTATTTGTATTATTCTTTTACCTTCAAACTAAAGAAAAAACGTATTTTACAACAACTTTAAATCATTGTAACTGAAAATATTGAGAATAGGAACTATGTTTGTATGACATTTTTTGATCAAAATGTCTTTAGAAATAAACTCCGTAAAGGACGGTAAATCCTCGTGAATCACCCTGTATAAATTCTAGTCGATCTGAGTGGCGCAGTCGGTAGAGTGTTTTCCTTCTGTGTTTGAGGTTGCGGGTTCGATCCCGTCCCAGATTGATGGCATTTAAGTGTACTTAAATGCGACAGACTCATGTCAATAGATTTACTGGCATGTAAAAGAACTGCGGGATAAAAATTCCGGCACATCGGCGACGCTGATATAACCTCGGCAGTTGCGAGCATCGTTAAATAAAACATAATTTGTTTATAGAAATTCTACTGCACTTGAAAAAATAACTATATGCAGATAATCAGATAGTATCAGCTAGAACAGAACATGAATTGCAAAGACATAATTTTAAATTACATGAAATATGTCAACAATATATGGAGGGTAGCTGTGAATATATTGAATAAGCAGTCACGAACAGCCGATAAGGGATGGTCCTCCAGCTTGTGAGTTGGGCGAAGGACTTACAACTCATCACCGTAAAAAAAAAAGCTTGTTACGATACCACAACATAAGCCTCGGAATGGGGAAAGAAATTAAATATGGAAAATGCCTGTTATTATTCGGTTGAGAAACTTTGTCATCCAGTCTGGTCTCAAAAAACCTGAAAGTTAGAATTTATAAAACAGTTATATTACCGGTTGTTTTGTATGGTTGTGGAACTTGGATTCTCACGTTGAGAGAGGAAAAGAGATAAGGGTGTTTGAGAGTGAGATTCTTAGAAAAATTTTTGGGGCTAAGAGAGATGAAGTTACAGGAGAATGGAAAAAGTTACACATCGTAGACCTGCACGCATTGTATTCTTCACCTGACATAATTAAGAACATTAAATCCAGACGTTTGAGATGGACAGGACATGTAACACGTATGGGCGAATCCAGATATACATATAGTGTGTTAGTTGGGAGGCCAGAGGGAAAGATACTTTTGGGAAGGCCGAGACGTAGCTGGGAGGATAATGTTAAAATAGATTTGGGGGAGGTGAGATATGATGGTAGAGACTGGATTAATCCTGCTCAGGATAAAGACCGATGGCTGGCGTATGCCAGGGCGGCAATGAACCTCAGGGTTCCTCAAAAGCCATTTGTAAGTATGTCAACAATATAATTTTAAAATAATAATTGAAAAATCAAAGGTGGGATTCTAAACAAAAACAATAAATGAGATCCAAAATAGGAATATAAAATGAAAGTCAGCGAGCAAGTAAGCTATTTTAATTACCTAGGTTGTGACATCTAATTTGATGATAACAATGATATAATGAATAAGGTAACAAAATTTCAAAGAATATTTGAAACAATAGAGCGATCATTAAAAACAAAACAACGAAGAGGTACAATTAAAACTGTATATAGCATTATCAGGACCAGTATTACTTTACAGTTGAGTAGCTTAATATCAAAGACGGACATCTGACCTCAATCAAAATTTAGATAGCTGTGGTTTCTTATACAATTTTTAATGCTCTTTCCAGTTATAGTGAAACCATATGGAAACTCTAACTCTACATTTATAAAATAAATTGTGTTAAATATTACAAAGAACACAGTGAATTTAAAAATTGCCTCTAGATCAAAACTATGGAGACGACAGATGTCCGTCTTTGATATTAAACTACTCAGTTCTCTCTCCTGGATACAAAAAAAAAGTAACAAGATATGAGTAAGATATCAGCAGCAGAAATGAACATTTTACGTTCTGTTAAAAGATGTAGGTTACAAGGGAAGGTAATTGAAAACACATAAATTGGACAGGACCTTGAAATATCTGCAATAACAGATACAATATAAAAATATCGACAAAACTGGAAATATCACATAATATGATTGAAGAATGATATCCTAAGCAAATAATAGAGTACAAACGAAGAGGAAGACGAGATATAGGAAAACAAAGGAATCGATGGGTTGACTCGAAATAGATTCAATGACACTCATGGATGAAAAAATTTAAATTATATTTATTTAACGAACGCTCGCCACTGCATAGGTTATATCAACATCGCCGGTGTGCCGGAATTTTGTCCCGCAGGAGTTCTTTTACATGCTAGTAAACCTACTGACATGAGCATGTCGCATTTGAGCACACTTAAATGCCATCGGTCTGGACCGGGATCGAATCTGCAACCTCGAGCACAGAAGGCCAGCGCTATACCGACTACGCTACCGAGGCCGACTCCATGGATGATGATGATTATGATGATGACAACGATATAAGTAGGACTTGAGGCATTCTCGGCGTTGCATATGGAATAATTCTTCCCAGATTCTCAGCCAGTAAGTTTGACAGTTGCTTCCAAGCTTGCGATGACTAGCTGTGCCATCTTCTTCATTGTTCTACGGCACTTCAATCTCTGAAAATGTTTGCAGAGCTAGTCATCGAAAGCTAGGAAGCAACTATCCAACTTAACTGGCTGAGAACCCGAGAAGAGCTATTCGATAATGATATAATTTAGAATTTGTCTCCCGTGCAAATATTCTGAGTGAAACTGTGTAAGAAATTGTAATTTATTTGAAGTCATTTTCAAGAAGGCGAAGGACAAACCCGATCACTTTTGTTGCACAAAGTTGTTTCTCTTAGCATTCGTTGTATATCTAGCGATTATGCCATTGAATATTTGACCACGTTCTGATCGGTGGTGTAGTGGTTGCCACGTTAGGGATTAGATTTCAGATTCTCAGGTTGAAGTCAATGTTATTACTATTAAAGATAACGCTGTTTTATTTTTATTTTATTTTAGTAGATTATTTTACAACGCTTTATCAACATCTTAGGTTATTTAGCGTCTGAATGAGATGAAGGTGATAATGCCGGTGAAATGAGTCCGAGGTTCAGCACCGAAAGTTACCCAGCATTTGCTTATATTGGGTTGAGGTAAAACCCCGGAAAACCACAACCAGGTAACTTGCTCCGACCGGGAATCAAACCCTGGCCACCTGGTTTCGCGGCCAGACGCGCAAACCGTTACTCCACAGGTGTGGACACGCTGTTCTAAATATGTTGAATTTTCTTACCAATTTTATTAACATCCGTGACATTCTAATATTGGTTCTTTATAAATATATTTTTGTGGATTTAATTTCCTTAGGTACAGGTGATGTAATACCGTTCTGAGTTTCAGTGGGTACAATAAGAGGACACAATCAGAAATAAATTCTTTACGTGTAGTAATTAGTGATGGTATGATGTAAGCTTCTCAATAAATTATTCATCGAGCTCTTATTTCACGATTTAATGCGCACTGTAACTGCATCTTGGTTCTCAGGAAACAAATGGTACTTTTATGCGCTGTATTTACGATGCTATGACATCATTCGAACTAGATGGCCATTGTGTTATTTGCGTAATATTACCAACAGAAAACGCTTGTTAAACTACAGCGTGTGTTACATTTTAAAATATCTACGTACGCTTGTCCTTCATCCAAACTCTCCTTTATGTAAAAAAAAAAAAAAAAAAAAAAAAAAAAAAAAAAAAAAAAAAAAAAAAGGAATCTGAATATTTATTCCGGTGTTTGGCATCCCCACTTCGATGGTAAATACTATTATAACTTCTGCAGTTTAGCATTCTGAAACCGCCTCGTGAGAAACAAACTCAATTAAATCTTGTTTTCGTTTGCCGATGACAGTGGAAGAAAGATAATTTTTAAATTACAGTATTTTAGCGTTGCTTACTTCTGAGGACATCCAGTATCATATAACAATTTACATGTTGGTTGCCCGAACTATACTAAAGCACCACATTTTCTCTTGCCAAAGTGTATGTATTCTATAATCTTGGAAATTTTATCCATACATCACATAATGTGATGTTATACAGACATAGGCCTACATTATTTTTCAATATAGGCTCTAATTCCATCTCTTAGCATTGTGTTGCTCCAACGAGAAACGAGTAGGCCTACATACAGAGTGAACCATAAGTAATATCATTCATTTCAGAGAGATATTCTTTTAGATATCTGAAACAAAGAAAATCATATGTTTTTGCTCGTTTTTGCTTCCTTTTCGAAACAAAAGTTGTTTTATATGAAACATTTCATAGCGCGATTTGGGAAAACCATTGACTTAATTTCTAATATGCTCAGAAAATTTAACAGGGCAGTGTATTATGGTTATAAATTATAGAGACTATTTCGTTTATATGACGTCATACCATTTTCGACCAATGAAGTGTAATGAAATTTTGAATTCCGACCAATCACAGTCAGTCTTAGCGATAATTTTTACAGCTAGATTTATCGCTATCAATTTATCGCACGGTCGTTCTTTTGTTTAGTCGTTTTCGCCAACTTTTTCTCCGTGAATTGATGATCATGACTACATTAAGGTGCAACTACGCGGTTAAACTTTTCTTTCAACTTCAAAGCAATGAATGCAAGATTGATATTTAATATTAATTAATATATTTACGCAGTGAAGACGACGTTCAAAACGGCGCACCATGTAGACACAAAATCTTCATGCATCTTAATTGAACGTACCTTTTAAACTTGATTATTTCAATATTCTTCCCAGATTGCACGCATACGCGATTGGAATAGAGAACTGTGTAGATGCAGCTTTAGTTCCGTTACACACTACAGCGAGAATGCATTTGTCGAGCTATAAAAAATGCTTTCGTGTAACCACAGTTTAGTATATACAGCTGCGAAGCTCAATACTTACTAAATATGCAAACATAGACAGTTGAAATATGCATCCATAGATAGTTGCTAGCCACCAGGATCGCTACTATCGCCTCAGCACAGACTCTTTCCCTAGCAGACGATACTATGTATTGTACTTTTGATATCGTGTTATTTTGAAAAAATTAACACCTTCCTCCTACTATTGAAATACAAAATAAATAAGGTTTATATATTATTTTCATAAAGTATATATTATATTTTATAAACTCACCTTCCTGGATCTTTCGGAAGAAGGATAAATCTGACCTCTTTTTCTTAGAATTTATAGTGCTACAAACGTCTCCTTGTCCCATATTATTATTCAAATTATTGTATTTTAGCCATTTACAGTTATTACAACCGATAACGAACATTTCACAGTTAACACAACTTTTCACAACAATGCGAAATACGGCACAGTCAATGCCTTTTCGATCTAGACCAGGCCGTAATATATGTGTATGGAGCTCAGTGAATTATTATATTATAACTTTATTGCATATCATACTAAGTTTTATTTAGTGTAATGTGTCCATAAGTTCCCTTTACTTCTTGTTGCATATAGCCTATGTTGCAGAAATAATTACAAAACTGTGTTATTTTAGTGTGAAGAGAATTTTACATGTTAACATAATCTTTTCGCATCAACATTTTAAGTTTAGAATGGAAGCTATTTTGAGGTTTAATAAAAAAAGAATTTACATGTGATTTTTTATAGCACACATACCTTCCTTAATAAACACAGAAAATTTATCATACCACTCCTATGAAATTAGTGCACGTACGATTGTTACTTCTTCTCTTAGGTAGTAGATAAATACAATAATTCAATACTCAATTGTAGTATTAAAATATAGACAAATTGAATGTGCGGAGTATCATGCATGACATTATGCTTAATTACAATGTGTAATTGCGAATTTAGCAATATAAGATATAGCAAACATAACCTATAATATTTCCATATGAATGGCAGGGCATTGGAGACCACTAAATTTAGACAGAAAGGGACAACTGGGACAGTAAACATAACCTATAATTTCAACATATCTAAATATCCGTGCGGTGCAACTGAAAATTATTGACTCGTGCATAAATGAATGTACAAGAATTTCGCAATATTTAATTGAAATAAAGGCAAGTATTGCACATACGAACAACGTAATTTTCACACCAAAAATAATATTTCATCTTAACTCGCAAGTGATTTATGTCTGAAGTGTCTCACAATCATTGTTTTAAATTTTATTAATGCAATTACACTACATTTTAGAGAAATATACGTTACTCTTTATGCATTCCAACTAATTTATATGGTTGAAACGCCGTCCTTCGTGATCAGGTTAAGCGAGTTGCATGGTCTGCCTTACGGTCTGTATTAGATTACGATGGCAGTGAAACAGTCTATTGTTCCTAGTACTCACAGCGCTCCAAGCGGCTAGCAACTATCGCGAGAAATGCAAAAAATCATCGCAAGCTTCGCAACTGTATATACTAAACTGTGATGTAACACTGATTGTAACGGTCGAAATAAGACACAGCTGACATTGGTCCTTCTCCCACAGGTAACATAACCTATAAGTAGCCTATAAAATTTGTATTTTGTGAATGAAATGAAACAATTAATAGAAAGTCAGATGTTCAAATTTATGTAACATCATCTTATATCAAACCCAATGACCTTGCATAGTAATAATAAAGTCTTTTCATCAAACTGCCTTCCGTATGGCGTAATAAAATTCGTGTTTTAATTAGGCCTATCTATACAGAGATGGCTTCACCGTATAGCAACATGTCTCGCTGTGAATACATAAGCTTTGGTATATAGCTGTCCCCACTGTTACTGTTAAATTAAATTATGATTTCAGCAGATAATGAAAATGTATTTGTTATAATAATAGGAAAAAAGTGCAGTACCAGAGCCTTCTTTAGTTACAAGCCGGGGCATGGGTAGGTTTGGCAACGCAGAGTGGAGGCGGGAGATTTTAGAGTGATATTGTGTTTGCTCATTGCTTTCGTTATACGTAACGCGTATTTTTTCAATATTACTTCATGCACAAAGGTAAGATCAAGATTCAGAGTAGTGATGTAAATTATTACGGGTTCGAAAATAGTGTTTTATTGCAATCAATTAGCTATACTTCAGAATACGGAGTAAGTAGGCTACTTACATACAAAGGCTGCCACTTAAAATAATTACAAAAAACATGTTTTTATTGATAGTACGAAGGTAAATAAATAAATAAAAAAGATATTCCTTGCACCGAAAATAATAAAATCAATAACGCAATAAAGACGTAAGTTCCTACGCAGTATTCTTAAGTTCCATTCAGTTAACAAATTTGTGGCTAGCAAATTGACAATGTTTTGCGACTTAATGGTGTTTCATCTGTTTCAGTGGTGTTTGGTTTGAACCTGGCCACTGTCACCATAACGTTAATGTTCTGAATTATTTGTTGTCAACTTTTTCTAATATAATCTTAAATAACTACAGGAAACAAGTTAAAAATGTAAACTATGCAAAAAACAACATAAAAATTACAAACAAAGGAAACTATCGACATATAACAAGATATAAGGATGCAAATACAGTTAGGCCAATGAGTATAAAGGTCTACGAAAAAGTGCAGAAACATATCTTTAATATATGTAACAGAACACATTATTATCTACTAAATATGTGCCAATTAGCCTAAACTGAGCGAACTTTAATCTTGTAAATACGAAGTAAAAATGAAACACTTTTGTAACTAATTACAAAGAAAAATAAACAAGCTTTGGAAATCAACACAGTTATATACATCTACAAACTACAAATGGTTGTGACATACAGCAGGTATTGTGAGTCTTCAACAGAACTACTGAACTTCTGGTGGGAACAGAAAATAGGTATTTGCAAAGAAACTCAGCTGAGCGACTTTATTGATACACAGCAGGCGAGATCCTACAACTCTCCCTTGAACAACATTTATGCCGGACTACAAACCACAATTAAGACTATAAAAATGCAGTTTATAAAATATTTAATGTCTACAGAAATGGTCAGTCACTTTCTGTCATTATTAATAACAGTAAAAATTGTCAAAGACTGCAGCCATATTATTTTCATTTACTGTCTTGTTTTTATCGCCAGCCACTTATAATTAAAAAAATAAAAACATACTTGTTTTTTAATTGATGGTACAAGGGAAAATAAATAAATACTTAAAGAAATGTTACTTGTACCAAAAATAAATAAAATAATGACGTACCTTCGCAATACCCTATTCCAATCAATTAACCATTATGTGGCTAGTAAATTGACAATGTTTTGCCGCTTAATGTTGTTTCACCTCTGACATTGAAGGTGTAGGATATCATATGCATTTTAATTTCATGTGATTATGTCGTGCTTTTCTATAAATATTTCAGATGTCCAGGAAGCCAGTTTTAGTTTGAACCTGGTCAGTCACCATAACAATACTGTTATCCTAAATTATTAGTTATAAACTTTTTAAAATATAATTTTAAATAAATATAACTACAGAAAACAAGCTAAGAATGTGAATTATGCAAATAGGCCTAAAATAAAATGTAAACAGAAGAAACTATTGTCATTCCTATTATAATAAAAGTATGAGGATGTAAATACAGTTAAGCCAAGTAAAACAATCTATGAAAAAATGAAAACACATCCCTTCAACATAATACGTAACAAAACGCGGTGAATGTAGAGTATCCAACGCCCACTGAACGAATATTTCACTTTTATCACTGCCAATGTTGCGCTATAATCGTATATGCAAGGTAGGCTATAACAAAAACCTAAACTAACCAAACCTAACTGTCAAAGAAGCAACAAGTTATACTAAATATGTATAAAATTGGCCTATGTCTCTATAGTGGGCGGGACATAAGTAACATTGACCAAACCAACAAAGTGATTATATGCATCTACAAATTATAGATAGTTCTGACGTATAGCAGGAATTCCGAATCTTCAACAAAACTGCAACATTTATGGGATCACGAAACAGCTGTTTACAATGACTTTGAAAACCAACGGCGTAACTTTATTGATATACTTAGCAGGCGAGACCCAACAATTTGACTAGAATTCTGATACACACAAACCACAAATAAGAATATAAAAATGTGGTTATACAATATTTAATATTTAATAGAATAGTCAATTACTTTGTCATCCATAACCGTAAAAATTCCCAAATACTGCAACCATTTTATTTTCATTTATTGTCTTGTTTTTTATCACCAACACGCGTTTAGTTTATAATACATCAACAATTAACGTTTGGTACGACCGTAAACATAATTCCATCGACACACACTTATATTGTAACATTAATTTACATTGAAAATCGGCATTAGCACAAACACGTGTACTGTACGGTCGGCCTCCGGGTGACAGTTAATTACAGTGTTGCCGACGTATGGCCCCGGCTTGTAACTAAAGAAGACTCTGGCAGTACATGTAATTAACATCGTTAAACCTGTATTTCGCAATTGGCATTACTGAATAATAACATCGAATTTCTTTTTTTGCAGTAATCGATATTCATCTACGAGTATTTCAACTTCACAATGTCTGAATAGGTTACGTATTCGTTAATAAACAATTATTAACATTTTGTGATCGAATTTTAGGAATATATTATTTACATTTCTATTTTATTC
The DNA here is from genome assembly GCF_040183065.1 of Periplaneta americana. Classification (NCBI taxonomy): domain Eukaryota; kingdom Metazoa; phylum Arthropoda; class Insecta; order Blattodea; family Blattidae; genus Periplaneta; species Periplaneta americana. The sequence goes on from NC_091126.1 coordinate 75,742,445, forward strand.
ACGAAATAGTCCTAATAAATGCCACTCGAGGTCTGAGGTTTCCCAGATAAATCTCAGATCTCTCGTGACATTATTACAAATAATTTTAGTTTTGTCCTTTAAACATGCAACATTTTTATCCGAACAAATGTAACATTTTAAAATCCCTTTTTAGAACGAAAAGTTACATTTATTCGGATTAAACTTCTGCACATTTGAAGGACAAAACTAAAATCCTTTCAATCACTCATTATCATAATACACTGCACTTTTAAATTGACTGAGCATATTGGAAATTAAATCAATGGCTTTCCCAAAAAAATGCTATGAAATATTTCATATAAAACACGTTTTATCTCGAAAAGGAAGTACAAATGAACAAAGTGGTATTAAACTTTTTTGTTTGAAATATCTCAAAGAATAACATCCTGAAATTAATGATATTACTTACGGTTCACTCTGTATAAGTTATGCCTTGTCACTGCCAATATTTGTCCTTCTCACGCAGCTACATTCTTATTATCGGAAAGTCGTTTCATTGGGTGACATTAATAAAAACGAAGACATTGTCTTCATATGCAGTATACCATCACGAAAAGTGTTTTTGAGTGGAATGAAAGGGCGGACATTTGAGGTAACTATTTCGGAAACTATACAGTTGATAGAAAAAACTTTCAAATTAAGTTTTGTTATGTCTCCTTCAGTGGTGTAGTCGTAAAAAATAGTACCAGGGCGCTTCGCGTACAAATGATTGTTATGAAGAATATTATGAATATTGTTATGACTATTATTATTATTACATTTTATTATAATCATCATTATTAGGGGTATTCTAATTTTGACATATTTAGGGTGAACCGTAAGTAAAGTCATTCATTTCATGGGGTTATTCTTTGAGGCATTTCAAAGAAAAAAGTTTAATACAATTTTGCTCAATTGTGCTTCCTTTTTCGAGATAAAAATTGTTTTCTATTAAACATTTTATAGCGTGTTTTGGAAAAGCCATTGATTTAATTCCCAATATGCTTAGTCAATTTAAGACAGCAGTGTATTATGATAATAAATCATTGATAGAATTTTAGTTTTGTCCTTTAAATATGCAGAAATTTGATCCGAAGTAATGTAATATTTTAAAATTCGTTTTTAGAACAAAAAGTTTCATTTGTTCAGATCAAATTTCTGCATATTTAAAGGACAAAACTAAAATTATTTTAATAATGTATTACCTTAATACACTATCCTCTTAAATTTACTGAACATATTAGAAATTAAATCAATGGTTTTCGCACAACACGCTACGAAATGTTTGACACAAAAAATTATTATCTGGAAAAGGAATCAAAACGAATAAAATTGTACCAACTTTTTTGTTTGAAATATCTCAAAGAACAACCCCCTGAAATCAATGACATTACTTGCGGTTCATTTTGTATACAGTATTCCTGATTTGAGGTTGTGGCGGATACGTACATTTAGGCCTAGGTATTATCAGACAGAACATCTCCCTTGACGATATTGTCAGAGGAAGAACAATTGTTTGTATACATCCTAAGTCTGATTAGTGTATGTTACTAGTCAGCGATATATACAACGGAGAGGGAAGGGAACTTATCATCCTGGCTTAGTTGCCTCATGAGTGATGCCTTGGTGTCACTTATCAGGTTCCAACCTGTCTGCGGACAGTTGACTAAAAAAATAGTAGTAGGCTTACGGTATTACCCAATTATGGAATACGTCAAAAACATATACAGTACCGGTACTCTAGAGCCGCGTTAAGTAGCGAGCTGTACTCCCAAGTCCTGATTATGATGTAATCGCGATACTGAGACGTGTTGACAGCATTCTACAATAGTTAGTACTAGCGTACAAAAAACATTCGTTCTATATCCACAGCACACATCTAATGAAATTCCGCAAAGGAGAACAAGACGCTTTATAGATATAGTGACAAGACTTTATTCATGTTTATAAGCTCATTACCGAAAGTACTGTCTACTGCACACATTCCTTGCGTTATTGAACTTTAAGCAAAGCAAAATACAAATAGACATCGACTGCGCACCTTGAATATTGTGTGAATTACCAGTTAAAAGGCACATTTACATTGTGGTAAATTATAGTCTACTTATTAATTAATTAATTAATTAATTAATTAACTGAGCCGGCCTGGGTAACGTAGTCGGTATAGCGCTAGCCTTCTGTACTCGAGGTTGCAGGTTCGATCCCGGACATGGTCGATATAATTTAAGTATGCTTAAATGCGACATTCTCACGTCAGTAGATTTACTGACATGTAAAAGAACTCCTGCAGGACAAAATTCCGGCACACCGGCGACGCTGATATAACCTCGGCAGTTGCGAGCATTGTTAAATAGACCATAATAATTTAATTAATTCATTCATTTTTCATTTATTCATTCATTCACAGTTTTATACTCACTGCAAACCCACCAAGCCCCAATCTTCCGTCTTTCTGCCTTCCCCTTAGTCTCCACATATGATCAATATATTTTAATGTCTTCTCTCATTTGATATCTTCGGCCACAAATTCTTTCTCCCTTTCACCATTCATTGCAGTGCATTCTTTAGTAGGTAGTTTCTTCTTAGCCAGTGCCCCAGCCAATTAGTTTTTCTCTTCCTGATCAGTTTCAGCATTATTTTTTCTTAACCCATTCTTTCTAGCACAGCTTCATTTCTTATTCTGTCTATCCAGTAAACATCCATTCATAATTATTCATTCTATCCCTTCATCTTCATATCCACATTTCATATGCTCTCTAATTGTTTCTCTTCACTTCCTCGTAATGTTCATGTTTCTGTCCCATACAATGCCACACTCCACTCAAATCACTTCACTAGTCTCTTCCTTAGTTCTTTTTCAGAGGTTCGCAACCCCGAAGAGTAAATAAATGGGTAACCCCTGAGATAAAAACTTATAGCCGAGCAATATTATGCCTTGCTTTACGGTCCAAGGGAAATACCCATTATTTGGCAATATATAAACAGCACAAGACTTCTTACTGGAAGATGTTAAGAAATGCAAAATTGGACTGGTATGAAGACATAATAACATGTCCGTCTAATCCAACGAAAGAGATGTGGAACATTATAAATGAAGGCAGTTCTAACAATGCTAATAGAAATCCTCTAGAAATAAACGAATTAGAACACAATGGAGTTAAAATTACCTGTCTCCCTTCAATTGTAACGACATTGAATTACCATTTTTCTAATGTTCCTACTTCTCTCATGTCTGGTAAGATAAATTACCTTCCTATTGTTACCTATGGAAATTCAATGGCGTGTCACGAAGTTTCAGAAAAGAAGTCTTGTTAGCAATTCAAAAACTAAAGATAATACCTTCTCGTTTGGTATAGACGAATACCTTCGTTTCTCATTAAAAAGCTTGGTCCACTAATTTCTAGAACTCTCACCCCATTCATAAACCTTTTCCTCACTACAGACATTTTTCTTCTATCTTTAAAGTAGCTGTCACAATACCTCTCTATAGAAAGGCGAGGAGAAAACAAGTCGAAACAACTACCGCTCTATTGCTCTTTTGCCAGCAGTTTCGAAGGTCCTTGAAAAAGTAATGCATGACAACATTACCTCCCTCCTCAAATATCAAAATTGTTTGTCTGAAAATCAACAAGGTTTCATCTCCAAAAAATCAACGACAACGGCAGTATGTTCAACTCTTGAAAACAGTTCCAAAAAATCAACGACAACGGCAGTATGTTCAACTCTTGAAAACAGTCATCGAGACTTAAATGAAAAATATAAAACATTGGCCGTATTTGTGGATTCATCAAAAGCGTATGACAGCATTAATCACGATATTCTCCTTCGAAAAATATACAATTATGGCATCCGGGGTCAAGTACACAAATTGATTAAATCTTACTTAACTAACATATATCAAATTGTTGAAATAAATCACGGAAGTGGAAAGTTCAGTTCACCAGGTAAAGAAAATACCAAAGTGGTCCTACAGGACTCCTTGATCGCACCTCTCTTGTTCTTACATAAATGATCTTCCATTAAATCTATCAAATGCACATTTAACAATGTTTGCTGACGACTGTACTTTCATTCTTCTTGAAAAACGATACAAGAACTCTATTTTACTACCTCTCGAACTATGACAGATTTTCACAAATGGTGTGCTAGAAATCAGCTCATGTTTAATAGTTCCAAAACTTAATTCATATTGTTCAAGTCCAGTGTCATCCTAAGTTTACCGGCTAGTAGCACAATTTTTCTTTAATAATATGGCAATAGAGAAAGCCTCAACTTGTAAATTCCTCGTCTGAAAATCAACTCCCATTTGAATTATAAAGGTCACGTGCACTCCCTTTCAAATCAATTGTCGAGTTCCGCCTATCTCATCTCTAAATAATTTATTATTGTCACAATACTACAACAGGAAAACTCTCATGTCTTGCTATTATAGCTACATATACTCCAAGATAAAATACGTGGGGTGCAGCAGATCAATACTTAATAGATAGTATTATTGTCCTACAAAACCGATTAATTAGGACCATTTTCAAAATTAAACCTCGCGACTCTTGCAAATGTCTATTCAAAGAACAACAGATTCTTACATTTCCGTCCATAATTATCTTCTAATGTGCCCAACATGCTTTCAAACATAGAAACTTATTCAAGCGAAATTCTGATTATAATTCTTATGATAGGCCTAGACAAGACCGTGAAATATTACAGTAACAAACAACATAGAAATATAACAAAACTGAATGAATGAAAAGAAATAATATGCTAAGCAAATAATAGAGTACGATCCAAGAGAAAAATGTAGTGCAAGAAAACATAGGAATCGATGGACTGAAATGGAAAGAGATTTAATGACACCCGTGATTGAAGGTGTTGATATAATTTAGAATCTGTTTCCCGTAATTCTTTGAAGTCATTTTAAAGGAGGTGAAGGATTAATTCGAGCATTTGCGCTGCACAAAGTTTCGTTGTTTCTGTTTACATTCAGTTTGTGCGTAGCGATTCTGTCACTAAATATTTGGTCATGTCCTAATCGGTGATCTAGTGGTTGCCACGATTGGGACTTGATTCCAGATTCTCAGTTTGAAATCAAAGTTGTTAGTATTAAAGATAACGCTGTTCTCAATATGTTGGATTTACATACCATTTATTCAACATCCGCGATATTTTAATATTGGTTCTTTATAAATATGTTTTTGTGGATTGCATTTTACTTGGGTACAAATTGTGTAATACCGCTCTCATAAGCGGGGTCTAAAAATAAGGAAACAATAGGATATTAATCTTTTATGTGCAGTAATTATTGATCTTATTTTGTAAGTTTCTCAGTAAATGGTTCATCGATCTCTTATCTCAAGATTTAATGTGCACTGTAGCTAAATCTTGTTTCTCAGAAAACGATTAATATTTTACGCGCTGTATTTACGATGCAAGTATGACATCACTCTAGCTAGATGTTCATTGTGTTATTCGCGTAATATTACCAAAAGCTTGTTATTACATTTTAATATATCTACGCACGCTTGTCCACCATCGAGCTCAGTTTTTCTTTATAACAATTAATTTGAATATTATTTTTGTGTTTGGCGTCTCCACCTTGGTTGCAAAACCTATTTTACCTTTGGAAGAGTAGCATTCGGAAACTCGCCTCCTGAAAGACGAACTCACTTAAGTCTTAATTTCGATTCCGTTGATAATTATTACTTTTTTCTATAAATGAAAATATTGTAGCTTTGCTTACTTATAAAAGTGGTCCCTACCCAGAATCGTTACTGGTTTCCGAGGCATAGCGAGTTAAACGAGCGTCAATTGTCAATTTTGATGATTTAGTTAAAATATTTATATCAGATAAATAACATATATGCTGATCAAAATTTTTGTTTGCTAAAAGAAAATGAAATGTCTATTCCTATAGACTTTTTCATGGTCATTTCAAATTCTTTGCAAAATGTATGGAACGTCTAGGGTTTTTGTTTGCTAAAAGAAAATGAAATGTCTATTCCTATAGACTTTTTCATGGTCATTTCAAATTCTTTGCAAAATGTATGGAACGTCTAGGGTTTTTTGTCTATTGCATTGGGTTTCAAAAACATAATTAAAATAAAGATAAACATATTTGCACTTAGCAGATACATTCGTTTCATTCTATTGGGAAACGACAATGAAAGTTGTATATTGCATTCACAGTTTCCTGCTCAAGGGCACGTCTTTCACTGCAAGTCCAGCATTCTCTAATTTTTTATATTTTCTGCCTTCCTCTTAGTGTCTGCATATGATCCATATTTCTTAATGTCGTCCATCATCTGATATCTTCTTCTGCTTCAAACTCTGCTTCCGTTCACCATTCCTTCCAGTGCATTGTTCAGCAGGCAGTTTCTTCTCAGCCAGTGACCTAGCCAATTCCTTTTTCTTTTCCTGACTAATTTCAGCATTATTCATTCTTCACCCACCCTTTCTATCACAGCTTCATTTCTTATTCTGTATATTTCTCCATTTTTCTGCATATCCACATTTGAAACGATTCTAGTAGCTTCTCCTATCTTCATAATGTCCATGTTTCTGCCTTATACAATGCCACAATCCACACAAAGCACAAAGTCTATAAGCTTATATTTAGGAGTTTAGTGCATAATTTAACGATAGGAGTGTATAGGTGCATACATAACAAATTTTCTGCATGCTTGTTTCTAAGTTTCTCGTTTTTGATTTCGCTGTCGATTTACCGTATTGGTCAGTAGGTCAATTTTCAATTTTCTTTCGATCACTTTCACCACACTCAAAAATGCCTATTCCCATGGTGGGAATCAAACCCGCAGCCTTTTGAGAGAAAGTCGCTAATGTATTATATTTATCCCAAAGTTCAAAAGCACCTCTAAGTAAATCTCGAAATGAAACTCTTCAGTGCATCTAACTTACTACACTCTAAGTTAATAAATGCATCCATACTTCCGTATTTTTATTGCACAAAACATTCCGATAATAATAAATATATTTTTACCTTTCATCCGAGCCCAAGTCTAAATGAAGTGTTAAACGTGTCAAAAAATGTTTAAAACAATACGAAATAATGTCAAATCCTCTTCGGTTTGGAGTGGAATGACTCTTCTGCTAGGGCAGGAAAATGAAATAAGACAGCTCCATTTCATAAAGTGATAATAATAATAATAATAATAATAATAATAATAATAATAATAATAGGCTAATAATAATAATAGCCTAATAATAATAATAATAATAATAATAATAGGCTAATAATAATAATAATGTTAATAAGTTTAAACACATGATATTCTTTCCAATTTTCTGAATTTCGAAGTGAGTCACAGTTGTGATTAATCGGCATAGATGTTAGACTATTTATGTGATATAAATATTTTGATTAAATTTTAACTCAAAACCTTAGACAATGGAAACATTTTATAAACCGATTTAAAATCAGTGCGACAGATTTGAAATCTTCTACAAGAAGCCACAGTGGGTTCTCTTTTAATAGACGAAAGGTCGAGTCGTTAGTCCTCCGCCGAGCGAAAACGCTCGTTTATTTAACTCGCTGTAACCCATAAACCAGTAACGATTATGAGTAGCGATCACTCTCAAAAGTAATTTATATTCTTTCTCAACAACACTCTCGTTTTGACTCCCCATGTGAAGTGAAAAATAAATAAGTTTGTCGTTTACTAACATTTGGAGATGTAAATGTCTGTTCTGAACAGATCACTTCGAAGTTAGTATTTTTTCTCATTTTTTTTCAAAAAAAGATTTTAACTTCATATTTTTTTATATGCTTTCCATAGACATTAACCTGTAAATAAAATAAATTAAAGTGCGATTGATTGACTATTATAGGAGCTATCATTTGATAAAATAATGTTAACAGAGCGGTAAAATAATATTGTATTCGTTTTCTAGCTGCAACCGGTAGCGAAAGAACCAAAATGCTGAACGATTATACCTAGTCTTTAGACAGCCCTAGCAAAAATACATGCGTCACTATCTATCTTAAAACATGCATCCATATTTTTGTCGTTGCATTGCACAGTGGGCCATAATCTCATTCCAGATGGAAAAAAAAAAAAATATATATATTTTTTTTTTTCAAAGTCACTGATGTTGGTGTTTCTACTTTGTGAACACTAACCAAATGTCTGCACTTCAGAAATCCGCAGCGCAGAAAGGGATTCGGAAAAATTAACAACAGTAAATATATGGCGGAAGTAGATGAATGATAAGCATTTCGGCGGTGCACATCCCATTTTGAGTTCAAGCGATGGGTGTGTACGAGTTGGGTCCGAATAAATACATATACGAATATTTAGTACCAGTTAGGTCCCAGGGTAAAAAGAGTACAGTACTAGTTGGGTCCATTCCGTGCAGGAACTTGTGCTCTTATTCATGGATGTTAAGATACACCTACATATTAATCACTTTATATACAAGAGTTGGTTAGACTCATAGTTCACACACAGTCTAGTATATAGTCACGAAGCTCAATACGTAGTAAATATGCATCCATAGATAGTTGCTAATCATGAGGATCGCTACTATCGCCTCATCACAGACAATGCGAAATAGTACCTGCACAGTCTATTGTTTCTACTGTAGTACCCTCAACAACTCAAGCTTCGTGACTGTATATACTAGACTGTGGTTCACATATCATGTTGGTACTAATTACTGTGAATCTTTCGACAGCTATCTGGTATCGATTACGATTGTACAATTTATCAGGTTTATTCTAATTGCTGTGAATCTATCTACTTAACTGGCCCATATAGGTCGGAACTAACTGTTCAGATGTCGATGTTAGATTTCATTTATTGGTGAACAGTGAGGCTCTCGTTCACTGCCATGGGTGACCGCGAAGAAAGAGTTGTAGGCTATGTAGTTAAAAGGTAAAACCAATGTATCTTATAGATGGCTTCAAGTATACATTTCATTGCGTTTCCACCAATAACATGGGCTGAATTTCGAAGGAATAGTCGAAAGTACAACAAAACAACTATGAATTATCTCATGCAAAGTTGAACGGTTTATTCTATACAGCTCATCCTAACATTTTTCAATTCATAGAGGTGTTAAAAATCCAGATTGACACATAGTCGGTGTCAGAAGTCCAGTAAGAAAGACGAGACCTGTAATACTGTTGAGGGAGGAATTTATACGGAATATGAACGACAAAATTTCAAACTCAATCAGTAGATTCGAGTACATAAAGGCACTGTCTTATAAATCTCTGCCGAAGACATGAGCGTATTAGCAATAAGTGACTCTGTATTCTATTGCATATGTTTTTACGAAACTGAGCAACATTTTTAACCATTCTTTCGGCAGTCCGAAGACTGTATAAAATGGGAAGGAAAATGTTGCATACTCTGGGACCCAACTAGTACAGTCACTGTTTACTCCGAGACTCGCGACCTAACTAGTTAACAACTCCGACCGCGGGACCCAACTAGTAAAATCCGGGAGCGATGCAAGGGAAGATCGTTCTGTGTTGTGCTTCAATAATATATATATATATATATATATATATATATGCAGTATATGAAGTTTAATTAATTTATTCCATGTCAATCTGTAATAAGAATGTTCGCATTTACTGAATTGAAAATTAAATTTTCGGTCATGAAGTTCATATAAAGACTGAGATTAAACAAAATCGGCACTCACTCATTCGAAATTTTTGTGACCAAAACACAAAACAACATTTGGGCTTTTATCTTATATTACGGTTTAACTGCCAACGCATGCTTTTTTTTTTTTAAATATATAGGGTATTTCAAAAGTCAGTTCAAACATTAAACCGTTATAAACATCATAATATTTGAGAGAGGGAAAAAAACAAAAACATCACAGTGTTGGGCAAACAACGGGGTTTACAAAACATTGGGAGGATGTCCGCCGTTCTCTTGTTCAACGTACAGCATTCTGTCTGCGACACCATGCACAGCATTTTGGAGATAATGTCTTGGAATATTTGCAATTTCTTGCGAGATGGCATCTTTCAGTTGCAGTAGGGTTGTTGGATGTGTCAGGAAAACTCATTCTTTAAGGTAACCCTACAACCAAAAGTTGGCCGGATTGAAATCTGGAGATCATGGAGGCCACATTTTTGGAAAGTGCCTACTGATGACACGATCACCAAACATCTGCATAATTAATTGTTTTGCAGGGATAAAGATGTGGGGTGGAGCGTAATCTTGCATTAATATTATGTTTTCTATGTCGTGATTCCTCGGTCTAGGGATGACCAAGTTCTGTAACATGCTGTAGTAGCGCTCTCCGTTTACTGTAACACTCTGTCTTATTCCATTATTGTCCACACCTGTGGAGTAACGGTTAGCGCGTCTGATCGGGAAATCAGGTACCCCGGGTTCGATTTCCGGTCGAAGCAAGTTACCGGGTTGAGGCTTTTTCAGGGTTTTCCCTCAACCCAATATGAGCAAATGCTGGGTAATTTTCGGTGCTGGATTCCGGACTCATTTCACCGGCATTACCACTTTCATCTCATTCAGACGCTAAATAACCTAAGATGTTGATAAAGAGTCGTAGAATAACCTACAAAAATTAATGGTGGAGTTAACACGCGTAATTGAGGTTCTTTTTCCGACCGAAGTCATCAGTAGGCACTTTCCAAAAATGTGGCCTCCGCGAACTCTAGATTTCAATCCGAGCGACTTTTGGTTGTGGGGTTACATTAAAGAACGAGTTTTCCTGACACATCCAACAACCCTACTACAACTGAAAGACGCCATCTCGCAAGAAATTGCCAATATTCCAAGACATTGTTTGCAAAATGCTGTGCATAGTGTCGCAGACAGAATGCTGTACGTTGAACAAGAGAAAGGCAGACATCTTCCCAATGTTTTGTAAACCCCATTGTTTGCCCAACACTGTGATATTTTTGTTTTTTCCTTATCTGAAATGTTATGATATTTATAGCGGTTTAATATTTGAACTGACTTTTGAAATACCCTATATATTTTTATTTTAGGTGACGGCGAGCAAAAGAGGCCTTCGGTAACTCGTAAAAAGTTATTTGCAAAGTTTCAACAATGTGTGCATTGTATTGTAGCCTGAAGGAATGGAATATGATCGAGTGTGGCTAGTTCTCACGGACAAAGCGTTTTACGTGTTACTGGCTATTGCCAACCTGAAAGCTCTGTACTCTAATCTAAAACGTGTTACCTGCATTGCATCGAGTTTGTGAGGCACTAAAAGACGAATATTCATATGAAAATGAATTTGAGTCTTCATTAAGAAAATACTGAAAAAGTCTCCTGCTAGAATACAAAATTATGTTGAAATTACAAAACTTTCTCTTCCACATTCTCCAATCCTCACTACATCAGGTACTTGGTTAAAGGCTGCAGTGTTTATTTGTAACCATTTTAATTCTATATGCGATATTTTAGATGCTTTAACAAATGATTCTTCAGCTTGATAAAAAGCAAAGAACTAGCAGGTTAACAGGAATTGCAAGATGAACATCTTACTGTGCATGGTTACTCTTTCCTGAGAACTGTCCTTACAAAGTTGGAGGAGTATTGTCCTCAGAAAGATGTACAGTGAGCTGTTTTGATGGCTGTGAAGAAAGCACTGGAGAAACAGATCTTTGTCAAAAATCCTGATGTTGAGGATGTTACAACAAACAAGGATCTACATTACCGACTACAAACAAAATATACACCACTTGTATCTGTTGAAGTAGAACTTCCTTTTCTACATATAAATATTTACTTAGTGACCGGAGGTGTAGCCTCGCTGAAAAAAAAAATGAAATATTGAATGTGATCTGTTATAACAGTTTTCTGGAGGACTGACTTTAATGACATTGTGCTTTGGGACAATTTTTAGTCTGACTTCTTAATACATGAGTGAATTTTGTGTCCTTATACGTAATGTAATAGGTTTGGCTACTATTTGCAATGAATAATTGCATTTGAAATTTCCACATTTTTTCGCACATTTTTCAATTAAATGAAGGCAACTATTTTGCGCATTTTTGACCAGAATTTTGGAGCTAAATTCCTAGCTATAATTATAAATAGCAGATTGTTTACAGGGTGTTTTAAGGGACTTATGAAATCTATTTGTTATTTTAAGAATGATTTTAAGGAAAGGTGGAAGTTGTGCTGGGCTTTTGACAGGTTTCTGGTGAAATATTCGGAATAGCTGAAGGTTGAAGTTCCTTCAATAAATATATTTTTTCTCTGTCATTACCTTCAATGTTAAATGTTCTAATTTTTATTAAGAAAAAAATATTTTCTGAAGGAATAGTTAAGAGATCCTAGACTTTGTTGTTGATGTAGGTCTATAAAACTTTCCAGTAAAGGAATCTTGTAGATATTTAAATAATTATATATTTTAGTATGTAAATGCTTTACGGCTGTAAAAAAAAATATTATGCAACTTTGATATTATTTTTCACAGGTAATTATTAGCTATTTTAATATTCTGAATAGTGTTTTATAAAGTGTAATGTATGTACCTATATTAAGGATGAAATATTTGGTTCATTTAGATTCTATAGTAGCTTAAATATAAAACAAAAAATGAATTTCACTAAATTTTTGCAAGGCAATGGTATACCTCCCATCTTAAATATGTTATAGGGGAGAATCGGGTAGTATCGGACATCGGGTAATATCGGACAGTGAGTTTCTTTCATCTACCACACAATGATAGTACCTGATTGACATGGCTACGTTTCTGTGATGTCGCATAGAGAAACGTAACCATGTCATTCAGGTACTACCATATGGTGGTAGATGAAAGAAACGCACTGTCCGATACTACCCGATGTCCGATGCTACCCGACTCTCCCCTACAATATTGTAATCCAGTACTATGAAAATTGCTCATAGAATTATGCTCAACATTTGAAATTGACACTGTCTTGAACAGAAAAAAAATATGTGCCCTGTAAAAGAATAATTCACCGCTTTAGACTATAAATGTTAACTTCGGAATTATGAAGCACAGCTAAACTTGTCCCAGTGAAGAACGTCATTCAGAGCAATAAACGGCAACCTGTAACTTCGAGAAGTTTTTCTGTGCAATATCTTGCCCTACTTGCAGTATGCACAATAAAATTTCTTATGGCTTTCCAATGCTCTTATCAACTTATGTTCGTTACAAATAGGTAATCTTTCTTCCTTCTCTAGCTTGATTCTCTGTCCTTGTCCCACGATCGCGCGTCGAGAGGCGTATATAAGAAATATGATTCAGCGCTGGAGCAGAGAAGAGCAGTAGCCAGTACAGCCATTCCAAACGCTTGCCACAGCGGACATGATGCTCGTTGGTTATCTGATCCTGATGCAGGTAAGTCCAATTACTTTATTTATTTTTTTATTTTATTGGGTTATTTAGCGTCTGAATGAAATGAAGGTGATAATGCCGGTGAAATGAGTCCGGGGTCAAGCACCGACAGTTACCCAGCATTTGCTCGTATTGGGTGAGGGAAAACCCCGGAAAACCCTCAACAAGGTAACTTGCCCCGACCGGGATTCGAACCCGGGCCACCTTGTTTCGCGGCCAGACGCGCTGACCGTTACTCCACAGATAATAAGGATTAGTTAGTATAATTTTTATTTAACTTTTTTATAGCATGTTATTAGTCGCATGGTCATAGTGTACTTAAAGTTATGTTAACTATTGTTGAACAGAAATGAGTTATATTCTAGTCCGACTCTTGCTTTTCAAGATTTCAGCTTAATTTTACACCTTAACCACTCTGTCGCCTTAGTTTGCAAAGTTTAACTAATCTTTTGTTATTTTTATCGTGCTTTAACACAATTTCTAACATTTTCTTCTTTATGAAATTGTTGCAGGTCTTATTTGCATATCCCATACACGGTGAGTAATTTATGTACTTGTTATTTTGAGGGCGTGGAGTTAGAATTACCCCTGTAATCTAATTTTCATTATCTATAAATTAATTAATTAGGATTATCTCTGCAAAATACATTTGGCACAGTATATTAATACATTTTATATTAAGACTGAATACAATGCTTACTGCTGTATTAAAGAACAATGGTGATGGAATTTGTAAGTAGTTCCGAAACGTCGGAGACAGTCTTAATACACAGTGTAAAATCCAACATTATTCTTGTAAAATTTTTGCTATATTTGCGAGACACAGATTTCATTGTATGTTATTTTAGGTACAAATTCCGTTTACGCTACCAATATTTAAGACGTTAAAAGCAACAGTGGCGTAAGTTAGGAGTTGCAAGGCATGATGTTTGCGTTGTATGCAATTGAAAAGTCTGTTCAAATATAATTTAAGGGGCTATTTGTGCAAGTATAATGTTGTTTGATACTTTAAATACAAGAGAAAATTTCACAGTTTTTTTTTTTTTTTTGACATTCATAAGTTGAATGTCGAAACATCTGACTTACACATCTGTTGCTTTGAGACCCTCATTTATTACTTACTAATACAATTTTCTCTGTTTTTGTATTACATGGAGAAAAGCTACTTAATACTGACTCCGACTTTATAATGTGTACATTATTTTTGTTGAAATAATGCAATGAATTGATTTAGGGTAAACCAAACTATTGTTATTAGAATTCTCAGATAATGTAAATACTTGATATGAGAATAATTAAATGTAATCTGAAGATATTTTTCCTGAAACTTTGTAGTTGCGCGAAATTGTTTGTATTAGGGGAGAATATTCAATATAAATATTGCTATGCATTTTTACTAATCAATGTAACACATTTCTTTATCCAACATATAGGAGCCCGTTTGACGATGGTGAACCATGAATCCTCACCAGATGGTAAGTCTGTTATACTTAATAATAATAATAATAATAATAATAATAATAATAATAATAATAATAATAATGACAATTATGTGACACAATTAAGTTATGGCAATAAATTTGGCATGTGTGTGTCTGACGATGTTCAATTTCTCAATGATTTTAAGGGTTTCTTAAAGCCATAAGGTTTTAATTGGATACTTTATTATGATTTATTTTTGCATTCTTAAGTTTTTAGCAAAGATATTGGACAAGTATCTTGGTACAATATATCTTGAAGAAATATGATTGTGGCTTCTTGGGAAACAGTGAATTTTCAGGACTTCAGTCCTCCTTTTTGCGTACGAATTCTACACTGTAGTAATATGGTGGTTCCTGCTTACCCAGAGAACAATTTTGTTTACTTTATTGCATTAAATGTAACAATTTAACATTTGCTTTTATTATTGGGGTGTAGCTCGTTTTTTTTACAATATAATTTTTTACTCTATTATCTGTGCAGGGAGCATGACGAAAGTATTCCAGGCCACTTTCCGCCGTAACGGTAAGTCAGAATATATTTTTTTTTTCGTGTAGATTAAAATAGAAAAAGAATTTATTTCGTCTCTATGTTTCTTGTCTTAATTTCGATAACAATTTTTCAGATATGAAGTTATGAAATAGAACGTGCACATAATTATTTTAAGGTTTATTGTTTATTAATTGTTTGACATTATTCGTCAAAGTTTACTTTACATTCAATCAACATTCCTATATCGAAAGTCGAGTTGGAGAGTTATATGGAATGTTAAGCTATGTGACTGTCTTATAATTAGGTAAATTCTGAAAAGTACGTAGGTCGACAATTTTAAAAAGGGCATATTCAGTTTATATACTTATTTTCCACATTAACTGCAATGATAGAGATACAATACTCCAGATAACATTAAATGACAAAAGGATTCGTTTCTTGAACGCATTCCCTCGACAACGAACGAACAAATTATAAAAAGCATGCTCTCCTCGGATTTCCATCATGACATACGCAGTAATTGGG